>NC_138057.1:58656697-59333364 GCF_964194185.1 Rhinolophus hipposideros
GATGGAATAAGGCGTTATGCTCAACACCAACAGAAATCACCAGAGAACACTCTTAGGTATCACTTTGTTGAAAGAGATGTTGAATCTTTTCCTTTATATGCTCTAAATTAAATTACTAATGTCTAAGGTCTATGCCTTACTTTGTTCCCTACACATAACAGAAATTTAGTTTTAATCCTGAATAAAGCCAATTCTCCTTCTTTGGCAGACCCAGTCCTGCCCCTTGGGAAGACCAGCTGCTCCTGTCAACGATACCACAAAGTGCCCTGGCTCAATCGGTGGGGCTGGTGTTATGCATCAATTCTAACAACTCCAACACAGAAACAGCATGGCAGCATTTAGCACGTGTGAACACATAACCAAACAATGTTATAGGCACGTAAAAAGTAATGAATATGAATTTACACAGAGGAAATGGCCACATTGTATTTTCTAGCACGTTTGTCTCCTTTTTTTTCATGTTCAGACTGGAGAAGGAATTTTTCTTCTTTTCTAAGGCAAGCTGCTGGTATTATTATTCTATTTGAATCTTATTATACTGTAAGAGATAACATTTGCACATCTGTTCATTTCTTCACTTTAGACTCAGTAAAAATGACAGAATCCATTGCCAAACACAAATTTGAACGTGTTCATTCTTTTCTCAACCCAGTTTCTAAGTTTGTGTGGAATCCCCCCAAATTTCAGATGTAAAGGATAGAGTGGAATTGCTAAAGCTAAACTTCACAGTTGAACTAAAAGGCGTCAAGCCGACAGGCACAAATTGCTCAACGCCACTGAAGTATCTACTTGTGCTTTGGTAATTATTCCTTTTTTTTTTTTTTTAATAGTGGAAATGGGAAACCTTCCTTAGGGAAGCAAACAACCATATATGACTTCAAAGTCAGGGGTCATCAGGGCAGTCTCACCAAGCCTATGACCTACGAGATCCCAAGTGTGCCAGTACTAGACCGGTAGAAGTCTGAGGGGGTATACTAGGCCCTTTCCAGGAGTGGTCAGCGCGGACGTTGATGGCATACACTTGGGAAGAATCACAGCTTGGCACTGGTCATCTCTAGAAACTGCACATAAATTTCCTGGATGTACTCCTTCTTGAAGTTGGATAGGAATGTGTATAGTAGCTGCCTTTGGTGCAAATTGAAATGACAGTATTTGACACTGTTCCAAAAGCACAAAGCTCATAGAGAGATTGAGGGAACCTGACGTTTGGGTCAACTCCATTGGGAGCTGAAGTATTTCATCAGGAAACTGGTAGACGCCAAATTATACTATTTATTCCTTTTTCGGATCTTTGACAGCAAAAAAAAAAAAAAAAAAAAAAAAAGTGCACTGTGCCATGGTCGCTAAGAAGAGGAAGCTTCCTGACTGAAATAATGCACTAGATGTGTGCTGCATGGTGTCTTCTTCGTAGTTCCTGGGTTAAATGCCCCGATGATGTAGCAAATTGTTCTCACAAGAGCTCCTTTATCAGATAGTAATTATGTTCTCTACCAGTTGAGAGCAATGCAGCTCGGGATGCCCTCATGTGCAGTAATGGCCCAGGGCAGCTCTTCACTGCTGACAGGTCCACAGGCTGCACAACACTCATGCGCTTGCTCAGGAAGGCCAGGAAGGAATCGCTACTATTGTGACCCAAGACCCGAAAGCCTTTACTTTAGGGTTATAGCACATTTCAAAAACATGTAACGTAGGGGAATTGCATGTGCATGTGACCATATTAATCATGAGGTCTGAATTGACCACAATTCTATCTCACGTCAATTGGACCATCTTGACTTCTGTAGGAATTCTAGTTTAGTAACAGCCTTTTTCAGATCATTCAAGATTACCATTTTATTGGGGGCGTATTTCAGCTTTTTTTCTACCACCAACTAAAGGGAAACAGTTGCAGCAGCAAAATGATGCTTGGGGAGACAGTGAAGGAGGACTGTGCCAGTCCCATGCACACCAGGCAGCACTCCGAGTGCCCCCTGCATCCACCCGGCAACTCAACAGGAAGGGCAGGGCATGTATTTTTTTTTTATTACTATTGTTTTCACTTTATATATTAGACCACAAAAAGTTATTGACATTAAATTCTTTTAAAATTCAGATGATTTGGTTTAAGGTAATGCCACTGAGATTTCTGGGAAATGATCACCACAATAAGTCTAGTTACAACATTATTTTGTTCTTCTAATGAGAAAATGTAAAATTTATTCTCTTAGCAACTTTCAAATATGCAGTACATTATGAACTATATTCACCATGTTGTACATTACACCTCCATGACTTAATTATTTTATAACTGTAAACCTGCACCTTTTGACTCCTTTCATCCATTTCGCCTACTCCCAACCCCTGCCTCTGGCAACCACCAGTTTGTTCTCTATATCTATGAGGTTGGTTTGTTTATTTTAGATTCCACATATAAATGAGATCATATAGTATTTGTCTTTCTCTGCCTGACTTATTTCACTCAGCATAAACCTTAATGTAGTTCATCCATGTTGTCACAAGTGGCAAAATATCATTTTTTTATGGCTGAATAATATTACTGTGAGTGTGTGTGTGTGTGTGCATGTGAGTGTGCGTGTATGAATTTTCTTTATCCATTCATCAATTGTTTCCATATCTTGGTTATTGGAATAATGTGGCAATCAACATAGGGTTGCATATATCTTTTTGAGTTAGTGTTTTCATTTTCTTTAGATAAATACTGGAAGTGGAATTCCTCGGTTGTATGGGGGTTCTATTTTTAACTTTTTGAGGAACTTCCATACTGTTTTTCAGTGTCTGCACCAATTTACATTCTCACCTACAGTGCATGAGAGTTCCCCTTTCCCACTTCTTCACCACTTGTTATTTCTTGTCTTTTATATAACAGCCATTTTAACAGGTGTGAGATGGTTCTCACTGTGGTTATGATTTGCATTTCCCTGATGATTAGGGATGCTGAGCATATTTTCATGGACCTGTTGGCCTTCTGCTGTCTTCTTTGGAAAAATGTCTTTTCAATCCTCTGCTTATTTTTTAATCAGTTTGTGTTTTTTTTTTTTTTTTTGCTATTGAGATGTTTGAGTTCTTTATATATTTTTGATAGTAACTCCTTTTCAGATATACATGTATGATTTTCAAATACTTTCTCCCATTCAGTAGGTTGTCTTTTTATTTTGTTAATGGTTTCCTTTGCTGTGCAAAAGCTTGATGTATTCCCACTTGCTTTTGTTGCCCTTATTTTTGGTGTCAAATTCAAAGAAATATCACCAAGACAAATGTCAGGAATTTATCGCCTATGTTTTTTCTAGGAGTTTTATAGTATCGAGACTTATACTCAAGTCTTTAATCCATTTTGAGTTAATTTTTGTGTATGGTGTAAGATAGTGGTCCAGTTTCATTCTTTTGCGTGTGGATGTCCAGTCCTCAACAGCATTTATTGAAGAGACTATTTCCTCATTGTATATTCGTCACTCCTTTGTTATAAATTAATTGACCATATATGCATGGATTTATTTCTGGGTAATCCATTCTGTTACATTGATTTATGTGTTTGTTTTTATGACTAAACCATACTGTTTTGATCACCATAGCTTTGTAGTATTATTTGAAATCAGGGAGTATGAAGCCCCCTGCTTTGTTCTTCTTTTTCATGATTGCTTTGGCTCTTCAGGCTCTTTTATAATTCTATACACATTTTAGGATTATTTGTTCTACTTCTGTGAAAATGCCATTGGAATTCAGATAAGGATAGCATTGAATTTATAGAGCTTTGGGGGGGTAGCATGGACATTTTAACTATATTAATTCTTCCAATCCATGAGCATGGAATATCTTTCCATTTATTCGTGTTTTCTTTGATTTCCTTCACCAATGTCTTATAGTTTTCAGTGAATAAGTCATTTAGTTCCCTGGTGAAATTTATTCCTAGGTATTTTATTCTTTTTAATGCAATTGTGAATGAGATTATTTTTTAAATTTCTCTTTCCAATAGTTCATTATTAGTGTATAGAAATGCAACAGGTTTCTACATAATGATTTTGTATCCTGCGACTTTACTCAATTAATTTTTCATTTACTAGTTCCATTTTTGGTAGTGCCTTTAGGGTTTTCTATATATAATATCATGCCATCTGCAAAGGCAGTTTTACTTCTTCCTTTCCAATTTGGATGCCTTTTATTTTATTTTTTTTCTTGCCTCATTGCTCTGGGTAAGACTTCCAATACTATATTGAATAAAAGTGATGAGAGTGGGTATATTAGTTAAGTGTATGTGTCAACTTGGCTGGATCAAGGGATGCTTAGATACCTTTTTAAACATTATTTTTGGGTGTGTCTGTGAGGGTATTTCTGGATGAGATTAGCATTTAAACTCTGAACTCTGTAGATTGTCCTCTCCAGTGTGTGTGTGTGTATGGGGGGGGGGGGGGCAACAGGACATCATCCAACTCAGTGAGTGCCTGAATAGAACAAAGGGCAGAAGAAAGAGGAATCTGCCCTTTTCTGCCCCATTGTTTGTGCTATTTTATCCCTTAAAATTGTGATATTTTTATCCCTTCTTCTTCCCTCGGACTGGGATTTATATTGGTTCCCCAGGTTCTCAGGCCTTTGATTCAAACTAAATTATACCACTGGCTTTCCTGGGTCTCAAGCTAGTAGATGGCAGGTTGTGGGACTTCTCAGTCACCATAATTGTGTGAGCCAATTCTTCATAATAAATCTCCTTTTATATCCTACTGGCTCTGTTTCTCTAGCGAATCTTAACTAATACAAATACCATAAATAGTCACACCCTTGCACTGCTTGCTGGTAAACTGCTACAGCCTTTCTGGAAAGGAATTTGGGAGTGTGCTTCGAAAGCTTTAAAAATAGGCATGCTTTTTGAGATAACAATTCTACATCTAGGAAATTATTTAGTAGAAGTATCTTTGGATGAATTTACAGGTTTCTCCCGACAAATGAACATTTCAGCATAGTTTAGAAAACTAAAAAACTGGACACAACTTCATTGTTTAATCATTTAAGTTGTGAAGGGTAATTGAGATTTATCAAGGAATCATTTACCCTTCAAAGCTACACTATGAAGGCTATTTTGTGACAGAGAAAGGTACTCTTGCATTAGTCTTATGTAACATGAAGTTATAAAACACAATGTACATATGATGCAATTTTTATACCTGCTTTTTCGACATATAAATCTGAATTTCTATAGAGAATGGCAGTTCTGTTTTAAAGTCAAGAGCGTGGAAGAGTATGGTGAGATTTCTCTCAGAAAAAAAAAACAACAACTGAATCCATGGTTCTAATAACTGTCCCAAAAGGAGTTAAGAAATTAAAGTCAGGAGCTATATTTTAAATGCTGTTTTAAAACCTCAGAACTTCTGTCACTTACCCTCTTCAAACACTGCTTTGCTTTTCCCCCATAGTAATTATTCATTTATGTAACAAATATTTTTGAGCCATTATTCATGTGCCAGGCACTCTTTTAGGTGCTAGGGCAAAAGCAATAAAGAAAACAGAAAAGCCTTTGCTCTCATGTCAGCATACTCAGATTCACAGTAATAGACATAAAACAATCAAATATATAATGTGTCTTTGGGTGATAAATGCAATGAAAAACAATTAAGCAGAGGGAAGAAAGCCAGTAGAGATGACAGCAAGGCCAATGGACCTGAGTCAGGTGTCTGATTGCTGGCTTGGGACCGGCAAGGAGATCAAAGAAGTTGGAATGGAGTAAGGCAAAGAAAAGAACATGAGAGAGAAAATCAAATGGTAATTGGAGGCCTGATAACATAGTGAGATGAGGATTAGCAAGAAAATTCTTAAATTATGAAACCTATGTCCAACTTTTACAAGAAAGCTAGACAGAATCTATGCAATGTGTTGGCTAGTCTAAGGGGAAGGGTAATGAGTACCTACAGCTGAACAAAACAGGGAGAACATTTGAGGTCTATTGACAGGTCTGAAATGGAGGCAGCTTGGGGCCAACAAGGTGGACTAGGGTTTCCTTAAAACCCAAACTGGTTCAGAATTAATTTGCATGATATATTTATTTTAAATGAAAGTTTATTTTTGAAAATGTGTTAGAAAATATCAATGGATGTTCTCACTGGGTAACCAAGCACGGAGAATAAATACGCTCCGGTTTACTTCTTCAGTTAGTTTCTATGTTTTTCTTCCAAAAAAATATGCATGTGGAGGTTTGCAATAGTTTGCTATAGACAAAAAGAGTAATTTGAATTTTTCTCCTGGACTCAGAAGTGATCCAGATTATCTGGCAGCTTGACTTCTTCTAGTTTGCATTTCATTTGCATTTTAATACAGTGTCAATAGACATAACTATCTTCTTTGAACATTTTATTCCTTTCCTTTCAGAGTAGTTATTCTGATCAGAGAATAAAATAACAATTTGAAACGAAGTTTCTGATGAAAATCAGGCCAACTGATTGAATTAAATTTAAAAAGAAACCCTACCTCAAGATGTACGTGTAATAGAATGAAATGATATACTCCTGCTGTTTCAGAAAATGTGAATTACTATGAACGCTGCCTAAACAAGAGATGAAACTTCAAAATAATTGGCATCTGAAAAATCATAAAGCTTAATGAAGGGGAGACAAACCAATGCTATATAGATGTGCTACATCCTTTTAATCATAAATGCCTTAAAACGATTATATATCTATTTGTTAATACATAAAATATTGTTGTGTATATATTCTGAGTCAGGGCCTCTTCTTGGCACTAGGATAACTCAGTCTAGTAGGGAAGGGTGGTAAGTGAACTAATGCATCTTAATCATGATGAAGTAAGCACACGAGGTGGGAGGAGTTACTGTAGAAACACAGGAAAGACTGGACAACTGGAAGAGGCTTCTTGAAAGAGATTGCTTGGGAACCCAGGAAATTACGATTTGAAGGATAGGTTAGTAGGAAGATCCTTGGAAAAGGGTCAAGAGACCTCGCTTCCAATATGAACTCTGCCATTAAGTAAATTTATGACTTGAAAGGTAATGGGAAGCATGCATAAAGCATAATGGGAATAAAGCATAAAGACACAGGAAAAACAAGGATGCTATGAAAGTAAAGAATGCTTGACATAACTGGGTAGAAAAGACTGAGGGCCTTGGAATATGGTTGTAGCCCATTGATCAGCTATGCCTTGGAAGCTGCTATCCTGGACTCAGGACAAGCTGCTTATTCTTGGACTCAAGAGAGGTAGTGATGGCAACTTTAGTATCTTTCTTGAACATCCTCTATTGTCTATGGATTTTTCCAACTTCTCCCTAAGAATTTCTGAAAACAAAGCGTGACCTAATCCATTGATTGTCAGTGTGTGGTCCCAGAGTCTCCTGCAACACGATCACCTGAAGTCCTTATTAAAAATGCAGACCCCTGAGTCTTTCCTCAGGGTTGTTGAATCCACATATCTGAAGCTGGAGTTAGGAGAGCTGTATTTTAACACCTTTATTAGGTGATTCATTTGCACCCACTCATTCTTGTCCACCCATTCCATCCTGTCTGCCATCCAAAGAAACTGGCACCTATATATGCACTTCCAAAAAGGACACTGTGGGAATAAAAACCTATGGCTCTCAGTTCCCAATTGAGTGTTTTCCACTCCATTGTGCAATTTCCCTTTTCTGATCCTGCAATTTAAACTTATTTGGTGTTCCTAGAAATAATACAAAATAATTCTTATGTTAAATTGTTAAGCAGACTAGAAACTTAAGTCATTTACACTGCAATACTTTCATCTGTGAGCAAAAATTTTCATGGAAAAATGCTCAAACAAAACACAATGAAATGAATGATGTAATACAGAATTGTACACCTGAAATCTATGTAAATTTACTAACAATTGTCACCCCAATAAATTTAATTAAAAAAAAGAAAAAGAAAAAAAAAACTAGGTAAAGGCAATATTCATTATTAAAAAAAAAAAAAAAAGAAAAAAGAAAGAAATGCTAGTCATTTTTGCCTTCCTGGGGTAAGATTGCTGATTTTATTCATCTCTCTCTTTTCCCATAGCTTTCACCCTCTAAAATAAGCACATTTTTATAAATGAAAATTACACAATAACTTAATTCAACCTAGTATAAAATTAAAGTTGAAATGCAAAAGCCATAAGCCACCCTGAGAAAACTTTCAAAGCCCCTGGTAAATTGTGTTCTCAAGGAAATTTAAGGGTATTTGTTGGCTCTAGCCTCCCAAATGGTAGAGATATTCTCAGCGATATCTGATCTCATTTGATTTCTGAAAATGTCCTTTGATCATCCATCTTTGCCCTACTTTTTCCATAAAAGTAAGTCATCAGAAACTCTGACTCAGGGACACAAAGGGTTTGGAAGTTTTCAATTTGGGGGATGAATAAAAATGACAGGGAGCAGCATCTGTTCACTTCTGAAACACTAAATCTTCTTCATGAGAAATTTTAAAGGCAGCCTTTATATTCTTGATCCAGGATTCAAAAGTTGATGAGGATAAAAAGAAAAATTCAGACATTCTTCTCAAATAGGGATAAAGCCAAAATTTATAAAGATTCTGATTTCCTTTTAATAACTGTTTTAATTATAAACCAAATGATTATTTTTTTAATTTTAAAATTTTATGTAATACTCTACTATACACAATTTAGAAAAAGGGGAAAGGAATATTAATTATCCTAAATCTCACTATATATTAAGATTACAGTGTATTTTCTACAGCCTATACAAAGGACTGTGGTCATAGACAATGTATAATTTGGATTCTTATAATTTTAATAATATTGTAACATATATATTTCTCATGTTACTAACTAGATTTTAGAAACATCATTAAATCAAAAAATACCTGACAGACGTCATAAATGACGGTGTGAGATGAGCCTCTTGAAATCTCCCCTAGAATTTACAACAAATTGAAAAACTATAACTCCACAATGGACTCCCTGCACAGCAGACAGGCAAGACTAAGAGGCTCACTACTGAATTCACCTAAAGGTGGGCAAATTGCACAAGCAGGGGAGGAAGGAAGGGAGAAGTGCGGAGGTAGAGCCATTCAGGCACAGGATGCAGACCTAGCTCAGTGCTCGGAGCTCGCTGCATCCCGGAACTACCGCAGCTGCAGGAGAGGGAAGGACTCGGACTGCTAGGGCTCCATTTATGGCCCACAGGGCTGAGGGGACAGCATATGACACGGCTGAATCCAACGCTCATGGCAGAGACCTCAGAGCAAAGACTGAGAGAAGAAGGCTGAAAATGGTGGTTTAAGCCCTCACTGCTACAGAGAACAGAAGACTTAGGCACTGAGACTAGCAGCCCCTTCCCAACCCTCCCAGAGTTTGCCCCGCCCCCACCTGCCCGGTGCTAGAAGCGATAAAGTAGCAGTGTCAGATCAAAAGAACAGAATATTTGCAGTTCTGAGAACTGTGGTCCGCAGACACAGATTCGCAGCCCAACTAGTTCCGGCAAAGGGGAGGAAGCTGTGGAAGCAGGACTGGCTGTGGTGGTGGTCACCACCATCGCTCTGGGACACCTCTCACAACTCACCCCGCCCCTGGCCCCACCTTTCTGGGCGGATCCCTGCAGGAGTAAACAGCTGCTGAAACACTTGGGCTCTGAATCTGGTGCAGGAAGAGCTTTGGAACTTCAGAAGCTCTCCACATCCCCCATGGAGGCGGCATGCTTTGACTCAGGTGAACTTGTTACAGAGGAGAAGCCTGCCCCTGCCTTCCAGGGAATCCCCTCATTGTGTGAGAAGCCAGAACAGTGCAGAGAAAATATAACACTACAGTGTGAGAGAAAATAAAAGACTGCAGTCGAAGAGAAAATAAAACATTCTACAAACACCTACTGGAAAACAAAAGAAAGACCTCCTTCTATCAACCTGTTGCAGAACCCACTCCTGCAAGAGAAATAATAAACCATTAATTGCCGTGAAAAACAAAGGTATCAAGACAGCTCAGGAAGAAAATGAAAAGTTTCCAGAAAATGAACTTAAAGACATGGAAATATGTGACTTAAATGACAGAGAATTCAAGACTGCAGTTCTTTAAAAACTCAATGAGATGCAAGAAAACACAGGCAAGCAGTTGAATGAACTCAGAAACACTATTAAAGAACAAAATGAACATTTTACCAAAGAGATTGAAATTTTTTTAAAAAGCCAAACAGAATTTCTGGAGATTAAGAACTCAATAAAAGAAATGAAGAATGAAATAGACAGCTTAGGTAGTAGAGTTGACCAGATAGAGGAAAGAATCTGGAAATGACACAGATGGAAGGAGAAAGAGACTTGAGACTTAAAAGAAATGAAAGAACTCTACAAAAACTTTCTGACTCCATCAGAAGGAGAAATATAAGAATAATGGGCATACCAGAAGGAGAAGAAAGAGAAAAGGGAACAGAGAGTATATTCAAACAAATAGTCAATGAGAACTTCCCAAACTTGTGGAAAGAACTGGATCCTTAAAACCAAGAAGCAACTAGAAACCTAATTACTTCAATCTCAACAGGCCTTCTGCAAGACACATTGTATTGAAGTTGTCAAAAATTAACAACAAAGAAAGAATCCTCAAGGCAGCCAGGGAAAAGAAGATGGTAACCAAAGGAAAGTCCATTAGATTATCATCAGATTTTCCAGCAGAAACTCTACCAGCCAGGAAAGAGTGGAATCAAATATTCAAACTATTAAAAGAGAAATTAGGAGACAAGAATAATACATTCAGCAAAGATATCCTTTAGATATGAAGGAAGAATAAAGACTTTTCCAGACATACAGAAGATAAGGGAATTTTCTAACACATGACCTGCACTACAAGGAATACTGAAAGAGGCTATTCGCCCAGCATAAATACGGATAATTTGTGACAATAAAAACATAAAATGCAGGAGAGTGAAAGCCTGAACCAAAATATGAGAATGGAGAAAGTAAGCATGCTGAAGAAAATGGAATACTCTAAATATGAAACTTTCTTTTACATAAACTTAATGGCAACTACTCAAAAAAAAAAAAATCCAGAACTGAAATATACAGCAAAATAAAAGAAGAAATAGTGGGAAAAATCATAGAATACCATCACACAGACATGAATAACAGACAACAACAAAAAGGCAAAGAAACAATGGAGACACGGTCTTACCAGAAAATCAAAGATAGAATGATAGGAAATCCTCACATATCAATAATCACCCTAAATGTAAATGGACTGAACTCACCAATAAAAAGGCATGGAGTAGCAGATTGGATCAAAAACTAAACCCAACCATATGCTGTCTCCAAGAGACACATCTCAGCTACAATGATAAACACAGACTCAAAGTGAAAGGATAGAAATTGACACTCCAAGCAAATGGTATCAAGACAAAATCAGGTGTAGCCATGCTGATATCAGATGAAACAGACTCAGGATAAAAAAGGTAACAAGAGACAAAGATGGACATTTCATAATGATAAAGGAAAATACAAAACAAGAAGACATAACAGTCATCAATATTTATGCTCCCAATCAGGGAGCCCCGAAATAAACCCTCAAGCAACTACTAACAGAACTAAAGGGAGAAATTGACCAAAACATAATTATAGTAGGGGACCTAAATACATCATCGACAGCTATGAATAGATCATCCAAACAGAAAATAAATAAATAACAGCTCTAAATGATACATTAGATGAAATGTACATCATTGACATATATAGAGCACTTCATCCTAGAATATCAGACTATACATTTTTTTCTGGTGTACATGGAACCTTCTTCAGGATAGACCATATATTGGGACATAAAATCAGCCTCAGCAAATTTAAGAATATTGAAACCATACCAAGCATATTCTCTGATCACAAGGCTTTGAAATTGGATATAAACTGCAAAAAGAAAGCAGGAAAAATCAGAAATATGTGGAGATTAAACAATGTCCTTTTAAAGAATGACCTGGTCAAAGAAGAAATAAGAGGAGAGATCAAAAGCTACATAGAAACAAATGAGAATGAAAATACATTCTACCAAAATTTTGGGATGCAGCAAAAGCAGTTTTAAGAGGGAAATTTATATCATTACAGGCCTACCTCAAGAAACAAGAAAAATCCCAGATAAATAACCTCATGTTACACCTTAAAGAACTAGAAAAAGAAGAACAAATGAAACCCAAAGTCAGCAGAAGAAAGGAAATAATAAAAATCAGAGCAGAACTAAATGAAATAGACAACAAAAAGACAATAGAAAAATTAATGTGACAAAGAGCTGGTTCTTTGAAAAGATTAATAAAACTGACAAACCGTTGGTTAGACTCACTAAGATAAAAAGAGAAAAGACATTAATAAACAAAATCAGAAATGAAAGAAGGGAAATTATCACGGACACCACAGAAATACAAAGGATCATCCAAGAATATTATGACTATATGCCACCAAATTCAATAACCTAGAAGAAATGCACAAGTTCTTAGAAACATACAGCCTTCCTAAGCTGAACATGAAGAACTGGAAAATCTAAATAGATTAATCACCAGTAAGGAATTGAATCAGTCATCTGAAATCTTCCCAAAAGCAAAAGTCCGGGACCAGAAAATTCTGGTGAATTCTACAACTAGTGAATTCTACAAAACCTTCAAAGAGAATCTAATACCTGTCCTACTCAAACTCTTCCAAAAAATTAAAGAAGAGACAATACTTCCTAACTCATTTTATGAAGCCAACATTACCCTGATACCAAAACCTGGTAAGGACAACACAAAAAAAGAAAACTACAGACCAATATGTCTGATGAATACAGATGCAAAAATCCTAAACAAAAGTCTAGCAAATGGAATGCAACAATACATTAAAAAGATTATTCATCACGATGAAGTGGGGTTCATCCCTGGGCACAAAGATGGTTCAACATCCACAAATCCATCAATGTGATACATCACATAAACAAAATAAAGGACAAAAATCATATGATTATATCAACTGATGCAGAAAAACCATTTGACAACATACAACATCCATTTATGATTAAAACACTTACTAAAATTGGTATAGAAGGAAAATATCTTAACATAATAAAGGCCACATATGACAAACCTTCAGCTAATCTCATACTTAATGGTGAAAAACTGAAACCCATTGCTCTATGTTCAGGAACATGACAGGGCTGTCCTCTATCACCTTTGCTTTTCACCATAGTGTTGGAAGTCCTTGCCAGAGCCATCAGGCAAGAGAAAGAAATAAAAGGCATCCAAATTGGGAATGAAGAAGTTAAATTGTCACTCTTTGCAGACGATATGATACTATATATAGAAAATACTACAGACTCCACCAAAAAGCTGTTAGAAACAATCAATGAATACAGTAAAGTTGCCGGCTACAAAATCAACGTACAAAAGTCCATTGCATCCTATATACTAACAATGAAATCTCAGAAAAATAAATTTAAAAAAATTCCTTTTGCACTTGCAACAAAAAGAATAAAATACCTATGAATAAACTTAACCAAGGATGTAAGACCTATATGGTGAAAACTATAAGACATTTTTAAAAGAAATTGAAGAAGACACAAAGAAATGAAAAGACATTCCATGCTCATGGATTGGAAGAATCAATATAGTTAAAATGGTCGTATTACCCAAAGCAATATACAGATTTAATGCAATCCCCATCAAAATCCCAACAGCATTTTTTAGAGATATAGAACAAAAAATCGACAGATTTGTTTGGAACCACAAAAGACCCCGAATAGCCACAGCAATCCTAAGAAAAAAGAACAATGCTGGAAGTATCACACTCCCTGACTTCAGCTTGTGCTACATTGACAGAAGAACAGACACACAGACCAATGGAATAGAATTGAGAACCCAGAAATAAACCCACATAAATATAGACAGATGATGTTTGACAAAGAATCCGAAAACATACAATGGAGAAAAGATAGCCTCTTCAATATATGGTGCTGGCAAAATTGGAAAGCCCCGTGCAAAAGAATGAAAGTGGACTGCTATCTGTCACCATGTACCAAAATTAATTCAAAATGGATTAACCTAAACATAAGGCCTGAAACAATAAACTGCATAGAAGAAAACATAGGTACTAAAATTATGGATCTTGGGTTCAAATTATGTATCAGGTAACCAGTGGCAACACATAAGAAAACACTGGAAAATAGAAGGCACTAATAGTACCTAATCTTGGAGACCAGAAATAATCGCCCCAGGAAATTTGAGTCCAATCCACTATCTCTTTCAGTAGAGAGCTTATCATAGTTGCCCCAATTTTAGTTAAAAACATTGCTAAAAACCTCGCTAAAAACCCCAAGCAGTTTCTTGTTAGATTTTTTCCTTTTCTTTCTTAAAATGATACATCCTCTTTACATGTAAACTTTATATGTCACACATCAATCACCAAGTTGTTCATTCTGGGCATTAGAAAAGATAAAGCTGATTAAGAAAGCAAGAAGAGTGTAAGGTGGCTCCCTTCCTAACGCTTTCAGTTACATCATGTTCATATCTTGAAATCAGCCACAGTGAGAGTACTTGGAACCACAGAATTCAAGAAACAGTTAAGTCAGAGCCCTTACACAGCTGGCTTGTCTGGCCAGACCACCACTGCTGGTAGCGCTCCACCTACAGATAAAGTGTGGGCATCATCTGATAAATATGCACTTGATGGCCTTGACCTTAATTGGCTCTCACTGGCAGTATGATCTAGAATCAAGACACAACAGCATAAGCAGCTTGAAAAGAAAAATGAAAGCCAAATTTCTCATTTCGGAGCATTCCAAAGTGACCCAAGGTATAAATCATTACAAGCCCTCTTCCTCCCTTAAGTCAAAGGAGAAAGAAGACAAAGATGAAGAATGAAGAAGAGGAAGGGGAGGAGGAGGTGGAAGAGAAGAAGGGAAAGGGAGAAAAAATAAGGAGGATGACAAAAGGGCTTGTCAAAAATCCTGCTTTTTCCATGGTGGCTGAAATGCATGGTCATTATTCATCCTTTGTTTCAGAGGCACTTTTACTGTGGATTTTATTTTCCTTTTCTCTTTCTTTATGCCAGTATTAGAGTGCCCTATTAGGGTACAGACATATTCTGCACCATGCTTTGCTTCTGCACCTCCAAAATCCAAACTGTCTCCTCCTTTGAGGACCCTAAACTCCATTAATAAGTAATAATAAAATGTTCTGTTGCCAAGATTCAGTGACACAAATAAGGGCTTCTCAGATGCAAAAGCACCAGTTACAGGTGAAATAAGACTAGACAAAAGAGACTGAACCTGAATCATTACTTTTGGAGATATCATTTAGATCAGACTCATTATGAAGTTGCCTTTTGGAAAATTAAATTTCTTATTAAACTGCTAACCTGACTCTAATTTCTCAAAGACCCTTATTATAGTCTGTCTCGGTTTAATATTAGGCAAATACATCATTTTAAATATACTCTATTGAAACTTTCTGAATATCAGATACATAGCTAAACGAAATATCAAAATTTCTCACTCAGGCAAGTTCAGATTAAATAGTTTCATAACTTATACCAATGGTGCAGCACTCTGCAGTCTCCAGATATATGACGATTCCTATAAGACCATGTATACTTTCGTGTATTGTTGGCGCCCCTACGAATCATAACAAAAAGAAGGTGAAGGTGAAACACGGGTATAATAATTTGCAGTTTATACCATATTTCAGGTGTATTTCTGCTTTGACATTATATTCAGACAAGCAATAATAAGTAATTCTCAGTTACCCTTGGTAATATCACAGAAATTTTTCTAATAAAAAGCAGAAGCAGAAAACATAAAAGGCAAGTCCCCAGTCATGCAAGGATTTTGTTCTCTTTTATTCACTGATATCATCCTGCCGTTCAAGAATAGGTACTAAATAAATATTTGTTGACTGAATAAATGAATAGAAATTGAAGATTAGTAACTACTCTTGTTCTATGGGTTTCTGTTCAGTTTGATAGAACCCACCATGATTGTATTTTCCCTTTTATTTTCCATGGTAACTGTACATTTCGGCCACAGAGAAGTAAAGAAACTCTATAGTCACAATTCATGATTTATATTAACTGCATTTTCATAAAACCTGTTTTCATTGAAATTAAGTTCATCATTTCAGAAAATCCCTTAACTAAGAAACATATCCAACAAACATTATATCAAGAGACCAATTTATATTTACAATCTTGCTTATTAAAATTATTATTTATGTTATTTCTATCATTATTTTTGTTCTTCTCACAAAAGCATGGCCATTCGAAACAAATAAACAAACAATAACAAAAGACTTGTTTTCAGTTTTGAAGGGAATAATCCATACCCTTTTGCTAACTAAGTTCCTGAACTCAACTCCCTCTGGATTTTCACCAATCTCAAGCAGCAGCTGTGAATTCACCTGGACACAATGGATCACTCACTAATTAGGTTAATTTCTGAAAAGAAGAAAAAATACCATATCCATTTCTGGAAGTCTATTAGGAAATGTTTTATGGTTGAAACAATTTAGTGAATACTTTAGGAACATCAGCATATTTGAGGAGCATCAACTTAATTACCAGTGTCAATCAAAGTCTTAATTGTACAGTTAATTAATGCTAATTAGTTATGAAATATTTATAATTAACTGTGTATACGTTCCACTATATGCTACTACACCTAGAGATAATTTTTTAACTAAGCCTGGCTGTAGATGCCTATAAATGAAAGTGTGTAAAAAATTATCTCATGTTAATTTTTAGAAAGATCAAAATACAAGAAATTAAAACTTTTATTTTGAAAATGAAATTCTAAACTTCCCTTTCCAAATCATGAAGCTAAGATTTTTTTCTCACTTGTAAATAAGAATACGTGATTTACAAAATTCCTGAGCTCCCAACTCTATGGTAGAGAAATTTATAGTTTTAGGTAACAAATTCTCTTAAAATCCCTTACGTGAATTATTTAGACCACTGTTTCCCTAATTTGGCTGTGTATCAGAATCTCCTGGAAAGCTTTTAAGAATATAGATCTCAGGATCTGTGCGTAGATCTATGGAGTCACAACCTTTGAGGGTGGAGCTCAAGAATCTGTATTTTCAAAAAATATTTTCTCCAGGTGATTCTGATGTTCAACCAAGTTTGGGAACAAAACACTTTAGATAGTTAAGTATTTCCTACTGTCACTTGCTATCCCCACTCTCATTCCTCCACATAGATCCAAGAAGCAAATCTACATCAAAATTCAGCCAATTATCAAATTTAGAGTTTGAATTAGTCTGACTTAATGTACAGTAGTTCAGAAAGAATATACAAAATTCACTCTGGAGGGCCCTGCTGGCAACCCAAAGCCTAGATCTTTCATCGTCCACAGGTATTGCAACCATGGTGGCAGCTCAGAACTGTGTGGCTTCTGAGAAAACAAATAGTAAACGTTTTAAATATGAGCCCAAGTCACAAGGCTTGGTAATCTCGATTGCCAGCTTTGATTTGTGATCTGTTTCTTCTCACACATCAGCAACTCTTTTTAGTGTTATCAAAAATACTTAGTAATTTACCAGTGATAAGTAAGTCCCTTAAATCACAAGGGGATTCTAGCTGTAAAACATAATTTTTACAGAGAATCCAGGTCATTTTGGTAGCCTGTATTCCTCCCAGAAATTAGTGTCTGAGGTAAGGGCTTGAATGCAGGTAATCTAATTTGGGAAGTAATCCCAGGAAATCAGAATCAGGAATTAGGGAGTGAAACAGGGAGGGTTGAAAAGCTAGTACAAGGTATGTTCTTGAGTTGGTCAGTGCTGTGGGAACTGGGGCTGATTCTGCTGGGATCTTCTGAGGAGCAATATAGAACGTGCCTCAAAACTGCTCACTGGAAGGACAGTAGAGGAAGGCACTTATGCCCCAGCTCTCATCTCCCATTAGTCAAGTATTGGCTCCAGCAGATGTTAACTCTCTGGCATCCCAGTTTTCTCATATGCAAGTGCCACCTGGTTCCCACAAGTGTCCCACACCGCAATGTCAGAGAAGGCCTGGAGCACAAAACAGAAGGTATGCAGACAGGCAAAGGTGAGGTGCTCTCAGATGACATATTGTGTGAAGCTGGTTGCTATAACAGTGGACAGATTAAAAGGTGGGCCAAGAACACCAGAGACGAGGCACAAAAATTGTCCGATATTCATGCACATATCAGCAGGCCGCTGTTCTACAGTGAATCCGCAATTTAGAGTTGTGAGGTCCCAAGGTTAGGTATTCTTATTTATGTATTGAAGTAGTTCCAGAGTTCTCGTAATTACCAAAAATAACATGAAGTTATGCCCTTTACATACTGTTACCCTGGAAGTCTCTGTACAATGCCAGCTCGCTAGCTCCATATACTGTCAAATCATATCCCCATCCAATGCTTCTCCTTTCTGTTCTTACTGAGCATTGCTTTGCATTTCATCTATGACCAATGAGAAGCTAATTAATCCCCAAATGTATGTTATACATTTAGGAAATGAATAAGGTATGGAAATTATAGTGGGGGTACCAGGCACCTAGATGATGATTTGGGGTAGAAGTTTCCTCTAAGTCTAGTATTACCTCACTATCAAACACCAATCGAGACAATAAGAGACTACTGATCCTCTTACACCAGGCTCTTTGGATTCCTAAGGCAAACAAGTAAAGTGGTAGGGTGTTGCCACTATTCTGAAGATTCGTGGTCAATGACACTTTTGGAAGAACCTGCCACAACACATTTGCCTGACTTATTATTATCTGCTGTTTCTGGAAGATAAGCCTTGCTTCTCTTCATCCCTGCCCCCAGACATTTCTCAGAGATGATCTTCCTTTGCTTGACATACCATCATCACTTGTTTTACCCTTTGAAAGTCAAGTTCCCATCCCATTCCCAAGAAGAGCTTTCCCTTTGAATTAACTTTCTATTAATAATTCCACAGTTTGGACATTGTTGTTGATTGCAGACCACTTATCTATGGTCATTGACTGTCTGCATTTGACTCGTGATCCTGTTAGCTAATCCTGGGCTAATCCTCTTTCCTTTACTTGGTTGTCTCTTTATTCCCAACAAGACATGATCCCAGCATCTGGACACATGTAGCTTGATCTTTTGCTGGGAGATTTGTTGTTACAAATGGGAATTATGCCTTTGTCTATTTCTGTTGTGTGAAGGGATTCAATATTACATAGAAACAGAATGATTAGGTTTACTTTTGCTTTTGAGGTATTACATATTACTGTGCAGAAGCTCACCAAATCGAGTCTGATCTAAAATAATACAAACACAGAAAGGAATTATTCATTCCATCACCCTTCTTTTTGCAGATCACATGGATACCCCATCCTTAATGCCAGTCTGTACTCATATTAATTATGGCTCCATTTCTGTGGCAATGGGCAAAAAGTGACATTATAAAAGGCTTAAAGCAGGGGTAGAATATTTTAGCTATTTAGCTGAACAATTACAGGAGTATTTGACTTCAGACGTGGTTTTACCAAGTGTTCAATAAGAAGCAAATAGACATTTCTCTCTCCATTTCTTGCATCTGCTTCCACAACATTAGACTCATTTTCTGCAGACCCCCACTCCTACCTAGCAGGAGTAAGATGACTACAGCAGTTCCATCCCTGCATGCTGCATGCTTGTGTGCTGTGGAGGAAAAAGAGTGTTTCTGAGGATTTGGTAAAATTTGTATTGAGCGTCATTGAGTCTCATTGGCTTATGCATTATTGGACTGTTATGGATTGAATTTTTTTCCCTCCAAATTCATGTGTTGAAGTCCTAACCCATTGTCAATCCCTGTGAATGTGACAATATGTGGAAATAGGGTCATCACAAATATAATTAGTTATGATAAGGTCGTATGGGAGTAGGGTGGCTCCCTATTCTAACATGACTGGCGTCCTTATAAAAGAGAGAAGTTTGGTGACAGACAGGCACACAGGGAGAATGCCATGTGAAAATAAAGGCAAAGATCAGGGTGATGTAGAACATAAAAAACACCAAAGAGTGCCAGTAAACCACCAAAAGCTGGGAGAGAAGCATGAAACAGATTATCCTTCACAGCTTCCACAATGCTGCTGACACCTTGATCTTGGAACTGTAAGATTGGAAGATACTAACTTTCTGTGTTTAAGCCACCCAGTTTGTGCTACTTTCCTATGGCAGAGCCAGGAAACTAAGACATGGACCAATAACCATGGTCAGGTGAAAGCAATCTTCTGGCCAGGCCTGAGTCATGGACAGGCCCACCAAACCAGGAATGGAATGACAGCACTGAGTAGACTGAGTGAAGAGGTGATTTCAGGGGTTAGAACTGAAGGATAAATGGAAGCTGGGTAGAATAAACTTCTGCTGTCAACTATATAGCTTCCTATTTTCTCTCTATTTTAAGGGCATTAAGGTTTACTTCTTCATTTATCCATGTGATAAATCCTTGTCTTCTTTCAGTCCTTTAACTACACCTGATATTTTCTTATTTGCACAAGGACAACTATGCCTCAGGCCCTTAGAAACATTGAAAAATGTCCATGATTCCCTTCCCAGGTTGAAGATGTTAATGAAAGCAATAAGATGTAAGATCCCTGGTAAATCCAATAATATCTTAGCAATCAGAGTCATTGATCAAAATGTTCTATATTTTGTCTATAATGTATAAGAGAAATTTTGCTATACTAATATACCAAAGTAGTATGATGAACATATGTAGAAATTCTACAAAAAGCTAAACTTTGGAATGGTATGTAAAAAAAAACAAAACACCAAAAAGAAAAGTCATTTTCAGTTTGAGACAAATTTTGTGTGGTACTAATATATGAGAAGCATGGAACTGTGTTTAGAGGAGAATTGAAGTCATGCTGGTATTATTAATGTATATGTTGAGATAATAAAGGTTGAGTCATTAGTATATATATTCATGAAATGGGCTATTAACATTCTGTTTGTTTTATACTTAACTCTGTAGGGTCTACTAATTTACAATTAAATTAAAAAATCCACTAGGACTAATGAGCTAATAATTGCAAAGAACTCTGAGCATGGAAAAAAGGCACCAAGGGAAGACAAACTTGTGTTTGTGAAAATCGAAACATCTGAGACTTTAATTACAACCCTTGCTAGAACTGACTTGTAATCTGTTTTGGGGACTAGCTCATT
Organism: Rhinolophus hipposideros; assembly: GCF_964194185.1. Lineage (NCBI taxonomy): Eukaryota > Metazoa > Chordata > Mammalia > Chiroptera > Rhinolophidae > Rhinolophus > Rhinolophus hipposideros. The sequence goes on from NC_138057.1 coordinate 58,677,764, forward strand.
AGTGCCCTACTATGGGATTCCTAAACAACATATTGAAAGCCATTTCACTTATCAAATTTGAATATACCTGAGAGAAGGCATTTTCAATAATTCTGTCTCAGTACCTTGGGTTCCCATTTCTCATTGAAATTCAAAAGATTCTAATTAGCCCTAGAATATAACACTCCGCTGCATTGTCAGAATTTTCCCTTCAGTTTTTAAATTGGGTAGTGGGTGTATGTGTGAGGGACTTAATTTCTAGGACAGAGGGAAAATAAATAAATAAAAGAATTTCTTCAAGTCTCTGTGTGGAGATAGTTATGGAACTAGGCTCAGTGAAATGGAAATTCAGATATTTGGTTTTCAGAGCTGGAACTCTGAACTTGCCCAAAGAAGCATTGAAGGAAGGGTCAAAGTTTCTCCAAGTATGGTATGTCAATCACATGTTCTGGAAAATATATGAAGTTATATACATACACATACAAGGTCTGACAATCACATTCATGAACGTGTCACCATCTGCTTACATGGGCAGCCCTGTACAAACAGCTCGGTGAGGTTTCATAACCGTGGTATATGAGTGTCTCACAGCTGTGTTCGTGTCAACACGTGGCCGTGTCTTTCTCAGTGGCATTAATTATTGTTGTGTGGTTTTGTGTGCCATCATGAGAATGTCTGAGCTTGAATTAGAGCAACAAACAAACACTAAATGCCTTGTTAAACTAGGCAAAAATGGAAGTGAAATCAGGGACGTGTTAGTCCAAGTGTATGGGGATAATGCCACGAAGAAAATGGCAGTGTACACAATGGAATACTATTCCACGTTAAGGAAAGATGACATAGGAGCATTTGTGACAGCATGGATGGATCTTGAGAGTATAATGCTAAGTGAAATAAGTCAGACAGACAAAGCAGAGAACCCTATGATTTCACTGATATGTGGTATATAAACGAAAAAGAACAAGACAAACAAATGAGAAAGAAAAACTCATAGACACAGACAATAATTTAGTGGTTACCAGAGGGTAAAGGGGTGGGGGTGGGTGATGAGGGGAAGGGGGTCAAATATATGGTGATGGAAGGAGAACTGACTCTGGGTGATGAACAGACAATGGGATTTATAGATGATGTAATACAGAATTGTACACCTGAAATCTATGTAAATTTACTAACAATTGTCACCCCAATAAAATTAATTAAAAAAAAAAAAAAAGAAAATGGCAGTGTACAAATGGGTCAAACTTTTCTCCGAGTGGGGAGAATGTGTCACTGATGAAGAGAGGTCAAAGCGGCCAGTAACGAGCAGAACTGACGAAAACATTGCAAAAATTCATCTAATTGTGCAACAAAATCATCAGCTAACTGTGAGAAGCATATCAGACCAAGTAAACATTGAAAGAGAAATAGTTATCTTAACTGAAAATCTTAACTGAAAATCTTGGCATGAGAAACGTGTGTGCAAAAATGGTCCCGAAGGAGCTCCCGGATGAACAAAAGCAAAGGAGGGTCGAAATTTGCCAAGATCTTTTGGAGAGGCAAGACAATGTTTTGGGAAATGTTATTACTGATGATGAAACAAAGGTGTACCAATAGGGCCCTGAAACAAAGCATCAAAGTGCACAATGGAAGTCAGCCAATTCTCCACGACCAAAAAAATTCCATCAGTCCAAATCAAGAGTCAAAAAAGTGTTGCTAACCTTTTTTGATATCAGAGGCATTATTCATTATAAATTTGTACCAACTTGACAAACAGTTAAGCAAGTTTACTATTTGGAAGTGCTGAAAAGGCTGTGTGAAAAAAGTTAGATGACCTGAACTTTTTGCCAATGATTCATGGCTCTTGCATCACGACAATGCACCAGCTCACTCTGCACTGTCTGTGAGGGAGTTTTTAGCCAGTAAACAAATAACTGTATTGGAACACCCTCCCTACTCACCAGGTCTGGCCCCCAATGACTTCTTTCTTTACCAGAAGATAAAGGAAATATTGAAAGGAAGACATTTTGATGACATTCAGGACATCAAGGTTAATATGATAATAGCTCTGATGGTCATTCCAGAAAATGATTTCCAAAATTGCTTTGAAGGGTGGACTAAATGCTGGCGTCAGTGCATAATTTTCCAAGGGGAGTACTTTGAAGGTGACTGTAGTGCTATTCAGCAATGAGGTATATAGCACTTTTTCTAGGACGAGTTCGCAAACTTAATTGGCATACCTTGTAGTACATATATGTGTGTATACATAATCTTTAATTTGAAAAATATTAAACTTATTTTAAAATGGTAAGAAGAGTATAACACCCATAAATCTTTCACTTTGTATATTTTGATCCATTTTTTTAAAAGTTTGAATGTAATATTTATATTTAATATGTAAATTGTAATATTAATTGGTTAAGTTTAGTCGATAACTTTAAACGGTGAAATTTAGATGATGTTAATTTATTTTTAATTTACTCATCTACATATTCTAACACAATGATCATGTATTACTTCTATAAATTTTAAAAAGACACTAAAACATCCTAGAAAACTACTTTTACTGGGTTATTAGGAAATAATTTCATGAGGGAGCTGTTGAAAATTTCATAAATTTCATCTTATGCATTTGAATCTATGTGTAGAGTCAAGATTTGTGATCAGCTGAGAGTTATAGATACCTGAAAAATAGTAAAAATTAAGGGTTTCATTTTTCTTATATACCAGGGAGTTTGCAGGTAGGAATTCCAGGGCTGGTTTCTTGGCCCTACAAAGTCATAAATACTCAGGCTGCTCCTAGCTTTATCTCTGTCATCCTATCATATATTCAAGGTCATATGGTCTTAAGAAGTGAACTCAAGTTCCAGCACCAAGTCTTCCTTCCAGTGAGGAAGAAAGAAGATAGCATCTGCCAGTTAAGTTTGCCCATTAAAAGAGGGTTTTCTTTTCTTTTTCCTTTCCTTTTCTTCATCTCAACACAATGACTTCTGGTTATATCTCAATGTTTGGAACTAAGTTACATGGCCATGTCAATCAGTAAGCTGCTAGGGAATGAAGTCTTTTGCTGGGCACAATGCTTCCTCCAACAAAATTGGGTGTGAAACACAACATCATTTCATATACCACTACAAAAGAAAGAAAGCTCCTGCCAATGAAAGTATGGCATGATTTTTTTTTCCATCTAGAATATTCATTTGATAATCACTGAAAGAATACTTTTAGATTTATTTCACACTTAGAATATTAGCCTATGTCATGCTGTTCTGTGTCCAAAACATTGTGCATACATACACTTTTTATTTCAATGGTAAATTGTTACAATCTTCTTGATGACACTGTTAAATGCAATTAAGTTCAACATGAATACAACTACACATAATTCAGCAGATGTAACGACAGTGAACAGCACTGACCAAATTCACACAAAATCAGATGATGACAATTATGTCATGACGCCTCTTGGCCAACAGTGATGACACCAACAATGGCAAGAATATGGAACATATAAGAACAAGTTGGTCCTAGAGCCAGTCAGTATAGCACCTAAGAATTAACTAGAATGTTTTTGGATAATCAGTGGTGTCTCCAACATGTAGCAGTACTTTAAATTTAATCCAGATTCTTTTTACAAAGGAAGTGGTGATGTTCTCTTCTGAAAAGTAACTATTTAAGAATTAAATGTAACTACTTTCAAGAGGCAAAAAAAAAAATCATAAGCTAGATAAGGCATTTTAGATTTCATAAGTGGAACTGAGGGAGAGAAAAGCACATTGGGACCGAAGGAAAGAAAAGAAGGGTAACCTAGAGGACAGATTAGAAGGAGGAATTTATTCAACGCAACCCTGAAGAAGATAAAGGCACCGGAAGTGAAGTGCGTCCAGGCATTGAAATTGCATCCCTGAACATGTTCAGGGCACATAATTAAGCTAAGTGTGAGTAGGCTGATGATAACTAGCTCAGTTTTCTGCTGTGATCCTGCATGCTCTTTATCAGAGTAATTAAGGTCACATAATCCATCACCTAGCAGAGCATCTGGTATATAAGAGTGCTCAAAATTATTTATTATGTTAAAATTTTTAGAATTTTTATTGAGATGACGAGTTGAAAATATCCCCAGTATATTCATAAACATTCTTTTTCAACTGAGTAGGCTGAGTAGAAGTTCACTCTCAGAGATTTGTATTTTATGGTGGGGCGATGGTATTCAGGTTATTCTTTGACTCTGGAACCTATGTAAGAATGAGTAGGTAGGAATCAGATATGTTTATCAAAACTAAAGAAGCTGACTTAAATGTTACATGCTGACTACATTGCTGTGGTCATATAGAAATCTGTCTCTGTGCTTACTTAAAGCTCCTATCACTAGACAGCAGTTGAAGTATGAGCACCTGCCACTTCTCTATAGGAGCAGGGACCCAAAGCACACCGTGGAAAATGGTCTCCACTGAATGTGTGTGTTTTTTTTTTGAAATACAATTTACCTTTGCTTCTCAAATTCCTTTTCCTTTTTAATGCCTTGGCATATGTTAGTTTTCAAAAAGGATATGTTATATGTGGGATGAAATGCTGCCTGCTGAGAATGGGAACCAAAGCTATGAATTTCAGAAAGAAAATAGTCAAGTAATTTAGTAATTGATGCTGGGAAACATGGCTATCGATATTTTTTTTTCAAAAAAAAGAAAACTCTCCATAAAGTAAAAATAACTTCCAGATGGTTAAAATGTGCAAAATTAAACTACAAAGCTTTTAGAAAAATGTCTTCATGACAATAGAGTATGGGAAGAAACCTTAAATGATTCAAAAAGGACAAACATAAATAAATAAATTTGACCATATTATTATTAAAAACTTCTATATAGAACAACCCATACCACTGGCATTTACAATGCATATAACCAGTGAAGGATTAAATGCACACATACATGTATATCTTATAAATCATTAAGAATTATTGAATAAAACACTATTTAAAAAGAAGAAAGCAAATCTAAGTAGAATGTACAGAAAAGGGATTTCTCATGCATTATTAGTGAGAATATTAGTCGAAACCATCTCTTTGGGAAATAAAGTTTAAGATGTGTGTATTCTACGACTCATCAATGCTCCATTTAGGCATATACATGTAGGCTCTTTGCAGGCTTGTTTATTGTAGCTAAAAATAGGCCTCATCTTAATTATTTACTGATGGAAGTGGATTAATAAATTGTTATGAACTCACAGAATGGAGTCCCATACAACAAAATGAATGAGCTGAATATAAATTAATCAACAAGGATAATTTTTAAAACCTGAAAAATGTCTAGTGGAGAAAAGATGTTTCCTTTTCTTCATTGCGTGACATTCATCCTGGAGTGTCTCTGCCACTCTATCCATATTCTCTTCTCTCTCTTTTGAAGAGCCCCTCTCATAGGATTTAGAAATGTTCCAAAGAGTCTATTTTCTGGATTCAAACATACATAAACAGTTCCTGTGAGTATAGAGATCCTGAATCAAGTATTTGACTCTCTGAAAGTCTTTTAAAATAATGGCTTTAATTTGTTCCAGTGAGCTTTCTAGGCCCATCGGAGCTTTTTGTCGTACTAAGTTGCCTCTGCCAAATTATCTCCACTCCTTTTTTAAGAATAGTATAATTTCTCTTGCCCTAATTTCAGAGATGTCGTCAGCTTTTCTACCTTTTTGTCTTACTGAACATATTTGTTTTTATCGGCAAGCCGCTTGTGATTTCTTTAGTTTCTTAATGAGTTTGAGCAATAGCTGTCTCCTGAAATCTTTCCTATAATTATCTTAAGCCATTTTTGGGGGGATTATTTTGAACCCTGTGCACCCTGAAGGTTGAAAATAAACTAAACAAGAAACATCATCTCTGTTGACTGAATAATTTCAGCTGCTCCTAGTAGTTCCCACAATGGATTATCCCTAGCTTTAAGGAAGTAAGGTTTGGTCATCGTTCCCAGGCACAGACCTAACACATTGTCTCTCAGCTGGTAAACTAATCTACATTCAGAGGAGAAGAGATGGGAGTTATTTTACATTTTACAATTATTCAGAAGACATGCTTGGAAAAATGCATAATAAGCTATTTCTGAACATCATAAACTTGCCTTTATAGTCACTGGAAAATATTTGTTCAGTCTTTTGCATTTCTGAATGTATTCACTAAAGTATAGAAGTTTCTTGATTTCTAAGAACCTGTTTGGCAATTTGAGAAATTTCTTCTTGAATTGCTCTGATTTGGGCTAAAATCTTTCGTAAGCCTTTAACACCAGTTAAACGAGGGGAAGGGAGGCATTGTAGACTCATTTGGTGAACTTAATGAAACCAGACAATCAACGTGACTTTAAAAGACTTTTCTTTCCATTCGTTAGAGCATGGATTCCTCTTGATTCTTGAATAATTTTTTTCCCAAATAAATATGTCTTCATGTTCAGAAATATACTTTCTACCAGATGTCCAAATATTTAGTCTGCATAACTGCTAAACATTCAGAATTTGGGAACATCTAGACAGCTGTTCCTAGGTATCTTCTATTACTCCCAAATTAATGTCTATGCACATGTATACATTTTTGTGAATTTTTTCCTGTTTCTCTATTGTTTGGTTTTTCAGTGTTTCTCTTTGATAGATGATTGACTTTGTTAATATTCATATGTTATTTTTGAGAAAATATTATACCACAGTGATTGTGCTGGTTTTCCATCAGGAACCTGGGCAAATAAACATCACCGCCTGGTACACAAGTAATTACTGTCTTTGTTAGCCATTCTCTGCACAGGTGTTAATTATGAGAGCAGATATTCTAAACTGAATTTTTAAGGATACACAGCTTCCAGGGACATTAAAATTTAAACCAAAGTTTGAGGAAAGATAATTACTTAGACTCTATCTTGATTATTTAATATTAGCAAATACAATAATTAATAAAGAATAAGTTGTCCTTTACTAATATTTGCAATAGAGTGGTTGGGAACATGGTAAAGCATGAGGATAATTATTTACTTACATATATGCTGACTTGTTCTCCAAGTAATTTATTGTGTTTGAAGATGAGAATGTTTAGAAACATGCCAATAGGAGAAATGACACCGTATATTGAGCAAGTAAACTTGTTTAGGGTTTCCTAAAAATAGAAGTGCCCTCTCCCAATATAGAGCTTCATTATCATTCATTTCATCCAGTCGTCTATCCATTTTGTTCCTTAGTTTAAAAACTTTCAGTGAGTCATCACAAACTTCTGTATTAAATCTGTGTCCTAGACTGACATATGAAGTACTTTGCATCAGTCAGTTTAAGAGGTATTATATAGTAGAAACAAATGGCCCCCAAATCTCAATGAATTGCATACCAAAGATCTATTTCTTGCTCATGATACATGTCATTAGCAGGTTGACTGCAGCTCTGCTCCAAATTATTTTTATCCTGGGAACCAGACTGCAGGGGCAAATTCAATCTGGTCATGCCACAAAGAGAAAATATATACAGTGGACTGTACAGTGATTTTTAAAACTTTAGTGGACGTGACAATCATAACTTTGGCTCTCATTTCATTGGTTAAAGGAAGTGGCATAGAGAAGGAAAATGGAGTATGAAATATAAATCCTCCTGCAGGGAGGGATGCTGAAGGGAGAAGCAAAAATCCAATTCATCACATTTTTACTGAGCTTATTTTTATCAGTCTCTTGGCTCAAAGTACTCCCCATTTTCTTTCACAGCTTGCTGTTTCATAATGTGTCATGATTGCTCATGGATCTGAAAATTTAAATCTTGCCAGAATCCCTTGTTTTGACTTTCCTTCTGACATTTTTCTACTCATTCTTTAGGAACTAAAAGTTCTATTAAGGACCTTTTAGCTTCAAAAATCTATGTGGCATATTTATTTTATTGGTAAATTTCTGATAAGTGTATACCCACTATCATTACTTTCAAGATAGCCACAGCTATATATGAGAATGCCAATGAATGCCTGATTCTCATGCAATCTGTCTCAAAGCTGAAGGCTCCTAATTTGGAAACAATGCTGTGTTTGTTTGTTTTTTGCTGTTGTTTGTTTTTTTTTATTCAATGGTATGTGCTGATTAAACAGAAAACTGACAGAGAGATACATGACTTTGCTTCCATTAAAGGCAGAAATATTTATTTATTGAATTCCCTAATGTGACTCTGAGTTATCAAACCCACCACTCATGGCCATGTGGGCTGAGTACCACCATATTACCATATAATTTTTATTGGTATAGGAATGTATTAATCAGTGTATTCCTAGAACATATTTATTTGGTATATTATATTACTCTTTTTCTTACATGTAGCAATCCCCAAATGGTTGTTCTGTCTTCTTTAATGTAACCGCTGCCCCTTATGTCCAGTTTTGGGTTTAGCGGTCTTATTCCTCCATACCATCCTTCATCCCACAGCAGAGGGACCTTTGTTATTGCAGTAAAGTCCTGCTGTTATGGAGGAATATAGAGGCAAAGAGTTGGAGATGTTAGATGGAAATGTTAACATTATGAGACTGGAACATTCTTGCTCTTCTCTCATACTTCTAGGAATTTCTTCACATGTAGGGGCTTTAGTTAGCTCTAGGACTTCATAAACCTGAGCCGATCTGACACTTATGAGGCTCTCATAGTCTTATATATTTAAGGAGAGGTGAGAACTAGCAGAACTGCCAGATGCTAGTAAAAACCGGTAGGTTTGCTGAATGCATGATGAATGTTTTAAATTTGAGAGCTGAAAGAAGCTCTAGAAATGATCCAGTTTAGAGGATCCTAAACATAGATGCACATAAGAATTACCATGGCAGATTTTAAAATTACAGATGCTCGATTCAGCACTGCAGAAGTGCTGATTTTGTGTATGTAGAGTGGGGCTCAGAAGCCTTAGTCATTGAATCCAAGCCGATCTTTATACTCTCCACCGACCTTTTCTGTTATCTTCCCACAGTATCCAGTTCAGGAAGCTATAGAGAACAGGTGCATAATAAATACAACTGAATGACATCCAAAATCCACTTTTTACTGACTACATCCCACGCTTGTTTTGTAAGACAGACAACTTGAATATTCTTCTTTTTAAATAGTGTTTTATTCAATAATTCTTAATGATTTAAAAGATATACATGTATGTGTGCATTTAATCCTTCACTGGTTATATGCATTGTAAATGCCAGTGGTATGGGTTGCTCTATATAGAAGTTTTTAATAATAATATGGTTAAATTTATTTATTTACATTTGTCCTTTTTGAATCATTTAAGGTTTCTTCCCATACTCTGGTGTCATGAAGACATTTTTCTAAAAGCTTTATAGTTTAATTTTGCACATTTTAACCATCTGGAAGTTATTTTTACTTTATGGAGAGATTTTATTTTGAAAAAAAAAATATGGATAGCCATGTTTCCCAGCATCAATTACTAAATTACTTGACTATTTTCTTTCTGAAATTCATAGCTTTGGTTCCCATTCTCAGCAGGCAGCATTTCATCCCACATGTAACATATCCTTTTTAAAAACTAACATATGCCAAGGCATTAAAAAGGAAAAGGAATTTGAGAAGCAAAGGTAAATTGTATTTCAAAAAAAAACACACATTCAGTGGAGACCATTTTCCACGGTGTGCTTTGGGTCCCTGCTCCTATAGAGAAGTGGCAGGTTCTCATACTTCAACTGCTGTCTAGTGATAGGAGCTTTAAGTAAGCACTGAGACAGATTTCTATATGACCACAGCAATTTAGAGGACTTAGTGGACTTGCATGTGACTCCCACTTGAGGAATCTAAAACACAAGAGGCTGCCTGAAGTAACCTGTATCATCGGAAAGGGGAGGGTTCAATAAAGAAGTAGGTGTACTCTACTGACACTAGATCTAAGGACCGCCTTTCCACAAACCAGATATGGATTCTTAGAGAGAGCACTGCCATCCATTTGTTTTAGAAACAGCCCAAAACAACCAGCTGGAGGGGAGACAAGACTACATCTCAAAAGAAACTATACAGGAAAGGTCCCCAGATATTGATGAGCTCACCAAAGACCACAAGCAACACTTCAAAAAAGAAAAAGTAGTCCTTGTTCTCCAACCACATAGAGAATTTGCTAACACCTGAGAATACTACTAGTCAAGAAAGGAATATTCTGTTCTTGTGTATCTTCCGTGTTCATCCTCTTCCTCTCCATATGAACTTTGGACATGCCAGCAACTATGGTGAGCAATATGGGACAGGAGGGATAAAGGATCAGTTAGGGAAACAGAGAGAGAGTTGGGCATGGCTGTTTTCCCATGGAAACTAGCCTTCTCGAATTAGGCCCGGCTGCGGGAGGTGAGAACAAACAAAACAAATAAAAATGTTTTAAAATATCACAATGAACGTCCAAATATCCATCACTTGGATTCAAAGTGTGGCTTCCAAGGTGGCCCTGCAGGTTGCCATTCAGTGAGCAGAAGGGAAAGAGAGAGGGAAGAATAGCTGGGGAGGGTTTTATGGGCTAGTATTGGAAGTAAATGTGTAAGTTTTACACACATTTCCTTGGTCAGAACTCATGCATATGGCACTACGTACCTAGAGGAAAGGAAGGCTGAGAAATGTAATCTCTGCCTCTATTTAGCAACAATTCTAGACTGTGAAATAGGAACATGAATGGATGGTATTCAGCAGTCTGTTTCACCACATCTGTTTTGTTTTCTTAAGATCAGATCTCATACATCTAAAACGGTGTGTGTGTGTGTGTGTGTGTGTGTGTGTGTGTGTGTGTGTGAGAGAGAGAGAGAGAGAGAGAGAGAGAGAGAGAGAGAGAGAGAGAGAGAGAGATGTGAGTTAATAATCTCAAAATTCAAAGTCTTGATTATTTCCTTGGATTGGCTAGGCCATTTCTGAACTGAGACTATTCAGAGGACTAAAGTACCTCATTCTTTTACTAAGTGAGAGATTAAAAAAAAAAAACAGAAACAAAAACAAAACTATGGTGTTAATCTGGGATTTAATTGAGGGACAAAGGCAGAATTAATTTCATAAAGAGAGTTACAACAGGCAATAGAAGAAAGAGGAAAATTATTTTTTCTATATCTCTGATAAATCCCACTTACCTGTGCCTTAACATTTAAAAACATATGTAATCTTTGATTTTAAACTTAGTATGAGCCTGACTTACCCTCTAGTGATTCTACATTCAGAATAATTAAAAGAAACAAATCAACACGTATCATCTCCACTAATTGAAAGACTTTTTAATGTACAGTAATAAAATGCAAAGGTAAAAGGCAGATTTAATCAAGTAAAAATCATAGGTGTAGGATGAAGTGTCTTGTTTTTAAGTTCAGTGTCTGTTAATTAAATGTTCAACTCTTTGTTTCTGTGTTGCTTGAGGTACGTGATATGAGGATACAGTACCACCAATCACAGCTGATAATTCACTCCAGTACAGTGTCTCTAGTATACTTAAGACATCAATTTTCAAAACTGTCTGTGCCTTGAAATCTATTTGCGGTATAAAGCTAGCCCAAAAAATATTATCACATTTATGGTAAGAAAATATTTATTGCCAGTATCAATTTCAAAATATTTCTTGGGTTTTAAGATCTAGCTAAAATGATACCAATATTTTCTATGTCATATATAAAATCTATGTTTATATTTTATTTTAACGTTTGTAAAATGCTGACTCTGCTGAAGACAAAGGAAAGTAAGTATACCTAAAGTATACAAGAAAGAATTAAATTAGGTACTATGGCTGCAATTGTCAATTTTATGTGTCAAGTTTGACTGGGCCAAAGTGTACCTATATATTTAGTCAAACATTATTCTGGATGTTTTAGTGAGGGTGTTTTGGAAGAGTGACATTTAAATTGAAAGCTTGAATAAAGCAGATTGCCTTTCCTAATATGGATAGACCTCACCCAATCCACTGAAGGCCTGAATGGAACTAAAAGTCTTGCGTTCCTCTGAATGACAGAAAATTCTTGCCTCATATTCTTTAAGCTGGGACATCAGCTTTTTTCATGCCTTCAAACTCAAATTGAAAAATTGGCTATTTTGGGGTTTTGAGCCTGTCAGCATTTGGACAGGAACTAAACCACTAGCTCTCTGGTTCTCAGACCTTTGGACTTGAATTGGAACTAAACTATCCATTCTCCTGGAACTTTGGCTTGCCAACTCACCCTGCAGACCTTGGGGTTTGTCCACTTCCATAACTGTAAGAGCCAATTGCCTTATAATGAATCTCTTTATAGCATTATAAATAGATTTACCAAAGAAATTTTACCAAATGCACCAAAGAAAATTGTGAAGACTCATTTGACAATAGGAGGGATTCTCCCATGACAGACCTCTGTATACTCTGTGTATCCATTTTGACCCCAGTGAAATAATAATCATAACTTGTACGACAGTAGTGTCCCCTTATCTGCAGGGTATACATTTCGAGAGCCCGGAAACCTAGTATAGTACTGAACCCTATATATAATATGTTTTTTTTTCCCCTATACATACATAAACTTTATGGCTTCTCTTTCGCATATCTGAACTGTCAGCATCACTACTCTTGTGCTTTGGGGCCATTATGAAGTAAAGTAAGGGTTGCTTGAACACAAACACTGCGATACTATGACAGTCAATCTGATAACTAAGATGGCTACTAAGTGACTAACAGATAGGTAGTGTATACAGACTCTATATGCTGGACAAAGGGATGAGTCATGTCCCAGGCAGGATGGAGCTATGGACCTGGACAGCACAAGATTTCATCACACTATTCAGAAGGGCACACAATTCAAAATTTATGAGTTGTTTGTTTCTGGAATTTTCCATTTACTACTTTCAGACCACAGTTGACCACAGGGAACTGAAACCGTGGAAAGACAAGCCACAAATAAGGGGAGACTATTGTACTTTCCTTTCTGTCAGGATTAACAAGTGTGAAGTTTCTGATCCTCGAAGAATAACATGGGGGAAACAATCCTATTAAGAATGACCACTCTGGCAAACACATAAAGGCACAAGCATCAGGTTTGTGTTTAAAGCAAGAAGTTGAATCATACAAAAATAATTATAAATATGACTTTTAATAATAGCGTCTAAAGTTATTTTAACTTTCATCATATATCATTATAGACATGCAGTGGTCTCATCTTCTGCCTGGCTTATGCTAATTTCTTCTTTTCTAGACATAGCACCTGATACACAAGTTTTAGCTCTGACTGGCAATATTGTTTTATGTATTATCCTGTCTCTCTCCCCACTCCCCATTGATCAAGGGATAAACAACTGACCTGAGCTTCCTTATTTTTGTTTTCATCCAAGAGTCTGAATCTTGGAATGAATTAAAACAGAGACTATGTGCAGTAAGCAGCATCTGACATGGCTCTCAAAGATCCCCCCTTCTGGTATTTATGTTACTGTGTAACCCCTTTCTCTTGAATGTAGGCTGGATCTAGTGACTTGCTTCTAATGAACAGAATAAGGCAAAAATGATAGAGTGATGAGATGCCATTCGGTGATTAGGTTTCAAGAAACTATGACTTCTGTCTTGCTGGTACTATTGCCGTCTCGCTTTCACACTTCAATGAAGCAAACTATCATGTTAGAGAGGAGGTCCATGTGGCAAGGAACTGAGGGTTGCCTCTGGCTGACAGCCAGCAAGAACAAAATACTTCAGTCCAACAACTCAGAAGACACTGGAAACTGCCAACAATCACCAGAGTGATCTTCAAAGCAGATTTTTCCTTACTCAAGCATTGAGATGACTGCAGATTCCTGAAGCAGAGGTCCTATCATGTTTCCCTGAAAATAAGACCTAGCCAGACAATCAGCTCTAATGCATCTTTTGGAGCAAACATTAATATAAGACCCAGTCTTATTTTACTATAAGACCAAGTCTTACCTAACGTAATATAAGACTAGTCTTATATTAATGTTTGGTCCAAAAGACACATTAGAGCTGATCGTCTGACTAGGTCTTATTTTTGGGGAAACATGGTAGTTAAGTCATGCCTGGATTTCTTTCACACAGAAATTGTGAGAAATAAATGCTCTTGTTTTAAGCCTCTAAATTTGGGGGGTATTTGTTATGTAGCAATAGTTAACTACTACACACTCCTTTAGAAACGAGACACAGAGGTAGCAGCATTCTGCAGTAGTTCTTGATCTCATGCTGTTGGGGTCCTCAAGGCATCTCTGGCTCTACCTCAAAAGTCTAAACTTTTCAACTTTCTTTCCATTTTTTAAGATATCCCACCATCTTTCCAATGGATGCATTGAACCAGACAGATTCAATTTTTATTGAATACAATCTAAACAGCCTTTAGCTTCCATTGTTTTAGTTATGTGTTACACTTTTACTTTTATTATTTCTATTCCTGTAATTTTAAAAATGATTCAATAAAATTGATTATTTTCCATTTTATTACTCCATGAGCACCTAATTTGATCTTAGCAAGAAACCAAACTTGTGCCAACATAGCTATAAATAACTTTTAAAACAAACCTACAGATGTAATTCATAGATTCTAGACCTTTATCTTCTATTTTGGTAATATGACATTTTTTTTAAAAATTGGAATCCTATTCCTATCTGTGATTGTTGGCAACATTCTATATGGTATAGCCAGAAGTCACTATTAGAGCAATACACGATGTTATTCAGAATGTGGAAACTAATGTCCAGAGTAGATATCAATTAGAAAGAGGATCTTCCATTATTTTGATATCAGAGCCATAAAAGAATAGCTACAGAACTACACAACATCACTTAAGAAACCAAAGATTATAAATTAGTGATTAAAAATATTCAAAAACAAACAAAACCAAGAAAAGTCAAGTAGGTAATCCAGATCTTATGGTTCCTAGTATTGTGTTTTATCTATGTTCCTCTTCAAATTTCTATCCTGATTTTATCAAGTGGCACTAAAATATTGTTAAGAACTGTTTTTCACTTGGGAAATTAAATAAAAATTATGGCCTACTAACATTCAAATCATTTTTGTCTCGCTTAACAGTTAGTTGGCTCTATTCTCAAGAGCTTGGCTACTACACTTGATATAAGGTTCCTACCATTATGCACTATGTCTATTGATTTAAAAAAATAAATTAACCTGGAAACTATCTCTTTTACTTCATTCCATTCCTAGGAAGAGGTAATTTTGTTGAGAGGGCATTAAGTTCTTCACTAGACTACAGTGACAGAGGGTAGAGCTTTGTGGTTAAGGAGGGAAAGCACTTAGACTCTGAGCTGAGTGTAGTGGTAGGTTCTATTCCATATTTATGCATATGGACGTTGCATTAAGTCATGGCCCACAAGAGAATAGGTTTCTCCTGTATGCATCCCCTCAGCCCCATTGAAATACGAGTTGCATAGAGAGGACAGCCTATTGGAAAGAAGAAAACTTAAGACTGCCTAGTCTCAGCCCAAGAGGTCAACAGAGTTCTGCACTCTGTTCTACCTCATGACAACTTAGGCTCCATAATGGGAGGGGGGGGGTTGAGGAAACAGCCTCAGGAAATAACAAAGTATTCCTTCACATAGCCTTGTTATCTATTCATATATTGCTCTCTTCAAAATTTTGGTAATAGGCAGTCATAAAAATTTGAGTGCCTATTTCTCTGTGACATCCTGAAAGACAATTTATATTTGATGTATTTCTGTGGAACAGGTGAGACTATCCTTTAAACTAAGGGGGGGGGGGGAAATGTGGAGATACAAAGTGCCAAAATAAAAACAAAGTATTATTGTGTTTTTATTTGACTCTAAACCCTAGGAGCTAGTCCATAGTCAACATTGGCCTAGACCCAAAGAACTGCATCGGGAAAAGAACTGTATACAAGAACAGTATTTTCTGAACAAGAACTATATAGGGAAACACTTCTTTTCCTACTGCAATATTTGATCATCCTTTTCCAGTTTAAGGCCTTTTTGGCATCATCACAACCCCCCCCACCAATTTGACAGTGCCTGCTTTGAACATTATGAGAAGTGAGAAAAGTAAACTTGAACTGCAAGTTTAACCATTAAATTTTTAAAGATATTTGCTTGGAGAGTTTTGTTTGTATTTTTAGCTTGTGAGCTCTCAGCATTTTATAGTATTCAATTTTATATCTTGTGTCCTTCTGGAGATACTCCTACATGTGCAGAATCAATATAGCAAGAAAAAAAGTTAAAATGATAGAAATATATGCAATAAACTAAGAAAAAGGTAAAGGCAAAATCTTCCAAGAAAAAAAAAAGGTGGAGAGCTATTACGTTTAATAGATAAGAAATAAAAGATGATTTAAATAAAAAAAAAAAGTTCTGGAATTGTACTTTATATCTTTGAGTGGTTTTGATTTCTGGACACTAATACTTGAGTTTTGAGTAAAAAAAATCTCCTCTAATGATGAATAAATCCATCCTTAAACAGAGGGGAAAAAATCCTTATATCAATCTCTATTTTATATTATTTGGGGCAGGCTACCTGCTGAAACCAATAATTTCAACATCTCAGTGGCTTAGTGAAATAGAATTCTATGTTTTCACTCGAAGTTTCATAGGATGGAGGTAAGGGTGGGTGCACTGCTCTATAGTCTCTGAGAAACCAGGCTCCTCCTGTTATGTAGCTGCACTGCCCCTTGGGCCTTGGAGGGCTCAGCTGAATGTTCTTTGACTCGCAGATAAGCGAAAAGAGATAAGGACTCAGGGAGAACCACACTGAAAGCTTTTATGAGCCAGCCCTGGATGTGGCACACATTCACTCATATCCTGAGGATCAGACTTCAGTAGTTGAAGAACACGCTAGGAAGTATAGTCTGATTATGAGCCCAGAGGGCAAAAATGAGTTTTCATGAGCACATATTCTCTGCCTCTTTTGCTTATTGTGACTCAGGCATTCATATTCATTTCCAAGATTATGAAAAACTCACTTCAAAATTGCCACCCTTAGATCGAGGTTTTTGACTTTCAGATTAACGTATTTATACTAGGATATTTTTGTCTCTTTTCTTCCACTCTATCTCCAGCCAAGTTCTGAAGGACCCATTTATTACTAAATCTTAGTGATACCATGGTTTGGGGGTGAGGGGCACCCAGACCCCAGAGTTTGCATTCCAGCATATCTGGAGTTCATCAATAAAGATAAAGAAAAATGGGAATCGCTGGTATATAAAATTATACCATCTCCTTGCAAAAATTCAGTTGCTAGGAAGGAAACAACACAGTGCTTCCATTATCAGAATTGCTAATAGGCAAAGGGATAACTACAATCAGCGGGGTAACAAGACAGGCACCAGGAAACTGTTATTTCCACAATCTGAAACTTAGAAGTAAGGAAATCCACTTATGAAAGGCTTTGATCTAGTAGTTAAAACATAAGTAGTAAATAATAAAAGAAAGTAAGGAAGACATTCAAACTCAGCATACATTAGTTTTATACACAGTCAAGGAGAAATGGATCAAATTCCAAAGCACACTGAAGTGTTAGAATCTCAACTGTCCTTTTCAAAAGGGTATTGGGAGATGCCAAAGTAAAAAAACCAATGCATTCCTAGAGTCGGTATAGTCAGATTTCATTCTACAGATAATAAATTAAAGATGGAAGGCGTATTTCTGCTGTAACTGGAATAGAGGTTTCTGAAGCGAAGGGAATTCAAGGAAAATCCGTGTTTGGGAGAGGAGTATATACATATGCTTGCGCTGAGTCCAGAGGTACACATTTGGAAAGCAGAAGGAATTCCATCTCCAGTTCATAAGTCTCCAGTTCATTAAGTCTATTCTCCAGCAGGGACAAATGTGAACTCACAAAGAAATCTTCCCTGGGAGGGAGAATCCAAGGTCTAAGGAATTCAGGAGTTGGGACCTGATGCTGAAGCTATTGTTAGCAATGTAAATGTCAGCAAGTGGCTAAAGAATATAGTGGTTCTTCTGGGGATGGAAAACTTCAGAGAGAAGCAAGGATTTGGGACAGTACAACATGCAAGGCCATGAACAATACTAGTCCTTGTTGTAATTCTGAAATTCTCAGCTCACAAAGAAGTGGAAATTCTACCCCTTAGCCAGAGACCCCACCCAATGAAACACTGGGATTCCAAGAACATTGGTCAAAAGAGAAAACATGAATTAAGATCAAGGACTAAATATGGCATAAAAAAGAAAAGGTGGCATTAATAAAGAGAAATCTTTGAATAATACACACACACATACACACACATACACACAAGATAAATATATTTTAATAAACATCTCCTAATTTATGTATACAGGGGAGTGTTTTCTGTTATTATTTTCTTCTCTTGTTTTTATTGTTCCCTTCAAAATATAATAAGCTGAGTGTCACAAATATCTCTGAGTAAGAGATTTCTCACATATGGGCTTTAAGTTCACAAGCACTAGACTCTGGAAAAGCTAAATAAACCAAAGTGTTCTCTCTTAAACTCTTTTATTTTTCCTTTTCAGTTCTTCTACCAGTTATTACAAGGTCTTTGAAGTTGTATTTATTTATAACAGAATGTGGGTCTGTCTTGTAATATCTTTTGTGTTTTAGGGACATTATTTTTGCTTAGAAAATGTTTTGTTTATGGGAATATGCTTAGATTTTAGGGGCTGCCAATGTTACATGGGTTCTGAGTATTTGTGGATGAAGGGTGGGGCTGGTGTTGTGATGTTTTTACATGTCTTGGGGTCCCTCGGAAACTTTACAGAAATGTGGAAGAGTTTTCAGTTGGAAGAAGTCCTTATGAAGGTGCTAAAAAGCCCTACCACATTCAATGAAGGGACATAGGCCTTAATCAGGATTCTACTGATGAAGAAGAAACCCCCATTTCTCTATCAAGGAACTTAAGTGAGTTCTCCTTTGATTGAGACTCAGTAAAGCAAGAAGAAAATGCAGGAGAGAATGTGATTTTAGACATAATATAGGATAGTAATTTACCTGTAAAAAGGGAGACAAGCATTCATTGCAGCTACTAAATCTCCCTGTGGTAAAAAGAGGTTTATGTAATAATAACATGAAGAGTTAATATTGCTAAAATGAACAGGTTTGGTGGCAAATTTGGGGCACTTTAAATTAATGACCTTGTGTTATTTGGGCTCTATTGTTAGGTGACATATCTTGTATAAGCTTATCTAAGGAATAGATAGGAAAAGGGGACATAGGAACCTGGATAATTTATCTTAACATATAGTATACCTTTAGGTTCACTCAATTACCTCCTTTACTGACCCATTTTAGAGGCTTATGGGGACAATACCAAAAAAGATTTTCATGATGGCCTAAGGAGATGATCTGCCAATATAATTGGTCCCTGCTACACTATCAACTCTGTGGAAATCAAAATTAAGAAATCTTAATTATGTTGACACACTTTAGTTACAAAAATGTAGGTTAAATCGTATTTATGGACATAAATACGTGAAGAATACAAATTCTCTGTTGAAAATTTCTTTCTGTACAAGACAAGAAATTGAAGGATCGAGAATATGTATTTCTTGTAACTACAGGAATATAAATGAAGATGCTAGTCAGACAGAAAATGACTTTTTGAAAGATGAAATTGTGCATGCTTTGCTTCTTGTCAATGTTGATTAAGAGACCTTTTCTATATTTATCAATAATTAGTACAACAAAATAACTTTCTGAAAAGGATGACTACATATCTTCTAAATGTCAGTGTTTAAACACTTCATTTTGTCAGACATGTCTGTGATAAGCAGTTATATTTGTTCACTTAAATTATATATTTGTATTAAAACTTGAATTTCCTCTCTCACCTTGTAAGTGATCTTGTCAGTTGTGCTTTCATTAATTCATTAGTATTTATTCTGTGGTGAAATCTCGTTGTAGACTGAGGCAATTTTGGTCTTCCACAGCATTCATTTTTTTTAAGTCAGTTTCCCTCTGTCTGATTTGATCCCAGCACAATATAAAGTCTAATTTATTCAGTTACTCCCCGAGAGCTGAAGTCTTACTTGTTTTACCTCATCACTACATTCCATTGCCTTGCATAAATTAGGTGCTCAGACTTTCACACCATGTGACTACATATGACTTGTTAAAAATCAGTAATGGGGCCACATGAAGTTGGAAAGAGGTGTTTTCTGATAATCCACTAATCTGTTTCCTCTCTTAAGTGGTTCAGTGATGTCTCCAGCTGACCACTGAAGTTAAGCTCATAAGATTAATAAAAGGAAGAATCAAAACTAGGGGTACGTTGACCTCTGAAGGCTGCACAGGCTTCCCTCTGTACGCCATTGTCACCAGTTTCCTAAGAATGAGTTAGGATCAAGGACACACGTTGGGCCACAGTGTTAGGGTCACAGGATTCCATATCTTTGTAGTATCTCTTTTCCTTCCACAAAGCTGAAGGCGTAAGAATGCCAGGTTTCCCTATTCTGAGAGGGCCTGGGAGGGTGACATACTCATAGGCACTGGTGGTCAGGGGGAAGATAGATACTCTCCTCTCCAGTCATTATGGCCAATAATTTCTAGATAGCTTATGTTTAGCTCTATCCTTATTTAACCCTAGACTTATCTTCTTTTATCAAACAGAAAAGGTTCCCTATATTACCATTTGTGTTGGAGGTCTTTTAGACTTACAGTAGGAATCATCCGAAAAGATCCATCCCAACTCACCAAACATTGGAGTATGCGGAAAAAACTTTACAGTAATAGGCACAGCCATCCAAAGTATTACTTCTGTCAAGGAAAGGCCCCTGAATCACTCATTCAGAATTAACCAGGTCTTCCCTTGAAGCATAGTGCCAAACTGATGTCTCTATATCATATTTATTTTAGTCAATATACTCATATGCTACTTACTATATGTGACACTGTTCTAAGAGCTTTGTAAATATCAACATATTAAATTCTATTTTTTTTTTTTTTGCTATTATTACTCCCAATGTGAAGATGATAGAATTGAAGTTCAGAGACATCAGGTAAATTTTTTAAGGTCACAAAACTTATAACTGGCAGGCCATGTGACTCCAGCACCTGTGCTCCTAACCACTAAGCTCTGCTCCATCACACTTATCTTACAGGGACTTGTTGCAGTATCAACACTCAGACAATTGTCCCTGAATTTTCTGATTTTTTTTGGAAGAAAAATAAGTGATAAATCCTCCCCTCTTTCTCAGAAATTATAGGTTTAACTAAAATATAGGAAATTATTCTGTTATTAGTTATGTTGTTTTACACTTAATGGAACAATAATAGTAGATTGGTGCAAAAGTAATTGTGGTTTAAAATGTTAAAAATAATTGCAAAAACTGCAATTACTTTTGCACCAACCTAATAGAAGTAATAACAACCAAAGTATATTGAGACTTATGATATCCTTGGGCTAATATTCTATTATCTAGGAATATTTTACTATATTCTTACATATTGTAAGATATACAGCATAAAAAGTGTTCTGGACCCAATTCCACCACATGGGGAGATTTTCCCCTGCACCAACAAGCAATTCTCATACGCTGCCTGGGTATCCTATAATCCACCTCAATTCTGACGCTTTCTGGAGATAGCATCAGATTCCATCAGATTGCTTTCTGGAGATAGCATCAGATTCCATAGATTAAGGGCTCAGTCCTACAAGACTGTCTCTTGTAGCCCTTCAGATGTCAATCATAAGTCTAGGTTGTTACCTGACTGGCTATAAATCCAAGGTTTCCACTACCGCTGGACTTTGATTAATTTGCTAAAGTGGCTCACAAAACTCAGAGAAACAGTTTATTTACTAGATTACTGATTTATTATAAAAAGAGGTAACTCAGTTTCAGCCAGACTGAATTGATGCATAGGGCAAAGTATGGGGAATGGGAGAGGAGTTTCCATGTCCTTTCCAAGGGCACCACTTTCCTCCAATCAATAGGTGTTCACCAGTCTAGAAGATCTCCAAACCCTGTCCTTTTGGGTTTTTATGGAGGGTTCATTATACAGGCACAATTGATCAAATCATTGGCCTTTGGTTATTGAACTCAGTCTCCAATGCCTCTCTCTTCCCTGGAAATGGTGATGGTGGAGGGGCGGGAGGGGAGATACTAAAAGTTCCAAGGCTCTAATCACATAGTTGGAGACTTCCAAAGGATATCTCATTAACATAATAAAAGACACCTTTATGGCTTTTATCACTTTGGAAATTTCAAGACTTTTAGGAGCTCAGTGACAGAAATGGAGATGAAGACCAAATAGATATTTCTTACTATCAATCACAATATCACACAGTATATCTTATAATTCTCACAATCACCTGCAAGATTAGTATTATTACTCTATTTTACAGAAAAAGCTTGAACCTAGCTCAAGCTCTATATAATGTATATATGGTACCAATATGCTATAGCGCCTCATATAAGACAAACATTAAATAGGAGGTCCAACTATTAGGGATTCTAATTTAGTTCATTTGGGGTAGTCCAGGTTATCAAAAATTTTGTTCTTTGACACAGCCCCAGTGTAATATTTTGCATATAGTAAGTACATGCCATATAAATAGTCATTAAATAAAATAATAAGCATATTTTAAAATTATAATAGTGAAACCCAAATATTTTCTTTAACTGAAGATTGGAAGGATGTTATTGTTTTCAATAAGGGGCCAGTTTTCAGACGGATAGACAAAGAGCAAGAAGGTGAGAGGGACCTGCCTAAATGATTGCATCACCCCAAAGCACCCAATAAATCAATCGATATATTCCTCAGCAGGACCACATTCACAGCTACATGAATAACAATCCTAAAGTGTTCTAAAATGTTATTCTTGGATATGTCATCAGTTAGTATAGTTATGGGTGATAGGCTAATTAGACAGAAGACCTGAAATTCTAGTGTTAGAAAACCTGATTTCTCATTTAAGTCCCACCACTTGCCTGTAAAATCCTAAATTTCTAATCTTCCTTCAGGCTCAGATTCTTCATTTGCAAAAGTGGATTAATGTCTACTTCACATGGTTCCTGAAATGATCAGATGAGACATTCAGTATTAATCATTTTCTCATGGATAAAGATTACACATATCAAACATTTTTTCAGTATATTTTATGTCCTCTGGCCCTCTAGCCTTACACTGGTCCCTCTTCTTCTCCAGAACTTCCTGTTTATGCCACTATTAAGAATATTTTTCCCCCTATTGATATGAATGCTTCCATATCTCCTAACTCCCCAAAGGTCAGGAAATGGCTTTACGCAGTTCTGTATGACCAAGACATAACCCGTTATCTGGTACATAAAAGTTGTTTAATAAATGTTTGATGAAAGAACAAATAGAAATCAAGAAACCATAATTATGTGAAAATAAATTTTAGCAAGCCCAATTCAGTGGAAGAAAATTGTCAGACTATGCAAAGCTATACGGGAAGTAGAAACTCCAAGCCTTGATTTAACTTTCCTGATGTTTAACATTGACTATTGTTTTGAAGGTAAGATTTTAACAGAGGTCATATCAGACCCTGAATTCATTCAAGTCTCATTTATCAGGTGTGATAAAACTCCAGATTTAAGACCCTCACTAATTAACCAAGTATGCCTTCAATTTCAATCCCTGTTACCTACAAATATTTGAATTAGCATTTAATATTTATTTTAAGGTATCACTGCTATGCATGGGCTTTTGAACTCAATTAGAAATGCATTTCATTTCCTTCCAGTTTAACCAAAGGAGAAGCACTGACTCTCATCAGAAGAGAGGTATTTCAGATCAAACATTCTGTAACTGGAATTAGCATTAATGTAAATTCCTTCCTATATGACTTTTATCGCCCAATAAACATTTACCATCTACTGCCTCTGACCTTCCACCATTACTTTCCACACTGAGGCCAAATTATTGCATTAGTCTTTTTATATTCAAAATAAGTGGGATTTCTCACTCTTGCTTTATTTCCCATTCTTTGAATATCATATACTACCCAACTTAGCTTTGTAATAATGAAGAATTGAATTACAATCCTAGACTCTATCTAACTTAGAAAGCTTTGCTTTGTTTTCAGCTATATTCTAGATCAATTGTTGAACTTCAGTGTGCCTTCAAGTTATCTGGAGATCTCATTAAAATGCAGATTCTGATTCAGTAGGTCTGTGATGGGGGTCTGAGATTCTGTATTTTTTTAACAGGCACCTAGATAATTGTTGATGATATCCTGGGGACCACATTTTGTAGTAAGGTTCTGGGTAATTTTAATTCATTATAATTCTTAGAACTTGCTCCTCTGAATTCCTTTATTCTTTATCATCTTACTACAGCCATTCATTTATTTCCTAGACTCATACTTAAAAATATTTCTCAGGTAGACCTTGGGCCATCTAGTCAACTACAGCTTGTATTGTTTGTTGCAGCTCCATAGTTACCAGGTAGAGCTTCCACATTTGTCAGTCTTATAAAAACCACCTGCAAGTAGAGTCCCTAAAACCAGGAGGTAGAACTTCAGTAATAGTAAATGCTGAAACAAATCAATTAGCTTGTGGCACAGATTCTCTGTTTCTTTTGACGCAAGACACGTAATTTTTACAAACATTCCCTGAATCCTTGAAAAACTGTGCAAGTTTTTAAACTTATTAACTATACTATTCAAATTATTTATGCATCTCTCACTTCAATTGTATTTCTAACAAAAATGTATGCTTTGCTTTCAAATATATTTATATATTCACATTTTTCATGTCTATCACTTTAATTGTTTTTAGTCATTTTTTAATTTAACGCTTATTTTATGTATTTTTATATTTTGCTATTTAAAACATTTTTTAAATGAACCACTTGACACTGTGTTTATCTTTTTTTTATGGGTATTGGAATTATTATAGTCTGAGAGATTTATGAGGGAGTAATCTCCCTAAAAGGCTAAGATATTATCAGAATCTGTTATCTTTGGAACAGACAGTTCCTAAGATAAAGGACAAGGAAGATAATAGGAAATGATGAATTATTAAGGCAAAACTTAGTTAAGAGGCATAACTCCCATTGGATATTTCCCTGAGTCTTGCTCTCTTGAATCTAAATTTCTAATATAAATACGGTTTAACATTTTTCTACAATCCAGCAATTTACACATTATTTGCTATATTCCCTTTTAGCATTACTAGTTTCACCTTTAATAAGTCATTTAAAAACTTTAGTTTGGTTTCAGATATACAATGGGGAGTTAACAATGAGGAAATGATAAAGCACCAGATGCTTGAAGTTTGGTTGAAGCGAATACAGACTTGGTGGACCTCAAGGTCAGAGACCCCAAATTTCAAGAGCACATTCATTTCTACAGCAAGTGCTGGGATGACTCATAGAGATAACCTAGAAACATAGGGAGAAGAAAAAGAACATCTTCTTCATTTTCTAATTCTCTATGGAACGCTAATACAAGTTTCCTACATTGCCCATGAAGTGTATTTCTGTGAGCCATAACTTGTGAATGAATAGGGAACTATCTGAATGTGGTCTGGCAACAATAGTGGGTGAACATTGTTCAAAAGAGCTTCATCCCCAACAATAAGTATATTTGAAAAATGACATTTTTAACAGCATCAGATGGTCTATGTTTTTCACTATCTCAATCTTTCTCTAACAATTGACCCTGCTGTTCTTTTTTTAAAAAAAACAAACAAACATTTTTTATTAGTTTCAGGTGCACAAAACAATGTACTACTTAGATATTTATCATTTATATCCCTCACACAGCGACAACCAACAACCCTCCCCTATCCACTAACCCTCTGACATCGCACACAGCCATTACATTTCCACTGTCTCTATTCCTAATGCTGTACTCTACTTCTTGTAACTACATATATATATTATGTATATATATATATGTATATATATATATATATATATATATATATATATAAAATTGTAGTTGACATTCAATTCATTATTGTTCAGCTTCAGCTTCAAGTGTACAATGCAGTGATCAGGCATCTACATCATCCCTGAGGTGGTCTCCCTAATGAGACAAGTGTCCATTTATACAATGGAGTATTACACAGCCATATAAAAGAATGAAATCTTACCATTTGCAACAATATGGATGGACCTAGAGAACATTATGTTAAGTGAAATCAGTCAGACAATGAAAGAAAAATACCACATGATCTCACTTATATGGGGAATCTAAAGAAAAGAATAAATGAATGAACTAACCAGAAACAGTCTCAGATACAAAGAGGAAAAACTCAGGGTTGCTAGATGGGAGGGGGGGTGGGGATAAGGGGGAAGATGAGGGGATTAGAAAGCACTGTCGGTAACCGCAAGATGGCCACAGGGATATGAAAGTCAATTTGGGGAATGTAATCAATAATGTTGTAAAGATTTTGTAGGGTATTCAACCCTGCTGTTTTTTATGCTGATTTTTACAGTTACATTTCCTGAAAACTTTAAAAAACAAATATGGAGGTTTAAACAGCATGAGTAGTATACTGAGGTGAATTTATCTTTTTTTTTCCCAATAAACAAAAATCACACATGGAAAAACAACTTTGTAGTACTGTGGGAAGGGATCAAAATGAATTCCTTCCCATCACCAGAATCTGCCCTATGTATAATATCCACTGGGAGGTTGACCTTTACAACAAGATGTTAAATTATTAGCATTACCATAGCAATGGGAGCTGAAAATAAGCTGCCTGAACAAATCCACCTTCTGCACAAAGAAAGCAGCTAGCACAGGTAGGGTGCAGGGACTTGTAATATCAACATTTATGAAATATTTACTATGTGTCAGGAATTTAAAAAATATATTTATTGAACTAACTGAAAGAACATAGGATTAAGAATCAAAAAACTTGTGCTGAAGGTCCGAATCTGCTTTGTTAAAATTGTGTGATTCTGGGAAATGTATTTAAACTCCCAATTTTGGATTTCTTAGGTGTAAAATAGGAGTAAAAACAATAACCTCATATAATAATTGGGAAGATGACTTAA
This sequence comes from Rhinolophus hipposideros, assembly GCF_964194185.1. Classification (NCBI taxonomy): domain Eukaryota; kingdom Metazoa; phylum Chordata; class Mammalia; order Chiroptera; family Rhinolophidae; genus Rhinolophus; species Rhinolophus hipposideros. Next base: position 58,704,582 of record NC_138057.1, read on the forward strand.
ATGAACATGGGAAAAGTTGTTTGTAAAGTTTTTATATAACTATTTCTGTTGTAAAGTATAAACCGTTAATTAAATATTTTTGTTTTTATGATTGTTAGCATAAGTATTTTAAAAAATGCCAATCACTTTAGGAGTTTGGCTGCAAAAACAAGATGGCAGTTGTTAGAAATTAAGATGGAATTTTGAAGGTATTTGCAGAAACGTAAGAATGCCTGAATCCTCTTCCGCAAATCACAGCTCATCACTGAAAATTCTATAGGAGGAAGACAGGAGGAAAAAAGCCAATGGGAAACACATATTACTTTATCATTACTTGAATAAGTACCTAATTACTCCTAATGCAAAACATTGGTAGAGCTGAATTGGAGGTCAGCAGTTCTTCACTTGTATTTTGCCAATTTCATTATTGGACTATTACCACCAGCCATATAATACAGAGACCTGACCAGGATACTTAGGTGGTTTTGTAGAAAAAAGTGAGAAGTGACAGTTTTTCCCAAGAGCACCAATGAAGGAAGACGTGAAAGAGAACTAGTGCTGATTCCTGGTATTTATGACACAGGTTTCCTGCCAATTAGCAAATGTGGACGAATCTATGGCCCAGAATTTGATGAATAAGATTAGCAATTTCTTTTTCATGGGAAGATAAGAGAGCTAGGATACACATGGAGAAAAAGAAATGGAAATTTCTGCTACCTATGGCAGTTAGTATCCCTAGACAACCCCTCTTGGGAGCTAACCAGTCTATCTCTGATTAGCCGTTTATACCTACTGGGTCCTTTGGATAAATTCACCTAAAATCATTCCACACTGATGCACCCCACAGAGGAAATTAGGTTAGTCTGTGTGCCACTTATTTGATTGACTCTTGGCTACAAATCTATTCTTCATCAACTGAATTGGGGAATGGAGCTGGGCTCTTCAATTATTTCTTCTTTGCCATATGGGATGATGCCAAGCTTTGTCAGCAGAGATTTCTGGAGAGACGATCATTGGAGACAAAAGGGGACCTTTTTTTCTGATTTTTAGCGTGCTCCACTCTGTAGACTCCTACAGTGTGTGTGTCTTCTTCCGTGCCTAGTTTCTGCAGTGCACACAACTTCTTCAGTCCTTGCTCCTGCATCACGCATAACTTCTCCAGCATCCAGTTTCTGCATCACTGTGGTTTCTCCAGCAACAGGATTCTGCAGCCCAGATGTCTTCTCCGACACATTGCTTCTGCAGTACGCAGTAGCCAATAGTACCTGCCACCAACTGCTTTCTCCAGCACCCTTTCTAGTGGTTTGGTGGTGGAATGCCGCTGGCAAGATACTTCTCAGTAAGTAGTTTTTCCAGCTTTACTCGTAGATAGGGTAAATTTCCAGCAACTTGTGCTGGTGCAGCAGCACAGCAGTGTCTCCGCCATCCAGAGGGTCATGCCCATAACCACTTTAACAAATCTGGATCTCAGACATAGTGTTGACAGTATGGGGGCGTGGTCTTAGATGCTCTATCATACCCCTAGTGGTAGTGAATACTCCTTATATCTGTCATCCCTACATTCTTTAGAGTTCTCTTTACTTCTTACTAGCTACTCCCTTATTACTCCAATCCCCTCTTATTGCTAATATTCTTCTATTAAACTTATAAAATCACTGTGTGGTTTCTAGTTCCTGATTGGAATGACTGATACAGCCAGGGTGGGTAGGCTAGGAACTACTCCCGAGAGAGGAGGGAACCAGTATTTACTGAGCATCTACTCTACACGAGACCCCTGTGCTGAGTGTTCCATCTTCATCTTCTCATTTAATCTTCACAACAACTCTTTGTTACAGGATGCTATTGCTGGCATCATTTTACAACTGAGGCTCAGGAAAATAAGTGACTTGTCAAAGTCTCTCAGCTATTGAGTCACAGAATTTGAGAATTAACTTCTTATTTATCTGGGTTAAAGTCCATGGACCCCATACAGCTAGGAAGTTTCAACAATTCACTCGAAATATTCTTTAGGTTTACTTCCCTAGTTAGCACTAAATAATATCCTAGAGACTTATTTATGGAATAAAACCCCTCCTAGTTCTCATTGAAATGGAAACTATATTCCCTAGTGACAAGACAAAATCGGTCTTTAGTAAAGTTTAGGCTCCCTATACCACTAACCTTTACCACCCTCCCTTGGTATGTCCATAAAGACCCTTTAGGAACAATGTAGATTGTGCTAACCTGCAGAGCTACCACTACTGTTTCCTTTCTTAACTGATCTTTTCAACTCCAATTGATTTTTCAAAAATTTCAGTTTCTGCTTGATTCCCTGTTTTCTTTCCTTTATAACATCACAAGCTACTTTATATGCTTTGGCCCAGTGGGGTGATTTCTCCAGTAAAATAACTTGTTTCCTTTCTCTAGTTCTAAAATCATCAGAGGAAACTAGTAGCATGAAAGGGAATTGCAAAATGTATTTTGAGGATCATAAATTACTCATTGGAAAGAAAATGATGGACATGTTTTTCTATTCTCTGAATATATTATAGGTTTTCTCAAGACCCTGTTCAAATGCTTTTGCCTATAAAGTTTCCCTTAAATATCCCAAACGTGGTTGGATGGTCCCTAATTTATAACTTCTTCACATAGCCTTTCTCACCAACTCGTATGGGACCTTGATGGAAACAGTTCAGTTTGAAATGCTGGATTGGATTGTTCCCATTACTCCCTAGGAAACTGCTATAAACGTCACATCTATCCAGGTGCAACGGTCCCGGGAATAATGGCTTCTCCTTCTCATTTACTTTCCAAATTACAAGTGAGTGATTTTCATCTGCACATTTTAAATTTGAACCATATGGGGAAGAGCATTCCAGAAAGTGAATTTGCTGCTTGTCCTCTGTTGTCATTAATAAAGGACACAATTTGAAGAAGGTAGCAGTGATGCCTGCTTGATAGAGGATAATTGAATCCAGCCACGTAGACCAAACACAGTAAATAGAATATAACTTATCCTTTGCTTTGCAACATCTCCCCCTTATACCATACTTAACCCATAGTTTTTTGCAAACACATAGGTGCCTTATCATCCAGGGTTTCAGAAATATCAGTTCTGTCCCCAGTTATTGATGCAACTTCATGGAATCCTTGTTCCAACAGTTCTTCAAATTTCCCATCCTTATTTCCCATATTGAAGACATCCAGGATCTTTCAAGACCCAGGGTTTCTGACACTCTCTCTAGTCAGGGGCACGTGTCCAGGAGTCTCCCAGAGCTCTGAGAGTGGTACACACACTGCAACCTGCCCCTACAGTACTGTAGACACTTTTTGGTCCACTGCAGTCGATTCACTGAGTTCCCTCAGCATCTAGTGTGTGGAACCACAGATGACACTCCCTAGATTAATTTTGCAAGCACACTGGACACTGACACATGCTTTCACAGTGATGCAAACATGCCTAACACATGCCCTGAGCACCATAAATCATCTCAAAAGGCTAAACATACACACTCCCCATCCAGTGCTAGAGACTGACCAGTCTCATCCGTAACAAAGAAAAAGGGAGATAGATCCCCCGTTCACGATACTAGACACACCGCGGCTTTGCTCATCCCATGCTGCAGACTCTAAGTCTCCTCCATAAAGGAGTTCTTGAGATCCACAATTGAGTTCTTGAGATCCCCTCTGCATCTGATACATTTGGACCTTCCCATTCCACGACTACCTCCTGCAGGGCTGCAGGAACACTGGCCCTGAACCTGCTACTTGTGCAAACTCACCAGCCTCCCTCCTAAAAAGTTTCATCCTATGTTGTCCATATACTGTCTCCCTCCACTAGGATTTATCAGTCATGCCTGTTCAGGTGACAATATCCCCAGACCTATCTAGGGAATGGCTCAGAATTAGTCTAAGAGAGTCACAGAAACCCCCTATGTTTTCCCCAGATGTTGGCTTAGAGGAGTTGCGAGGCCTAGTTCTGGCCAAAGAGATGTATGGAAAGTGAGCTAGGAAATACCCCCCGAAATTTTCCTCCCTGAAACAAAAAGAATACAAGATGAAGATAAGACCCCTTTGCCCTTTCTTCCTTCCAGCTCTGAACACTGAACACAATGGCTGGACACTCTCTGAGCTTGTTAAAATGAATGAAAGTTCTCATGGAGATACCACATCCATTCTAACTGATTTGGTCAATTTTTAAAATAATTTGCAACAACAATTGGTTGTAGGTGGTCAAGAGAAGAATCAAACTCAAAATTATTCTTCAGAGTTCTCTCTGAAAGAAACCAATTAGAACTAGATTGAGATGGAATTTAACTTAAATAAGTACAGAAAGCATGAGGAAGACTAGTCACTTGGGTTATTTTCAATCATAAAACAGCCAAACATGGCCCTACATAAATCACAGGAATCTGTGGCTTTTTTTGTTTTCACCACTAACATATATTTAATTTTACAAAGAAATAGTCAGGATGTGTGCATTTTAGCTGTCTCTTGCTCTCTCTTTTCATATTGCCGACAGAATGCTCTAAAAATTAGTGGAGGAGGATAGGAGGCAGCTATCCGGGCATAGACAGATACTAAAATAAAATTTCATTTCTGAACCCATCAAAGCTAAAAAATATTTGAGAAATAAAAAGATACAAATTCAAATGTCAAGAGCTTTTTAAAAAACGTAACCTGTTTTATTTCCCAGCTTTTGAGTTAGAGCTAATAGTTTATGAAGTCACAGAAAACCAAGAAATCTTAAAAGATCTTAGTATCATCTGTGAAGGCTGTCAACCAAACTAGTTAGTGATGATATCAACTCTCAGACTTTAGGTATGGTTTCTTTCCACTACCCTGCTATAGCTACATGAATAAATTCAAACACAACAGCCCATGAAAGTATTGATTTATAGTTTGTTCCTATTTCAAAAGAAAATTTCACAGTATCATTTTCCCAAGGTACTGAACTGAAGAGCATTTCATGTTGCCAGGTCATTATCCTGCCTCCAATTCTGTCATTTTTCTGTTCAAAATCTCACGAATTTTGCAGGTGTTCTTTGTAGATCTGTTCCATGGAAGAGGAACTGGACAGCTCTCATTCAGTTAGCAGTTTTGTTTTTGAATACACAGTGATATCCAGGAAGAGAAGCAAAAACAGAACTCTTAACTTCTGCCATATTTATCTGTATTTGTAGCTGTGCTCATGTCTTCTCTTTGTAATTCCAAAGCCATGAGGTTAGGGGGAAGGAGGAGAGAGCGGAGAATAACAGAATGCTACATAAAAGCACTGCAATTATCTTAAACTTTCCATATGCAGGTCTTTATGAACTCCTATGGCTTAAAATAAATTCTGTTTTGATTTTGCTATAATAATTTACAGCTTCAAGATAATCAAATTGGTGGATAACTGTTGCTATAGTCATAGATATATGCAATAAGAAACAAGCACAGAAATAAATTTGCATTAGTAATATCAATCTCAAAGTTCCTAAAGCAGACAAGCATTTCCTTGACAAATATCCGCAGAGATAACATTCATTCCAAGTACCAACTCCAAGACCCCTAGGGAAGGATTTCTACCTAGATGAGAAAGGATGGGAAGTAATGTAGAGCTATTGCCATCTAGTGGTTAATAACAGAAACATCAGGAGCCTTCTCTCAGATCCAACAACAATAAATTTGTTTACAAAGGCATAAATATTTTGCAATTTTATTTCACTGCTCCGTGCATATATGGTTGTATTAAAAATTTTTTAAAAAGAATTCCTGGATGTTTATTTTTATATGAAAATAATTCAAACTTCTAACAATAAAGAAATTTTCGTTTATTCATCTAAGATTTATTAGTATAGACAAGCTGTGGGCTAGGGATATAGGAATGCATCATCCTCAAAGTCCCTATTTCAAGTTGTGGTTCCAAAGCTATGGCCACTTATTCTGGATCTCACGTGTATGACCCATGTGTATGACCCAGGGCGGCATTCTTGCATATTTTTTGGTTCTCTCTCTCTCTCTCTCTCTCTCTCTCTCTCTCTCTCTCTCTATATATATATATATATATATATATATATATGTATACATATATATATATATATAATATTTTGTCACCCTCTGTGTGTGTGTGAATATATATATATATATTACATTTTAAGAAAGATAAAAACTGTATTAAAATTGTAATGCTCAATATATACTGACAACAAAAGATGAATACAAGTCACATTTGACTTTTGCAATAACAAGAGGTGCTCAAAGTGGTTACCATCAGTGTAATCTTAATACAGTTTTTTCCTTTCTTAAAATATGTATACAATTTTTGTATACATATTTTGGCATCCTCTCTCTATATGTGTATACGTATCTAACATATATACATATAGTATGTATGTACGGTGTTACATATGTTAGGTATTATGCACACTAGAAACCATTTACCAAAATAGACATTATACAAAGAATATAATAAAAATAAATTAGGAATTTTTATATGTTTAGATTATATTTATTAATAAAGTAAAAATCTGCATTCAAGAACTCACTAGATTAACATTTTTAGTATTGTGATATGATGGGACATGCTTCATCATTTAAATAAAATTTTGGCTTAATGCTTTATATCACAGAAATTAAAGGTCTAATAATGTTCATTTTATTTTGATTCTTGGCTTTGCCGACTGTGTGAGCTGCAAAATATTTCTCAAAAGATCTGTGGATCCACCTTGATCATGGACTTGCAGCCTCAGAACTCTGAGGAGATATATTTCTGTTGTCTAAAAAATAAAAACAGAAAACATTAAAAAAAAAAATCTGTGGATCCAACAGGGAAAGTGCATCATTGGCTGCACTTTCTAAATCATATTAATTTCTTAGTCCCATTCACAACATTTCTTGTTTACTCATATACTTTAATAATTTTTCCTTTTCCCTGATGTCAAAACAGATTGTTTTTGGAATGAGTCAAAAGAAATCTTCTTTTTAATATTTTCATCAAATAGTTTCAAAAATCACTGAAACTCTTCATTTGGAAAATCTTAAATAGGTCAGAGAATTCTGTTGCAATTTTTTTTAGTATAAGATATGAGAAGTTTATGTCTGAGACGTATCATTTTTGACTATAATGATGTAAACATTTCCAAACATCTATTTTTCAACATTCTTTCTCCTTAGCAGGATTAAAAATGAAATAAAATAAAAGAAAAAACAATTACTTTCTCACTCACTACAGTGTCACCTTTACCTTGAAAGGAACGTGTCTTTATCTTTTTTGAGGATCTCTGTTAGGTGGCATTTTATTGACAGCTACTTGTACTCACAGAAAAGGTCAGCAAATTTGGGGCACTTGTCATTTAGTGGGGAAGAGAAACTGTTACTCTTAGATTCTTTGCCAAAGATAACAAGGGAACTATGTTGCAGAAAACAAGAATAAAAACAATACATAAACTAGATTTATATGGTCACAACTTATGCGATTACAAATTTCAGTATTATAGAGATTCTACTCTTTATGATATCAAATTCACAAAAGCACACACCAAACATATGTGAACTGCACCATGGACACTGCAGTGTGCTTGAACGGATGTGTGAGCGTGCAGCTGTCAACTCCTTTGAATTGTGGAATGTATATTCTCTCCTCAGGGAACGACTTAAGTGATACATGGACCAAGTGGCGCTACCACTGCCAATCATATATTATATATTATTAAAGCATGCTTTCTTTTTAGCCTGGTAGATAACAATGAATATAAATAAAATTTGTAACATTTTTCTTCCCACACATCACTTTGGAGACCCTCGCCAGGGGGAGGGGACAGGGGGGCTTTGAAACATTTTCGGGGTTTGATATTCCATCCTCAGCCCCGAGGGACAAGGAACTCTCAGGGGCCTTAACGTTGGTGGCAGTGCCAAAGTAGAAGCTGTTTCCTCTGGGGAAGTAGCTGCACTTGGGCCAGGCCTAAGTGTGGTTGGGCATTTCCTCAAAGACCAAAGCGTGCTGGTGGAGCGCTGGTTGATAGGTCATGCTCCTCGGGAGCTAGTTTCAAATCTTCTAGAGCTAGTGGAAGCTTTTGTTGGTTCATGATTGGTTCACGGGAACACTGCCCCTCCCCAGAGCAGCTCCACTTGGAGGGGAGGCAGTCCTTAGAGGTCTGCTCCAGACCTCTCTGGGGTGGCGCTTAGACTTTCCTCAGCGGACTTCCCTCCTCTGTTAGGGATCAATGGTGTTAGACATTTGGTCTGGAAGGAGAATCTTTGCTGGTGCAGACTTCTGGGCCTGCTGAGCTGCAGGCCCTATGGAAGAATTGAAAAGAGGCTGGCAGCTCAGGAGCATCGCCAGTCTGACAGATCCAGGGCTCTGGAAGAGCAAGAATTAGAGAGCCCTGGAGCCGTAATGTCTGATTGTGCCATCCTGGAGCACCAGCAGGACTCGGGGGAGAAGGTTTGGGGCATCACAGCTGGTAGTGCAGGCAAGAGTTGGATACCAAGGCTTTTGCCTGAGTTTGGAAATAAAGCCCAGTCCTCAGACTCTGATGAGGATCCATGCCAGATTTTATTTCATCTGCTCCTAGCCTGGTGGACTAAAGCCAGAAAGATTATCTGGATCTCGCAGCTTTAGTTGATAAAGGACTATAGTTAAATCCCATCTCTGTCTCTAGTAGAGCTTTCCTGGAACTAAAGCAAGCAGAAACATTTCATTTAGGTTTGGATTAAAAAAAAAAAGTCTATAGAATCAAATATTGGACAATAACCTTGTTTATAATAAAAGATATGGCTGTTGATTTAAATTATTAATCTATCCCCACAAAAGCATGGCATATTTATTTCCTTTCAGTGTGAAGGTGACTAAAATGGCATGCTTTGATTTTTAATATCTTTGTTTATACGAAAAATAGAAATTGGAGAACCTTGATACAGAATAGAAAATGCATGTCACATATATTGCCACTTCATTCTAAGCCCGTGGCAGCCATTGCTATAGAATTACTTTTATTTTGTACTCCTTAGATTCTTTCTAGCATGGCCAGGAAGAACTTGATTCCACAAAATAGGGTTGCAAAAACTGTCACCTTATTGACTTTTAAAATGTTTTATTATGAAAATTTTCTAACACACAAAAAGAGAATAATATTACGAGCCCCCATGTACCCACTACTCAATGTCAAAAATTATCCACATCTGTCAAGCTTGTTTCAACTAATCAACTCCACCTCATACACACACTCATACAAGTATATATGTTTTATTGCTTTTAAATAAAATCTGACTTCAACTTTCCAACTAATAGTTGTCTAGAAAAGCAATCTTCTTGAGAATCCTCTTTCTATCCGTGCCTTCAAACAAACAGGTGATGGAGCTTCTCTAAAACCATATGTTCACAAAAGCCGCTCTTGCCTTTGAGACATTCCGGAAGAGCTGATAAACCTATCATCCATCCTATCCTGAACGTTGAAGTCCTGTGGCTCTCGAGCTTTGGTACCAGAGTCAGGCACCTGAATGTTCATCTGTGATCCAGCCCTAGTGTCTAGGGTTTAACCTCCTGAACTTTATCAAGCAGTCATTCCTTCTTGGGAATGCTTCCATGCATATTTCAATAGATCATACATCACATCTCAAATGCCATCATACATTAACAGATTGCCATCTCCTTTTAAAACTTTTGGTATAGCCCAACTCTTTTATTGCTTTTATCTACTTCTCAGCCTGGAAAAAACTGGCTTCTCTTCCCTCCTCCTTATGATATCCATTGTGAATTTAAGCTTCCAAAAGGTCCTTAAAAAGTGATTTTCTATCAGTAATTCTGTTTTCCTTAGATATTACACCCAAGGAAAAAGTGTGCAAAGTCCTGGTTGCCTTTTTGGAATGAGGAGAGGAAAATACAAAGTAGAAAACAAATGCTGCTCATTCTTTTTATTTTTATATACATATTTTTTATAGCTGGAAAAGCCAAACACAATTTAATTATTTAAAAAAATGACCTGTCATACCAGCTTTTCAGGATTAAAAACAATGCCTCTATAAATGCACTCGTGCTTTACCACATATATATGTTTTATTTCCAGCCAGCCAATAATCAGCTCTTGAAGTCACATTGGCAACTTTTTGAAGAGATCCATCATTCTGGAGGAACTGGCCAAGAAAAAGCTAGTGATGGCTGGCAGTGTCTGAGGCACTGAGGTAGAGTAGAAAGATTTACAATCAGAAGGGAGTCCATCCAGCTGCTAACTGTGTGATTTGGCAAGCCACTTTATAATTCTGAACCTTAGGTTCCTTATAATATAATAATAATATAATGTTGATAATAATAATGATAAGCTATTCCATACAATCATTATAAGTATCAAATAAATGGATGTAGAAAAAATGACTTTTAAAATAAAATCAGACTGCTAATGTTATTAATTTTTTGAAATTTAATGTTATATTTCATGAAATATGTATAATAAAGTACAGTAAAACACAAACCTTTGGAATCTCAGAAAGTGTGGGATTTTCTGATTCCGAATAGATTTTGCTTATATTTCAGAATATATTTAAAATGCACTGGGTTTTGGTGAGCACACACAAATGGTCCGTATACACAATAAAGCGTGTCTGACCTGGACGGGTGCTAGAGATAAGCTTTCAGATTGATGCAGACCCTTGTATTTATTTCTAGGACATTATTATGTACTGAATGTCTGTTTTCCCTGAAATTCCGATGTTGAAATCTAATCCCCAATGTGATAGTATCCAGAGGTGTGACCTTTGGGAGGTAATTAGGTCATGAGTGTAGAACCCTCATGAATGAAATTACTGCCCTTAGCAGAAGAAGCCAGAGAGCTAGCTCTCACTCTCTTTTCTCCATGTAGGAATAGAATAGGAAGTCAGGCATCTGCAACCTGAAAGAGACTGCTCACCAGAACCTGACCATTTTGATATCTTGATCTCAGACTTTCAACCTCCAAAACTGTGAGAAATAAATTTCTGTTGTTTATAAGCCACTCAGTGTGTGGTACCTGTGTCACAGCAGCCCAAACTGATAGACACTCAGTCATCGCAAAGTAATGGCATTAGCATATGAAGGAAGACCTTCCATCCTAATATTTACTACACCAAAGCACTTGATAGAAGTAAAGTCTTTGTCGTTATGTGATCCTGAAATGGAAGATTTGCATGTCTGACTCTGTTAGACTCCAAGCTTCTGAAGGTCAAAGTAAGGCCTTCATAGGTGCTGATTAAGAAGTTGGAATCAGAAATACGAGAGTTCAAATTTGAGCCCTGATTCTTCCTAACTTGGGGCAAGTTATTTGAATTCTCCGAGCCCCAATTTGTAAAATGGAGATTATAATAGTTCCTAAATCAAGGTTGCTGTGAGGATGAAATGAGAAAATATATGTAAAGCCTGACACATAGTTAATACTCCATAAACACAGCCATTATTGCTTTCAGTACCTTGAACCCTACATGTTGATTTACTTGCCTAGTTCTCTAATTAGACCAAAAATTTGAGGCTGTGTCCTAGACTCCCTCCTATTCCATTCTATATTTCCCCCACAACAAATTAGTTTTTCTCAGTATGGTGGTCTGAAGACCACTGAGATTCTCCATCCATCTAATAAAGAGAACACGTTTCCATATCTAGATGCTGAACAAAGTGAGAAATAAACAAATAATAAAATTGGAGGTCAAAATACTACCTATATTATTGATGAAGCTAAGTTGAAAATGCGCTTTGTGGAAGAGCCAAACACACTTACCAAGACAACTCCAGAATTAGAAAAAATGTATCTACCCAACTCCAGGCAACACTGGACTAAGGCAGCAGGGACGCCTGACCAAGTGATATAAGAGTAAAAGGATGACTCCTGCTGCATGCAGGCAGGCTCACCCCTAAGACCAGCAAAGAGAATTGCACCAGAAGTGGCCTGGACTTCCAGAGTTTGGAAGGCAAGGCACATGAGAACCATGAGATAGCTGGACTTGTATACTCAAATCATACATAAAAAATCAAGAGCACCTCCTGAAGTGGTAAGTAGACTCTTTGGAGTGAGTATTGGGATGCATGTCAGAACTGAGCCGGAAATAATAAGTGGCTAGTTAGCCAGAAGCTATCTCTGTGAGTCTCAGGGACATGCAGGTAAGAGATTCCCAGCAAGTCTCCCCCCACCCGTCAGCCCCCTACTCCACACACACACATAAAACACACGTAGAAGGGAATGAGCATTTGGACACTGCCACTCTCAGAGGGTACCAATGTCAAATTACGACCATGTCACTTGGGCAAACCTTTCCCGTCCTTCTCTCTCCTTGTTCCCCTATTCCAACCTAGAGGATTCAAAAGAAGCATAGTGAGTAGAAGACACGGAGTAGGAGAGTGGGTGAGGAAAGCAACATCACCTGTATTGTCCCATTGCAGAATTGCCAGCCTGAAGAAGGCCCACGCTGGGGAATGGAAGAAATTTAAAGTGGATGAAACGTTAAAACTTTAGTATTAGCTTGGATTTTTTTTTTAATTTTATTAAGGAAAGGGAACAAGACTTTATTGGGGAACATGTATACTTCCAGGACTTTTTTCCAAGTCAAGTTGTTGTCCTTTCAATCTCAGTTGTGGAGGGCGCAGCTCAGTTCCAGGTCCAGTTGCCGTTGCTAGTTGTAGGGGGCACTGCCCACCATCCCTTGCTGGAGTCTAACCGGCAACCCTGTGGTTGAAAGGATGCTCTCCAACTAACTGAGCCATCTGGGAGCTCAGCGGCAGCTCAGCTCAAAATGCCCTGTTTAATTTTAGTTGCAGGGGCCGCTGCCCACCATCCCTTGCGGGACTCGAGGAATTGAACTGACAACTTTGTGATTGAGAGCCCACTGGCCCATGTGGATATCGAACCGGCGGCCTTCGGAGTTAGGAGCATGGAGCTCTAACCGCCTGAGCTACCTGTCCGGCCCAGCTTGGATTTTTTAATTGGGAGATAAAACTAATTGTTATTAACTAAAAGGTATGGAACATGCCTGAGATTTTATCCAGGAATAAGAAAAGCTGTTTCTAGAAAGAGGTTGAAAGGGTTAATTAACTACAGAGATTACGGTTGTCCCATAAACCATTTTCACGTATTTATTTTACATGGGGATTTATAAGGATGCCATGAGAGTAAATTTTGTCTTTTTTGAGATTGTGATAGTTAAGAACTATAAGCACAAAGTGGCTGAAAGCCATTTTTTTCTTGAGAATAAAGCCTTTTCTGGGTAAGCAGAACCAATAGATTGAAAAGAGGGAGAAAAAGAGATTGATTTATTATTGTTAAGATTGCCTGAATTCTTAATTCAGCCAGGCTTAATGTGCAATCTCCTCTAGGATTTCCCAGTTCCTGTGAGCCAATGTATTCCTTTCTCCATATTAGTTAAGTTCAAGGTTTTTTACTTGCAATTCACGTAGAAAGAGTTCTGACTAATAAAATATAATTATTTAGAAAAGTAATTAAAACCACATGTACTATAGCTAGATAAAATCACTGATATTTGAGTAAGTTCATAGGTTTTGTGCTAATCATATATAATAATGGATAACATGTACTGAGCACTTATGATGTGTCAATCACTGCTCTAAAACCTTTATAAGAATTAACTCATTTAATTACCACAATGACTATTTAAATACACAACACATCTATGTATGAATGTGTTACTATTTAGTATGATTCTCAGTTTATCAATTCAGGAACTGAGAGGTTAACTAAGTTGTCCACGGTCACACAGCTAGAAAGGAGTGAAGCTGGGATTCAAACCCAGGTAGTCCAGCTCCAGAGCCCACTCCTAATTTCAATCCAGGATAAAAAGAAAAGAGGACAATTGTGAATATGATCAAATCATGCATTTCCCTCAATATGCTATGCAAAGAAATGATTTTATGCACATAAGAATTCAGATTGCTATAAAGATATGCAAATAAGTGAAATGAGACATTAGATGAAACACTTCTCATAATGCCAGATCATTTCCAAGATTATAAGTGGTTTACTTAAATTGTGTTTCTCATTGAAATGGGCAGAATCTCGAACAGTCTGAATCTATGACACCATGCTAAAATATCACAAATTTTCAAGTTAAGGATACAGTATTAAGGTTTCAAAAGAAAACGAAAACATATTGCAGATTGCTGTGTTTCACTCTTTCACAATATTTAATGGCTTTTTCACCTGCTGGCAATGAAATTGTTGATATACATTATTGGGCATGTTTAATCAAAACGTGAAGAAATGCTTTACAGAAATGAAACAGAAAGTGGATAAAGACCCATTTACCATTATCTTTCATGTTGAAACATTTGACTTTTCAGCTTTTCAGATGATATTATAGAGTGTCATGTAGTTGTTGAAAAATCTGTCTATAAATTTTAGGTCCATTTTGAATCTGATTCTCCAAAACCATCAAACACTGAACTATTGTCTATTTCTGTGACTAAAATTTAAGTTAGAACATTCTAATTTAGTAGGAAAAAAGGATAAAAAATAATCTGTCTACTGAATATGGTCCCAATTGTCAACTATAACTGTTCATTATTAAAACAGAAACCTTGGTGAAAGATTTCAAATAATTTCATTTCTCATTGATCTGAAATCATCAGAATTATCAATTTTAAATATTCTGCTTTATTTGTATTATTGTTTTAAATTTTGATGACTCATTTTAAAATGTACTTTAAAGTTTGTAACTAAAGTTGCCAAAAGTTTGAGAAACATTGTTCCATATAACTGCAGAAATTCCTGTGACTTTAAACAGCATATATTATGGTGTCTCCCTGGTGTGGCCAAAAATCAGTAGAGACCACTTTCTCCCTTTCAAGGAGCTAATTATATAATAGATTCTGTTTATAATCAGTGAGCAAAATGTTCTTGAACTTGGAGACAGACGTCAGTCTTAATGGTTTCTCAACAAAGTCTATTTTCTACTCAACATTAAGTAGCACTCAGCTATCACCTACTTTGATTCCTCTGCATTGTAATGATGATTTTCTACTTCAAGTTTCAAAAGTCTGAGTCATTGCAGCTTTATTTACGGTGGCCAAGACATGGAAACAACCAAAATGTCCTTCAACAGATGAATGGATAAAGAAGTTGTGGTATATATACACAATGGAATACTATTCTGTGGTAGGAAAAGATGAAATAGGACCATTTGTGACAACATGGATGGATTTTGAGATTATAATGCTAAGCGAAATAGGTCAAACAGAAAAAGTAGAGAACCATATGATTTCACTGATATGTGGTACATAAACCAAAAACAACAAAAGAACAAGACAAACAACTGAAAGAACAAAAAGCTCATAGACATAGATAACAGTGTAGGGGTTACCAGAAGAGGATAAATGGGGTCTAATATATGGTGATAGAAAGAGAACTGACTCTGGGTGGTGAACACACAATGTGAGATATAGATAATGTATTACAGAATTGTACACCTGAAATCTATGTAACTTTACATATTGTAAACAACTGTCATCCCAATAAACTTTAATTTAAAGGAAAAAAAGTATGAGTAGAACTGGAGAATGTGCTTCCTGATCAGTCACCCAGCCCACACCTATCTTGTGAGGAGATGGATAAAAAGGTTCATTGGCAGTTAAAGTACATAGTAGACATAGAAATTTTGTCATTCATTCCTTTCTTCTATGAGATGACCTTCCTGCATTTACACCCAGTGACATAATTTGGGATGTAGAGGTGGCTGACCCTTTCCCCAATGGAGCTATTACAAAGTAGTAATCATGCAAAAATGTTCATGACATAATAAAAGGATACTTACATGCTCTCATTTTATTTCTTATGTAAATAAATTATCTCCATGGAATGAAACAAACTAAGCCTTGCTGTGCAATGCACCCCATATAATAGTTTAATCAGGTTTGTCCTGAGATGAAGGATGCCCTATCACATAGCAAATGACCAAATGGCATTTTGCCCTGCTTGGGCAGGTTTCAACAAGAGTCCCCATGCACCAAGGCTCCTAAATCTCAGTGCCTACATTATGGTTTGGAAGTTTCATAATATATATCAAACTTAATATGTCTCAAACAGAACACTTGATATATATTCTGAAGAGCCAGTAGTGATATACAAAGTTTCATTCCTCATTTTGGTGATTTGAATCTTCTCTCTTTTTTTTCCCTTTGTCTGTCTTAGTAGAGGTTTGTCAATAATACTGAACTCTTCAAAGAACCAGCTGTTTGCTTTGTTAAATACAGAGGACGCCAAAAAAAAGTATATACATTTTAAGAAAGGAAAAACTGTATTAAAATTGTAATACTCAATATATACCGATAACAAAAGATGAATACAAGTCATATGTAGACATTTTTTGGCACATCCAGTACATCCATTATATTTTTCTTTTTCAACTTTACTGATTTCTGTTTTTTATTACTTCCTCCCATCTGTTTGCTCTGGGTTTGTTTTTGTCTTCCTTTTCTTGATTTTTGAAGTGGGATCTTACATTATTTATTTGAGACATTTCTTCTTTTCTAATGTGTACATTGAGTGCTATAAGTTTTCCTCTCAGCACTGCTTTAGCTATGTTGCATGATTTTTTATTGTGATAAAATACACATATTATAAAATTTACCAATTTAAACATTTTTAGGAGTATAGTTCCTTGGCATTATTCATATTGTTATGCAATAATCACCACTATCCATCCCCAGGACTTTTTCATTTTCCTGAATTGAAACTCTGTACCCATTAAACAATAACTCCCTATTTCTCTTTCTTTTCAGCCGCTAAAAACCACCATTCAATTAATACTTTCTGTTTCCATGAATTTAATTATTCTAAGTACCTCATAGAAGTTAAATCATATGATATTTGTCCCTTTGGGACTAGCTTATTTCACATAGCATAATATTTTTGAGTTTCATCTATACTGTAGCATGTGTCAGAATTCCCTTTGTTTCAAAGGCTAAATAATATTCCATTGTATGTGTATACCTCATTTTGTTTATTTGTTCATCTGTTGATGGACACTTGGATTGCTTCCACATTTTGGCTATGGTGAACAATGTTGCTATGAACATGGGTATACAAATATCTTTGGAGTTCTGGTTTTCAATTCTTTTGGGTATATACCCAAAAGTAGAATTTCTGGATCATATGGCAATACTATGCTTAAGTTCTCAAGGAACAGCCATACCACTTTCCCTAGCAGTTGTACCATTTTACATTCCTGCACAAGAGTTTCAATTTCTTCACATCCTCGCCAACACTAATTTTCTATTTGTTCAAAAGTGCATATAGATACATTTGAGAATAGTCAAAATAATGCTGAGAGGAATGACAGACTTGAATAGGTAAATCAACATTTTCTAAAGAAAATAAATGACACTTGCACTACGAAATATTTTAAAACATTATAAATATATAATCCTAAAAAAATAGGCTGCCAGAACAAAAATCAGTTGTCAGAAAAAATGGAAGAGAAGTGAATTTAAAAAGGACAAATAAAAATAATACAAATAAGATTATAAATACCAGGTACTGTGGAGAATTAAATGTTAAGAATTAAAAGCACATTAAATTGACAAAAATTGACTTGATATAAATGAAGATTGCCTGAATTATATCATATCAACAAATAAATCTGAGATAAAAATGCGTTTGTGGCTCTTTTTCCATTAAATAGAGTGTATAAAATCCTACAATCTTCAGCTTTGTTTACCTCAATATTGTCCGAGTCTGTTTTTGCACATACATCACTACATTTAAGTGAAAAAGCATCTCAAGAAATACAGTACACTGTTAGTCTTCTTCTATCTGCCATATTTACTCTGAGAGTTTGTTTCTCTGAATGGATGACAAAGGAGAGATACTGATGAGAGATGGGGGCGGGGCGGGGGCATCACGTGGCTCTGGTTCTAGCTAGTATAAAGAAAGCATAACAAGGTAAATCTATAGTTGTTCAGGTTAGGTTGTTTTATCCAAAGTCTCCAAGTTAAGTCGGAAGGAATAAAAATATATTTAATACTGATTTCCCATTCTCCTTAATCATTACTTCCTCCTACCAGGATTTAATACATTGGTCATAACTGTGTTTCTCAATCCAGTTTTATGTACTTCTGGTGGTTCACGGAAACACCTCTGGGTCTCATTCCAATGGTTGACACACATCCTTAGTTCTTAGAATGATTTTCAAGTGTTATCATTAACTGTCTTGTGAGTATTTTAATAGAAAAGATATCTTTAAAATATAGAGTGCAATTTAATTTCTGTTTAAAACTCTTATTAGAACTCTTAAATAAAAGAAGACTCCTTACATGACCTGACCTTGCTTTTTCATTATTCCTATCCGAAGTCGGACCAATACCAGCCTCTTAATCTGTACCACTATATTGTTCATTTTGTATCTATATCATCATGCCAGTCATTATGCAATGGTTCCCATGCTATTAATTTCACAGAACAGAAGAATAACCTCATAGCCATTTCTTATTTTTCTTACACTCAGTATTGTCCAGTAGCCTTTCAGAACTTATGTGGCCTTGACACACTTTAATACCAAGGTAAATTTTAACGAGAAATTAATCATTATTGCTCAGCTACTCGATTGCCCTGCACATTACGTTTATGTCAAGAATTTGTTCATAGTATCTCCACTTAAAACTTTATCTTTCTTCTGTCTTTCATTTTTTTGGCCTTGATCAAAATCTAAGGTTATTCAATAGTCAAATGGTTAGAGATAGGCAGTTGTAGAAAAACAAAGAACACACAAGCAAAAAAACCTTCTTTCAAGGCTTGGCTTGTCTGACATCATGCTGCTAGCAGTAAACTTTTCCTTCCAAGTGGTTTGCTTTTACCTTTTAAACTAAATTTAAAAAACCAGACAGGTTGACAGGTCGCCAAAAAAAAAAAAAAAAATGCATGACAGCCAGACAGATATGAGTTGAAATTTTGCCTCTGTCACTTCATTTAAAACTCTATTATCTCCAAACTTTAGTTTCCTCATATAACATGGAATTTTTGTGAGAACTTAATTATATGTGCGAAGTACCTAACCTAGTACTGTCTCCTTTCTCTTCTTCTCAATGCAGTTATTTGTACAGTATACTTTGGGAAGGTAACTACTATTAATGTGAGAGCCTTCTCTATGTCTACATTAAAAATTACATATAATTTCTAATTTAACAGTTGTAAATATGATGAGACTGAACACAAGGCTTGCTGGGACTTCCTTGAATAGATGGGGAGAAAAATGAAACAAGGACCAGAATGAAGCTGGAGATAATGGGATATTCATGAAGTCATAGTGGTTAACTTATTTAAAGTCCAAGTATTCAATGCAGATACAGAGATGTTTAGAGTTAGGGGCAATGTTCTTATTGAAAGGTATCCAGCAGATGGAGTGAATAATCACTAACCTTTGTTGTATGCTTTCTAAGTACATGCCAGTCACAGCTCTAAGCACAGAGACCATTAAGGTAGCAATCATTAATTAAATCACAGCAGGCTATAGCTCTATGTTTTCTGTTCATAAATCCGTTCAAAGCAGGAAGCTAACTACTGAGTTGACCCAAAAGAGGCAATTGAGTACCCTAGGAAGTCTGCTAGTGAGAATACAGCAGGATATCATGTGTGTTGGGACATATAGATGGGATCTCTTTCAACAGGTTTGAGGAGACAGGAGGGGAGCCAGTATGGGTTCAATACAGCACATGTAGGTTCACCCAGAAATGTGGATACTGAATCCGTAACAGCAGACTTAACTGCATTCTCCTCCGTGAAAGAACTATTATTTAAAATCCTCATCAGTTAATGAACTCTTATAAATGTATTGTTTGTCCAGCTTAATACTGAGAACTGGATAGCTGTTAAGTTAGCAAATGGAGTCAGGCTCTTCCCAGGGAGTAGGTAGGATAGCATCCCATAGACATAGGCAATAACAGTAAAATGACTAATGGGGGTCCAAAATACACAGGTGTCATAATTATACATCAACTGTGTAAAACTCAGTCTATTACATTTTCACTGGGGGCTGGACAAACAGCTGCAGTATATTCCTGATTTCCTCCATATTACATATTTGTGAGGCCGAAAACATAACCACTTTAATGGAATGTAGCACTGTGGCTATAAGCCTTTAAATCATCCATGATCCTGCCACAGTGCCTCCAACAGTGAACTACTTATGACCTGCCTCAAAGTCACCTGGGAATGTTTTATTAGCATATTAAGTTCTGAAATCTCTCTTCAGAGTCATTTGAATACAAATTTCTTAGGGTGGGCCTGGGAATGTGAAGTTTCAAGAAGTATTTCAGATGATTCATTTGCACACTATAGTTTGAGAACCACCATTTGATCACCTCTGTGAATCAAACTGTTTTTATTTTTACAGTTCCTTTCCAGACCTGTCCCCATATATATATTATTTTTACAATGTCTTAACCATAGTGTAGATACACATTTATACTCTGCTTAAATGATTCAAAAGAATATTTTTGTTGCTAGTCTTTACAATAGTCATTTTTCAGTGGCTATGTGTTATTTTATTGTGATAATTGTTACTCAATCAGTTATAATTCTTTTATTCCAGATATTCTTATCTCTTTTTTTTGATTATTTATATATGATAAAGCCTCAAGAAAGAGGGTAACTGGGTCAAAGATTTGGCACAAATTTTTTAAAAAACAGAATCAAATATAGATACATCCATGAAAGCCAGCAGTTTTAACTTCACAATTGTAACATGAAGCATAAAGTCTAAAGCACTTTAGCTTGAAAGACATTTGGCTAGAAATATAGAGGACCGGAACAGGGAGAACATGTGATATACATAACTTGAAAACTAAATCATAAAAGAGAAAGTTTTGTAGATATCTATGTATGGAGAGAACAGAATTGTTTTCTAGATGTAAATGAAGTATAAATGAAACCTCAAGGATGGCACAAATTTCTAGAAGTCATTTGTAATACTATTCCTTACTCCACGAAGAGATTATGTCCCATATTTCCATAACCTTTAAAAATAATCTGATTCCTGTATGATTCTAACCAGTATTCTTGCTTCTGGTCTTGCCCACACTGAACGCCCTCCCTGCACTCTAGCTGGGATCATCTTTCTTAGTCATATGATCATCTTTGACCCTCATCCCGCTGTCCCTTAGATACAATTCACACCTTTTAATGTGTCTCTTCTTGGTCAGGTCAGTCTCAACCCTCCAGCATTCACTTGGAGCTTATTATATACAAGGCTGTGTGTTAGATCCTTCCTCTGTATACTTACTCTTTAGCTTTATTAAATATCTCTAATTTACCCTTCCAGTTTACCCTTGATAGAATAGCAATCCCTTTTCAAGAATTATATTGCTAAATTTTCTCTCTTGTCATTTGTATTTTTAAGCTATTTGTAGTTTTAGTGTTGAGAAGTTTGCAAATATTCATAGTCAAATCTTTTAATTTTCTCTATTGATTTATTCCTTTACTATTTTTGAGATTAGAAACATTTCTTAAGTAAAATTAAGGTAAATATTTCTCTATGTTTATTCTGGTAAATTGGTCCTCAATTTGTGGGTTGTTTTTTTTCATTCAATGATGTAATCTCTCTGAAACTTTTCTGACTGTATGATATGAGAAACTGATCTAAATTGTATTTCCAAAATTTTAATGAAATGTGCCAGCATGTTTCTTATATAATCTATTTCTCCTTGGTATTTTAAAATGCTACTTCTATGCCCTCGCAATTGCTTATGGCCAAATTCAAATTTCATTTTAAGTTATTTCTTTTCTCCCACCATTTTTCCAAAAATCCTTACCCAATCCATAACCAAGTCTTCCTGTTTCTACATCACTTTATCTCCTCCAACAGCAGTTGGCCCAAGTCATCATCATTTCTCATCTGATAATTGTGAAATCCTCATAACTGACTTCCTATCACCTTGCAATTCTCCAATGGTTCTCCATAGATTTGTTAAAGTGATCTTTTAGAAATGTTAGTCGAATCATGTTATCTCTCCTTTCCTCTTAAAATTCTTCAATAACTTCAAATACGCAAATATCTTAGAATCAAAATCCAGGTTTAGTATCATGGTATACAAGGACCATGTGTATTCAAGGACCTGGCTCTTCAAACTCATTTTTAAATATATTTTCTACTTGCCCCTCTACACTGCTATATACTCATTTCATTTCCATTCCTAAAACATGTGAAGCCCATTCTAAGTTCTTGGCTTTAGCATTTGTCTTCCCTTTATCTGAAATACTTATCCATGAGTTCTTTGCATGGCTGGCTCATGACCTAGCTCAACTCCAAGAGACTTTCTTTAATTGCCCCATAATGTGGCCTCCCTTCTCTGTTCCATTACCTAGTTTATTCCCTTCATAATACTAATCATAGGCTGTTATCTTGTTTGTACAATTATATATTTATTTATTTATTTATTTATTTATTTATTTATATCTATATCCAAGAGATCAAGGTATTTGTTTGTCATATTTCGTCTTATATACCAACTATTCACATTTTGCTATGTTTATTTTTTATCTAATTTTGTTTTGATATCTATTGAGTTGATCATATAACTCACTTCTTTCTTAATCTGCTAATGTAACATGTCATGTTAACCAATTTTCTAATATTTAACCAAGGTTGAACTACTGGAATAAACCAAGTTTGATCAGAATATAGCAACTTATTTTTTTGTCAAGGGGTTTGTTTATTAATGTTTTGTTTGTAATTTTTTATATGTCTATAATTAAGATTGAACTATGATTTCTTTATCATACTGTCCTTGTCAATTTTCAATAAACAAATTATTCTATTAGGTTGGTGCAAAAGTAATTGAGATTTTTGCAATTATTTTTAATCTTTTAAACCACAATAACTTTTCCACCAACCTAATAGCTTCATAGAATGAGGAGGGAGGGTTATCTCCTTTGTAATAATATGCAGTAGCTGGGGAAAAAGACACTTTTGTACCTCTGGTAGAAATCACAAATTAAAATCTAGGCCTGAAAGGTTTTGAGCGTGTGTGTGTGTGTGTGTGTGTGTGTGTGTGTGTGTGTGTAAAGACTATATACATGTTTTTAAGTCAAAATATATATGTATCTACCTTGATTTTTAAAATATATATATAATTCTGCTTATAATGGAGTAGCCTAAAGGAGATTAATGCTCCTACTAAGAAAAGGTAGAACATTTAGGTTAAAACAAAAAAACTGAATATACTGGTAAGCTACTGAGGCAGTCAAGACTTAATGGGTCAAGACTATGGAGAGAAGAGAAGTTTGTTATAGTGAACTCAACATAAGTAATGCATATTTTCTTCTCAAAAAATTTGCCCATCCTTGGCATGGAGGTAGTGGGGAAAAAGTGAGACGCTAGATGTTAAAAGACATAGAACGCATTAGAGGTTTCTAAAATCAAATGGCACTAGAGAAATTTGCGTATAGAACTTTCAAAGAAGACAAGATTGAGGGCAAGCATCTCCAAAAGAATTAAAATACAGAGAACTAGAACATGCAGTTAGCACTTTTATCTTTAAGATAATTTCCAGATTCTTTACACATGCATAAAGGCATGAGGCTAAGAATCCAAGAAGAATCTAAAACACAGACCAGAGTTTTCTGCCCTCTTACAATTCCAAGGATACAAATTTGAAGTTTAAGCATTTCCAAAAAGGAGAGTCCCTGGTAAAGACTCTGGAGGTGTATACCCTAGGAGTAAGGGTAAACCAGAAATAGAACAAGCCTTATAACCCTGACATCAAGTCAACTCAGTCCTTTATTGGATTATGTTGATCCACTAATTCTAACTATCAGTGGACAGGGTGCATCCTTTCTGGAGGAAAATAACATCCACAATTTTTCTTACACATGTATGGCAGTCAATCAAAATAAGATATAACAAGTACTAAGAAACAGGACAAAAATATTTAACACAAACCTGTATAACCCAGATGTTGGAATAACAAAAATAGAATTACATAGAATATTAACCAAATATTGCACTATGAATAATTTTCATGTCTGAAAGGATTAAAAGCATACTGAGGCCAATTTATATAATATCATCAGAGACAATTTCACTCCTGGGCAACCAGCACTGCCCTGCACACTGTAAGAGGCTCCTACAGCAGCGAACAACCCACAGTGCCTGGTGTGACCACCTGAAGCATTTTTGGTCAAGGGCTCATGCTGCAGCCTTTCTTAGACTACTCTTGGGGACCTATGGGCCTGAGGCAAGCGGCAGTTGGCCTCAGCATTCTGTGAGCATTTTGCAGAGTGGTCACAGACTCAGCACTGGCACAAGAACTGAGTCAGCGTTAACCTTGTGAAGATAATATTTCCCACTCCTATGATACTCCACTCCCACCATACCACCAGAGGCATTTTTGGCACTGCGGCAACCATCCCCACCCCACACAGCTCAGGAGGCTCTTACAGCAGCTGAGCTGTAAGAGCCTCAGCTGGAAGGTGGCATCAGACCTAGGGGTTTTTGCTAAGTTGCCCCAGGCCCAATACTGGTGGCAGCAGCCTGTTTTCAGTGTGGCCAATCCCATGTACCTCCAGGTCCAGCACAGGCAGTGACCAATCACAGATAGTTTTGTAGCTCCTACCAGGTAGCCCTGGGTCAGCACAGGCAGAGGCTGAACTTGGCCTCATGGGAACCCCTTTTAAGAGGCCCCAAAAACAACACAATCAGAGGCTGGCTTCAGACCACAACAGAACACTACCTGATTAATCCCACAAGTGGCACACCCAAAGGGTGATCTCAACAGGCACAGGACCCCTCTGGAGTAAATCCCTCTCTGAGAAGTCAGCTCCCACACAGTATCTCATATGTTGTAGGCATGGGCAATCCTCACAGCCAGTCAGTCTGAGAGTCAATCACACCCACTAATGTGCCAAAAGCAATCAAGGCTCAACTATAACAGGAGGGCACACACAACCCACACAAGGGACACTCCTGAAACACACGGCCCAGGTGACCACAGAGACTGTACCACTGGGCCATACTATATAAGGCCTACTACACCTACTACTTAAAGCCACCCAGCAAAGATTGAGAAACATAGGCGATCTACCTAATACATAGAAACATACACAGACAGGCAGCCAAGATGAGGAAACAAAGAAACATGTCCCAAATAAAAGAACACGAGAAAACCAGAAAAAGAACTAAATGAAATGGAGGCAACTAACCTACCAGAGACAGAGTTCAAAATAGTGGTTATAAGGTTGCTCAAGGAACTTAGTGAGAACTTCAACAAAAAAATAGTAAGCATAAAAAAGGGCATAGAAGCCATAAAAAAGAACAGTCACAAATAAAGAATACAATAACTAAAAATGAAAAATATACTAGAAGGAATCAACAGCAGATGAGATGAAGCAGAGGATTGAATCAGCTATTTGGAAAATAACGTAGCAGAAAACACCCAATGGGAACAACAAAAAGAAAAAAAAATTTAAAAAATGAAGATAATTTAAGGGACCTCTGGGACAACTTCAAGAGTAACAATATTCACATCATAGGAGTACCAGAAAGGGAAGAGAGGGAGCAAGGGATTGATAATCTATTTGAAGAAACAATGACTGAAAACTTCCCTAACCTGGTGAAGGAAATAGACATACAAGTCCAGGAAGCACAGAGAGTCCCAAACAATGAACCCAAAGAAGCCCACATCAAGACACATCATAATTAAAATGGCAAGAGTTTAAAACAAAGAGAAAATCCTAAAAGCAGCATGAGAAAAACAACTAGTTACCTAAAAGGGAGCTTCCATAAGACTCTGGGCTGAATTCTCAACAAAAACTTTGCAGGCCAGAAGGAAGTGACATGAAATATTCAAAGTGATGAAGAGCAAGGACCTACAACCAAGACTATTCTATCCATTAAGATTGTCATTTAAAATTGAAGGAGAGGTAAAGAGCTTCCCAGACAAGAAAAAGTAAAGGAATTAATTACAACCAAGCCAGTATTACAAGAAATGTTAAAGAAACTTCTTTAAGAAGAAGTGGGGGGCAAAAAGAACATAAATATGAATAATAAAATGGCAATAGGTATGTACCTATTAATAATCGCTTTAAATGTATATGGATTAAGTACTCCAATCAAAAGTCATAGGGTAGCTGAATGGATAAGAAAACAAGACCCATCTTTTCTTATGGGTCTTGCCTTTTCTAATGGCAAAGTAGTATATTCCACATCTATATATTCCACATCTTCTTTATCCAATCATCTATCGAAGGACACTTTGGTTGTTTCCATGTTTTGGCTGCCATTTGTGACCACATGGATGGATCTTGAGATTATTATGCTACGCAAAATATGTCAGACAGAAAAAGTCAAGAACCATATGACTTCACTCATGTGGGATATAAACTGAAAGCAACAAACAAATGAGACAAACAAAGAAACAAAAACTCATAAACATAGACAACAGTTTAATGGTTATCTGAGGGTAAGGGGGGAAGAGGGATGATAGAAGAGAGTAAAAGAGGCAAATATATGGTGATGGAAAACAACTGACTCTGGGTTATGAGCACAATGTGATATATAGATGATGTATCATAGAATCGTACGCTTGAAATCTATGTAATTTTACCAACCATTGTCACCCCAATAAATTTAATTTAAAAAAAAGAAAACAAGACCCACACATATGCTGTCTACAAGAGACCCACTTCAGATTAAAAAACACACACAGACTGAAAGTAAAGGGAAGGAAGAAGATATTTCATGCAAATGAAAATGAAAAAAAAGTTGGGGTAGCAATACTTATATCAGACAAAATAGACTTTAAAATGAAGACAATAATAAGAGAGACTTCCAACTAACCTAGTCTGCTTATTTCAATCTCAGTCGAGATAGGAAAAGAAGAGATAGTAGCTAAATTTTCCCTTAAACTTCATTAATTGAAAATATTTCATAAATTAGTCATATTATTATTAGATGTTTCTGTAAATCAAGCTCTAAGCTCTGTATAACAAAGATATTCTAGAGAATATTTTATTCTTCTTTGCCTGAACTTCATAAAGAAAAGTAATCTTTCTTATCTTAACCCTAACTTCCATAGATATTTAAGCATTTTAATGATAGAGAGGCCTGATTTGTTCAACACATTTTGAATATTTATTTTATCCTCCGAACTTCAAAAAACACTTTTACATACATACCTTGTTTGATTCTTACAACATCTTGTGAGATAAGCATAGCCTCATTTTACACACATGAAAACAGGTTGGGAGAGAAAATATCAGGTTTCATTTTTCTACAAAGTCCAGGCAACTCACCAGGATAGGCAAGTAAGGAAAGATTAAGGACAGCCAGCTTTTGGAAATCATGTATATGCAGCTATCCGGAGCATCTTATTTTACTTCTTTTAGAAGAGGTATATAAGGGCAAGTTCTTCCATCTACTTCCTCTGTGTTCACGAAAACACAGAGCCAAAGAAGAAGAGATGACTACAGAGATGGAATCATTTGAGGGTCTCTAGAAACCTCTTCTTTTCCTAACCTACTGGTTCTTTTATATTCTTCAGGTGGGTAGATTCTGAAATTTTTCTGCTGGTTTTTAATGTTCTGGTTTTACTTGGTGAGAGGTTTCATGTGTGTCATCTTCTCTCAAGAAGTATATTTCGATTTATGCTCATTTGTAATGAGAAAACCTTTAGGTTTGCAAAACACTTAAATCCATGACAAAAAAAATGGCAGCATTTTTTTACAGCTGCTGTCATAAGGGACTTAGGTTACGTGTGTGTGCATTTAAGATGATCTTTTATACTTGTTTTGCCCTCAGAGCACTATTTAGCCAAGAAGAGGTCACTTCTAGTCCTGAATACACCCTTAAAGAGCTAAGCTTAATTATTTTATAATCGTGTGGGAAACGCAAGCAGAGTTTATAGTTTACTCTTCCAGAAACAGCAGGATGACGCTAAGTCTCTGCAGGGTGCACTACAGACCACAAATTTTCTTCCAATTGCTTAGCAGATTGTGGTGAGGGAAAGAGACACAGATGACTATACTGTGCACTGGAGTTAAGAATGTTTACCATTTTTACTTGTTTTCATGTAAGTATGCATTGTCTTATTTTCAGTTGTCATAGGCATTTTAATAAAAGAACATCATTAAAGTAATTCAGCAAAGGAACTTGGGGTTTTAGAGGAATGTGTCTCTGGGCAAAATCCCAGGGAGCTACAGGAAATTGGTTTTCTCATTTAATTTAGACTTAAAAACACGGTTTATGGGGAAACTCACCAAGACAAAACATCTCATTAACTGGGCATCCAATGAAACTGAATTATGGTTTCCTAATACAGTTATAAATACAGATTGATTCAATTGCCAGTTTGGAGATTCATGGTGCTATTATTTCTGCTGTTGCATTTAACTGGGGTCAGTTAGGTCCCAAAAGTTGTATCTCAAAGAACGCAAGTATAGTCAGCTATGAAACCCATATTTTTAATTCCATTTAAAAATATTTTATAAACCTTTCCTATGTGTCAGGAAGCTGGTTGTGTTCTGTCGATGGTACACATTATTTTCTCTTTCACTTATTTTCATTTATACCATCCACCACAACCTCTAGCTACCTGCCATTTAGATATCACTATCCTCCGTCTTCTATTAGGTTGGTGCAAAAGTAATTGCGGTTTTCAATTATTTTTAACCTTTTAAACTGCAATTACTTTTGCACCAACCTTATACTTCTCAACAATCCAATATCCATGTAACATTTATTGCGTGCATAATAGATACTAATGTTCCAAGACACTCATATTGTCACCAACAACCAGTAGAGAATATTAGCCCCGTTTTAAAAATGAGAAAATTGAGACTTCGAAGCTTTAAGACTATGGGGTCAGAAGCAGCATGAAGAGAGACATATTCTCCCTCTGCAGAAATCTTCCAATGTTTCCATACACTGAGTTCCTTAACATCCCTCCTTAATTTGAGCCATGCACCTCTCTGACAAAGAATTCTTCCTTGGATACCTTGCTCCTACAACCTTACATCAGTTTCTGTTTCCATCTCATTCCTTTTACACCCCTACCTATAAGGCAAAATTAAACTCATCGCATTTACTCAGACCCACTCTATTTTTGTTTTTGTGAAGTATATGACTTTTTTTGGGTAACTTTCATGAAGACAATGTTTTATTCTTCCAAAACATTTGTCATGGGGTGTATTGTGTATATGTACAATAAAAATCCCTAGTAATGTGTGAATAATATGTGGAATACATATATTTAATGTGAAAACAAATTTGTATTTTACATATATTTAATGTGAAAACCATTTTGTTTTTGTATTTTGCATAACATTTTATAACAATCTCTTCTGCTTCTGCCTTAGTCTAGGTCTTCATAATATAGTACCTAGATTATTGAAATAGTGTTCAGATCGATTTCTATTGCTTCCAATGTTTCTCACTTCCAAGCCAGACTACTTGAGACTAGCAGATTGATTTTTTTGAAGTACAACCCTGATACCATAACTCTCTAGTTCAGATACTTCTGATTGCTCCAAACTGGTTGTTGGAGAAATTGCAAAATCAGCATCTTGCCTTTTAATGACTTATACATTTACGCTCCAAATTTCTTTTGAAACCTCATTTTGTACCACTTCTCTTGACACATTCTGTGTTTTAACCACACAGATATAGTTGATTTCTCCATAAATGCAAATGTAAACACTAAGCATGTTGATGCCATTCACATTTTAGAAATATCCTCAATACACATCCACTGATTAATTTCTCCCATATTGATCATACTCACCTAGCTAAGTGGCCAGATTCTCAGTTAAGTTTATTCTTCCATCTAGGAAAGACCTTTCCCACCTCTCAATTTCTATAGCATTGTCTGCCCCACTTTTATAAAATATGTAGCTTTCTGTCCTGTGTTGTTGACATCTTATTTCTAAATTAGAAAGCGAAGAAAAAAATGCATGTCTCATTTTTTTTTTTTTTTTACTCCAAGGGCTCCAGGAAAGTTCCATGTTCTTGAACATCTATCATCCTAAAATGGTCATGCAAATTGTAGTCACAATGGGGTATTTTGTCCCATTAGATGGAGAACAATACCAAAGCTCCCAAATTGTGCAATCCTTGAGGAAAGGAACTATAATTGTTCTCACATACATACTACCTGTGACACATGCTATATATTTTCATAACACTCTGATTCTTCTCTATAGTCCATCACCTTGCATTGTATTACAATTATTTTAATGTGCCTCTCCCTCTAGTTATCTATGTCATGAATTCCTCAAAAGTAGAAACTATATATTATTTAGCTTTATGTCTCTATATTAAAAAATACTCAGCTCCTACTTTCTGCTTAAACAAGCATTTGGGTTATCATTTTGGTGAAAAATCATTCTTGTATAGAATGTAGCAGGATGTTTTTTTCAGTAGAATAAACCCAATTATTACTAAAAAATTCCAATGGCCGACAGACTAGAAGTCTCTTGGAATACTGCAATTTCATTTTAGAAACTAGTTCCAGGAGCCCTGAATTTAGGGTAGGAGGTCTGCACTGGAGTCGGCCTCTTGTAGTAGCAAACTCTTCAGTCTTAGAAAATCACTTCTCTTTCCCGAGACTGTTTTCTTGTCTGTAAAATGAGGCACTTCACTTATGCTATCTTTTTGAGATACACTTTTCTATTATTTTAAGTATGGGTATCATAGCCTCTAATTGAGGATTGTAGATTAACTTAACAACTGGGTAGCTACGACAAAGCGATTCTTGGAGTCAACTGACATTCATGAAATGTTTCCCGAGGGCTATTCATTTATTCTGTTTCCTTTCATAGATGGACTAATTTTGTTTTCACTTTCAATTTTATTGGGTTTTGTTTGCTTATTTATTTGTTTGGAAGGGATATAAATGTAAGTAAATAGCACAAAGTAAAACTACCTATTGGTTTCTGAGGCCCTAGTATGTTTCATATCTGAAAATATGAAAAATACATAGGAAGAAGGGAAGATATTGTTGCCAACGTGAGCTAACGAATTCCTGTTTAGCAATAGCAGGCAGGGAAGTTTATTGTAAGGATGTTTTGACCTTTGGGTCCAGTGGCTAATGAGCTTCACTATGACACTGCACCCTGAAATGGTGCTTGTTTGAGTAAAGTGAGAGCTATGGGCACCACACAAAGCATAAGCATTTTGTTAACGCTTTATATTAGTAGGATTTTTTTCAGGGCTGATCTTTGGCTCTGTTTATAGTGGCCCTTCATATCCATGGCTTCCATATCTCTGGATTCAACCCACTGCAGATAGAAAATATACCGGTCCCCCAAAATGTTACATTGTTACTAATGTGTACTATATAGGATGGTTCCATCTGTACTGAACATGTACAGACTCTTTATTTATTGTCATTATTCCCTAAGTAATATTGTATAACAACTATTTATACAGCATTTACATTGTATTAGGTATTATAAGTAATCTAGTGATGATTTAATGTATACGGGAGGATGTGTGTAGGTTATATGCAAATCCTATGCCATTTTATATAAGGGATTTGGGCACCAGAGTATTTGGGTATCCGTGGGGTTCCTGAAACCAATCCCCCCACAGATACCCAGGGACAATGATGTTATTTATGTAGCTCTACTCTTAATTGAGGGGAAGATTCCTAACAAATGTTGAGCCAATCAGCAGCTCTCCATCAAGAATTTGGAATGGATATATTGAATGGGAGTCAATAAAGCTGTCAATTTCCTGCCCCGAAAGAGGGTTCATGAATACTGACTTCTGGAGGTTCCTAGAGCTTTCCTGATTTCTGCCATTTCCATTTGACTATTGAGAAAATAAAGGTAACCTTATTTAAAATAGAGTCAGGAAACCCCAAAGGGGGGGGATCTCATGCACCTAACCACTTGTTGTAACCTCCACAACCAGCAGGAAGAAGTAAGACAAGAAGTGTTTTGACAGGGGAAGATAGTTTTCACATAAAAATGTTATCTCCTTTTTTTAAGAAAAGGAAGGAAATTCCCTCCCTGCCCCAGCAACAATGCACTAACTACCACTTGCAGCCAATGAGAAACTTCCACAATCTCAGACTCTTGCTCTTCTCCAATGAACTTTTGTTCAAAACCATCCTCCCCAGTTTCTTCCTAAAACCTAGTGAAAGCTCACCTTCCCTTTGTTGCTTCAACTTGCCTATGGTTTGCCATAACTTCCTCGTCCTGGATTGCAATTCTCTGCTATTCCCAAAAAAGTGCTGGTAAAATAACTGCCCGATTTATTTTTGAGGTTGACACCATTTAAGCTTCCTTTAGATTTACTAACACCCCAAAATCTTATTTTAAAAGTCCACTTCTTTAAGTAAGCAAATCAGGATTGAATCCTGTTCCTTACATTCAAAAAATACTTTAATACAGGGATTAAAAAAAAAAAATAGCGCAAAGAAATGATGACTACAAAAGGTAATTTGCTTTCTCATCAGCTGAATAAAAACCTTGATACTTTATACCAATCATGTTTTAGACATGGTTTAATTTTATATTGCTGTCTGTTAAGAAAGGACCATTCATGATAATTGTGTCTTCCTTGTTTAGTCTACGCATTCTGCTAACCACAACTAATTGTATCCACTTGGTTCAAGAAAACTTGTAAGTTACTTCATTGAGGATCTATGGACAGCAGCAAAACAGTGTTTCCTGTTCCAGGTGACAGATACAACACACAACTGTTTTTTCTACCGCCCAAGATCCTATTGGAATAAATGTAAAAGTAGGTTTTAATACATATGTAATTTAAGAAGATAAATTTTCATGAATAAAATACATTTTATAAATTTCTAGAGGATGGAGATTGGGCAGCATCATGTTTCTCTGCAGGGAGACGACTCTAGCTCTGAAAACACCTTGGGAAAGGCAGTGATGGAGACAGAGATGCGATTCCAGGACTAGCACCAGAGAGACTTAAGGTGTGTGCAGTTCGTGGCGGGGCAACAGTCAGGTTAGCCAATCATGACAATCTAAAAGTTCACCTCTTAAAAAACTGAAAAAAGAAAAGGGGCATCCATTATGAAAGGCACCTGGCTTTTCATCAACGTTGGACACAAGAAGACGAGGCAGCTGGGAGCAATGTCTTCAAAATTTGAAAATTGAATGAATTTCACCCTTAATTGTTTACCTGGCCAAACTCGTACATAAATGTGAAGATAAATTAAAAATACCATTTCAGGCACAGAAATGTGTAGAAATTTATTTTCTCTGCACCTAAAATTCATTCAGATGTAGTCTAGCAGAAACAAACAAACAAAAGGCGTGGAGTCCAACGAACAATGAAATTAACTCAGGAGTGCAATGAACAGCCAGCTGTGCAGCCAGAATAGAAAACAAATGGTTTAAATTAGAACAGTAAGTCAGAAACTTTAATAAGTAGAAACACAAAATATATACCGATATAAATAAGAACTTGGAAAATCTTAATAATGAGATATAGATAATATGTATCCCATCTATCAACAATGGCAAAAAGAAAGATAAGTAGAAATTACAGAGAAGACAAAAAGCTTTACAAAAATGAAAAATAAAATGTGGCACAATTGTGAATAATTAATAATGTGAACATCAAATTTATTTGATACTTCATTCTTCATCTGATAAGGTATTTGTTATTTAAAATTACATTTCTTTTTCTATGAGTAATACTATTTAGTTCTACAATGATTAATATTTTCATGGTCATAATAAGTAGTAGTGGTTTTATAATTCTTAGAGTAAACACATAGGATTAAAAAATGTTTTTATACTTCAGAACTCAAGGAAAATGTTATAAATGACAATTTATAAGTTCATCTGACAGAAAGTTGACAAAGAAAAAGGTCAGCAGAGGTAAAATTAAAAAAAAGAAAAGTAAAAATGAAAATGCACTTCTCACTTCTCATCTTATAACCCCCTCATCTTGTAAAGTCAATCAATTTAAGCTTAAGTATATAATTTCAAGTTAGATTACGGACAGAACAAACACACACATAATTTGTTTTAAAAATGGAAAAGTTGGGGAAGGAGATATGAGGTAGCACAAGTACAAAACTTAATTGTTTTAAACAGCAAAAAATTTTCAGACCTTGTCTTAAATATTTAAAAGTGTGTACTTCCAGGAAGAAGGACCAGCAAGGGGGTACGTTGCAAATGAAGAGTTTTGCCTGCTTTAATGTTCTTTAGTGAGGCTTGTTATTTTTTTCCCAAGCACATAAAGCGGTTTTAGTTTCCCAACACTTGGAATTAAAGACAACAAAAGGTCTAAAGTTGAAGAAAGAGTCCTAATACTATGGAATGTCATATAATTAGTTTAGTCAATATAAGAATATAAGAAAAGCAAAACAGAACCTGACTTATAGATACAGAGAACAAACTGATGGTTGCTAGAGGAAGGCTGGTGGGGGATGGGTGATAATGGTAAAGGGGAATAGGAGGTACAAACCTCCAGTAATAAAATTACTTCTAGTATTAAAATAAATATGTCATATAGATGTAATGTACAGCATGGGAATATGGTCAATAATATTGTTCATAATTTTCTATGGTGACAGATGGGTACTAGACCCACTGTGGTGATCTCATCATAAGTATAAAGATCTAATCACTATGTTGTACACCTGAAACTAAACTAATATATTTCGTCAACTATACTTTAATAAAAGTATATATAAGAAATCTTTTAGTTTCATGTCTCTTCTAATTCCTGTGGTAATTTTTGAAGGGAAAGGGGGAAGAGATTTCTTTCTGAATAGGCAGAATAACCCAATAGGCAGTTCTGGAGCAAAGGTTGCCCATTAGAAGGGGCAAATGCTGGGTGAAATTCCAAGCTGTGCTCTGCCCACTGTCCTCTGTCATTGAGTGGGAACCTTCCAGAAGAATATACGTTGGCTGTGAGTTTAATTCTGGAGGTTCACACCCTTCACAGATGGCCACAAATTCTTTCTTCAAGGAAGACCTAGGCAGTGTACTCCATTGTTGTCAAACCGCTAATCAGAAAGGAAGGAGGCCCTCTAATTGTCTGTCGGGCAAAGTGAACTAGCAGAAAGCTCTGGCATTAAGCAAATCTGAGTTCAAATAGTTCTAACATATCGTTGCTCCATTACATCAGGAATATTGCCTAATGTCTGAGTATTATTTTCCTTACCCATTATGTGAACATAATAATAGTTTACTTACGGTTACTTGTTAAATAAATGAGTAAGGCTTTTATGAAGATTAAAGGAGATAACAATTGGGAAGAAACTTATGGAGTGTTTAAAACATAATGAATGTTCAGTTTGCACATTAAAGTAACCAATTGCCCTAATTTGGGGTTTGCAAAAGTTAAGAGACTCTAGTTTTCATAGAACGTCTTACAGAATTCCTGTTTTCCTGGATATTTTATGCACCGTAATGGGACTATGATACACATATTACCCCTTCTACTTAAAATGACTTGATTTTCCCTCTTTGTCACCTTGCAAGGTCCACTGTCCATTCTAATACATTAAAATAACTAGCATCGTAGGTCATGTTAGAAAGTCCTAGCATCTTAATTCTAAGCGTTTTCTTTGGCAACAAGTCACTATCTTGACAATATTAGGATTTCTGGCATCAGGACACCCATTTGTAATTCTCTCTGGAAGTATTTTCCTAGTTAAGCAATTCTATTGAATTCCTACTTGAACCAGCTCAATTCCCTGGAAATTTGCCATCTATGTATCTACTCACGCATGCACGGTAGTAGACCCGCCCCCTTTGTCACTGATTTATTGACAAAAAGTCATTTTGGTTCATTACCATGATTTTCATTTCAACTACAATTGATTCTTTGATTTAAAGCCATTAATCGTATGAGGGCAATTGATTCTTCATTCCTGGCACCTATTATTCTATTCTATTACTACTATTTAAAGCTATGATAATGAGGATGGTAACAACAAATTTATAATAGTTCATTCCACATCACCTTTGTTTGGAAGATATTAGTTGTTTTTTAACTTAAAGTGACTTAATCTTGCTGTGTAAAATACCTGTTGTGAATTTTTTAAATTACTTCTTTGGAAGTTTTTCTCAGATTGGAATTACCAGGTCAGAAAATATTAACACATTCAAGGCTGGGTATTGATTGCCAAACCAGTTTCCAAATATGTTTCAATGCAAATGTTTCAATGCACAGTGCTAACAGCAACGAATACGGGTATTTATTTTGGGAAGTGCTGCCAATATTCTGTTTCCCTGAGGCCTGGAGATGTGAGAAGCAGCCCAAACACTGACACCCGTGGTTCCGGATTGTGTCATGTAACGTTTGCCATACAGCATAGCATACCAGCAGAAAGTATATATATATATATATGATGGCTACATCTTCCTATTCCACCATGTGTTCTAACTTCCAATAACGTTGCCTAAAAACGTGTACATATACAATGCCTTAGCACAAATTAGAATTTGAGTACTGGTTTTCTCTTCATTTTCTGGATAAAGCTGTTTTCAGGCACATTTTTACATAGACGCAGTTTGGGTCCATTGCATAGGCCAGAATGCATCCCAGGTCTCCCATTTGCTGGATGTGTGACAATACACAGCTTACTTAATCTCTGTGCTTCAGCTTCCAGCCTGTAAAATGGATATGACAATGGTATCTACTTAATTGTATTCTAAAATTTAAATGAGTTAGTATAAGGCAAATACTTACATAGTGCCTACTAGGTAGTAAACTATCAATAAATGCTAACTACTTTTTTAAAGTTGAATACCTATTAGGCAAGTACATAGTTAGGCTTTGCTTAAAATGATGGATGCTGCCATTTATGTTGTATTTTTAACAGATGCTTTACTGTATGGAGATCATAGAAAGCAAATAGGTTTCATTTCATGTGCCAATGTGAATTGATTGGTAATAGCTGCCTGGAACACTGTGTGGAAAAGGATTTTTGTGGAACAATGCCTGTGACTAGAAAGAAAGAGGGTCATTTGTTGTCGGCAATGTCTGCCGTGGGTGCAGAAAGGACAACTGGAAGTGTTCATGTCAAATAGTTGATTTTGATATACGCATCTTTGCTGCAGACCAAATCTAAGTAATCAAATATTTGTACCTAAATAATTAGCTGGTTTGGTGTAGATATAGAATGAAAATCATTTTGTTCACGCTGAATATACATAAACTAATAATAATTTAGCCTCTGTCAATTATTACAGAGAAGATCTGAGGCAGGTATTGAGTTCGCAGTGAAAGGCGTTGTCTTTCACTACATCACTGATTACACGGCATTCTGTTTTTCATGGAAGGACATACTTTCAACAATTTGTACTCAACTACAGAGAAGCAAAAGAGATTACTCCAGTTCTAAAAGATTTAAGCTCATCGAAATAACACATATATGGCTTTTAATAATAAATCTCTGCTTTCTATCTAGTAGACTATGTTATTATAGAAAGAAAAATCAGTGCCCTGATGGGCTGACATCTATCTCCCCGACCAACGAGGAGCTCGTATAGAAGAATCTTACTCATCTTTGTGTTCCCAAAACTTGGTCTAGAGTCAATGTTCAGTAAAGGTTTGTTAAACAAATAAATATAGAGAAAAATCCACTGCCCTTTGTTTGCATGAAATTCTGTAACCTAATTTTCTACAAGATTCCAAATATATCAATAATTTCTGAGTGAAAGTGGACTAAATGCTCCACTTTAAAAAACAGATTGTCAGGCAGAATAAAAACACAAAGGGACATCAAAAATGCAAAAATACAAACTGATTGTAAGTACAAGAGTGGGAGAGAACAGTACCAAACAAAACACGACAAAACAAAAGCAATGAAACAAAAACCAAAGAAATAAAACGTACACTGTGCCTGATATGTTGCAAGAGCTCAATAAATATTAGTTTTATTCAGAAACTTGTCCAAGTTTTTTGGTTTTTAATAGAATAGGTTTTTAATCCGGGCAGACTAAAGTCCATATGCTCTTGACCACTACACAGAGTTTTACAGGCACAGACTAAACATTGTAAACAAGAAAGGGAATAAAAAGGAAAATACCGATAGACTTAAATGCAGCAAAATATAAAAGCGTATCAAAAAGTACCCTAAAGACTTAAGAGAAAAGCTATACTTGTAAATAAATTATACTTGAATCTGAGCTAGTCACTACATAAACTACCAGTGGAAAGGTATACTAAGCTCAGAGAAATATGTTAAGTGACATCAGAGATGCAATCAGCAAAATACAAAGCTGCTGTTTTCTGAAATCCATTTCTATTTTTACTGCAAGGCCATCACACCCATGGGCTGCTCTCCACCAATCACTAAGGCAGACTTCTTCCTAAGAGACATAGAACTCTTTTGTGTGCATACACTGGTGCGCTAGGTATCACTGAAACTTTCTTAAACTGAGTATGAGTCTAAGATGCTCCCCCCCAATTTACATTACAGTCTGAAAGTTCTCCCAGCTTTCCATGACTCCTTATTTCACACGGTTATTCTCCCTAATAAAATTGCATCTTGGCATCTGCTTCTTGGAGGACCCAGACTAACACATCCTACTTAGAAGGCCCAGTAAGGCTTAGCCTCTGCCTACTTCTCCATCTTCCTCTTGTACTACACATTTTTTCTGACACGTCCTTCTTTAACAACAGCGACCTTCTGTTATTCCATCTTAATGTTAATCCCCTCCTATCTTTTCTTATTTAATATCTATCCGTCCTTCAGTTCTCAGCATAAGAATATCATTTTCAGGGAAGCTTTCCTCCCATTATATATTATGAAAGCATCTTGTATCTATTACAGCACTATTGCATATGACTTTTCCTATTTATTTTGTAATCATTTTGTTAGTTATTCTCCACCGCACTAAGTTACAAGCTAAGTTAATAAATAATTGCATAAACAAACAGCTATGGTAATAACTATTTACATACCGTTGCATTCACAACATATGGCAAAGTGTCTGGCCTATAGTAAGTGCTCAATAAATCTATGCTGAATGAAATCATGGCAATCAGCAGCATAAAAATGTCCCCCTTTATTGCTAGTACATCACACTGCAGTGCAGCAAAATATTTGCCCTCAAATCGTCTTCTCTATCCCATCCTTCCTCTCACCTCCCCTGGTCTGCTAAACTCACAGGCATCCTTTTAATCTCAGCACAAACATCTATTTCTCAGAAAGGCCTTTAATGAAGACCACCACCACTAGCTGGAAGGCCCTGCGTTATATCCTCTTAGAGTCCTGAGAAGCTTTTTCTATATAGTTAATCACATTAAAAATTGCTACATTGGTTTATATAGTTATTTAATTGCATAAAAATAAATTGATTAACGAGTCTCTCTCTCCTTCAGTAGACTCTAAATTCTGTGAGTCCCGGGATACAATAAATATTATAATTAACTGAATGAAGAAGATTGTCTCTTTAGTGAAGAATACAGCTTTAGGAAAGAACATTTGGACCAGTAAAGGGTAAAGCGGGCAATTGCTTGTGAGACAAATCATATGAACCAATCCTGGGGTCAAAATAGGATGACAGATCATTATTATATTATAAAGATGAAAAGAGTATAAAATACACACAAAAAAAATAAGTTGTGGCCAACTGGTGTACAAAATATTTCCCAGAATCCAAAGAAAATATTAACCAAGCCCAGGAAAATGAATTTTTCAATATTAGAGTCATAATACGCTAAATAGCCAGCCAGAAACATGTCCTGTTCTAGCACCGTATAAGAAAGACTGGTTTTTGAGCACCAGAGTCTTGACTATGAGTTCAACTCGTGAGTGTATTTCTTTATTACCATATTTTAAGGAGTTACATTAAAAATCATTTTTAGAAAAATGATAAATAACATACATTGAATGAAATAATGATGATGCTGATGATAATCAGCACCATTTATGGAGCACCTACCATTTGTTTGATTTGACAGAAATGTCTGATACCTGGGATGCTCTTACAGCCTTCTCCCAAAAGCAAGTACTTCCCTCACCTTTAGAGGGAAGAGGGCCTATATCACTTCCTGAATGTGTGAGTGTCGCTGGAGATTGTATATATAATTGCTGGGTGTCTATATAGCTTAAGTCAGGTGGGGACTAGACAAAATGTCAGGACATGGTCAAGCATCAAATCATTGCTGCGAGACTGATAGGCTAGATTCTAATTGCTGGTGAACTCAAGTCCACATCAAAGTTTGACATAGCCAACATCATAGACCCTGGGGGCGGTGAGGCGGGGAGCAGCTGTGGATGACTCAGCTGGCAGGCAGCTGTTGGGTACTCAAACAATACCTCACATAAGAGCCCTTGACTCTTTCCTACTTCAGTTTCATACTAAGGACATGGAACCTTTTCCTGCCAGATTATGTAGGGTCCCTCTGACTATGTGTATACATTTATTTCTCTCTCAGATCTTGCCACATTCTTAGCACTCTTTTACTTTTGTTCTTTCTAGGACCATCCAGTCTGCTTTGTCGCCTATATTATTCCTCCCAATCTCTAGCCCAGGGAAATGCATTTTAAATTTGGGGAAGTATTTATCAAAAGCGCTTGACATAATCTTTTTAATAGATATAAGCTCCCCAAAATTTCCCCAAGAAATAAATGGCTTTGGGTGTTGATGGTATGTTTAGATCAATTTAACTCTTTTGATTTTGATATTCCAAGGCTAGGGAGTTTCCAGGGTTGACAAATGCTCATAGGTGTTTTTATTCCCCATTATTTCAGAAACCTTTAAGACAATTTTTTTCGGTTATTCTCATTTTTGTTTTGCTAACCATAGTTTCAAACTATCCTATTTCTCATTGTCACACCACATCTTTCTGACATTATAAACGTATGTGATCAACAGTACAACGATGAACTAGCCATTTGTCAAGTTAATGGCACCTTTGCCTTGAAAAGAAATAGAAAAACTTCCTGTTCATTCTCTGTCCCTTTTTCAGACCCCTTGAACTTTCCTAATCCCCCGTTTCTGCCATTATTTCTCTAGGTAAGTGATCCAATATGCTGGACCATTCCTTTTGATTTTACCTTTCACCACTTTGCAGTGTGACAATTGGAAAATGACTCTTTAATAACACACACTTCTTAACTTTTGACCTTTGCCTCTTTGACCTCTAATTTTACTTTAGAACTATTATTTTACTCTAGACTTTCTAGGCCTACAGTGGTTATGTGAATCTTTTTGTTAATGACGAATACATATCTCATGCAGATTAAGAGAGTAAATTGTGCATCATAAAACATCATGCTGTTTAGAATTGTGTGCAATTGAAAACTTATGAATTGTTTATTTCTGGAATTTTCCATTAAGTATTTTCAGATAGTGGTTGACTGCAGGTAACTGAAACCATAGAAAGTGAAATGGTGGATAACGGGGGACTGCTGTAAAAGGACTAGGAACACAATGTTTCAAACCTCTTATCAATAAAACCTAGAACTGGTCAAAAAAAAACAAAAAAAAACTTCATCAATTCTAAATGGCCCCAGAATACACAATCGTTTGCTTTCCATAATCAATATTTCCAAATACTATCAGTGGATATTATTTTTAAAAAATTAGAGTATGTGATAGAATAATGGTTAAAATACTTAGGAACAATTCTAGCAAATTAGAATAAAATAATTCCTACAGACGTTACAAATTATCTTTTAGGAAAGCCTGGATAAGGAGAGATAACTACTTTGAGGGGTCTTAAAACAAAGCTATGTCTAAGGATAGCCAGGATTCAAAAGCCAAGCTAATGTGTATCTGTCATCAGTTACTTCTAAAAATCATGGCACTGTACACCAGAAGCTAAACATTAATGAATGCCAATTATAATTTTATATATATAATGTGATGGCTCGGTGCGAGGTCGGAGGGATAGTGGATGGGGGGAGGGGGGCTCACAGTGTGAGGGATATACATGATGAACGTCTAAGTATTACCTTGTCTTATACACCTGACACTAATAAATTAAAATTAAAAAAAAAGAGTAAGTACTAAGATCCTACTTGTAGGCAAGACAAGACTTTAGCAGCTTGATGAAGAAAGAAGCTAGGCAAGAATGAGTGCTCAAAAAGGGAGCAAAAGAGAAGGACTTCAGCCATAAACAGGGAAGTCCATTCTAGAGCTCTCTACTTTGGATGCTGACTACCTGGCGTCTAGATGCCTTAGACCTGTAAAAAGCACAGGCTTGGTTTGAAAACAAAAGGATTGTCAATATCATCCCTTAAAGCCATATATATAACTATAATAAATAACTGAATCTTTTTGGCTAATTTGAATTATTATAAAGATAATTGAGTTGAAATACATATGTATACACATATATGGTCACACACATATACTTCAGAATTACCTGTACAATATAACACTATATTAGCAGCAGGGTTACAGTAATTTCTTTTATAACTTTTCCTTCCTTGCTGCCCCCCATATGGCATTTCTGTTAGCCAACTGCCCTCTCAATTACTTGGCTATTGTATGAGACTTCTCCTTCCCAACCGGGGGTTCACTCTCTTCACCTCTTTTCAGGGAGAGTTCAGGATGAAAGTTACTGTGGTTTGACCAGTGGTAGCTAGAGGTAAAGGAGGATGAATAAATGAGTAATATTCCAAAGTGTGGGCAAGGAGGCAGGCCACATAGTCTAGTTTATTTACAGATTTCAGGGTCCCAGGGGCTATACTCCAGTTCAGGGCCAGAGCTCCAGTCTCCAGAGGTAGAAATAGTATGAGGCTTATGCGATATTCACTGGTGGAAGGTGGAAACCCACCCTCCTCACGCATCCACCAAGGCACTAAGCTCTTCATGAACCTGAGTGCAGAATTCTTAGTTTCAAAGTTTGAATTTTGGCAATGACATGGCAGCTGTTGTACCTGGAATATTAATTTAGCACACATCAGCGCCAACTGAGTGCTCAACTTGCCATCTTTTCTTCAACACAGCAGCAGATGTTTGATTGTTAAGTGCTCAGTTACAAGGGAATGGGGGTAATATTCAACATAGAAACATACTTATAAACTCATATACGAGGTCTGACAATTAAGTTCGCGAATTCATCCTAGAAAAAGTGCTACATACATCACTGCTAAATATTACGGTGGTCACCTCTGAAGTACTCCCCTTGAGAAGCTATTCACCGATGCCAACCTCTAGTCCACCCTTCAAAGCAATTTTGGAACTCTTTCTGGGATGGCCATCAGAGCGCTCATCGTATTACTCTTAATGTCCTGAATGTTATCAAAATGCCTTTCTTTCAATATTTCCTTCATCTTTGGGTAAAGAAAGAAGTCACTAGGGCCCAGATCAGGTGAGTAGGAAGGGTGTCCCAATACAGTTATTTGTTTACTAACTAAAAACTCCCTCACAGACAGTGTCACGTGAGCTGGTGCATTATCGTGAAGCAAGAGCCATGAACTGTGGGGGGAAAAGTTGAGGTGGTCTAACTTTTTCATGACGCCTTTTCAGCACTTCCAAATAGTAAAGTTGGTTGCTTTACTATTAACTATTACACCTGGTTAACTGTTTGTCCAGTTGGTACAAATTCATAATGAATAATCCCTCTGATATCAAAGAAGGTGAGCCACATCATGGCAACAAGTTCACAAACTTAATTGTCCGACCTTGTATATGTAAGCACAGACTGACATGAACATTGTGATTGAATAAATC
This sequence comes from Rhinolophus hipposideros, assembly GCF_964194185.1. Classification (NCBI taxonomy): domain Eukaryota; kingdom Metazoa; phylum Chordata; class Mammalia; order Chiroptera; family Rhinolophidae; genus Rhinolophus; species Rhinolophus hipposideros. The sequence goes on from NC_138057.1 coordinate 58,748,108, forward strand.
ATTCCAAGCAATTATTTAACTATTTATTGTTTAATTTTTAGTTCTTGCACATGTTGGAAAAATAAAATTAATAATAAAATTTCTTCCTAACCCATAAAATTTCTTCATAAAGGTAGAAGACAAAGGGAACAGTTTTATCATTGAATAAGCATTAAACCAGAATGCAATGCACATCACAGGCCATTTGCTAAGGGATTGTAAAAACAAAAATAAATCTCACCCTGTGTACACAGCCAAGTAGATACAATCCATTACATACATATTCTCAAGATGAACAATAACTGCTTCTTCAAGTAAGTGGACTTGACAGCACCATTTGTCACAAAGATGTAGTTCATCCGAAATTCACTTGGTAATTAGGGCGACCACCTGTGTTAGCCAGTTGGCTTTATCCAAAGGAATATAAATTTCTAATATCTTTATGACAGAAGGTAGTTTTGCAACTTAGAACAAGACACTTGATGAAGTTAGGCGCCTACCCTAGCACAGAGAGCTAGAAGCTCTGTCTTCCTTGATGATTACATTGCAAAGAGTTAGCTCCCAGGTCCTTTGAAATAAGTCAGGCAGAGAAAGACAAATACCATATGACCTCACATATATGTGGAATCTAAAGAACAGAATAAATGAACGAACAAAACAGAAAGAGACTCAGAGATGTAGGGGGGAAAAACTGATGGTTGCTAGATGGGAGGGGGGTGGGGATGGGGGAGAAGGTGAAGGGATTAGAAAGAGCAAATTAGTAGACACAATATAGTCATGGGGATAGGAAATACAGAATGGGGACTATAATCAACAATGTTGTAAAGATTATGTAAGGTGCCAGATGGGCACTGGACTTATCAAGGGGATCACGTCATAGACGGTGTAGATGCCACTGCACTGTCCACCCGAAGCTGAAGTAGAATAATATCGAATGTCAACTACAATTATATATATACATATTCACAGGATGTGAAGTACCGCATAGGGAATATAGTCAGTGGAATTGTAACAGCTATATACGAAGTCAGAGGGATAGTAGATTGGAGGGGTTATCACTGTGTGAGGGGTGTAAATGTCTAACTGTTACATTGTTTTGTACACCTGAAACTAAGAATAATAATAAAGATAATGGTAAAGACCTCCCTGGGCCATAAAGCTGGAAAGAAGTTTATTTAGTTTTTAAAACACTTACATGAGTCTCAAAAAGGCAGTGAAAGAACTCAATTACAAATTTTCCAAAGTAAATATATCAAAACATCATATTGTACACCTTAAATATGTACAATTTTTATTTAAACAATTCAAACAACTCATACCTAAGGGAAAAACAAGGAGACGTTTGTTTGGAAGGGAGTTGGAAGAGAAACACAGAACACTTCTGATTTGAATAAAATTAAATCTATTTTCAAAGGGGAAAAAAGTAAATAAATAAGAGAAAGGAATTCTCTCTCTTAATTTTCAACAGGGAGAACTAAGGCCTCATTTTTCGTTCCTGTCACCTGTCTGATGTTTGCTATTGCTGAGGACAGAAGTATTTGGCCACCAGCCTAACCTTCCTTGCCAGTGGCCTGGATCCTTGATACCGCTCTTTCTGGCTGTGGGTTTGAGTCTGGTGCTCTCCTCCCTGCCTGGGCTCAGTTTCTAGGATATGAAGCCCCACATCTAAGGCCTCATTGTTAATTTGTATTTGCCTTTACTGACAAAACTTTGTACATAGTAAGTGCTCAATAAACATTTATTATACAACCGTATTAACATGATAAACAAGATGAGTAACTCCCAAACTGATGGAGAGATAAGCAAATGAATCATTATTAAAAAACACAGAGAGAAAATTAATGATACATCAAGAAAGCGTGCATAGACAATATACAATAAGATGATAGAGTACAAGGTGTTTCAGTTACAAGAGGAATGAATTGGGCAGTGCCAAGTCGGTTAGGAGTGCTCTGCCGTAGGAGCTAGAGGAAAGACTGTTATAGAGACAAGGTGAAAGCAAAGCAAGGAAATTACTTGATTGGCTATAGTTCAAGCAGTTGCCTTATTTGGAAAAGGCTAGTTTGCTATTTTTGATTGGTTTTCCTTAGGTTTTAATTACTTAACCTCAAGCCTTAGGTTTTGGTTGCTTACATAGGCTGCGAAAGTATTAGAATCACCTCAGTCTAATAACCTCCTTGTTTAATTAATGTAACACTCCTCAGTCGGAGTCACACTGTAACCAGTGCTCACATAAGGCCTCAGCATTGTAACTATAATTTATTTTTTTATCCCTTTTCCCATTTCTATCCATCCCCACTCCAGCAACCATTCTAATATGTTTACTATATCCTTTGATATATATGTATATAAAGTAAAATGTTTATTATAGTTTTATGACATATATATGCATACATAATTTATATGAATAACATAGTATTATGTTTATTTCTATTTATTACATTTACAAATATGTGTATATATACACACACATTTATGTGTATGTGCACACACATATGTTAAATATAGGTCTTTGTTTTTAAGATCTATCCATGTTGCAATAGGTATTTCTAGTCTATTGCTTCTCATTGATGGCTAGAAACCTGTGACCTGTACCCACCATATTACTCATTTCCTCAGATTCCTTTCACTTTTTTAATCACAATAATTTCATCATGAACACTTTGAACATATTTCCTTACAGATCAAGGTAGGATTTACCTGTGATATTTACCCAGGAGTAGAACCACTGGGTCACATGGTATGTATATATTCAACTTCACCCAATACTACCAGAGTTCTTCACAGAATGGCTGCACCAATCTATGTTTTCCCTATCAGTGCCTGGGCTTCCTACACACTCATTTCTACAACAACACTTGGCATTAGCCAGAATTCCAATGTTTGCTGGTCTAATAGGGCCAAATAACATAACAATGTTATTAAGTCTGCATTTCTCCTCTTTTGTTGATATATGACAGTCCTTGGTTTATTAAAAACATCAATGCTTAATTTGTCATATACCTTGTATATTTTCCCTTATGAAGTTGTCTTTCAGATAGGCTTTTGACATTAAAGTTTTTGGTTTATTTCTAAATGTTTTTCAATATTTTTTTTCATATGTATGGAGTCAAATTGCTCAAATCAATCTATTCCTCCACTTTGCTGTCTTCAGTGTCATGGGCTTAGAAAGACTTTCTCATCCATCTATTATGTTAGAGAAAAATATGTTAAATATGATTCTCATTTACAAGGAGTAGAATTTTTCACCTTTTAATAATCATTAGGGAATGTACAACAGAACAACTTTTCCATCTCTCAATTTCACCATATTCTTCACATCACCCTGAGGGTTCAGGAATAATAAAAATACAGAGGGGAAAAACAAGGAACTGGGCAAGGTTCAGAAATGAGGTAATGTCTATTGTGGACATTCTTTGATGACAAAGCAACTGAGCTTTTACACTTTAAGATTGCTACTCTGAAAGAACTGAATCTACAGTCATGTCAAGATGTCCTCCCTTGCATTTTCTACAGGTGGAAGTTACAATCCAAAAATAATAAATTCAATCGTTATAAGCCATTATGAGTTAAAGCAGTTCCTATTCATCCCTTCGCTATCTCTTGTAACCATAAATTTGGATCAAAATGGCTGTTCATTGTTTCTTATATGATAGAGAGCCTTACCAAAAATTCGTAGTGTTAATACTTAATTTTCATCTATAATATACCACTGAGATTATTATATAGTTTGAATGTGTTTTTTTCTGTGTAGCAAAGCATCTCACATAGAGAATATCTATGAACTCTTGTTCTTTGTTCATTTTAGTGTGCTGGTCCTTCTGAGCTAATGTTTATAATAATTTTCTCTTTCTCTTATTATCTAAGGGCTTCTTGCAGACCAAAAGCTGTACTTTCGGTATTCATTTGAGTAAGCTGTATTGGTATTTTATAAAGGAGCAGAATCCCAAAGTAGAGATACATAAAACAAATCTGAAGCCTGCCATAGTTTGCTGATGATTCAAAGAATTTAATGATTCACTGAAAAAAGTACATAACACACTCCAAAAAAAAAAAAATGATTGGCTTTGATGAAATTTCTCTCACTTTAGTCAAATGGCACAATCTAAATACCCATGGTAGATATAACTTATAATTAGATAGCCTAATGACTATTTATGGTTATTCTTATAGTAGAGATTGAAATTTAGACTGAAAAAAAGCTGATTCAAATCTAAACTCTATCATTTTTAAGTTTCTTAAATACTTCAACATTAATATTTTGGAGTATTTTCTTCATTCAGTTATTTGGAGTAGAAAATGGAATTAGAGTAGAAATTGTAAAGTCTTATGCTTAATTCAAAGAAGTAAACCTTTTCAAAAAATCTTATGTATAATAAACTCTTGAGCATTTCATAATTTCTTCTTTAGTCAGCCTTCCTGCAATTTAACATATCACATCTCATAACAAGTATTTAGGTTTCTCTAAAGAGAAACTGAAACAAAAAGGTTTTGGTATTTCTTTCTATAATGCTGTCATATATTCAACATTATTTTTCTCGTGTTAATTTTAACTTGTCATAATTGTTAACTAGTATCATGTAAATTCTAGATGCATCTGGTCAAATGCTGGCATCTTGGCATACAATATCCTGCTTCACTAATGCATACCCTCACTTAATAGCCAACAGTTACATGCATGAATAAAAAAGCTTAAGCCGTATTTAGCATATAGAACAAAAATAAAATGCAATTTGAAAGAGAACATCTCATCCCATCTCATGGCGCCTAATCTGAAGGGAGGCTACAACTCGTCCTCCATTCCAAAACTAAAACAGAATGCCCACTGAGTGAGTGCATAATTGTCTCCTTGGATGAATACATGCATTAGTGAGAAGTCTTCTAACCAGTAGAACAAATAAGAGTGAAAGAAAAGAAGCCCGGGTAGATTTAAAATTCTCCAATGCATAATCGCAATGGACTCTGTCCCTTTGAGTATTTTAGGCTTTCCCAGGATGAAGTGAAGGTTTTCTAAGCCAGAAAGTTAAAAATACTGTTTCCTGTAATCTGCATCAAAATGAATACTATAGCAATTGTAAACCATAGATGAGGAATCCTCCCCTACAGAATTAATGAAATTGCCTGATTAAATGTCAGAATACTGGTTGCATTGGGAATGAAATCCATTAGTGAAGAGCCTTTGAAGCTCTGAAACACTGGGATTAGAAATAAACTCAAAATTCACTCTTGAGTCACAGATCTCTCCACTAGCTCTAACTTTCTGTATTATAATTGATAATTGAAATGTATCTTATTTTGTAGCAAAAGCACTGGCTTTCATGAATGGTTAGGCACAGAATTAACTATGGCCCTTTAAGAATCAATAATGTGCTTGCCTATCTTCAATCAGGTGAGTACTTAATCAGTGAGGAAAATTGTTAATTCACCCAGGGGTAAGTACGGTGAAAACAAATTGCAGCACTAATTGGAATAGTCATCACTTAACTTATCTCAAAGAATGTGTTTTTTCGTTTTGCAGACATTTTGTGAAAGAGCCTAGACTTTTTCTCCTTAAAATCACCCCACAAACGCAATAAATCACTAAGTCCTATATATTTTACATTCTAAAGTCTCTCAGGATCATGCCTTTCTTTCCACCCCCACAGCTACCGACAGCCGTCAGACCATTCCTATCTATTACCTGAACGATTACAACCATCTTTTAAGTGCTGTTCCAGCTGCCAGTTTCTCCCACTTCTGTCCAAGTCTAATTTGACTATGTGACTACTCTGATTAAAAGTCTTTTTTTCTATGTTGCAGTCTGGATCGAGTGCAAGCCTCTTTCCATGCCGTACAGGGCTGTACATTATCTGACCTCTGTCTGTCCTCCAACCTTCATCTCTCTCCTAAAGGACAACCCCACCTTTAACTAGAAGCCATTCAAAAGGCTATTGCCTTGAATGTCTCTTTTATGGTGACTTTTGTTTCACAATGGATCTATCCAGAATGTTTCCCCAAACCTGGAAGTATTCCTTATTACTCTTCCCTGAGTCATCTCAGAAGCAAGTTCTTGTAGGAAAACTGTCCAGATGTCTGTAGACAGAACAGCTAATAAGACACTCTCTTATTATTGCCAGGAACTTTAGACATATTAATTCATTTAGCAATTGCAATAAGCCTAGGAAGCAGGATCTACTGTTATCTTCATTTTTTCAGATGAGAAAACTAAGATTAAGTTTTCTCAGGGATTCACAGGGATGAAGAATTGTGCTCAATGTCACACAGGTAGTAAGTGGTAGTGCTAAGAAATATGAACTCTGGCAGTCAGAATCCAAACCATGTACATGCTTTACTGTTGCTCCATACCCCTTTCTGATTTTTATCACAACACACGTGAGAGTCTTGGAGCACTAGAGTTTATCATTCTATCCCCTACAGCACTTTGAATTCTTCAGGGCAGGGACTATGTCTGTGTTATTCTCTCCATATCTTCAGCACCCAGTTTGGTCCCTGACATGGCAGCTTGAATAAATGGTGGTGGTGGTGGGGGGGAAATAGCTCATGAATTACTCAAGTTTTTCTTTTCCTTACTTTAGTTTTGTTCATTATGTCTGATGAGGATGGCCACCTAAAACACAAACTAAATAATGAAGTAAATTTAGCCTCCAATTAGTCCAACTGGTAAGTGTTTGATGTTTTGTTAGCAAATTTAGTATGGAAAAAATTGAAAACAACTGATTTCAATGAAGTATTTATATATATATTCTTGTAAGTCTCTTCCTTTCTTGCTACAAATGTATACTTAAACTTTGCGCGAGCTTTCTCTCCCCAATGTGATCAGAAATTCCTTGAAAGAAGACACTATGTCTGTTTTACTCTGTGCCTTTCCATCACTCAGTGATATGTTCTGCACATGAAATTATCAGTAAACATTAGTTAAATAAATGGACCATTTATTTAATTGATTGAAGTTTATAGGGCATTTACAGTATTTAAATAAAACAATGTGTATTAGTATCAGGATGTTATTCTGATCTCCCTTTCTTGGAGATTTCAACATTCATGTTTTTCTTAACACATTTTTAGGATTATTTGTTAACTTTCTACTAGATTTTAAAATTCTGACTCAGAGGTTTCCACTGAGATGGCGGTAAGACTAAGGACTCATTGTAACAAATAATCACTTGGATATCATGAGGCTAAGAAGCCAGATAGACCTGCTACCAAATTCCAACTCTGGTACTTACTAGCTGTGTGACCTTAGGCTAGTTACTTGACCTCTCTTAGCTACGTGTCTATCCATAGGATTGTTTTACAGAATAAAGTACTTAATGCAGATTTGGCATTTAGAAAATGCACTACAATATGTTTCTTGGGCTAAAATACAGGAAACTGAGGATTCTTACAACCTCTGATAACAAAATGCGTGACTTTAGATAAATTAACTATCTAAGCCTCACTTTCTTTTGTTTAACAAATACTACTAAATTATCTTTCTGAAAGTGAATCAATGACTTCTCTCAGTTTCATCTAGCTTTAAAATCATTACATAAATGTTAGTCTTCCAATCAAAGCCTAGCCTAAGAAGACTCTGTGTGAAGAATTCATTTGTCAGTCTATTTGTTTAACAAATATTCATGAATCACTTACCATGTACATGCACTATTGTAAGCACTAGGCAATAAACAAAACAGACAACATTCCTGCCTTAATGAAGCTTACAACCTCATAAGGGATAACAATAACTACATATCTATATAATGGCAGGTAGTGATAACTGCTATAAAATAAAGTAGGAGTAAGAGTGACTGGAGGAAGCTGCTCTATGAATAGATTAGCCTAGGGGGGCTTCTTGGAGGAGGTGGCATTTGATTACAGAGCTGACTGATGAGAGGGAGTGGGTGAAGATCTTCCCAGGCAGAAGGAATAATAAGTGCACAGTCCCAGAGGTAAGAGTGTGTTTGGAGTATTTGATGAACAGCAAGGAAGCAAGAGGGTCTGGAGAGGACAGTACGAGGATAAGAATTGCAGAATATTGGGTCAGAGAGGGAGCCAGAGGGAAGACTATGTAGGGTCATAAAGGCTAAAGTGAGGACTATTCACTTTACTTTAATTGCAAGAGAAGGAGCCTAGAGGTTTTTTTCCTTAAATGTTAAGGATTGCTCTGGTGCTGTGTGGGGAATAGATGAGGTGCCTTCCACTGACCGACACTTCCAGGTTTGCTAACTTTCACTTCCACTCACATAAGTGCCTCATCAAAATAATCTCGGTGTCGGGTGGAAGATTGGGGCACACCTCCTGTTATGGGTGTTTATTAATGACATCCCCATCGAGGGGCACATTATGGAAACCTGAAGCCCCTTGAAAAGACCCTGGAAGGGAATCCAGACAAGGGGAAGAGTAAGTGAAAAACTTCCATGGCTGGGAAGAAACTTGGAGTGTTTAGGACACAGAACTGAGGCTGAAGTGCCTGTATATGAGTGAAAAAAACAAGGGAAAGATGATGTCGAGTTTCATGGAGAGACAGACGATTGTCAGACTCCACAGGGCCTTTGGACTATATGGAGTTTGGAGTTTATTCTAAAAGCAATGGGATGTCCTCTGGCAATTTTAAGCAAGAAAGATTTGATTTATAATTTTAAAAATCCATTTTTAGTGGATACGGATATCAAACAATTATTATTATTGGAGAAAAATGTGAGATGGCTATCTTGCATAAGTGATCTAGGAGATATTTTTACCCTTCACCCTCTGTGTCTAGTCCTATTAATACTACTTGCTTTATATTTTTCAAATAAAACTCCTTGTGTTCAATCCCGCTGCTACGGGCTTGGCCCTGGTTCTCAGAACCTGTCTCATTGACTATTCCAATAGGGTCCAAACTGGCTTTTCCTAAAGAGGAATTTTCATCATGCTACATCTCTCCCTAAAACCCTTCAATGTACGAGTATGTCTAATACTTAAAGTAATCACAAATTCTTCTCAGTTATAAGATTTTTTTTTCTCCTTCTCAGTTATAACATTTGTCCCAGGGTCATTATTCATAGCACCAACTCTCACTCTCAAAAGTTGCCTAGTTTAAATGATAGAACAGAGAGACTCTAATACTTTTAGTTTTAAACCTACATTCTTTTGCAAATCATAGGAATCCCTCTGAGACCTATATTCCTTCACCAATGATTGCCTCCACCCTCCAACCTATATTTTCCTAGCATGCTTAGAAATTTTCAGTTTTATTAAGCATAATGTGTTCTGCACTCAATATCTTTGTATATGGTCCAAATACTTCCCTCACTTGTTTCTACAGCCAGCCTCTGTATGATCTTCAAATTTTAGAACAAGGGGTCCTATATTCTTTAAGAAATCTTTCCTGCCCCCGGGTTAGGTTATGTGCTTCTCCTTGTAATACCACAGCTCTTTGTATTATTTATTTATTAATTAATTAAATATATTAGGGTGGTATTGGTTCGTAAAATTATATAGGTTTCAAGTTTACATTTCTATAATACATCACCATATATTTGTCCCCTTTTTCCCTCTTCTACCATCCTCCCTCCCCCCTCTGGTAATCACAAAACTGTTTTCTGTGTCTACAAGTTTGTTTCTTTATTTGTCTTGCTCCTTTTTTGCTTTGAGTTTTATATCCCACATATGAGTAAAGTCATATGGTTCTGAACTTTTTATATCAGACTTATTCTGCTTAGCATGATAATCTCAAGATCTATCCATGTTGTCACAAATGGCACTATTTCATCTTTTCTTATGGCCAAGTAGAATTCCATTGTGTATACGTACCACATCATTATATGTACCAGGATGTTATAGTCTTATACAGAAGATAGATACCCAACAATAGATATAATAACAATATAATAGATATAATGATATAATTTAATATAATAGCAATAGGTATAATAGAGCATAATATGTAATATTTGAGCTCTGTATTAAAAGATAAGAATTTCACTAAACATGGAATTAGAAAGTAACTTGAAATAATTTGGTACAACTATAGTGTACAATGTAAAGCAAAAAGGAACAAAAAATTTGTGAAAGTTTGTCTGTTCTGCAAAAGTGTTTTGATGTCATACGTGAAGCTAAAAATAGGTAATGTCAATAGACAGGTGGAAACTATAAGAAAAAAAATTTAAAACACAGTAATAGAAATGAAGAATGCCTCCTACAGGTTCATCATTAGACTCAACATAGATGAGAAAAGAATCAGTGAATCTGAAGATAGGTCAATAGAAATTTCCCCAACCTGAAACACAGAGAAAAAAAAAAGAAAAAGAAAAACGAATTAAACAATCAAGAACTGTGGGACACTTTCAAAAGGCATAACGTAAAAGGGAGGTGATAGGGATCCACCTTTGGTTTTGAAGAAATAGAATGTAAATTTTGATGGCTTTATAAGTGTCTTAAGAGTCACTCAATGAGAAGATAGGGAAGAGGCCATCATCCCTACTTTAGTCATTTAATGTGTATCTGTTTGTTTATTTATAAATAAACATAAAAACCAGAATTTTTTCTTTAATAATAATAAAGAATAAAAATTCATTTTAAATGATAAAAAGCAATTGCAATAATAATACAGGCAGAATTTAATTTAGCTATGGTTTTGCATCACTGGTATTGAAGGAATAGACCTGAAAGGTACTTTTTCTGTGATTTCCAGCATTTGGTTTTTCAAGTCAGGCACGACATATTGAATTTTATACTTGGCGTTTGCCCAGAGTTTTGTGAAATGCTTGAGCCTGGAACTAGTAAAAAAACAAGAAAATTAAATAGAGGGGGGAAACATATGTTTGGTGTGAATCAATCTTTCTTGGCAGATTCCTTCCTGTTTGGTTTTTCACATCCTCAGCAATAACTCATTACTTGACAATAACAAAGATCAATCGAGTTTAGTTATAAATCAAAATTTATAAATGAGCTAGAATAGGCTTCCTTTGCTGCTCTGGTTTTCTTAGGTCACGTGTCAGTATGTGTTTCTAGATAGTAGTGATAATAATATCAGCCTTGATATTTAACACTTAATAGCTCTTGCACGTCATCATCCTGTGTGTTGGAAATATATTCAACATAATTGATGAATAGTATCTTGAATTATGATGAATATAATTGATGAATAATTCATGAGCCTCTTTCAATCATGAAGGAGGGGAAGTCCTGAGACGGGGCTGGCTATAACCTGGTGCCAGAGGATGCGTTCTGAGAGATCAGATTAGCAAGGAGCATCTTCCCAGAGCTGAAAATTGATCAATCACAAGGAATCAAAGCAGGCCAAGTTCAAAACCAGGAGGAGAAGCAGGAAACAGGGCAGCAACTTGAGAGTGAGTTTGTGCATCCGAGAGGGAGAGAGAGAGAGAGAGGAAAAGTAAGTCCAGGGTTATTTCTGAAAATATCTAATGGCAGCCACTGCTAACATTATAGGTGGGCATATATTAGTTGCATCGGTGTTTTGGACTGTCTTTTAGGCATGAGCGTGTATATCTCAACATAATCTAAAATTCGTTTTACATGTTCTCCATAGAACAGTGGCCTTGAGCCTGTTTCAACCTTGACGCTAAAATGTCTTCACTTTTTTTTAAAACTTCGGTTTCTTTAACACATACACACACATTTACTCATGCATCTTCTCTGTTCCTGGGGTAGTGTTCTGTGTAGTATTCTCATACGGTGCTTAGAGCTTTGCATGAGAGTTTTAGTCTATCATGTCATTCTGAGCAAATGAGCTGGGAAAAACTAAGGATTATTTTAATGTTAGAGTTCTTAGAGCAAGGAACTTTCTAAATATATTACTAGGTTCCTAAACTACTCTTTCATTTATTTATTCATAGTTTAATCTTGCACTGGAGCAATCCATTAGCAAACCATCCACAGCTTGCAAAGACTATATTCTGGCATTTTAAAATATTATTTAAATGAATGCTCTTTTAATAATTGTTTCTATAATCTACATACTAGTCTCCATCTTTTACTGACATATTATGCATATTTTTTCTTTATTTTTCAATCTATCTCTATTTCTGTAGTTTTAGACTCTTCTGGTTGAAATGGAAAGAACTTGAACTTGGAGTAAAAACATCTGCTATAGATGTCAGCTCTGTTGTTTTATATTTATGTGACCTTGGGAAATAATTTGAATGCTTCAGTTCTTTAGATTCGGTTTCTCATCTCCAAAATAAGAATACGAACACATGCTTATTTAATTTCAGAGTTGTGAAATTAAATAAGGTAATGTAAGTGAAAGTCTCAGACATCTACTGGGTGCTCAATAAGCTTTTGTTACCATTTGGTTGTGAGCTCTCATCGCCCTTAACATTGTTTCCAAAATGTTTAGAACTATTATGATGTTAAAGTATTTACTCAGGCAAGGCTACACTGAGCTATAAATGCACTGAGGCAGTCATATTTTCTCAAGGAACCAATTCAAATCTCATCTTCAAAAATTGTAACTCTTCATGGATGTAATGACTTCTGAGGATAATGGTGAAAGTTAGGCAAAATTCCTCCCAAAGACAATAGTATTCTTACAAGGGAAAGACAAGAGGAAAGGCGCTACCCTGAAAACCATCCATCTATTCTCTATCTATTCACCAGCACTCTCTTCTTCCCCCATCACACTCTCCTCTCCTCCTCCCTTCTACCCCCATTCCTCCTCTCACGTTTTTTTCTATTTGCAGCCCCTAGATGCCCACACAGAGCCCTACGAATTTCAAAACCCAAGGTCTCAGCAAGTGCTACAGCATATCCTGTAAACCCTTGCTACTCCAAAAATAGTCCATGGAGGACCAGCATTATCATCACTCTGAAGCTTGTTAGATATGCAGACTCTCAGAACCCACCCCAGACATATGCAATCAGAGCTGCAGTTTAACAGGATTCCCAAGTGATTCCTATTACATTAAAGTGTGAGAAGCATTGGTACAGCCAATAGTTCTCAACTCTGGCTGCACATTAGAACCATTCAAAGAACTTTTAAAAACTTACGCGTTCAATCCCTGCCCTTCCAAAAGATTTGGATCTAATTGGAATGACGTGGGGCTGAAGCATGACTGTTTTTAAAGAGATTCTAATGTCCTGCCATATTCGAGAGTCTTTTTCCCACCCCAGTCATACGTTCATACAATAATATTGTTAAAACCTCAGCTCCCTAATGAGTAAGCATTTCTATATTTAAACAGCTTTAGCTGCCCATTTAGCAAAGCTATACAAAGCGACACACTCAAAAACACTTTCTGTATCATTTTTTGCAAACAGCATGCCGACATACAATGATCTAAAATTTTTTAATTTAAATTTAAAAAAATTTAAAGGCACAAGGACACACACATTTTGTCTTGTGTGTTTATATAATAAAAATTTGGTCTGAAACCACAGTGCACATATCTCCTGTCGAAAATAAAAATTGCCCTATAGACACAGAGGATTCCAAATGAAAAGTGAAAACTTCTCTTCTCCAACCAATCTATCTTCCCAAAGGTAATACTACTAGTATTTGCCTTTATCGTCTAGAAAAAAAAATTAATACCATATAGATAGATAGATTTTTTTTTTTATTTCCACAGACCAGAATCACACTATACACTGTGTTCTTTATATTGCCTTTTTCATTTAACGTATTGTAGATATCCTTCTTTTTCTGGTATACACCTGATTCTTTTCAATAATATGTGTTTGTTTGTTTTTCCAGTTCTCTGGTGAGTAAAGCCCAGGTTGTATCCAGGTCATTTTCATGTGTTTTTGTTTCTTTGTTTGTGGTTTATTTTCCTATATCACAAGATTAAATGAATATCCTTACACATATACCTTGGTAAATTTGGTGATGGCATCTATGAGATATACTTTAATGGTGTAATTTCTACCACAAAATGTGTGGGCAGTTTTAAATTTATATGGATATTACCAAATTGACACTGACGAGGTACACGTCTACTCTCTCAGCACCAGAATGTTGGCGTGTAATTCTGTCCTTACCAGGTCAAGATATTATCAAACATTGTAATTTTTATCAACATGACATATAAAAAATGAGTCTATAGTTGTTTTCATGTATTTCCCCTCTTTATATATGGGGAAAAGTCAAATACCTTCACATATGTTTATTGGTTGTCTTCTCTTTTTGTCATCTCTATCCCTTTCTGACTTTTCTGTTCAGCCCAGATCAAGTAAGTTCAGAAGTCAGATGCTTAGGAGCAATGGTTCTTTTCCTTTGCTGATGTACTGGAAAAGAATATCAAAGAAAAGAACGAAGGCAGAGAAAGGGTCCATTGGTAGGTACCATATCAACCTAACAGAACCACGTAGATTCCATGGTTCACAGAAGTAATTTTTTTAGCTCTCTGATAATTGGTTGATTATAACTAATGACTGAAGCAGAAGCTGGAGAAAATCTGCTAGGGAAGGGAGGAGGTTTAGGAGTCTTGCCAAATCCAATCCTATTGTCTTTAAGTCAATGATTAAACATTAGTTCCTACATCACACAAGGTAGGAGATAGTCTTCCCAACAAATAGGTTCATCCTGCCTGAGGAAATGAAAGCATGCCTAACATTATGTTAAGTGAAATAAGTCAGAAAGAGAAAGACAAGTACCATATGATCTCACTTATATGCGGAATCTAAAGAAAAGAATAAGTGAATGAACTAATCAGAAAAAGTTTTGGGGACAAAGAGGAAAAACTGAGTTGTTAGATGGGCGGGGAGGTGGGGATAAGGGGGAAGGTGAAGGGATTAGGAAACAGTTGGTAACCACAAGATGGCCTCAGGGTTTTTGAAAATTAATTTGGGTAATGTAATCAATAATGTTGTAAAGATTTTTGTAGGGTATCCGATGGACACGTGTCCCATTTGGGAGACCACCTCAGGGATGATGTAGATGCCTGATCACAGCACTGTACACCAGAAGTTAAACAATAATGAATGCCAACTATAATTTTATATATATAATGTGATGGCTCAGTGCGAGGTTGGAGGGATAGTGGATGGGGGGAGGGGGGGTCCACAGTGTAAGGGATATAAATGATGAACGTCTAAGTATTACCTTGTCTTGTACACCTGAAATTAATTAAAAAAAAAAAAGAAAGAAAGCTCTGGGATGGGAAAAGCCTGGTTAGAGGATGAGATTCCCAAGACAAAGATAAAGAAAGATGACTAGTGCCAAAACCAACTCACACAGGTTGAGGTTGAGACTCTCACTTACCTTGAGCAATGGTTGGCAAAAGGCTATCTTCATCTCAACGAAAAGAGACAGTGTGGCTCTATTAAAAATATTTCCATCAGCCCCCCAATCCAAAATGGGTTATTGGATATTACTAAGGACCTTTCCAAAGAATTGTTAAGGACTTACTGAAGAAAAAGTAAGCAGAAGTACCAATTTAAACCTAAACACTATCCTTTCTTAAAAGCATATGTGCCCAAAGAAGTAATTTTAAAGATAGAATTTAAACCTAAACACTATCCTTTTTTAAAAAGTATATATGCCCAAAGGAGTAATTTTAACGACAGACAGGAAAAACTCCAGGCACAAGTAGGTTGACTTAATAACAAAGCCGCAGTGAAGGAAGAGGCAGAGAGATTCCAAGCATAATGCGGTGCCCATTCTAAATGTATTTGCTGGCTCAGTGCCTATTGTCTGCATATCTAAATCCCATGAGAGAACAACAAATAAAAGCTGAAAGAGCTAGTTTGTTAAAAACAAAACAACAAAACAAAACAAAAACCCATAAATGTTTAGGGCACATGACATACTCTTTTATGGACCTAAAACATCATTTTAAAAAAGGAAAGAAAGCCTTTGCTCCTGAGAGACTTCCTCACTTCCTTACGGATGGGGAGCTCAGAGAACCTGAGGCTGTTCTGTCACCTTGACTTCATCACAGTAAGAGAGACAACCAGGAAAGACCCGTGGTGCAGAAAGCACGAGGCAGTGATTGCAGTATCTCTTCAGAAGAGGTGGCACATCGTGCAAGTTCAGAGCCAGAAGACAATACACAAAAACATGAAGTGGTACCCAGTATTAGTATGGCACCAGGAGGGAGGCAGTTCACCCGTGAGTGCAGGCTGGTGAGACAGGCAAATGAGCATGGCTTGGTGGGTAGAGACAGGGACCACTGGAGTCTAAAGAGGCAACAGAGCAAGGAAAATGACAGATTCCAGGTGGCAGCAGGCCATACTTGGTGTTAGGCACATCTGATATATATCCAGGAGGCTACAGAAATGATGATGGATAAAAGGGAAGGTAGGATTCTGCACTAGCAGATGAAGTATGAACCAGTGAAATAAAACCCATTACTTATTAGCATATTGCCAGGGTGTCGTAAGAAAATACATTTATGTGTATATATGTTTTTTATTATCAGAAAGTGTAATCACATTTAAAAAAATACGCCTCATATGATAAAGTACCATGTAGCCATTTTAAATAATGTTGTTTGGGTAAATATTTAAAAAGCTTAGGATAAAGTTATATTGTAGGGAAGAAAAGAAGAATATTAAATTTCACACACAGTATAATCTAAAAATTTACTAAAAAAATATATAACTAGAGATATAGACTATATAACCAAAAAATTAATGCCACTATTTTATCATAGTAGAATTATGTTGTTTGCTATTGTGCTTGTTATCATTTCAAAATAATAAACACAATAACACTAAAAGGCTAAATGTAAAAAGCTGGATAGACAGACAAGTGTAAATACAGCTGTGATTAATATTTTCATGCATACCTTCTTGCTTATTACACTTGTAATTTATGTAAAATGCTATAATGTTACAGCAAAAACCAGCTGCAACAACTGTATCATATGTACTTTAAAAACGGACTTAAATATTTTTCAGTAAACTGTTAATGAAGCTTATCTCTGGATAGAAGTATTACAGGTAATTTTTAAAAATACGTGTAAATTTCAAAGAAATTCCTCATTTTCCTATCTTCTCTTTTGTCTCCTGCTCCTCCTCCTTCTCTTTCCTTCTCCCTTTTCTTTCTTCTTGTTCTTCCAATTAATCAGCAAAACAAATATTATTAATCCCTTTAAATGTATCTAAATTTTTACTTCATGAATATTTTTCTGCATCTTCTTGTGCCATTGTGGAAGATAAAAATACCATGTTTTTTAAAGCAAATTTGAGTCTCAGTCATTCCATGAAGTGTTCCAGGTGACTACCCTTCTCTTCACCTCACACAACCCACCTGGAAAGATGTGATATGATGTGTTGTGTCCTACTTTGACACTAAAATACAAGCCTTACGAAGGTAGAATTCTTCATTCAATTTCCTCAGTTCAAGGTCGGACAATTAAGTTTGTGAACTCATCCTAGAAAAAGTGCTACATCCCTCATTGCTGACACCACGCTCACCTTTGAAGTCCTCCCCTTGGGAAACTATGGACTGATGCCAGAGCCTAGTCTACTCTTCAAAGCAATTTTGGAACTCTTTTTCTGGAATGGCCATCAGAGCTGTTGTTGTATTACCCTCGATGTCCTGAATGTCATCAAAATGTCTTCCTTTTAATATTTCCTTTATCTTTGGAATAAGAAAGAAGTCACTGGGGGCCATACCAGGTGAGTAGGGAGGGTGTTCCAACACAGTTATTTGTTTACTGGCTAAAAACTCCCTCACAGACAGTGCCGTGTGAGCGGGTGCATTGTCGTGATGCAGGAGCCATGAATTGTTGGAGAAAAGTTCAGGTCATCGAACTTTTCCACGCAGCCTTTTCAGCACTTCCAAATAGTAAACTTCGTTTACTGTTTGTCCAGTTGGTACAAATTCATAATGAAAAATCCCTCTGATATCAAAAAAGTTTAGCAACATGGTTGCAACAGGTTCGTGAACTTCATCGTCAGACCTTATACAATAGCTGTCTAATACTATTGGATGCTCAATCGATATTGTTAACCCTAGGTTAACCATCTTAATATCAGGTTATTTAAAACATTAATTAAGAAAAGACCCATATATTTCCTTCCCACTGATCCAAATTCAGTATGTTTAAACAGTTACTAGGTCATTTTCTAATTAAGAAAATGTTAAGAAGACAATAAATAAGACTGGATGCCTATCAAATTCCAAGGACTCTGACTCCACAGTTTTTGCCATTCCCCTTCGCCCTCACCCTTGTACTTCCCCACCTCTATGCCTCAGTGTTTCTGGATTCAAGAGAGTCAAATCCAGTTTAATTTTCTTTCCAAATCCTGAATGCTTACGGAGACTGGGCATTTTATTTGAACATTTGCCTGTGAAGTATTCTGCAGATCAAATGTTGATTTGTTGATTTATTTACTCACAATCAACTTATATTGTCTGCAAGCCTTGTTTAATGTCTTTTTAATATCTTTCATATCCATTCTCATCTCTCACATTGTCATTTATCCAGACTAACATATTTTCTCAGAACTCAATTGCATTACCATACCTTTAATCATTCTTCAAAATTTGATCAGAATGGCAGAAGGGAATTTCAAAAATGCAAATCTAGTCTTTTCATTTGGCCCTTAAAATCCTTGAGTAGTTCTTTGTTAACAGGATAAAATTTAAATTTCTTTATTTTACCAAACAAGACTGTCATAATCTTCCCCTTTCTATCCTTTGTACTCCTTTCACATGACTATTATTCTGGGTATACTTAATTACTATATTTATTTGGTATTAATTAAATATATACAGAAGAATTTATAGTGATATATTTAAATACTTGTGGTTATTCCAGCTGTTGCATGACCTTGAACCTTTTTACCTAATTGCTCTGAATAAAATATGCTCTTAGAGACAGCCACAAATTAATTTAGCTTTACAATTATTTCTCAACATTTGGTTTAAGCATAATTTACTCTGAGACCTTCATTCCCCTCTTCAATTTGGGTTAAAGCTCATGCTTACTGCCATCCTGCATCTACGCATGTCTCTATCTTAATGCCCTTTACTATATTTTCTCGGTTGCTTGTGTGTCTCTACAAGTAGAATGTGAGTAAATTAAAGATAATGTCAATTGTTTCATTCATTCTTTTATTGCTACCAGGAATTACATTGGAATAGACTTAGTGGGATCCTCAGAAAAGCATTTATTGAATGAATGCACACATACAATAACCAACCTCAAATCTTCAAAACATACGTTGATGCTTAATGTCTGATAAAATTTCCACTCTCTGTAAGTGCTTATGGTAGGAGAGAAAACCAAAATAGTGCTTTACTCTCTTAAAAGCCAGCTTTTGCATTCCCTATTGCCTGGTACAGTGGGTGACAAAGACTATGGAGTAGCTATCCTTAGACCTCGATTTGCATCAGTGTCACCCAGTTTATCCCTCAGAAAATCTCAGTCATTAGGGTTTGTGTCTGGCTGCTTTTTAAAACATGATCCTGATGCACACAGAAATCTAAGAACTGGGGTGGTGAAAGGTGCCTTATGTGTTTTCAATTTGTTTTGCAATGTTTAAGAGGTCACAAATAGAAATAAAATGCTGCACCATTTTTACTAGCACGTTTTATTCTATCTTCTGGGACTATCATGTTGTCTACTTTTTCTGTCTTTGAAGTCAATAAATTCTTGTCTTGATGCTTTTGAAAGAAATCCCCCTTTAATACCTCCCTCCATCCATTTTAATTCAACCACAGATCCTAGGTGTTTGAAGACTTCTCGTGTCTTTATGTTAGACTGAGCCATCCCCCTAGTGACAAAGTATGGATTGAAACATTTCTCACATGACCCCCTGGGACTTGGCTGCTCACTTGCAGAGGCAACTGCACATGAAATTCCTCAAGAAGCTTTCAGAATAATCTGAGCATTGAAAGTGTCTCTATTGAAGGGAACCTATGAATTTTGAACTTTTTTTCCCCTAACACACACATAATATCTTAAAAGGCATGACAACCCCCCCCCACACACACACACCACAAAATCTTTATTAATTTATAAAATTCACACAAAGTGATATAAGGGAGTCCTTGGTCTGATACAACATAACACCCTAAGGGAAAGCACTTTCCAAAATAAAAATCAATAGTATTCTACTTTGACTACCTTTGTAAATCTACTATGCAGAAAAGTAACTCTCATATTTCACTCAGAAGCTTTGATGTCTTTTCCTTACCATTAGAGAAAAGGTGGTAAGGAATAAATTGTGGACTCTGCTGTCAGAGGACATTCAGATGAGATCTGTGTGTTGCTATGAATTTGTGCGTTGTGTTCTTGTTAATATACAAATGCCAAGTATCAATACCAACTCTTTAAAATAGTACAAATGCCTTCCTGAAGTCAATAGTTCAGATCATATTTGCATTCAGATGGCCTTTGGGTTAAAGTTCATGTGCTACTTTATAAGAAAAGCATGTAACACTGGTTTAAACAGGATTGGAAACATGAAACCTGGTTTGAAATGTATTAAGAAGAGCATCTGGCTCAGTGCGAGGTCGGAGGGATAGTGGATGGGGGGAGGGGGGTTAGCAGTGTGAGGGATATAAATGATGAACGTCTGAGTATTACCTTGTCTTGTACACCTGAAACTAATAAATTGAAAAAAAGAAAAAGAAAAAGAAGAGCATCTGCTTCCTGATGATCCACTGTGTTATAAATGGAAAAATACCAGGGTCATTCCCTTAGGGTATGAACCTCTGATCCCCAGCACAGTGCCCTGGGGCACTTTCTCACCTGGGGATAAAGGAACCCTAGGCACCACCAGGAAGCACACCATTGAAGTTTCCCAGGCAATAAAAATATTAATTGTAATACCACTTACTGAATGTTCGTGAACCTGGGCTAGGTGTAAGTTGTACAAACTAAATTAACCTACACTGTATGACATAGGCGTTTTATTATTCTCATTTTATAAATAGAAAACAAACATTCAAAGAACCTAAATGACTTGCATGAAGTCACAGAGCTGGGAAATAGGGGTGCCTGGCTTGAATCTCAATCCAACTCCAATTTCTAAGCTCATGACCTCTATCTATGTACCACGACGAGTTCAAGCACTGCCCTGGAACAGCCAATCTAGTCCCATAATAGCAGACAATGAACGTATCTTCTCACTAAAATGTGAGCATAGCTGTCGTCCTTGACATTTTTCTTGTTTAAATTTTTCTGCTATTTAGAGTTTAGTCTATTATCCTTTAGCTAATTTTGATATATAAACAATCCATTCCCTTAATAGAGAAAAGTAGATCTTTTCTCCTCAAATAGCTACCCAGTATTCTTTAGTAATCTATTTTTTTCCTCATATAAACCACTCAAGGAGAGCAATAGGAACTATTGTGAAAATGCAGTGCAATAACATGTGTAAATGGTAATTCATGGCGCCTGGTACATACTGTGTTTCCCCGAAAATAAGACCTACCTGGACAATCAGCTCTAATGCATCTTTTGGAGCAAAAATTAATGTAAGACCCGGTATTATATTGTATTTATTATATTATATTATATTATATTATATTATATGATATTATATTATATTATATTATATGATATTATATTATTATATAAGACTCGGTCTTATATTACAGTAAAATAAGACTAGGTCTTTTATTAATTTTTCCTCCAAAAGACACATTAGAGCTGATTGTCCTGCTAGGTCTTATTTTCAGGGAAATGCGGTGGAAGGCATTCTGGGAGTTCCACTGCACAACACACTAAAATTCCCCTCCTGATAGCCTGGTCTAGAAAGTCCTTAGTCTCTCTGACCATATGAATGTGTTGCTTGAGCAATAAAAATGTAGACATTGAGATTTTCCATGCCAATTTTATTGAGAAGTGGAGAAATATGCTCTTTGTATGTGCCAGGAATTGCCATTTTGACATTACCTAAATAATTATGCTACCCTTTTCTTTTTGCTGCCAGAGTTACTTTGCAAAAAAAGTGTAAATAAAAAGTGATCAGTGGGCATGTTATGTCATATTCATGTATATGTAATAATATTAAAACAAATGTTAGTGTTTAAGTTCAGAAGGAATTCTAGTTTTCTGACACTCTACTTACATCCCAGTATTAACTCATAGCTAGAGTGGAGTTATTTGTGTTTACATTCCAAAAAAAGCCATGAAGGTGAGAAAAATGCAATTTTGTGTTTTTTAGTGGTCCCTGATAAATGATTTTATAGTTCTATTTTGAGAAACAAATGCATCTAATTCATTTGGAATAAGATCCAGATTTCTACGAAATTCCATGAGATACATATAATTCCTGTTTTGAGATAAGAAAGCTGAGACCCTGAGAAGTTAATTTGTCAAAGGGCACAAAATAAGTACTGCCAATGCCTGTGCTTCTCTGCCTGGGTTTCCTAGGCAACAAGCAGGCTGAGAAGCTGATATGGGCTCCCAATAAAAGAAGCTCATGCAGGCTCGGCATCTTACACAGGTGCTGGTCTTCCTTCCCCAGAGAATTGCAGTTCTGCACAGATCCCAATGTCTTTAGATACTGGGGCTGTGAGTATCACAGGTAAACTCCTGTAAATAACTAGTACCCAAAATCTAAATGGCCAGTTTATTCCTCCCTTGACAAGGCTACTTTCTCATGTTTGTCTTTTAAAAGGAAGACCCACAATTTCATCAATAGAAGCCTTTGTTCTTTATACCATCCTATGCAGTGGTGAGAGGCTGGTAGATCCTATGTATCTCTGTGTTGCTGATCTTACCTTATGATATTTCTTCTTTTCCCATAAAGTCTATTCCTCATCCCCAATCATAAGCTGATGTGGAATTCAGCCCAATCCTTTGCCTGACAGGGAACAGTCTTAAAGGAGCCCACCCAGTACCATACTGCCTTTCTACCTTGAATGGAGGGGTAATTAGGAGAAGTTGTTTTAACTTCTTTGGGTAGAAGAAAGAACTTCTAATTTGATTATGAGGAGGAAAATAGAATCCTCATTTGTTCAGAAACATGGCTCCAATAACAATGCCTGGTGTAACACCATGAAAATATTGCACTCTGACCTCCTCTACTTCATTATTCTTACACCGTCAAATAAAACTTGTCTATACCCATGCTAATGTTGATTACTTCTTTGTCGACTTTCATCCATTACAAACAAATTATTTTATCTTTTACGAAATTTTAAAGCGTATCTCATTGATTCTGCAGGGAATTACCAGAATTTTCTCCTGCTCCGTCTCTCATCTTGCTGCTATTTCATTATTCTTTGTACTTAACTTTAAGTTGTCTTCCTTTCCTGTCTGGGTTGCTCAGATCTTAATGGCTTATATACTCCCAGAACTTGGAAATGTATTAACTTTTCCAGCTTTTTTATTTATTGAACAAATATTTATTGAGAGTTTATAATATACCGGCACTGTGATAAATGCTGGGAATATATTTGAAAACAAAACTAACACAGTCCCTGTACTCCTGGAACTTACATTCTACTGGAGGAGAGAGATAGTAAGTATTGAAACAAGTATTTTATAAAATATTGAATGTAAAATTTTCTATGAAAAAAAACAGAGAAAAGTAATAGAAAGTAAAAAAAAGTGAAAAAGATCATTCCAATCTGGCTGCCTCTCTGTATCATCTCTCTCTCCCTGTGAAGACTTCTAATCAGACTCTTTCCCCTGCCCATGTCTCTTTATAGCAGCACTTCTACCTCCAACCCTGCTTCTTCTCCTCAGGCTGATCTATCTCCTAACAACTTCCAAAAATATGCTTTATATTAATTCGCCCAGTTAATTTTAATGGCATTGAAGTTGTTTTCAAGGAATTAAATGCTATCTTGTTGGCAACAATTCACAAAGGACAGGAATTTGTTTTGTTAAATATCATGGTACAATTACTGAACCTCTAAGCTTGTAAAGCTCTAAAAATATTCACATGCACAGTTCCATCTGGACAGAGAACAATCAGCCAAAACACACCAGATTTAAACAATCTTTTTAGGACTGGTGCTGAAAAAAGTAATTTCAAACATTTAAACTCAGCGTTACTTTTTAAAACTTGAAGTGGGCAAGTCCAATTAAGGTGCGCTAATGACTTTCAGTGCAGATTTAACCAACATTAATCAGAAGTGTTCTCCTTGTTTGTAGATGGACTTTGTAGAAATGGCTTTGCAAGGTTTTGCTTACCCTTGGCTGGCAGTTGGAAGCAGCATAATTTATTTGTGTACCATCCTTTATGCAAACTATATCCATTCCCCACATGTTCCTTGAATTAAATAAGGCAAGTGTGTTGACAGAATAAATTAAAGAAAATCAAGGCATGCAAATATTATAGAAGGAATTAATTAAAACCCACATGGCATTTGCCCAGAAAAAGAGAAGGATAAACTAATAAGTATATTCAAGAACAGGAAAAACAACTTTCGATGATATTTGGAGGAAACTGAATATTGAAAGTGATCGAGAATAGCTAAAACTGGCATTATGATGAAGGGGGTAATATACTATTTTACAAAAAAAAGGAATAAAGAGAATTCAGACTTAAATGTGGCTTCAATGTTAGGCAAGTCTGTAGTTAATTATAGAACAGGATTTTCTTCTAAGAAATTACCACAAATTGCATTCAGCTAAGATGTAGTCATAGTATAGGAAGAATTTTAATAAAGTAGGTTTTTAGGTCTCCTGGGATATATTCAACTTCATTTCAGAAGTGCAATCACAATACCAAAATAAGGAAAAATACACCTATTTGAAGAACTCTGCCTAAACATTTCTGGGTGTCGTGCGAGGGACCCTGCTCGCTGTGTCATTTGTCATCTGAGGTGGCCTGCAGGGCCTCTAGTCCCGCTCCCCACATAAGAATGCAGGATATGGCTAGGCCAAAAAGGAACACCCACAGAGCCTTAGGTAAGGGAGTCATACCACGATAGTCTCATTGGAGGCACTATAGTCTCACTTGGAGGCTGGATCCACATGACCTGCAACCTGCCATCTGCTTCTCTGCCTGCCAACCAACCAAATGACCAACCAACGCAGCCATGGCAGCTATATCAGTGGCTAACTGGCTAACTGGTTACAGCTGATGCTCAATTAGCCATGCTGACAGCCATCTACTGACCGAGCCAGCACCTTTCCACGTGAGACTGAGAGCCTGGAAACTGCTCCCTGGGACTCTGTCCCCTCACTGAGTATATTCAAAATGGTTATGTATTCTTCTTAAATAATGCCATAAAATCTACTACTAAAATAATGAAGGAATTGGGTCTGTGTGATTATTAGATCTTCTGGCTAACTGTGGATTTGATATGATACTTTCTATATCACACATAGGTAAAAATTTCCTTTAGATATCAAGTACTGAATAAATTCATGGTCTAATGGTGGAGATATTCAAGTAAATAGCTGATCATAGTACAATGAAGTACAGGAGAGTTTTGCAAAGTTGTTGGAGAGCAGAGAAGGAATTCCTAACTTACTCTGGGAGTTAGGGAAGATAGTATAATTGGTATGATACTTGCAATGGGTCTTCAAAGATGACCAAAAATGTAAATTTGACAGGGACATTTTAGACTTAAGGGAGAGCATGTGCGAAGACTCAGAGATGTAAAGATCTCTGCCCAACTACCTCCGAATATTTGCCAATGCTTGAGCGTAAGGAGAATTGAGGAAAAAGCAGGAACAAAACTGGAAGGCATGTAGTGGTCAGATGTGGGGCGGCATTGCTTTAGGGACACAGGATGAGCCCAGTGTGGAACAGACTGGATGAGGTCTATGGTAAGCTAGATATCCTAGATTATTTTTTTCTCAAAGGAGTCATCACTTAGCCAGTTCCAGCTGCATGTTGCCTCGTGTGAATGCAATATTTTGTATAAAATATTGCTGTGTTTAAATGATGACGTTAATTTGAGTTTCTAGAAATTTGAGAATATAGGCAAAAAAAAACAACAAAAAAAACAAAACAAAACAAAAAAAAACATTTCCCTGGGCAAATTTCACTTGAATGGGCTTTCCTTTTGTAGCCTCTGCTGTATGAGAATAATACATAAATTGAGTTAATCTTAACTAACCCATATTAGTCTACTAGATCTGGATGCTGGACTTGTAATTCTGTGTTAATACTATCAATATATTGTCATGGGTTTCTTTTCCCTTAAAGTGAAGGAAGTGTTTAAGTTTTATGACAGTTCCAATTAATCAGTGTAACTATATCTTTTTGAATTTTATCCTGTAGGACAAGGGTACCCACATTTTTATATGAAACAGAATCTTGCAGAATGTTTGTAAAAATTTAGATTCCTGGCATTAAGTTAAACCAATAATACCAGAATCCCAGGACCAAGGAGTCGGCCTTTTTAGGAAGCTCTCCATACTTTTCTGATACAACGGTCTCATAATCACACAGGGACAATCTCTTATCTAAAGAAGGGTTGGTGTGAATGAAGAGATTCATCCTTTTTCCACTGCATACACTGAACATGACCAGACACAGAAGCTAATCAAAGTCCAGGAAGCTGAGATAATAGGATTTTAAAATTAGAACCTACCTGATGGAGGACCTAAGTCTGCTTGAGTCTTTTCCTGTAGACTTGAAGCACTCACCAAGAGAGAATACCTGTAAGCAAAAGAGTCAAGCACTTCAGCATTTTAAGCATGACGTCTAGCTCTGGCTTACAAACTGCCTATCTTAACCTCTAACCCACGGGTGTCCAAACTGCGGCCCGCGGGCCAACTGTGGCCCGCAATCCATTTTTAATTGGCCTGCGGCAAATTCCAAAAATATATTTAGTTTGCTTAAATAAATCAGGTGAGGCAACACATACTTCACCTCGAGTGAGTGGCCCGGCTGTTTGTGTATTTTATCGCATATGGCCCTTGGTAAAAAATGTTGAAAAAATTTGGACACCCCTGAATTCTAAGCTAGAGTCTAGCCAATGCATCCAGAGTTACAAAAATAAATAAATAAAAACCTAGCACATCACATTTCTTATCATTCTGTGGCCTTACAGAACTTTTTCACATGCAAATGCCTTTCTAAAACCTATGTCCCCTGCTGGCAAAACCTTTCCCCTTTCAATTCCTCACCTCACAAACACCCATTTATCTCTTAGGCTTGGCCCAAATGCTACCTCCTGAGTGGTAAAGCTCTCCCACAAGACCAGGTGATTCATTGCTCTTACCTCTAGTTCCCACAGCAATTTTTCACATGCAAAAACAATACATTTGATTGCAATTATATTTATTTCACTATCGTTTTTATTAGACCTTGAGCTATTTGGAAACTTCAGCCTAAATAGGAAATTTAGTAGCCTTTCGCAGATACCAGGTAATGGACCCAACTTTTAATTGTAATTGTGAAAAGACTGCCAATGCAGAGGCCGCTGGAACAATTAAGCCACAGACAATCAATCCAGCCGAACGATGTCTGAGTTAATTAATAGTTTAAAATTTTTTAGTTAAATGGAGGTCTACTAAGAAATTCTAAATCAATTCAATTACTAGATATCACATTTTGTATTCCATTGTCCTAATTGGTGAGATCTATTTCACTGTAACATCTAGGTTGTTTGTGATGTTGTTTTCTTTACCAGAAATTATTGTACTAGTAAAGAACATGATCTTTATTAAAACTCGTTTACTAAATCAGAGAAAGAGAGCAGGTAATATCATTAAAAGCATGGATCTTGGAATCAGATAAGCCTAGGTTCAAACCATAAATATAAGTTACTTTATTATTCTGAGCCTCTATTACTTCACCTGTAAAATGGAAATTGTTTCACAGGGCAAAGAGCCAATTAGATAATTAAATATATGAGAAAGTACCCAGCATATTGGCTAACTATAATAATCACTCACAACTTCGTTACTGCTGTTGTTATAACAAACAGTTGCGCCGGTGACAAGTCCTTTCTGTTACAAAATCTAGAAGAGCTGAGGCAATGAAGACAGGCTCTTAGTTGATTGAGCCCAGCTTTATACAAAGAACCTTAGCAGAAGAATTAGCTGGCATGCTAGGGTGTGTATTATGAACACGTTTCTTGAATACTAGAAGAATTTATAAGAAGAGTTTACCTCATCAAAGCATTTTAAAATTGGTACGTCTGCTTTACAGATAAAAAACCTGCTTTTAAGAAAATTTTGGGTGTTTAAAGGCACACACTAATCAATGGATTGTCATGATTAGAACATGCTGACTTTGAAAGAGCACAGACATCGAAGAAGAGGACAAGCAGTGGCCCTCGCAGGGACTCAGAGCCTGTGGAGTTTCCTGGCCCTGGATTTTTTTCTTTCTTTTTTAAACAGTTTTATTGAGGTACAATTGACATACAAGAAACTGCACATACTTAAAATAGACAACTTGATGAGTTCTGACATATATCCACACCCTTGAAATCATTACCAGAATTAAGGTAATAACTATATCCATCACCTCCAAAAGTTTCCTCCTTTTCAGTCCCAAAATTTGAATTTGTCAGTGTGCCAAGCATTAACTGGTCTCTTTGGGACAAGTTCATAACAACCAAATTCTCAAGAGATAGATGGTAAGGTAGACACTAACAAACTTGTTAATTTGCCATGGAAGAATAAACACTTCCAACAAACTCAGGGCACTCTTTCCCTGCTATTAGATAGAAGATACTTCAGTAGTTTGGAAATAGATATGTCATCAGAAGTTTGCTCCACAAGAAAGAATCAGAGTAAAGGAATCCTTTGTCCTTGAGGAAATTTCAACAAAGACAGAGAAAATCCAAAGGTCTCTTCTTGTCCCCCAATCCTGTTCACTTTTCTAGTGGTCAACTCTGTGCCTTTTGGACAAAGTGTTTCTATCTTGGGCAAAATTCCTCCTTTTCTAGACTAAAGCAGATAACATGCCTCTTTTCTTCACAGAAACGTGCACACTGCAGAAGGTTCAGTGACAATTTTCTCTTGGTATAGCCTGGTCATTTTAGTAAGGCTTGGACATTGTCCATAACATAAATGACACTGTCAGTCATTTATCTTTGACCATACAGTTATGTTGGCAGATGATTAAACTGTTGGATATTGTATGCTGAGTCCTATGAGATACCATGCCAGAGGATGACTTTATCTACCTACAGGTATTGAAGTCACCTTGCCATGGCTGCTATAGAAATGGCAGCACCAATACTCACCAGTCCCATGTAAAACGTTTTCATTTTACACTGCAAAAGGACTAGCAACTTTGACCGTGTGATGGGACTTTATAATGAATTCCTCGGTCCTTTCTCAAGGATATTTGGTGCTACCGGCAGTCTTCTCTTCACCTTTGGCACATGATTTATGGAAATATTTAAATGTTTCAGTAAGTTAAACATGTCAGCACATGTCAAAACACTTAAATTATAATGAGTCTCTGACCTTAGTACAAACATGTCAATATCAGAAGAACTCCTGCTATAATTAATGTCCTCTATGAACTGAGTCTCTTTGAAATGACTTTTTGCCAACCGCTTAAACAAGTTAACCACTGCATATATTTCCCAATTGAAATATTCCTAGCATTAATTCTCATGGAATTAAAGAATTTTAAGGGCTAGAAATTATTTGATCTTTCTTACAGTGGGAAGAATGGCTTTCCAATAAGAGTCCACTAAAAGAATCTTTGTCTCTACTAATAGAAAATGATATGCAATTAAATTTTGTATCTATGTGGTAAGAAAAATTGTTATTTTTGAATAATAAAGTTCAGAAAGGAAGTTGCATCATAACTCTGGATATCTGGTACACAGTAGTAACTCAAGTAATGCTGAATGAAAACTTTAAACCTGTCATTATGCTGTAAAGTTTGGATTACAAAAGAATTCTCATTGCTTTTGATTTGAGATTACTTTTTGGACATTTCTCCTTCAATTTCGAATTAATAAATGGTTATTGAACACTGGCTAAGGGAGCAAATACCATGCACCAGTCAGGAGCACTATGTTAGAAAGGCATTATGGTGAACTAACAAGAAGTTAGCATTATAGAGAATTTAAATTTATTCCATGATATACAACTTTTCTGGCTTATTGATTTGTAAATGCATAAATTTGATTTGTTTTGATTTGATAAGTCATACTTCAATTATGTTTGTCAATTTCTAAATTAGTCTTAAAAATAAGAAAATCAATAATAAAAACAGCTGGACTTGCAGTCTCCTGTGACTTGCGTGAAAATCGTTTGTCAAAAAAATTGTTGGTCCTTCAAAGGGTTTTTAATAGGGCCTCCTATGAAAAACTGTTTTCAATCTGTTCAGTGAACATGTATTTATGTTGTGCTTAACGTTGGGGACACAGTGTGAGGAAAAACAAATGAGTTGCCATCTTCAGTCTGTATGATTCTTTGAAGACCGGGATTATAGCTTATATTAGTACGTAGATCTCCATTTTTGGCTAGATCCTACTACAAGGGCTCCTATTGCTATTTTTAGGAATATATGTTTTGTCTGACAGTTTTCCACCCAGCTCCTCAGTTGTGATCTCTTACAACAGTGGGTCTCACACTTACTCCATTGACAGAGCACCTGTAAAACATGGTGTTCTCTGAAGACATATAGTTGATCTGGCATAGAAACTAGGAAGGATTTTTATGCAGAAATATGGCTCCATTAAATGACTCAATTATATAATCAGGAATACATTTGTTTCACAAGCTGTTAAATGAAGAAAAATTGAGAGTTTTGAAAATAAATTTAAGCCAGTAGAAGAAGAGTTAAGTTTTTAAACAGTATTACTTGAGAATGCTGATGAACTGAAGAATTAATGAGCACATTAGGGTTCCTAGAGGACATTCAAGAGTTGCCCTTGGTTGGGGAAGAGGACACTAAACATCACAACAAACATACTCAGTAAATATGTTCAAAGATCTATCCAGGAAGTATTCCCAAATGTTCTGACCACCCTCGTGTGCCTGACCTATAAATACGGCCAGCAGAAGGGTCAAAGAGGTTTGAGGATGGAGGCAATGGCGAGAGTGCAAGAACTACCCCCAAGCTGGCATGGTATCTCCATCAACCATTTGCAGAGTTTCCGGCACTTGTCCTGGGTTTTGGCATTGGTCACAGTGGATATTCAGGTCATTCTTCATGCTGCTGTCATGCACATGTTTGTGTCTAGGTTGTTGAAGGAATAATCTTAACTGCATGGGGGCTATTCTCCTGAAGACAGAAATTGAGCCTTATCCAGCTCAGAGTTCTCTGTGCTGAAAACAGACTCTTCACGTGAAAAGTACTCTTTGACTATGGCTGACTTATGACTCGCTAAAGGAGATAGCCTTTTTCCTCAGGGCCAGTTTGGCTGCTATAGGCCACATCATTCCCTAGTGGGCTTCACCTTGGCTAGCAAATGGAGCACAGAATGGTGTTACAAGGAACATCTTGCCTTGTCTATGATGTAAGAAGTTAGTGTCCTTCAATACTCAAAAAAAAAAAAAAGGTCTATTTAGCCAAGAGACCTTGGAATAGCTGTTATAGGAAACTTAGTTATAAATAACTTATTGAGGATCTATGTTGTCATAGTTTTGCTTAAAACATGAAGTAGGAGTACAAATATTTTGATAATTATAAACTTCCCCCATCCTTTACTACTTTTATGACTCTTCTATTTTCTAGTAATTCAGTATTTCTCAGTCATGTACCAGATGTAATCTCAACATCATTGTGTGAAAAAATAATAATGAGGAAGGAAACAAGGAAGAAAGGAAAGGGGAAGGAACAAAGGAAGGAAAGAAGGGAGGAAGGAAGGGAGAGAGGGAGAAAGGAAGGAAAAGAAAGAAAGGAGAGTGGGAGAGTAAAAGAAATACAATTATCTTTGCTTTTTAATATAAAGATTTCATAATACATTTTATACATTTCTACCCAAGGGCATTTCTACACAAAGGCCATCTCATGAAATTTAGCACACACACCCCCACAAGGAAATTAATCAGAGGATACTTAAAATACCCTCTTCGGAAATAGTTTTAAAGCCTTCTGTTAGGAGGTAAATTGTGTTGCCCAAAGAAGATACGTTAAAGTCCTAACACCCTGTACTTCAGAACGTGACCTTATTTGGAAATAGGGCAATTGTAGATGTAATTAGTTAAGATGAGGTCGTACTGGAATAGGGTGGGCCCCTAATCTAGTATGACTAGTGTCCATATAAAAAGGGAAAATTTGGACACAAGAAGAACACCAAATACAAAAATGTAGTCAGAGATTGGGGTGATGCCAAAGAATGCCAAGCCAAGGAAAGCCGAAGATTGCCAGCAAAGCATCAGAAGCTAGACAAGAGACCCAGAGCAGATTCTCCCTCTCAACCCTCAGAAGGAACCCACCCTGCCAACACCTTGATCTTGGACTCATAGTCTCCAGAACTGGGAGGCAATACATTTCTGCTGTATCAGCCTCCCTCTGTGATACTTCATCTCAGCAGCCCTGGCAAATTAAAACACCTTTTTGGAAGTCATTGATTGGAAACAGTAGTGTCAGTCTCGTCAGGACAGTCCACTCCCACACTTTCACCCCCACTGAAACCATACTATGGGATAACCTTGAGTTCTGCCTGGGCT
This sequence comes from Rhinolophus hipposideros, assembly GCF_964194185.1. NCBI lineage: Eukaryota > Metazoa > Chordata > Mammalia > Chiroptera > Rhinolophidae > Rhinolophus > Rhinolophus hipposideros. Next base: position 58,780,471 of record NC_138057.1, read on the forward strand.
AAAGCTTCAAAAATCACTGAAACATTGAAACCAATGTGTTTCTTATCTCAGTCTCTTGTGCTCACACAAAGGGGAAGCAGCCGTAGCACTAGAGCCAGAGGTGTTCCTTGTAGAGCTTCCTTATTTTTATCCTAAGCACTGGCGAGGCAAAAGAGCTATTGACTGATACATGAATGTAATAAATATTAATGAGTTCAAGGACATGGATATTATTTCTATTCTTCATAGCCTCCAGCTCAGTGCTGAGCACGTAACTATCACTTAGTGTTTAATCTTCGATAGAAGACACTATCAACTCTATCCAATAGTTTGTGTTTTAAAATATTTTGAATAAAAATATAACTAAAACAAGTTTTTTTCACTACTTTTAAATATCAATAACAAAAGTAGAAAAAAAACAAACCAGTGAATTTCTGTTTTCTTCTTTCTGAGAAATCTTTTCTGTAGGGCTACCTTGAAGACAAGCTAGTCTCTGTCGCCACCTATTGAAAATAGAGGGTTATAACAGTCTACAGCTTAAATGTAAACCCAATCTTTTTGAAGGAATGCATAGTTAAAACTATACTCAGAAAAATACAGGAGTATAGCGTTCACACATAGAGCTGCTTTCTATTTCTACAGAGGGTAGGCCAGCGTAGCCTTTCTTGCTTGTTATTTTGTGCCAGTTTGCAGGACCATGACCTTTGAGATGAACTACTTGTTCATTTGTTCAGCCACTGATAAATTCCAGGCACTGTAATGGTAATCCAAAGTAGTATAAGACACGTTATCCAGAAAATAGGCAATCATGTGATATAAGGGAGCCAGAGGTAAATGTCTGTTTAAATTGATTTATTCTGCTCTTCCTATGCTACCAGAAATTTTCAAAATCCCACTCATTTGTGGCTATTCTGCTCACTAATAATAGCTTGCCTCTGTCTGTTTGGACCCATTAGTGCATCCTTCCATCTTCCTGGACTTTCTAACCCTTTGGCTTTGCCCCCATGTTCCTGATTCAGGCTGAAAACCATCTTTTGTTTTGATGATTTTTGGTGGGACCAAACTTCTTTGAATTTTCTCCTCATAAATTTTTCTTAAAAATGATTTTTTTAAAAAGCAGCTTCTATGCCAGACTTAGAGAACCTCAACAAACCATAAAGTACACTGGGAAGCAGAAATGACACTACATCGAAATCCTCAGGCCTGAGGTCTCTGTCCACTGGGGATGAGATGATGCCTTCTTTACTCTCTGTTTAGGAAATGCTGTGCACACAGCTGTCAACAATGACCACTACACCTGCCTAAAGCATCTGCTTGGCTGGTGTCCAAGTTCAAGGAAGTTGCCAGAAAATTTATCAGGTGGGCATGCTCCCTGTCACCAAGAAACAAAACTCACTGCTACTTGAAAATCAGATCAGTATGGATTTTGGAGAGCAGATTACTTCACAGGACACCCCCCCCACACACACTTTTTCCCACATCCAGGTACTAGCCTTAATAATATGCCCTGAGCATGTTCCTGAAGAAGTATAAAAGAGCCAGGTGCCAAGTGACCACATCCTCTGTTACAGTCAGAACTGTGTCTCCCAAAATTCATATGTTGAAGTCCTAACCTCCAGTACCTCAGAATGTGACCATATTTAGGGAGAAGGTTTTTGAAGAGATGATCAAGTTAAAATGAATTTATTCAGGTGGGCCCTATACCAATGTGATTGGTGTCTTTATGAGAAGAGGAAACAGACAGAGAGAAAAACGAGACACCAGATAGGTGTATTCAGAGACAGGGTCATGTGAACACACACATAGAAGGCAGCCATCTGAAAACCAAGGAGAGAGGCCTCAGGGCAGGCCTTCTCAGGAGAGAAACCAACCCTGCCAACACCTTGCTCTAGGCATACAGTCTTCCGCACTGGGAGAAAATTCATCTCTGTTATTTAAACCTCCCAGTCTGGGGTATTTTGTTATGGCAGCCTACCAAACGAATACATTCTCCTATCTTGGTTCAATACCTTATCTTGGTTCAATACTCTTTCCCCTCTAGAAAATTTGGTTCCACCGAGTCTTCAACTTGAGTAACAGCCCTAGTTCTTAGAAGATGAGGTTGTTTTTCCCTTGATCTTGACTCTTCCTTGGAGAGGTGTAATGATTTTCAGCCAGACTTGTGTTCAGTCAGGAATGAATGATTGTCTTCTTTAGGGCAGATCAGTAAAACATGGAAGAAATTCCCTTAGCCCCACATATTCATCAGGTCACTTCCCTCATAATGTACCTATGCACATAGATCATCCTGAAATCACTGAAAAGGGCCATCCAGGATCCCCAGTGCCCTTTATAAGTACATCTTTCATGTTACTCTAAGGAACTTTTAGAACGTGCCAAAATAAGACATTAATCAACTGCAAGGGCATATTATGATCTCAGTTGAGAGCTCATCTTCCTCTTTTACAAATTTTTTTTCACATTATGTTCAACATGATGTTCTTGCTAACTCCCTGAATCAAGTTATACTATCCAGTGAACACCAGATGACATTATAGCCCAAGTAATACATAGCTTGGTCTACCTTAAGATCTCATGATTCAAACTCCTCCTATCAATTTTCATTGTTAGAGCTTCAATTTCCATCTTATTGCTAATCCCTTCTACCCAATTCCACCAAAGTGATTTTTTCAAACTTCAAGCCATATTCATATTCTTTTTCTTCTGGTGAAAAACACCTGCGATATGTAAGCTATAAAGCTTCTAAATTGGCGTATTTACCTCGTGTGACTCTTCCAGGTTTATCACCTGCTACTCCCTCTTTTAGATTTAATGATTATATCACACTGATCTACTTATCTTTTCCTAAACACAAAATGACATTTTATAACTCCAAGTTTAAGTACACGTTGTTCTCCTTGCCTGGAAGGTGTTTCTTTCACATAATCATTTGCCTGGAAGGTGTTTCTTTCACATAATCATTTGGTTTACTTACTAACCTTCCAAATTCAACTCTGGTATCAACTCTTCCAGGAAGTCCTTTGTAACCCATTCCCAGACCACACCAAATGTTACTTGCTCACTCTCATGTCTCACAAATAATTCTATCCTTATACCAAATTTTCCTAATTAAACTCAGAAATGCTAAGGGAAAGGTTTATACTTTTATCATCTGATCACCAGCACCTAACACAATAATTGAAAATTGGTGGGTGCTGATTAAATGGTTTATTCAAGATCAGAATAGAGCAGAAAAAAGATGGACTTTGTTTACTTGCTTGCTTGCATATTTTGGGTGGGAGGAAATAGGAGTACTAAAAATGTTGATTTTGCAATACCTGGGTCATCTAAGTAAAAGGAACCCCTTGATCTAATAGTGTCTATGCCCAAGTGTTAGTGAGGATGGAGAGAAGTTGGAACCCTGTGCACTGTTGTGCAGCCATTATGGAAAACATTATGGTGAACCCTCCAAAAATGAGAAAAATGGAGCTCACTACCTTATGATCCAGCTGTCCTACTTCTGGGTATATATCTAAAAGCACTCAAAGAAAGATCTCAAAGAGTTATCTTTGCACTCATGTTTAATAGAGCATTATGCACAACGGCCAAGAGGAGAAAGCAACCCAAATGCCCATCAACAATTGAAAGGAAAATGGAAATGTCGTATATACATACAATGAAATATTGTGCAGCATTAAAAGAGAAGAAAATCCCATCACATGCTATAATATGAACAAATCTCAAGTACATTATGCTATGTGAAATAAGCCAGTCACAAAAGAGGAAATATTGTATGATGGCCACTTGTATGAAGTACTCAAAATCATAGAAACAGATAACAGAAAGTTGGTTGCTAAGGGGTAGGGGGAATTACTAGCATATAGTTGGTTTAGAGTTTCAGTTTTATAAGATGAAAGGTTCTAGAGATCTGTTGCACAAGAATATGAATATACATAACACAACTGAATTGTACAGTTAAAAGTAGTTAAGATGGTAAATTTAACCAATTTTGCCACAATTAAAAAATCAAGACTATTTCAGTTGCTTTCTTGTCTCTCTAAAGAGACAAGAAAAATAGAGGCTGAATGTTAGAATATGTCCAAGGTGAAACAGCAGGATAGTCAATTAAAAGTGTGAATATTCTCCTGCTAAGATCAGGAGCAAGACAAGAATGTCCACTATTACCACTTCGGTATAACATTTTATTGAGTGTCTTAAGCAGTGCAATAAGAAAAGAGAAATAAAAAGAAGGCATAACAACTGGACAGAAATAAAAATAAGGAAACTGTAGTCACAAACAGATAGTATATGTAAACAACTACAAAAAATCCCAAGGAATCCACAAAATAACTAATAAAATTAATAAGAGAATTTACCAAGCTACTAGAATGTGTCAGATCACACAAATGAATTACATTTCTATTATGTTCCATTGGTCTATAGGTCTGTTTTTATGCCAATACCATGCTCTTTTAATTGCTACAGTTTTATAGGGTTTTTTTTGTGTGTTTTGTTTTGTTTGAATTCAGGAAGTGTGATACTTCCAGTTTTGTTCTTTCTCAATATTGTTTTGGCTATTTGAGGTCTTTTGTGGTTCCACACAACTTTTAGTATTGTTTTTCTATTTCTGCGAAAAATGCCATTGAAATTTTAATAGGGATTATATTGAATCTGTAGACTGCTTTGGGTGACATGGACAATTTAACACTATTAATTCTTTAAATCCATGAGCATGGAATACCTACTTATTTGTGTCTTTTTCAATTTCTTACATCAACGTCTTGTAATTTTTTGTCTGTATATCTTTTTCCTCAGTTCAGTTTATTCCCAAGTATTTTATTATTTTTAATGCTATTGTAAATGGAATTGTTTTAACAATCTCTTTCTAATAGTTTGTTGCTAGTATATAGAAATGCAACTGATTTTTTATGTTTATTTTTGTATCCTGTAACTACTAAATTTATTAATTCTAAGAGTTTTCTTTTGGTGGAGTCTTTAGGGTTTTCTATGTATAAGAAAATGTTATCTGCACACACAGGCAATTTTACTTCTTCTGTTCCAATTTTGATGCCTTTTATTTCTTCTTCTTATCTAATTGCTCTGTCTACAACTACACAGTATCATATTGAATAGAAGTGACAGGAGTTGACACTCTTGTCATATTCCTGAGCTTGGAGGAAAAGCTTTCAGCTTTCCATTGCTGTGTATGAAGTTAGCTATGGGCTTGTACACATAACCTTTATTATACTGAGGTATATTCCTTATAATTTATTGAGAGTTTTTATCATAAAAGGGTGTTGAATTTTGTCAAAATTTTTTTCTGCATCTACTGAGATGATCAGCAGGTGCTGGCCCAGATCCTGGGGCTGCAGGAGCCAGCCTGACACTGGGGCAGGCCGGGAAGCTGGGCCCACAGGGCCAGGCATCAAGCTTGGGTCCATGGGGGCTGGACTGGCACTGTGGAAGCCAGAAGCTTCATCCAGGGAGGGGCAAGGAGGCTGAGCCTAGAGATTGGGGCCACAAGTGCCAGCCTGGTATCTGAGGTCACTAGGGTGGGCCTGGTAGTGTGGGTCTGAGGTGAAATTGGGTGTTCACCTAATTCTACCCTCGTGAGGTTGGTGTCTCTCTATGCACTACACTTACTCTACACTAATGTCAGGATAAATCAAAGTCTCCCCAAGTCAGATACAGAAATTGGTCGAGGGATGGCTTAGATGAGGGACATGGGCACTCTGGTCAGCCCAGGCCTGAATGCAGAAGACAGCAGATGTGGACTTACCAGGAAACATGGTGATGGTGCAGATCCAGCCCCTTTGGGGTCCAGGCCAAGAGAACCTATTGGCTTACACTTCCAGAAAAATGTAATGATCATGTATCGTAGGCCACTTCTTCTGCCACCTGCTCCAAGCTTTCTCCTCGTAGGCAGAAATTCCCTCACCAACTCAAACCCACCTTGAGTCAATCCTCTCTTGTTGCCTTTGTTCTTCTCCTGGAGATTTGAACTGGTTATTTTGTATATTGTAAGATAACAAGAGACATGAAGAAAAGAGCTTGTCTGTCTTGCTCATCCCTCTCCACCTCGGGCCTAACAAAGTGGCTGCACATCTTGGGTATTGACTGAATAGATGAAGGTTTACTTTCTAGGCTCTTAAGCAATTTCCCTGTGCAGTATTTGTGGATTCATATTCAAGAAAATTTAATATGGCTGAATTGTTCATTTGCAGCAGACTCTGAGATTTTAAAAAAGTATCTATCAGTCAGTACTAAGAAGATGCCATCTTATATAGCGTTACCAATTTATGCAATGCAAGTACAGAAGGATCACCTAGTACTCACTTGAATGGACATAGCATGGAGTTAGCCTGGTGAAAAATTTCTTGGGACTTACAATCAAAAGTTCTAGGTTAAAGTTCTTTTCTTCTAATATATAGTCTCAGTTTTCTCTTCTGTGAAAATACCTGCTTTACTTAATCCCAGGTTTGTTTTGAGAAAATTTCAATAACATATGGAAACTGCATTATGAATTAAAGGGCATTATACAGATAATATCAATGATAATAAATAATAGCTATTTTGTAATAATAGTAATAAATTAGTAGCTGTATTGCCTCATGCTGTTCACATTTTAAATCCATATTTAATAATATTTTGAATTATGGAACAAAAAGGCACAGTTTCACAGTATTTAAGACTTAACCTTTTTCCTGGTATATTAGTTCCACTTTCTAGAAAAACCAGTTACTTTTTTCTTATTATTTATGTCAGCATTTTGAATTAAGGTCAGCCTCAATAAACAATGCCATATTCCACAGATGTGAAAGAATAAATATTTGTTACGCAATAATTGCTGTAATTGTTCCCCCAATTCCCAAAGCAATTTAAAGTTGGAATGAGAGATCTGTGAAATGGAGAAACTTCTTGGTGTGTGAGGGACAGTGTCCCACAGACCCAATTAAGAGTGGTATTGTAAATGAACAGCACCTGAACTAAAGCTCAAAAATAAAATGACATTCTCCTACACCTGTAACTTTTGGAAAAAAGGGCAAGTGTTCACCAAACAAACTTTGTAAAATGTGAGAGCTTTTTAGTTTAAAATATATTTACCAAAATGAAATGCTAGAATCTCAAAATGATCTGGATATTATGAATGAAATAAAACAAACATTTGTTATGCATTAAATACAGCCCTTTTTTTCTTATTTCATCTTCATTCTTTTAGAAAGATTAATGTCATGCAGAATGCTATTGCCAAACTTCTTTGAAATGAAAAGAAATATAAATAAGCAATATAATAAATAAACTTACAGGACAAAAGTAAATTCACATGTTTAAGGCTGAAAAAGTTTAAAAAGCCCAGAATGGATAGTTTGGGGCACAAATTCAGATAGATAGATAGATAGATAGATAGATAGATAGATAGATAGATAGATAGATAGATAGATAGATGTAGAGAGATAGAGAGATATAGATAGCACATTAGCGAATTAAAGTGTTTCAGAAAGTCTTTTAAGCTATATTATAGATATGTTATAGATATTAACACAGAGTCTGACTGTAATTTTCCAATAGATGCTACATTCTATAGAGCCATGTTGAAAAGGCAGGCCCAAACCCAAGTAGGAGACTCACTAACCATGGACTGTGGTTCCAGCCACTGACCCTGTGTCCCTGTGGACTTGGCTACAGCCCTAATTGGCTTTGATCCCACCACCAACACTACCTGCCAAGGGACCCTTTGGGAGTCATGCCTCCCCATTCCCGAGGTAACAGGCTCAATGACCTCAATCTCAGCTGTGGACCATGAAGTGCAGTGATCCAGCTCCTGCCACTCCTAGCCAACAGTCTTGTCTAACATTATACGCAACAGTGACAAACATTTCCTCTAAGAACAAGGATGCCCACTCTCACCATTTTTATTCAACACAGTACTATTAATAGAAGTCCTAATAAGAGCAATTAGGCAAGTAAAAGAAATAAAAGGTATCCACTGGAAAATAAGTTAAATTATTCTTGTTTGCAGATGACATAGAAAACCCTAAAGACTGCACACACACACACAAACACACACACACACACTCACACACACACACAACGTGTTAGAACTCATAAACTAATTCAGTAAAGTTTCAGGACACCACATCACTATACAAAAATCAATTGCATATCTATATACATAAAACAATCCGAAAGAGAAATTAAGAAAGCAACTTCATTTACAATAGCATTAAAAAAAATAGGCTACCGTTAACAGAAGAAACTATTGTTTAATAAAAATAAACATCTATTAATAGCAGCACTATTCACAATAGCCAAAAAGTGGAAACAACATAAGTATTTTGATTAATAAATAAATTGTGATACATACATATAATAGAATATTAGTCAGCCACAAAAAAAAATGAAGTACTGATACATGCTACAACATGGACAAACCTCCAAAACATCATGCTAAGTCAAAGAAGCCAAAAGATAACATATTACATGAAATCTCCAGAATAAATAAATCCATAGATACAGAATACAGATTGGTGGTTACCAGAGGCTGCAGGTAGGGTGGCAAATGGACAGAAACTGATTAATGAGTTACTTTGTAATTACAGAAATGTTTTGTAATTAGATAGAGGTGGTGGTTGTACAACATTGTAAATATACTAAATGCCATTGAACTGTTAACTTTAAAGTAGCTAGTTTTATGTTATGTAAATTTCACCTCAAAAATTATTTTAAAAAATAGTAAAGAAAAAACAGCATTAAAAACAATAAGATACTTAGAAATAAATTTAACCAAGGAGTTTAAAAATCTGTACACTGGAAATTATAAGACATGAATGTAAGAAATGTTAAAAGACACAAATAAATGAAAAAAATATTCCATGTTCATGGATTGGAAGGATTAATACTGTTAAAATTTCCATATTTCCCAAAGAGATCTACAGAGTCAATGTAATCTCTAAAAATGTCAATGGTTTTTCACAGCAATAGAAAAAACAATCCCAAACTATGAGGAACCACAATAGACCCCAAATAGCCAAAGCAATCTTGAGAAAGAAGAGCAAAGGCTGAAGGTAACACTTCCAAACTATTTTACAAAGCTTTAGTAATCAAAACAGTATTGTACTTGAATTCTGTAAAAAGAGACACATAGACAATGGAACAGAATAAGTAGCCCAGAAATAAACCCAGATATATATAGTCAATTAATCTTTGACAAGGGCAACAAGAATATTCAATGGGGAAAGTGTAGTCCCTTCAATAAATGGTGTTGAGAAACTGGATATTCACATGAAAAATATTACATTGGATCTTTATCTTACACCACTCACAAAATTTAACTCGAAATGTATTAAAGATTTATATGCAAGACCTAAAACCACAAAACTCCTAAAAGAAAACTTAGGGACAAATTTCTTGACATTGGCCTTTGCAACGAGTTTTCGTAAAAGACACCAAAAGAGCAAACAACAAAAACAAAAAATAATTAAGTGGGACTACAGCAAGCTACAAAGCTTCTGAACAGCAAAGGAAACCATAGCAAAATGAAAAGGCAACATGAAAGGGCAAAAGTATTTGCAAACCATATATCTGATAAAAGGTTAATATCTAACATATATTTTTAAAAAACCATACAACTCAATAGTAAGTAAGCAAATAAATAGACAAATAAATAAATTAAACAGGCAAAGGAAAGTAATAGACATTATTCCAAAGAAGACACATAAATGGCCAGCGAGTGTATGAAAATGTGTTCAACGTCACTAATATGAGGCAAATACAAATCAAAACCACAATGAGATGGTTCCTTGTACCTGTTAGAATGGCAGTTATCAACAAGACAAATGTTGGCAAGGATGTGGAGTAAAGTGAACCCTTGTACACTGTTGGTAGGAATATAAAGTGGTACAACCATTATGATAAACAATAAGTATGCTCCTAAAATATTAAAAACAGAATTAGCTCATGACACAGCAATCCCACTTCTGGGTATATATTTAAAAGAAATGAAATCAATATCTCAAAGAGATAGCTTCCCTCTCATGTTCACTGCAGCATTATTCACAATAGGAAAGATATGCAAACAATCTAAATGATTGCTGAATGATGAATGGATTAAAAACTGTAATATATATCAACACACACACACGCACACACACACACACACACACACTCTCAATGGAATATTATGCAGCCATAAAAAGGAAACTGTGACAACATGGATCAACCTGGAGGAGATTATGTTAAATGAAATAAGTAAGACACAGAAACACAATACTGTATGATCTCACTTATATGTAGAATCTTAAAACAAAATTGAACTGGTAGGACTGGGGAGTAGAATGGTGGCTGGCACAGTTTGGTCAGTGAGGGAAATGGTGGTCAAAAGGGTACAAACTTTCAGTTACAAAATGAATTAAGTTCTGAGGATCTAATGGACAGCATGGTGATTATAGTTACTAATACTCTATTATATACTCGAAATTTGCTAAGAGAGTAGATCTTAAGTGTCCTCCTCACACACACACAAAGGTAACTATGTGAGGTAATAGATGTGTAAACTAACTTGACTGCAATAATCATTCCACAGTGTATACATATATTAAATCATCATGTTGTAGACCACTAAAAAAATCACATTGTACAACCTAAATATACACAATTTTTATTTATCCATCATACTTCAATACAGTTGAAAAAAATAAAATATTTAAATTCTGAGCAATAAAAATTTACTTAAGAAACAGGGGAATTTGTGTATGCACATAGATACACACACATACAAACCCACATACACACACACTCACACTACAGACCATACTGTGTGTCATTAAATTTCAAATGAAAATATGTCAGGGTTGTTTTTATATTATAAGATCATAGAAGATTAGAGCCGGAAAACTCTGCAAACATTTAGTAAGACTGCCCTTCTATAGATGAGTAAACTGGGGTAAAAGGGACGAAATTATATTCCAACATCACTAAGTCGCTGTTAGTATTTAACAGTCTTCCTCACTCACCAGAGGAACCAGATAATGACAATAATGCTATGGTATGATCTTTTACCCATTCTCAGACAGTATCTAACAGACTAGGAATATGGCCTTATATTCCTATATATTCCTTATATAAAAAGATAAAGGACTCCCATCTGTGGTGGCATGGAATATTTATGGACTTGAAGAGGGATAATCAAAGTGGGGAATATCTATGTCTATCATAAATTTTTCCTTATGAATTCATAAATGGACTAGAAACAACCAATGGGAGGTTTTATTCTCTTTTTTTGGAAGTGGCCTCTTGGGGACATGAGATGAGAGGGCATGGAGGGATTCAATTAGTACAACAATACGTGCAAAAAATATACATCCCACTGTCTCCCTCGGGAGCTGGAAATGTACCTAACAATTGTTATGCTTGTCAGCAGAAAAGTGTGAGACTGAAAGTAGCTAAAATTACCTACTGCAAGGATCCGGGAGGAGTCATAGCAGTCCAATGGATCACATTAGCCCATTACCCTTGTTTCTGGGTAAATAACAATGAGTCTTAACTAAGAGAGACACTCATTCTGGATTTGGAGTTGCAAACCTGGCAAATGAAGCAAGTATCTCTACCACAATTTAAGGCCTAGAGCAAGAGTATTGTGTTAATTTGGAGTTGGTCATCTAATTAACGAACTCTAAGGAGTTTAGTGAAATTCAATGAGTTACAAAGCATTAGAGATCATATATACATACATTCCCATTCACAAAATGTGGACTAAAAAAAATTGGAATGGACGATTGAAATCCCTGCTTTCAAAATTGGAGGGTGATAAGAGATAAAAGGATGGTTTTCAGGGCTGAATGAATGTGTGTTAAAACTTAAATATGCATGGATTAAAAGAAGATCGCTGCTGGATACACTGTTGAGATACTTGGGAGAAGATACAAAGAAAATGGTGGGAATGATACAGGCACTCATAGAAACTTCTTCTGTATTTCTAAAATTTTTTTCTTTTCTTTGACTCATCCTGTATTGGTGGGACGTGGATTGCAATTATGAGTTCTGGAGAAAGGATCAATTGATGAAGATGATACCATGACAATATATCCAGATATTACTATATTACTGCCCACATTTGTAAAACAAGGATATTATAGATTATTCTTTTTAAAAAATGGGATTGATGGTTTCTGACTGTCTCTTATCTTGTTAATGAGGCAAGCCTATATGCTTGTACTTATCCAATCCTACTCTATAAAACAGACTACATAAAGGGGGACTCATTGACCATATTTAAATTGCTGCTAGCTTTATGAGTCAGTCCTCTCGCTGAACCTAATAGTCCTACCCCAAGAAGGATAATGTGGATAAAAATTAATGAAAAATGGAAAGAAAGGAAAGTGGTTGCTAATATAAAGGGAGTCTATGGGAAGCTCTTTGGCATACTCTGAAGCACATTTGGACATTACTACTATCTGTACAATATCATGGGGAAATCAAAATTTTGGGTCCAAAATATGGACTCAAACAGCAGTTAATGGCCACATGTTGAGTATATAAACCAACATTGACTGAAATGTTCCTAGAGACAGTTGCTGAAAATTGGCCTGGGAGGTACGACTGATGTTTTAGAACTCTCCTTTTTGGCCTGAAATTCCTTTCTTCTGTAGGATCATACCCTACATCTTCATAGGAAGGCATCAGCCATACATGATTATAGACTCTGAAGCTTCATGTGTTCTTGAAAATATCCAACCCTGGGTATGTGCTGCAATATTAAAGTTTAAAATCTGGCCTCTCTTGAAATTTAGAAAATCATTTAGATTATGCACAGCCTCCATTATCTCATGGCAGTAGTCTACTGGAATGAGAAATAATGTCTTTCACATGGCTCATGTGCACTTTTTGTGGCTTATAGTCCTCACCAGCAGTGTCCTATTGTGCTGAATTGGAGAAGGCATCATTCATATCACAGTTTACATGCCCTGGGGGGCACATCCTCATGGACTACTATGTGAATGTTGGCATTGGGATTTTGGTAACTTATACATAAACAATATGTAAATATTGATAGATAGATGATAGATAGATAGAAAGATAGATAGATAGATAGATAGATAGATAGATAGATAGATAGATAGATAAAATGATGTGATTATGTCCAGGATTTACTTCAAAATAATCTGGAGGAAGAAGATACATAATGATGAAAGAAGGTTGACCACGTGTTGATAATTATTTAAGCCATGTGATTGGCACATGGTGTTTTCATTAAATTACTCTCACTCTTTGGTTAAATATGTGAAAATGAAAGTTTCCAAAAGTATGTTTTAAAGTAAAAAATACATATAATGTGTGTATGGATAGATAAATAGAAATATAAATGTGTGTGTATGTATATATACAAATAAAGCTGTCAATATATTTGGGGAAAATCTTATAGTGGTAATTAGAGTGGGGAATATGACCTTTCTGGGGATAACTTAGCTAGAAATTGCAAAACTTCATATCACCTACCCTATTAACTTTACTTTTAAAATTTATCTTGTGAAACTATAGGTGTTATACATAAAAAAAAAAACTTTTAATCTCAAATGTTCCTATTATATTAACTGATAAATCAAAATAAAAGCATAATAAATGTATAACTCCTGATTATTAGAAGAAATTAAAATGATATCTTTGGGAGGTGACCAAGTGACAACAATTTTTTTACACTTTTTGATATTTTTCTAATTAAAAAATATTTATTTATCAATCAGAAAATAATACACCTAACAATCTTTTGGAGAATTTCTAATTTCTAGGGAAGGCCATTTATAATAGAATCTGTTACTTTTCTGATCATTGATTAAGGTGAACACACTTGTTTTTACCAAAGTCTTATTTCACCACATTTACATACCTATGGAACATTTTAGCAGGTGTAGAGTTCCATTTGACATAAACCTGCATGTAGATGTTAACATTCTTGGTAATGTGGGGAGAAAAGGAAAGCTAAGGTGCTAAGGAGTTGGTTAAAACAATATAAATAACATTGTTTACATGTCTAAAACCTTGTTGTCATAGATAAAAAATTAAAGAGAATTAAACAAGGATCAGATACAAATAATGTGTGTAGGGCCTCCACTGAGGAAGGAGGAGAAGCCATCGACATTCAAAAGTGATCACCCACAGGGTCTGCTACATGCCTTTCTGAAGAAAACCAAAAGCAACGGTAATGTGATCGACCCAGAGAAAAGAGAACAGCAGCTGGAGGTTTCTGCAGTGAAAACACTCCAATCCTGGTGGGACAGTGGCAGAACACAGCAGAATTTAGTGACAAGATCATTTACATGGACACCTGGGTCAACCGAAAGGGAGTGGATTGGCAAAGAATGAAGTTCTGAGTAGGAGATATGGGCTCTAAAATAGATAGGAAAGAGAAAAATTAAATAAGAAAATAAAGTCAAAGCTCAACTATCAAAATGGATTAAAAGATTAAGGGGAAGCTAGATGATATGGCCCAAAAATACTCTGTACTCAGTACTTTCTAGACAAAATAAGGGGGAAAAAACCTATAATAGATTTTTTTTAATTAAAATTTATTGGGGTGACAATGACTAGTAAAGTTACATAGGTTTCAATTGTACAATTCTGTATTACGTCATCTATATATCACATTGTGTGTTCACCACCCCGAGTCAGTTCTCCTTCCATCACCATACATTTGACCCCCTTTATCCTCTCCTACCATCCCCTATTTCCTCCTTACCCTCTAGAAACCACTTAACTATTGTCTGTGTCTATGAGTTTTCATTTCTTTGTTTGTCATGTTCATTTGTTGCTTTCAGGTTTATATCCAACATATCAGTGAAATCATATGGTCCTCAACTTTTTCTGTCTGACTTATTTCGCTTAGCATAGTAATCTCAAGATCCATCCACCTTGTCTCAAATGGCACTATTTCTTCTTTTCTTATGGCAGAGTAGTATTCCATTGGGTATAAACACCATATCTTCTTTATCCAATCATCTATCGAAGGACAATTTTGTTGTTTCCATGTCTTGGCCACTGTAAATAAAGCTGCAATGTACATCGGAGCACATATATCTTTACGGATAAAAGTTTTCAGATATTTTGGGTAGATACCCAGGAGAGGGATTGCTGGGTCATATGGTAATTCTATTCTTAATTTTTTGAGGAACCTCCACACTGCCTTCCACAGAAGCTGCACAAATCTGCATTCCTACCAGCAGTGTATGAGGATTCCTTTTTCTCCACAGTCTTTCCAACACTTATTATTTGTCTTGTTGACATACTAACTGGTGTGAGGTAATATCTCATTGTGGTTTTTATTTGCAATTCTCTATTAGTGATGTTGGGGATCTTTTCATATGTCTATTGGCCATTTGTATAACCTCTTTGAAGAAATGTCTATTCAGGTCAGTTCAGAAGAGTTGAAACTCTTCAATAAATCTTTTAGGGACAAAATATAATATAATAGACTTATTGAAGAGTTTCAGCTCATTAGAGAATGAAAGAACTTATTTCCCCACTCACTCTTTCTGAGCCTGTTAGGACATCTCAGGCAGACTTGAAATGTTTCTGGGTTTTTTTGTTTGTTTTTGTTTTTTTGGTTGTTTGTTTGCTTTTTTGTTTTTTGTTTTTGCATAAAATACTTCCCTCCCTCCCTCTTCTAGACTAGCTCCTCTGCTAGTTTGCAGCCTGGAGAGCTAAGCAGGCCTCCATTCATCAAAAGAGTAGCCAGACTTTCTTTGCAGCTATTGCAAAAATTAAGAAGCTCCTTTGCAGCACCCCCTCCCTTGGCTTGGATGGAGAAAAACAACTTTCCCATTCTTCCACAAAGACTGCAGTGAAACACCTCCTACCATTCATTAAGAACTCTCTTGATTATTTCTTCTTCTGGCCTGAACTTCTCTTTATATAGACATGGGCAAGGAGGATGAGATTTATATTAACATAGTGATTTTTAGGGGAAGATATCTACCTCTCATAATTATTTGCTTAGCGTGAAAGAGGTGCTCAGTGATTACTTTTAGTCCTCAAGTAGGAGTCTTAGCTTCAATTCTGAAATTCTAGGACTCTATGAAGCTGATGCTATGCTCAATGCATTCTGCAATTTATTGAAATTTTAACTGACACTAGGACCTGGTTTTATCTATCTCTTTATTACAAGCTAAGGTAACTAAGGCCTACAAAGAAAGTCTATCCAATATCATTAAGGCAGTTGTGGAATTGCAGATTTTGTACTCTTGCCTCTTTCCTCCAAAGCTATGTGTGATTGTTTTATACTACATTTCTGCACAGTATACCAGAAACACTCATTTTAGATATCACCAGGGATGAGATTCTATATAGAATTCATTGTGCTTATGAGACCTGGATCAGGACACATTGGAAGCTGAGTGTATAACAAACTACATTTGTCAGTAATTCTCACTGAGCAGAATTAGGGAAGGGGAAGAATAAAAATATCTCCCCTACCAATGGTGTCCCCAAAAGGTTCCCACTAATTTACCTGTGAGTTCATCTTTGTGTATGTTTCACAAAGACCTACATTTTCTGAATAGGTTTTCGGTTCAGCAAGTATTTCACAGCAGCTTTTACATCCTTATTTCTCAAGCTATAGATTATAGGATTTAGCATGGGGGTCACTACCCCATAAAACAGGGAAATGAGCTTGTCTAAAGTTTGCCACTTGTCTTCCCCAGGCAGTTCTTGAGACTTGGGTGTGGCATACATAAAGAAGATGGTACCATAAAATATGGTCACCACAGTTAGATGTGCTGAGCAAGTGGAAAAGGCCTTGCGTCTCCCTGTGGCTGAGTTCATTCTCAAGATAGTGTAGAGGATGAACATGTAGGAGAAAAAAATGACCAGCAATGGAAGAACCAGGAACGCCATATTTGATATCACCATGGTGATAATATTGAGGGATATATCAGCACAAGCTAGCTTAAGGACAGCTAATATTTCACATGTGAAGTGATTGATAATATTATTACCACAGAAAGGCAATTGCATGGCAAGAGATGTTTGCACAATTGAGTTGATCCCACCAGAGAGCCATGACACACAAGCCATCAGTTCATAAACCATCTTGCTCATGATGATGGGGTATCTCAGAGGGTTACAGATAGCCACATAGCGATCAAAAGCCATCATGCCAAGGAGCAAACACTCTGTTGACCCCATTGCAAACCCAAAGAACATCTGCACTGCACATCCAGAGAAGGAAATGTTTCTTTTTTTTGAAATTAAGCTCACCATTGTTGAGGGAACAGAGGAGGATGTATAGCAGATATCCAGAAAAGACAGGTTGCCCAGGAAGAAGTACATGGGGGTGTGAAGATGGGAATCAAAGATGCTTGCTATGATCAGAACACCATTGCCAATCAGAATCACTAGATACATAACTAGAATTAGAACAAAGTAAATGATCTCAATCTTTGGGTAGCCAGAGAGACCCAGAAGAAGAAATTCTGACACAAGTGTCTGGTTAATTTTATCCATGTCATCTGCTTTCAGGATGTCAAAAGAAGATCTAACATAAAATACATTCACTTCTAAAAATCAAATGTTAAAAATTACCTGAACAATGCATTTTTATAATATATTATAAGGACTATTTGCTTCAAGCTCTGACATTCAGTTATCTTCAAGAAAACAATGAAATTGGGAAAGATGGAAGTACCAATGACCATTGCTAATATGTGAAGATCTACCTATGATCAGACATACAGAAATAACCTTTCCTGGGTTTAGGTTTCTAAACTCCTGATTAATTACCAACTATAAGACTGATTTCTTCATCTGCCCCAGAAAGCAAGCAGCACAGAGGACAAACTACTAATCAACAATGACTGAAAATTTGATCTGGCAATTAATGATGATCAAAATTTCACAGCAACTTTGATTTTTTTGGTGCATATTTCTTTCTATGCCTGCATACTTTATATTTGTCAGTTTACTTGTGTATTTTATACACATTTAATAATAATAAATTGAATAACATAAACTGAAATTTAACACCTGTTTGGACATGGTTAGCTGTTGACTCATATTCCGTCCCTCTTAGTATTTTTTGTGACTGTTCTTATGACCAGACCGTTGCAGATATCAGCTCCATATGAATGTTACAGATAATCTTCAGAGAACATTACGTAGTCTCTTCACTTATTTTATTCTGTAGCTTCAGCAGATATCTTGATAATTTACTCATGTAAGTCAACTTAAGAAAATAAGGTTTAAATATTTTATATAAATTGTATATATGTGTGTGTATGCACCACTTTAAGCTTTACAAAGCAATCTTTCTTTATTTAGTCCCCATTTGAAACTTGCAAATAGTAAAGTGGAGCTCGAAGCTCAACTCAGATCTAATCACAGTTTCATTAATTTTCATGTACATATGAATCATCTGGGTATCCTGAAAAACTTCAGATTCTATTTTTGTGTTCAGGGCAGCTCCTGAGATTCTGCATTTCTCATAAGTGCCAGGTGATACTTATGCAACAGGTCTTGAAAGCACTTGCGTAACAAGGCTTTAAACTACACTGAATTGGCAGATTATCCAGATTTTTCTGATCCAAATAGATTTTCTTTTGCCTTATTATGGATTGGCATGCCAACCTAGAAAATGACAAGAACATAATTTTTGTGTTTCACAAAAAGTTTCACATTCACATCATGTTGTTAAAATGTTCTTAATAATAAAAAAAAATTACTAAAAGACATTTTTTAAAAGTAGGCTAAACTTGTGCCAGACTATTACAATAGTTTCAGAATATTACTGACAGCCTACCTTAAATCCAGTCACGTTCTACGCTTAATAAGGATAAATAAAAGAATAATATAAAGTGCCTACCATTGCAAAGCTCACAATTCAGTTAGGATATAGAAAAAATACATGTGAAAATGTACTATAAATATAACTATAGTATGTAACTAAAACCATTGAAAGTGAAACCCCAGATCGAAGGGTGGGGGGGGACTACCGTACTCATTGGAATACATATGACATGGGTTTAGCATGGTAGAAAACTACCTCAGACAAAAATGAGTCTTTGGTTTGAGATCCTGTGCTTCTAAATGGAGGTGCAGTCTTCTCATTTTTAAAATAGTGATAAAAATACCTGCTTTACTTTTCTTGCTGGAATATTATATGGAAATAATGACTTACCATAGGAAATTGCTTCAAGGATTAACAGACATTATATAAGTAAAATGAAATAATAACAATTTAGTGCTATATTTTGGTGGTCATAAATTAGTACCTGGATTGTATCAGGTTATTCACATTACAAATTCATATTAAATAATAGCTTTAACTATATATTGAAAAGATACACTTTGATGGTATTGAAGATTTACCTTTCTACTGATAAGTTATTTCAACTTCCTAGAAGAACCAGTTACTTTCTTCTCAGTATTTATGTCAGCATTCTGAACGAAGGTCAGGTTCAACAAACAATGCCATATTCCACAGATGTGGAAGAGTAAATATTTGTTATGCAGCAGTTGTTGTAATTGTTCCCCAATTCCCATAGCAATTTAAAGTTGGAATAAGAGATCTGTGCAATGGAGAAACTTCTTGGTATATCAGGGACAGTGTTCCATAGACCCAATTAAAAGTGGTGTTGGAAATAAACTGAAGCTGAATTAAAGCTCAAAAATGAAATGACATTATCCTACATGTGTAACTTTTGGAGACAGGGGCAAATGTTTACGAAATTAATGTTATAAAATGCGAGAGCTTTTTAGATCAAAATATGTTTATCAAAGTAAATTCAAAGAAAGAAATTACAAATTCAAATGATACCAAAATGAAATGTGAGAACTGAAAAATGATCTAGATATTATAAATTACACAAACAGATATTTGTTGTGAATTAAATGCATTGTATTTAACTTTTTTGCTTACTTTATATTCATTCTTTTAAGTAAGTTAATTTTGTGAAGAATGTCATCACCAACTTTTTTTGTAATGAAAAATACAGATGGCAATAAAGTAAATAAATTTATGGGACAAAAGTAAATCTATAAGTTTAAGGCCACAAAAGGTGTTGTTTTTTTTAAATTCCAGAATGGATAGTTTGGGGCATGATTTAAGATAGGTAGATAACATGTTAATGAATTAAAATGTTTTAGGAAAATCTATTAAGCTACATTGTTGATATTAACACTAAGGTTTGGTAAAGTTATCCTTCAGAAATGAAGAAATAAAGATTTTCCCAAACAAACAAAGCTAAGGGAGTTCATCACTAATAGACCTGCCTTACAAGAAATTCTGAAAGGAGTTATTTAAGCTGAAATGAAAGGAGGCTGATTGATAACATGAAAACATAAAAAAAATATACAACACACTGGTAAAAGTAAATATTTCGTCATTCATAAAACCCTAATTGTGTAATAATATGGTGTGTTAACTGTTTAACTACAGTATGAAGGTTAAAGGAAAAGAGTATTAAAAATAACTATAGCTACTATAATTTGTTAACAAATACAAAATATACATAGAGGTAAATTGGTACATTAAAAACATAAAAGGAAAGGAGTAAAAGGGTAGAGTTTTTGTATACTATCAAAGTTCAATTGATATCAGCATAAAACAGACTGTTGTATATATATATATATATATATATATATATATATATATATACTTTATATATATATTTATATATATTTATATATATATATATATTTATTTATATATATACTTTATATATACTTTATGTAAGCCATATGGTACCATAAAGCAAAAGCCTATAGGAGATTCACAAAAAATAAAGAGAATGAAATCAGAGCATACCATCATGGAAAATCACCAATACACACAGGTAGGCAGCAAAGGAGAAAAAAGGAACAGTGGAATTCCAAAACAGCCATGACGCAATTAATAAGATTAGTAAGTCTTTACATATCAATAATTACTCTAAATGTAAATGGATTGAATTCTCCAATTAGAAGGCACAGAATGCCTAGATGGATTTTTATAAAAAGTTATATGCTGCCTACAAGAGACTTACTTTAGCTTTAAAAACACATACGATGAAAGTGAAGGGATGGAAAAAGATATTCCATGAAAATGTAAGTTATACTTACGTCAGATAAAATAGACCTTAAGGCAAAAAGTGTCATGGGAGACACAGAAGATCATTATATAATGATAAAGAAGTTAACTTATCAAAAAATATAACAATTGTATGCATCCAACATCAGACCACCTAATAATATATTGTGTAAATACTAACAGATCTGAAGGGAGAAATAGATAATAAAACAATAATAGTACAAGATTTCAATACCCCACTTTCACCAATAGATAAATCACCCAGACAGAAAATCAACAAGAAAACATTGTACTTGAATCATACTTTCAACCAAATGGATTGACATATTAGAACATTACACGTTCTTCTCAAGTGCATACAGAACATTCTCCTGATTAGAGCATAAAATAGAGCACTTCAGAGAACTGAAGTCATACCAAGTATCTTTTCTGACCACAGTTGTATAAAACTACAACCAACAACAAGAGGAAAACTGGATAATTTACAAAGATTAGGAAACTAAATAACACACTCATGAACAACCAAAGGGTCAAAGAAAAAAAAAAATCAAAAGAGAAATAAAAAATATATATTGAAACAAATAAAAATGGAAACACAGTGTAACCAAATCTATGCAATGCTAAAAAAAAACAAAACAATTTTTAGAGGTAAGTTTACAGTAATAAATGCATATATTAAGAAAAAAAAAGAAAGATCTCCAATAACCTAACTTTACATCTCAAGGATCAAAAAAGAACAAACTAAGTCCAAAGTTAGCAGTTGGAAGGAAGTAACAAAAATCAAAGTGGAAATCAATACAATAGAGACCAGAATAACAATAGAAAAGATAAAACAAAATTATAAAACTCCTGTAAGAAAACACAGGAAAAACATTCCTTAACATTGGACTTAGCAACAATTTTTTTAGATATAACACCAAAAGCACAAGCAATAGAAGCAAAAATGAACAGGGGATTACATCAAACTAAAAAGCTTCTGCATAGCAGAAGAAATAATCAACAAAATGGAAAAGTAACGTATGGAGTGGGAGAAAACATATACAAATTATGTATCAGAGAAGAGGTTAATATTTAAAATATATAAAGAAGTCATACAATTCCACCCCCCCAAAAAAAATCTGATTTAAAAATGAGAAGAGTGAAATCATATAGTTCTAGATCTTTTCTGTGTGACTTATTTTGCTTAGCATATTAATCACAAGATTACTATGTTGTTGCAAAAGGCACTATTTCATCTTTTCTCATGGCAGAGTAGTATTCCATTGTATATATACCACATCTTCTTTATCCAATCATCTATCGAAGGACACTTTGGTTGTTGCCATGTCATGGCCACTGTAAATAAAGCTGCAATGAACATCGGAGCTCATATGTCTTTATGGATAAATGTTTTCAGATTTTTTGGGTATATACCCAGGAGAGGGATATAAAACTGAAAGCAAAAAACAAACAAGACAAACAAATGAAGAGACAAAAACTGATAGATACAAACAAAAGTTTAGTGATTACCAGAGGGTAAAGGGGAGAGGGTGGTAGATGAGGGTAAATGGAGTCAAATATATGGTGATGGAAAGAGAACTGATTCTGAACACATAATGTGATACATAGATGATGTATTACAGAATTGTACCCTTGAAACCTATGTAATTTTACTAACCATTCTCACCCCAATAAATTTTAATTTAAAAAAAAAATGGGAAGAGTAACTGAATAGATATTTTCCCAAAGAAGTCATACAAATGGCCAATAGGTACATGAAAAGATGTTCAACATCAATAACCATCAGAAGATGTAAATCAAAACCACAATGACATAGCACCTCACAACTGTTGAATGGCTATCAATAAAAAGAGAGCTACATGTTAGTGAGGATGTGGAGAAAAGGGCACTCTTACATACTGTTAGTAGGAATGCAAATTGCTTCAGCCACCAGGAAAACACTATGGACATTCCTCAAAAAGAATAGAATTACCATATGACCCAGCAATCCCTCTTCTGGGTATCTACCCCCAAAATTTTGAAAACATTTGTTCATAAAGATGTATGTACCTCTATGTTCATTGCAGTATTATTCACGGCGGTTAAGACATGGAAACAACCAAAGTGTCCTGCCATAGATGAATGGATAAAGAAGTTGTGCTATATATACACAATGGAATGCTATTCCGCCATAAGAAAAGATGAAATAGTGCCATTTGTGACAATATGGATAGATCTTGAGACTATAATGCTCAACGAAATAAGTCAGACAGAAAAAGCTGAGAACCATATGATTTCACTGATATGTGACATATAAAACTGAAAACAACAAAAAAAGAAAAACAAATGAAGAAACAAAACTCATAGACACAGACAGTAGTTTAGTGGTTACCAGACGGTAAGGGGGTTGTGGTGGTAGATGAGGGTAAAAGGAATCAAATATATGGTAATGGAAATAGAACTGACTCTGGGTGGTGAACACACAATGGGATATATAGATGATGTATTACAGAATTGTACACTTTAAATCTATGTAACTTTGCTAACAATTGTCACCCCATAAACTTTAATTAAAAAAAAAAGAACCAAGTGACTTCACTCATATGTGGGATATAAAACCGAAAGCAACAAAGGAACAAGACAACCAAACAAAAACTCATGGACACAGATAACAGTTTAACGGTTACCAGAGGGTAAGGGTTGAGGGGGTGGTAGAAGAGGGAAAAGGGGGTCAAATGTATGGTGATGGAAGGAGAACTGACTCGGCAGTGAACATACAATGCAATATATAGATGATGCACCATAAAAAACGTATACTTGAAACCTATATAATTTTACTAACCAACGTCATCCCAATAAATTTAATAAGGAAAAGTAAATATAGAACCACCATATGATCCAGCAATCTCACTCCTGGGTATATATCCAAAGGAAATAAAAACAGGATATCAAAAAGACACCTGCATTCCCATGTTCTTTATAACATTATTCACAGTAGTCAAGATATAGAAAAAAACCTAAGTGTCCATCAATGAAACAAACGAATGGATAAAGAAGAGATCACACACACACACGCACACACACACACGCATACATACCGAAACATTATCAGCAATAAGAAAGAAGAAAATCCTGCCATTTGGGACAACATGGATAGATACCTTGAGGGCATTGTGGTGAGATATGTCAGAGAGAGAAAAACAAATGCTATGTATCACATGTGGAATTTAAAAGGTCCAAACTCATAGAAACAGAGTAGAATGGTGATTACCAGGAGCTGTGGGGTGGGGGAACGGGGGCGTTGTTGATCAAAGGGTACACACTTGCAGTTAGAAGATTAGTCAGTTCTGGGGATCTAATGCACAGCATTGGGATCATAGTTAACAACACTGTATAATATATTTGAAGGTTGTTATGAGACCTGACCTTAAATATTCTCACCACAAAAAAAGAATAATTATGTGATATGATGGAGGCGTGAGCTAATGCTAGGATGGTATGTATTCATTTTGTAATATACAATTGGATCAAGTTAACACAATGTTATACGTCAATTATATGTCGATAAAAAACATTTAGAATAGCACATAAAACACACAGATTCCAAAGTTTTTGAGTTGAAGGAACACTGAAAGAGGTTAGGGAAAGAGGAATCCAGTACCACCTCCTTTCAGAATCCTTTATTTGTTCTGTGGTCCTTCAGTGAAAAGTACCACTGGAGGCAAAAACTATAAATATTAAAGCAACATATAATTTCATAGTATACAAAATACAGAGAACATTTGAGAAACTAAATGTATATGGTAAAATTGTCCACGTGCTCACAAGTATATATTCTGAGTGCCCACCATACTCAAGGCACATCTTGAGATGAT
This sequence comes from Rhinolophus hipposideros, assembly GCF_964194185.1. Classification (NCBI taxonomy): domain Eukaryota; kingdom Metazoa; phylum Chordata; class Mammalia; order Chiroptera; family Rhinolophidae; genus Rhinolophus; species Rhinolophus hipposideros. The sequence continues at coordinate 58,805,335 of NC_138057.1, forward strand.
ATTGTGATACACAAAAGTAAAATAGAAAGTTTTCTGACGTTAATTTTCAGCCCCTTTAGGGAAACTGGTTGCATATACATAGTATCACAGGCAATGAATAACATCTTTTTGTTCCTCGGTTACTCAATCTTTAAAATGAAGATAATAATAGTATATATCTCATATGAGTATAATAAGTATTAAATCAAATACATGTAAAGTACATGAAGAAATGCCTTGTTTTCCCTAATTAATTGGTATTGTCTATTGTTATCTAGTATTAAATGTCAGATACCTGAACAACATAACTTACAGCATTTAGAGTGAACTAAAGAAGAAATACGTAGAAGGTTAAGGAGAAATTACTAATTTGAAAAAGGGAGCTTGTTTAAAAAATCGTTAACAGAAAAACTTTGAGAAAGGAGGATTCGTTTCTGGGATAAAAGTTGAGTTTGAATGCAGACCTTTGTTACTAACGTCAGAGAAATTGTGTTTGATAAAACGTTCTATTCTGTTCCACATGCTTCAACCTTCATTTGGATGTAGAGGGGAAATAACGCTCAGCTTTAATTTTTTGTTGACATTTAATTGTCAGTTTACATTGTTTACATTCATCCAACTTAACTTCCCTGCACTCATTGCAAGTAGGAATGCAGTAACTCTGAAAGCTCATTTCAAGTTCTTACTGGTGAGTGACAGGGCAGTGCTGCAAATAGACTGCAGTAGCTGGAATCATAAAGCTGGATTTGAGATCTGTGTCACCCTCTCCTATACTGGCTGGACAACCTTCAGCAAAGTATTTTTCACCTTTCAGAGTCTCAGGCTCTACCTCTGTAGAATAGGAAATTAGTACTAACTCCTAGTAGTAACTGGAGAACATTAGATATTTGAAAATGCTATGCAAATGAGGGCAATTTACACTATTTGTCATGCGAAGTTTTCAGATAATTTCAGAAAAGGAAAAACAATACTTATTAAAGACTTTTTCTGTTTATTTGAGTCTTAAAATCCTCAGATATTGTGGTAATGTAAATGGTGATATATGTTTCTTATCTGAGTTACATTATAACAAGAATATACCAATTATATGATATAATTGGATCTAACTACATTCTCCCTGGGGTTTTGGGAAAATTTTAATCCCCCATGTTTACAGTCCTAACTTTAGTTTGTTGCAAATATTAGACCCCTCCCTGGCTTGCCCGGGAAAGAATTTAAATTGTCATGTTATGCTGATTGCTCATCTTCTGGAACACTTTTCTGGACCTCAAAATGTAGAGAAACACTTAAAACCACAAAGTCCCTAAGAATCTATGGGTCTTCCCACTTTTTTTTTCCTGAGACTGAACTAGAAACTCTGGGCCTGAGAGTCAGAATATTTACAGAATCACCTATCAGTTTTACCTGAGGAACAAAGTATTGGTAAGTGAAAACTTGAAGAAAATAATTAAAGCACCCTGCTATCTAAATCTCACTAATATTCCCTCACTTTATACTGCAAATTATTACATAAAATAGAGAGCATTTCTTGAAGCTGTAGAGCAAAGCAGCTGTTGAGGAAGAAGACTGGTCTCAAATCAGGGACAGAAAACCATTCCTCAGGCTCAGAGGTACAAAGTGACATCATATTCTGTCTTCCTCTCTTGTAAATATTGTTTTTTCACTTTATGGGTAAGATATCAATTTTATATGTGTGGGTATATCTAATTTTCTACCCGGTCAAGTTTTCTTCATTTAGTGTCACAAAACTTTGCATTATACTTGAGAAAATTGCTGGATGGTTTTTACAACAAAGCTCTTAGGTAGGAATTGCTGTCATTTAAAGAAGAGAAAAAAAGGGGTTCCAAATCTTTGAGTTTCAAAGCTAGGTACTCTAAAATAAAATTTAGTGTTCGTTTGCCACACCTGCTTCAAAAACATGTCTTCAAAAACATTTACAGTTGACCCTTTCTTCGCCATTATACAAAATTTATTTTTAAAGTCTTATATCCATGTAAACAAGGTTTATATGCATATCTATATATGTGTAATATAAATTACTCTATTACCATTCATGGAATACAAAGACAAGAAATAAACCAACATTCTCAAATTAGCTAATTATCTGTCAAAATACAAAGTTATTACAATATTATTGACTACATTTCCTATGCTGTATATTACATGACATATGATAACTAGACTTATCACGGTGATCACTTCATAATGCATACAAGTATTGAATCAGGATGATGTACACCTGAAACTAATAGGTTATTGTAATCAACTGTACATCAATTTTTAAAAGTTTAAAATAAATAAATAAATTAGCTAATCTCATTAGGGAACTAGAAAAAGAATGGACAGAATCCTAACTGAAACCTACTCTCTCATTAGAGAAATGTAATTCGAGTGATCATAGCTATCTTTGTTTTTCATTTCATGATGCAAAAGATATGGATTGCAGTCTTCCAATATGTCATTTGGTATTACATTAAGGACAGGCTATTGAAAAATACAGAGTTCTAATCACGTCCTTATAAAGAAAAAGCAGAGAACTTCATCTTTGTAAGGTACGAGACAGTTGACTCCTGTACAGCTCTGTTTGCATTCTGTTTCTCTTCCTTTTACCCCCAGGAGACAGAATGAGAACATAAAATCCTCAATTTGGTGCTCTGAGAGACATCATTGCAAAATAGGTGTGTTATCTCATATCTTCAGCAACCAAGCAATTTGAATACTATTATTGGACATATAATCTGCTGAAAAACTAATTCTCTGTCCCAAATGTGTGGAACTGAAATATAATTATTTGACCATCTTCAGCAGTTGCTATGACCACCGTATTCTTAAAAAGATTTTAAAGATCTTAAAATAACAAAGGAGATAACCTATCACCTTTACGGTTATATTCAAAATAATTGTTGAGTACCAAATGATTAAGACAAAACATATGATTCCTATGTCTAGCTCTGTAAATATGAACAAACATAAACCACCTCTTCCATTAACTCTTTCTGGAAGCTCTTTGCACCAGGTTTGCTGTCCTCGGTACTTCTTTATCCTACTGATCCTGAGTTCCAGAGTGAGCTTTCACTCTGGAGAGTAAATTGTCTGGAATTTATCTCAGCCCCCTTTTTTCTGTCTTGTTTTGATTGCTTCTGACCTGGCTTAATCTTGGCTAACAGAAATGTTCCAGAAAAAAAATCTGTACATCTATTCCATCGATTCCGACATTGTGCTACACTCTTTAATGGGTAGCAGAAATTCAGCTCAGTGGATTAAATCTGCGATTGTCATATTCTCAATGTGTCTGTCATTCTGCTTGCATCCCAAGTTTACTTAATTTAGCTTCTCTCCAACTGCCACTAAAAACAACAAGATTAATACAGCACACATTTCCCTGTCTGAGATAGCAGTGTTTTGGAAAGAGTGACAGCTTTAAAGCCAGTCAACCCTTGCTTCCTACACACAATTCATCAGGCACAGTGCAGGAGTGGGTGATTTACCTTCTCTCAGCATTGCTTTCCTGTCTCTAAAATGAAAGGCAGTAGCTTAGGGCAACTTTTAAGCTTCACAATTATAAAATCATACGAATGGAAAACATTAATTTGTTTAACACTGAAATATGTGTATAAAAAATTACCCTTCGCTCTTGAGAAAAAGAGATTTTATAATGACTTCATTTGCGCACCACCCTCCCCTCACAACCAAGCCTAGTAATATTGCCTAGCACACGCTAGGCTGTTGCTACATATGTGTTGAATGAACTGATGTACAAGCATTTAGATGTTACATTGTGCTTGCAAGTGCTTTTACTATGTTATATCATGGGATTCTCTCGTTAAATCTATGAAGAAGTTATTGGTAACTTTGCAGGCAAGGAAATATAGACTCTGAAAAGTAGTGCAGCCCTCACTTACCTAGCATGTGAAAGATCCAGCACTTGGAGTTGGGTTTCCTAAGAATGTAATGTCGGGTCTCACACACTTTTAATTGCAACTACTTATGACACAATTAAGAATCAAATGTGTTTTAAGTTCCTACTCTATACCATCAACCTAGCGTATGTGATAAAAGTTAAAACCAGACCAATATATAAGTGAGCACACAGTTGCTGAAAGAAGCTAGAAAATTAACATAATGTCACAGAGCCTACTGAGATGTGGCCAAGATTTTTTTCAGGTTATCTACATTAGATTACTATTGTTTATGATGTTTGTCCAACATACCCTGGGGCATTGAGAGGAAAACTAAAGACAAAACAAATGTATCCTTTTTCACCCACTGAGCAAACTTTAATAAACTCACTACTTCTACAAGAGCAGTTTTCTAGCGGGTGGGGGTGGTGAAAGCTCTCCCCAAAAAAAGCATAAATAGCAGAGGGTTAGGCAACTATGACCCGCCAGGGCATCAATCCTTTCACTTATTAACTGGGGTGTTTTTCTGTTAATCTGGGTATCTGTTGAAGTGCCTTTGATACTCAAATAAAAAAGAAAAACTGGAAAATCCAGGCATCATGAGATAGCTGTTATTAGTTTAGTTAGTTTAATAACTAACTAAGGTTAGTTATTAAAGGTTAGTTTAATAACTAAAGCAATCAGTTAAGACCTGGCTATGAAGGACCCAACAGAGATTTGGTCTCACTTCAAATGAAGCTAGATACACTTTAGTTTACAGACTCTTACAGGACTGAGCTGGGGACCCAGATGAAAAGGGAGAACTGTGTTTTTGCCAGGGGAAATAAAACTTCTTGACACCAATTTGAACTAAAATGAATCATTATGTGTCTAATTCCAAAAGAAGATGAATTTTGAATTGGATTCTCTGCAAGGTACAGGAGGAACAAATGGTTGCCCTGAAAAACAATGATTGCAGACCTATTGAGCACAGGTCAGGGTTCAATGTTGGTGAAGAAAATTACATGATCTGAACAATGCCTCTACGTTAAACTTTTTTTCTGTGTTTTCATCCTCTTTGTTGCCTGAAGAATACATTCCAATCCTTAATGTTATATTTAATATACCTCACAAACTGGCAAATCTTTCTTCCCTTTTTTGGTTCTTTTTCTGATTATTGCACACCTCCATATTGTTTTCTTGTCTTTCAGAAGTGTCAATGATGCATTTTGGCCTCATCCTAGTATCTAAGACTACCTCAGCTCATCAAGGCCAAATTCAATTGACAAGATATGAAATCTTGTCCTAACCTTCTCTCAGATGATCTCCCCTTCTCTGAAGTGTGTCCATACTTACTCTCGGGGTTGAAATAAAACATTGCTACTGGAAAGCAGTGCCATGCTTTACAACGAGAAACAGAAAGGCCAAAGGACGAACAGCTGCTTAATTCCTTTGCTCGGTCCATTCTGTGCAAGCGACCTGGTTGCCGGATTCTCATCAGAAAGGGAAAACTGGGTCAAATCAAGGGGGTTACTTACATGAATAGCCTATTAGTGGAGTCAGGCGAATAGGAATGCCACATCCATCCATCTCTACATCACGCATAACCTTTCCAATGGAACCACAGAACTTGAAATCTGTTGGATGAGCATGCCTCTCGTTAACCTGGGAACTTCCTTCTGTTCTCCATTACTGACCATACTCTTTTGGGCTAATTCTTTTTTTCTTTAACTAAATTTAAAACCTTATTTTAAAAATCATCTGGTCTAAATAAGTTTTAACCCTCTTTCTAAGTGTCTTAATTTTTTTCTCCTTGAATGCATTATGTATTATTTTTATGGTGTTAGAAGTCAATTTTCCTTTTTCTCTCACATTTATGATATTTCCTTCTATTACACTACATTTCTGATCAGAGCTCCTTCATTGGCATGCCTTAAGTTGCTCTCTCTGATTTTTATGTCCTTGTTTTCATTTAAACTTGGCCTTTAGTTAATCATGCTCTGCTATGTTTAATTTACATTCCTTTACACATTTACACTTTATTTTCTACAATCCTTAAAAAGTTTCCTATTATTCTCTCACATTCACTGATTCCACTAACATAATTGTGTTGTTATTCCAATTCATAGTTATATGTTTTATTTGTCCCTAAAAATGCACATTCCCTTGTAAAATGCATATTTTAACTTTACATATAAATCTTACTGTGAGATAAATCACAATTTTGCTTACTTTTTTCAACACTTTTTTAGGATGTTTTTATGTTACTGTATAACACCTAGTTCATTGGAGTTTCCTCATTGCTGTTTTTTCCTCATTGCTTTGGGCTAAGAGTTTTGTTATGGGATAAGAATTTTATAATATGTCAAATTCCCATGTAAACATATGTCTATATCTGAGATGTTTTATTTTCCACCAGACTATTTAAATATCCCTGAAATATTATCACAATGTTTTTATTATTGTGGATTCATTGTGTGTTTCAAATATGGATGCTACCCTTATTTTTCTTCATAAATTTAACTATGCAAATTGTGAACGTTTACTTTTCCACATAAATTTTAGCTTGAGTTCTCATATTCCTCAAAATATCCAGCTAAAATTTTGAATGTATTTAATTGAATGCATAGACTATTTGGGGGCGGGGGGAATAGCTGCCTTATATTTTTATTCATTTATTAACATGTGGTACTTCAATTACTAATGGTCTATTATAATTTTGAAATTATTTCTATAAAGGTCTTATGCATGCTTTGTTAAAACACAGATGGTTCATATTTTTCATTTTTGTTATATTTATTTCTATTATGTTTACTAATCATTTATTGCTAATTAAAGAGAACTATTGATTTTTCCATTCATCTTAACATCCAGAAGTCTCACTAATTTTTCTTATCAGATCTTATAAATTTTTTAGTCTCTTTTTATTGCTACTTCTGCCATATTCTTGTCTTATTTTTCAACAGGACTACCAAGACTATGTTAAGTAGTAGCTGTAAGAGTGGGCATCCTTATCTTTTTCAAAATGATAATGAGAATGAAAATACTAGCTCTATTAATTATTAGTCAATAGTAACTTCCTATAGGCTTTTGATGCACAGTTTCCTTTCAAAATTAGGAAGTTACCTTTTGTGAACTTCAAATACTTTATGAAAATTATGAATTGACTTCAACCAAATTTATTTCCTACATCTCTTGAAATAATTATTTTTTATTTTATTTAATCACATCATGATTAACTTGTGATGTTTACCAAATGTTTAAGGAAGGATAATAAAAGTAATCCATAGGCATATAATAACAGTTCTTACTTCTTTGGATTGTTATGAATAAAAGCATTTACAAATATTACAAATATAATCTATGTCTATAGCTATATCTATATCATCTATCTATATATATACATATAAATGTTTTATTTGATAAGAAAATTATTTAAACGCAGATTATTAACATTACTTCCTACTTACTGCATTGATGGTTTTCAAACTATGCCCCTTGGAATCCTCAAACCAAATTGAAGGAGGAAGAGTGAGTAAGGTATTAAAGGATAATGCTTTTCCTTCCGTGCAAACCTGTTTAACTTCAACCAGAGAAACTCTCTTTTTTGTTTGTTTTATATATTACACTTCTGTGTAAATTTTATTTGATAAAGAAAAAATAATGGTTGCATGTCACTGGTTTAATTAAATGTACACTTTTTAATAAAGGCGCTTTTATTTACAGTTGATCCCTAAGTGTTAGTTCTTGCATGCTGTGAAAATAAACAGGTAGATAGAGCCCATAATACACATTACATGTCTCTATTCATAGTAAAATTGACTTTATAAATATGTTTAATTTATTTCTATTAAACAGCAAATTTACTTGAACACATGCTTCCACATCAAATTGCAGTACATGCTGGAGTCATATAAATATGTCCCTTCAATGAGACGACTGTCCTCAATGAGGCAATATGCATATATGAAATGACTACTTATACCACCAGCACACCTTACTAAACTCTAAAAAGAATTTGTCTTGGTGAGACTTTCTGCCTACCCAAAGCTTAACCACACAGGACTGCATTAGTATTTTGAGGGGCCCTAGACATGCCTTCATGGGTCCTTCCGTGAAATAATATTAAAAGTTATATTTTATATCTCCATTGGCATAAAGGTAAATTCACTATGTATTGAAACTTAAAAATTCATTGTTCTATGGAGATTTTAAAAGCAATCAAGACATTTTCCTAGTTTTCTAACAGCATGGCAGCCCTACTGTGCTCAGCGGATAAGGCAGCCTTGCAGCTATGGGTCAAGAATTCAAATACATGTATGATTCTGGCAGGTAATAAAAAGGATTGAGATCAACTGAGAAGAACGTATTATTTGGCAACTAATATTCATCTCCAGTGACAAGCAGATGAGAGAGAAAGGAGAGGGTTCTCTGGTAGAATGGCAAACATGCTTCGAATCAAATGGTTCATTTGTAACAGCTCAATGATGGAAATGGGCCCAATGTTTTCAAATATTATAATTTATTTGAAGATGAGCTAAAAGTACTGTTGACCTCTCATTTAAATTTTATGTCATATCCCTTGCCTTTACAAGGTGGAGCTTAAATTTAAAACATAGTGCAGGAATCACTGCCAAAACAACACATCTGTCTGCTGCATCCAGGAGATAGGAGAGGGATTTTGCAGTCAATGAATTAAGAGGTGGAAGTAGTAGAAATGACAATAAGCTGGTCGGGATCCAACCATGCTATAATCAAATGTGTTCTCTCTTAACCCTCAGAAGAATCCGGTTAGGAGTCTTGCTCTAGTGGCCTGGGTTTACAGTAAGAAATTTGACCCAGAGTTATATTGTTGCATTCAAATCCATAACTACAGTCACACTGAATGTGATTCTTAAAAGAGGAGCTCTTACAGACATGGTATTAACAAATTTATGTTCTGTCTTCCACAGAGTGCTGTTGGACAAAGGGAGTATGGAACATGGAAAGGACAAATGATTCCGTGGTGACAGAATTTGTCCTAGCTGGGCTTTCTGACCACCCAAAGCTCCAGACAGTTTTCTTTGTGCTAATTTTGTGGATGTACCTGATGATCCTGTTGGGAAATGGAGTCCTCATCTCAGTAATCATCTATGATTCTCACTTGCACACACCCATGTATTTCTTTCTCTGTAACCTTTCCTTCCTGGACATTTGCTACACCAGCTCCTCTGTCCCACTAATTCTTGACAGCTTCCTGACAGTAAGGAAAAGGGTTTCCTTTTCTGGGTGCATGGCGCAAATGTTTCTCTCCTTTGCCATGGGGGTCACAGAGTGTGTGCTCCTGGGCATGATGGCACTTGACCGCTATGTGGCCATCTGCTACCCACTGAGATACCCTGCCATCATAAGCAAAGGTACCTATGTGCCCATGGCGGCTGCATGCTGGGTCTCCGGGCTTGTGGACTCAGTGGTACAGACATCTCTGGCAATGCAATTACCATTCTGTGCTAACAACGTCATTAACCATTTTGTCTGTGAAATCCTGGCTATCTTAAAACTGGCTTGTGCTGATATTTCAGTCAATGTGATCAGCATGGCAGGGTCAAATCTGATTGTTCTGGTTGTTCCATTGCTAGTCATTTCCATTTCTTACATTTTTATCGTAGCCACTATTCTGAGGATCCCTTCCACTGAAGGAAAACGTAAGGCCTTTTCCACCTGCTCAGCCCACCTGACAGTGGTGATTCTATTCTACGGAACTATTTTCTTCATGTATGCAAAGCCCAAGTCCAAAAGCTCTGTTGGTGCAGACAAACAAGACATCGTTGAGGCCCTCATCTCCCTCTTCTATGGAGTGATGACCCCCACGCTCAATCCTCTCATTTATAGTCTGCGCAACAAGGATGTAAAGGCTGCGGTGAAGAAAATGCTGGGCAGGAAAACCTTCTCTGATGGACTGTAAATATGGAGTTACACCATGTGACTCAGTATTCAAAGCTGCTGCAGACACAAAATTCAAATATAGAAAATTACCACGTGAAAACAAATTCACCATATCATTCAAAACCATATGGGAGAACTATTTTGGTTTGCTAATGCTACTATTATAGCTTTTGTTCTAACAGCAGAAATAAAACATTCTTGTGGTTAAAAAATAGTATGATGGAAAATGCCAAATGTTGATAATCATTCTTAAACCTTTAGAAAATTATAAAGCAGAAGGTGTACTAAAAAGTACTTTGTAATCTCAAATAAGTACACATTAGTTAATTATTCAAAGTGATTATTAATCAGCACATAATATATTATATATTCATTATTAATTTGTTCATTTATTGGCTATTTGTGTCTACCACTCATATAAGCTCTCTGAGAGTAAGAAGTTATCTATTCCCTATAACATCCCAAAGACCTAGAATAAAATGTGACATATAATAGATGCTCAATAAACATTTTTTGAATAAATGAATGAACCACATCACGTATAAAGCTAGAAATGTATATCTATCATACTGGAGGTAACAAAGGTTATTCAAAAATAAACTTGATCCAATGTAATATCATCTAAATAAACTATATTGGCCTTTTGTCCCATAACTCCCTTAATAGTTAAAGTACTACACTTTATTTTTAATGTGATATGTATTATAATGTAGAAGAACAGGTTTTGTTTACAAGCTACCATAACTTTTCTGGATTTGGTATGTAATGAGACTCAGAGCTAAAAGCGTCCCTTCGTAATGCACCTTATGTGTTAACTTAATAAAATAGAGGTGACATGGTAGCAGAGAATTCCTCTTGGACTTTGAGAAGAGACCGGATTGTAATGAAGACTTCTTTCCTACTCCGCATTGAATCACACAGCTCCTAAAAAGTAGAACTAGACAGAACTGATAATTGACAAAAAACAACAATAAGAGGTATAGAAGGCAAAAGAGAAAAAATAAAGTTGTCCAATGAACTAAAAAGCTACTATGTTTCATGCATTGGGAGACAGGAAAAAGGATGGCTCAAAACTGACATGGTCCCTATTGTCTGAAGAGGGCAGCCCTGTGAGCAATGCAAGCATAAGGAATGGAAACACAATTGCCATCAAAAGAATTGAGTCCCTACACTGTTGGTGGGAATGCAGACTGGTGCAGCCGCTATGGAAGGCAGTGTGGAGGTTCCTCAAGAAATTACAAATAGAATTACCATATGACCCAGCAATCGCTCTCCTGGGTATCTACCCAAAAAATTTGAAAGCATTTCTCTATAGAGACACGTGTACTCCAATGTTCATTGCAGCTTTGTTTACGGTGGCCAAGACATGGAAACAACCAAAATATCCTTCGATAGATGAATGGATAAAGAAGTTGTGGTACATATACACAATGGAATACTATTCAGCGTTAAGGAAAGATGATATAGGAGCATTTGTGACAACATGGATGGATCTTGAGAGTATAATACTAAGCGAAATAAGTCAGACAGAAAAAGCAGAGAACCCTATGATTTCACTGATATGTGGTATATAAACCAAAAACAAGACAAACAAATGAGAAACAAAAACTCATAGACACAGACAATAGTTTAGTGGTTACCAGAGGGTAAAGGGGGTGGGGGGCGGGAGATGAGGGTAAGGGGGATCAAATATATGGTGATGGAAGGAGAACTGACTCTGGGTGGTGAACACACAATGGGATTTATAGATGATATAATGAAGAATTGTACACCTGAAATCTATGTAAATTTACTAACAATTGTCACCCCAATAAATCTAATTAATTAAAAAAAAAAAGAATTGAATTGAGTCCGGATATAGCCCTTTGAGGAGTCTATGAGAGTTGAAACACAGAAGACAAATCTAAAGTAAAAGACTGTAACTATTTGTAAATTGTAAAAGTAAGTCCATAATATTTTCTTTTCTTGTTAACATGTAATTATTTCTTCATAAAGCTAAATAGGATAATTCATGCATAGAACTGAACAGTGCCTAAAACATTCTAAATGTCCAATAAACATTGACTGTTTTATCATTATTAGTGTAGGGTGTACTTTAATAGGCCATAAAGCTTAGAGTAGGCAAGATTTTCATCCTTAATTTTATGGAGTAATTTAGATGCTGTTAAAGTATTGTCTCTCAGTTTCAAATCCAATTTTCTATGCTCTGCTTTGTGAGTTAAGATTAGTACACTGAAAACCATGTTTCTTCTCTGTCAGCTAGTGTCTGTTAAATTCTTCCAAAAGAGTTTTTAGAGAGAGAATGGAAGGTTGAACATAAGGGAGCTCCTTGTTTGCTTCTTGTTCCTGTCAAAATTATGGTTCTTCACTATGATAATGGCATGTCCTTAGCTCTTTCCAGTACTGGTTTCAGGTTTTGTTATGTTTTGTTTGTTTGTTTCTCTCATTTTCTTCATTTCTTCTTTTCTATAACCCAGAACTAGAAGCCACCAGTGCTAACTCCTCCGAGGTTTGAATCTGTCTCTTAGGTTTTACTTCTGGTAAAATGAATAGCTCTGTCAAGTATTTGTCTTGAGGATCTTTTAAAGCAATAAAATATGCAATTCTCTGCTTGTGAAATGCAGTGAATCAGAGTACAAGCAATAGATTTGGTTAGACTCATTTTCATACACAACTAAGTAAGAGTAGTGGGTAAGACATTTGTCTTTCTTCTCAAGTTGCTTTCTTGTGTCTAAAATGTAGTTTATGGACGTCTATTTAGTATACTCTAAAATGGTATAACAATACTAATCATATAATCGTATGAAAGGAAAACACTGTGTAGTTAAACTAGACCTTGAAATATGCATATGTGGGAGTAGGGAATAGACTTAGACCTTGAGAGAAAGAAGTATAATCTTTTTCTTTCACCAATGCATAGCTAGCAACTACCTAAGTTCTATGCCTGGCACATGGTATGCTCTTTCTATAAAGTTTAAATTAATGTATAAGTAAATAAATGAATGACATACAAAATTCAGAAGAGTACATATAGTTTCCAAAATAATATATAAAAATCATATCTTTGGATCCTCATGATAACTCTTCAAGGATCTAATATTTCCCTACCTTTAGAGAAGAGAAAACCTAGTTCCAGAAATATAGAAATATCTGAAGTCACTGGCAGGATGTGGGAAGTCTGATTTGAACAAAACAATTGATGAGCTTAACAACTCAACTATCAGAGAACACACACTCTTCTAAAGTACCTATGGAATGTGTACAAAAATAGATATTTTATTAGGCTGAAAGCAAGAATCAGCAAATATCCAAGAAATTATGTGAAACAGTCCATATTCTTTCAAGTAAGTTAAAAGTAATTAATTTTAAAACTCCATAACCTGAAATAATTAAAACACACTTCTAAAGGATTAATGAGTAGTCAGGATATTCAAAATATTTAACAAATTCTATGGCAAGTGCTCTAATAAATCACAGTGAATGCCTGCCATAAACAACCAGTGTGTCCATAGTAATGTATGCCGGCTAAACTCCAGCTTTGCTTTATAGCTCAGAGAAAAAACTGCAAACAAAAAATTAAAACCTCATAAGCCTAGGCGTCAGCTGGCACCCACTGGTACAGCAATACTGGTTCCTTATAGTCAGTATTCATTCCAATTGGTTGACAGCTGTGACGTAGTCTGTGCAAAGTACATTTTTAGAATCCACCCTGCTTAGAAATGAAATATAATTGAATACTATATATTAAAATTTACTGGATATTAGAAAAGCTCTTTTTTTAAGGAAAAATTTGCATTTAGTTTCTTATAGGAAATTTGGCTTCACAAAGAGAGAAGGAAGGAAACAAAAGGAAAAGAAAGTCAAGGATAAGGAACTATAGAATTTGAATGCAAAGCCAACACACAGGCATTGGGCTGTATATTCACAGGTTATTTCTTATTAAATCTTCGCAATAATCTTGAAAAATAGTATCTCCTTGTTCTCCATTTCTAGAGAAAGAGACTGACACTCATAGAAGTTAAGATCATGCAGGTTCTAGGTGGTAAAGCTAATTTTCAAACCATAGTCTTGACTCTAAAGACATGATTTTCTCTACTGCCTACTAGTCAGAAGGGAAATATCCTGAGGTCCAGTTGCATCTGAATCAGGAAAATTAATCCAAAGATATTAGAGGGCAAGAAAGTTAAGATATCCTCAGTGAATTTAACATCAGAATTTCTCCAAAGCTGATAACTGGATATAAAGGTGTATTCGTGGAACTAAGATGACCAAGTTCTCAATAATTACGGCAAAAGCCATGGATAAGAGCGAATAATGCTTAGACTTTGTCTTGAACCCAGCATTGTATCATCCTCCTGAGAAACTCATTGATATCCATGTACTTAACAGGTAACAGGCGATAAACACCCGGAACCAAGTGTTTTAACCAACCAGAAAACTGCTAACTAAACTTAGGGTCATAGGTTTTCAGTGTGATACACTTTAGGATAATGAATTTTTAGGTTCACGAATTTCTAGTGTATAAGAGAGGCAGAAAACATGACTAGTTAGGAGACTGGATGTGCAGTCAAACTGCTTGGACCGGAGCTCACATCTACCTTACTAATTTACAGCCTATGAAAGCAATTCAACTTCTCTGAACCTCAGTTTTATTTATTGAGAGGGTTAAATGTAGCAGCTCATTCACCCTCACTTTATAGCACTCCTCTCACTCTACAAAAAGGATCTTAGTTTTGAAAAACTCAGGAGCTGGAGGAGTAGGTAGAGTTCCACTACAGCCAGGTTTGCTTGTGGTGATAGTGGATCAGCAGGTAGACGGCATCTAGCCATCATATGATGATCCAAAATTTAAACACTAATGACGGATATTAAATTTGATACTGTGGATGGTATGATTTTTGATGCAGATATTACAATATCTCTGCAGTAGATGAAGAAGGAGAGCAACCATTACTAACTGCCCTTCACATTTTAGGGAAGAAAAAAGTAGAAACCACTAAAAAGAGAAGCAAGTTGCAAGAGATAGAGAGGGATGGCTAGGCATAGTAACCAAGATCACAAAAGGCCTAAAAGGTAATATCCTAACTCAAAGAAAGGAAATCGGAGATAAGGACATTGGCGATTATCAGAGATACTAATGTGGAGAAGAGGGACTACGACCCAGTTGGTGCAGAAACGGCTCCTGTGGGGCAAGCAGGAGAATCAACAGTGGTTAAGTCCAAAGTCGTTGTAAGCTCAGTAGAGCCCTAAACCGAGATAGAAGAGCAATGATTTTACTGGGCCCAGATAGGAAATTCTTATGACTATCTCTGGACAACATCCATGAGGTTCCCAGAGAAATGGGAAAGAACAGCCCTCTTCCCTGATTCAGATGAATTAAAAAAGAAGCAGCCACTTCAGTGACTAATGTTTTCTGTAGCTCAGGCAAGGGAACACAGTAAACATCACTTGTGTTGCAGATACATTTCATCCTCATAAGACCCTGAAGATATACATGTTTATATAATAAGGATATGAAGTCCAAAAAAGTTGTACAAAATGCCCCGGATCACACAGCTAGGAAGTGGCACAATGAAGATTAGACCACAATTAAACAGACTCTGAAATTCATACGCTTTCAATCACCCGATCATATATATTAATTTTTTGACTGGTGAAAGATCTTCCTATCCATCTCCTTAGCAAATAGACAAAGACCAATTTTCAGCTGTATTTGGCCTCTGATCATATAAAACACAATGGTTCAAAAGAGGCCAATCGGCCAAGGAAGACATTTCTTTTCTACTTGCTGTCTCATAGCCTCATAATTTCCTCTCACGGGAATATAAAACACAGTCTGATATTTACACCGAAGCAGAGAACTACATCTCAGAGGACATCATTAAAAGTTGACTGACCTACTTCTCTCGGATACCAAGGTACAAATAGGTTACATAGGGATGGGATCCCATGTGCTTGCAACCATCTAAAGTCAAGCTTGTTAAAGTAAACTTGTAACTTTTTAACAACACTCTTCCCTCTACAAGTTTTCTAGAGGGAACCTTGGGTTGTTCCTAGGAGATGCAATTCTCCTTAGTTACAACTTAACATGAAAAAAGAGTGGATCAGATCATCATGTGGAAAATTCTAAAAGTGGAATCATTTTTTCTAGAAAGAGAAAGCAGCCTCTATGTACTTGTCAACACCAAGTCACTCATAAAATATAATTAGAGAGGGTAAAGAAGACCCATTCTAATGAAAACATTAAGTAGAGAGAGAGGTGATAAACTGATGGGAAAGAGAATAATATAGCATATGCATTTTGTTTAGTCACATAGAATTAAAGAGATTAACCACAGTCCCCACCCCTCCACATTGCTTTACACTCAGCTTCTTTTACTCAAGTACATTCATTGTATAGCAGCAAAGATAGTTTGAGTTATGACTACCAGAAGATATGAAATCATACACATAGTCCATTGTCACCTCGGGAAATCAATTGATGGCCCATAACTAATGTTGTGGTTTTTAAAAAAATCATTACAGTTGTTTGGAAATAGAATGATCTAAATTGAAAGTGGAGAGTTCTTTTTTCTTCACTGTTCACCTAAATCCAGTACAACCATGGGTCAGGACACTATAAAGGAGAATCCCGAGTAGGACTCCTCCTACCTGGACTAAGTTTTAATAAGAATTAAGATTATTTTCTAACTCTGAATTTACATAATCTATAATGACTTTTAAATATGGTACAAGTTAAGTGTTCAGCTCGGGGTCAGTAAGATGATAAATGGCAAGTAAAAAAAGAATGATAAATATATAATCATACTAATTAGCACCCCTTTATAACAGGACAGTTCATCACATCGATTCAGAATCACTGTGGAATAATCATGACCTTCCAAAAGAACCTAGGTTCTTTTGGAGGATACAGACGAACAAATTATGTGTTCACCTGCATCTAGATATGTCAACATCCATTACAGAAAATGTAAGATGTGGATAGCCAAGGTTTCTAACAGTAGCTATATGATCACATATCCATGAATGATTCATTGCTAGTACAAATATTTGTGCCGATTGTAACACAAATGTGAGTAAGTGAACTAGAGTTGATCAAACTACTTTATCTTTTGTTGGGGATTTTATATGATTCTCAAATTAGCAAAGTAATTTCAGAGAACTCAAACTTGAAAGTTTTAAATAAATGTGTTGTTTTTAACATTCCCTAGTATTCATCATGACTAAAAATGTTTCAGTACCTGTGCGTTCGGCATCTGGTAGCATTGGGTTCAGGCATCTGTGGTGAGAAGGTAATCTGGCCTGCCAATCCATCCAGTCCCGCGTCTCTGTCATACCTTGCACTTCACCCACCCCCAAGATACACAAGTCCCAGGAAAGTAGGATGCAGTACCTTAGCCCTGCACACAAACGAAACACCCAAAGATGAGCATAGAAAGACAGCCCTGACCCTTGAAAGTATGAGCTCTGCCTCTTCCAAATATTTTCTGCTTTGTTTTATAGGAACCTGTGCTGCATATGAACGTCATAATGCAGCATCTTCTCTCGTCTTAAGACAAAATTTACTCTCCAGAAGATAGTCCTTACAAGATATCAAGTTGTGGCCATTTCTCAGTTTAGTATGAATGAGAAACTGGGCCCTCATCAGAGATGATATTCAAAAAATATTTAACAGTAAGGCATAGGCAACAACAAAGCAGACTAGAAACCCAGCTGGAATGACATGTAAGACTGTAAGCAGAGTTGTGGTTTGATCTTTATCACATTTTAAAAAGATCCATCATACTGCTGTATGGAGAATATACTGAAGGAAGGCAAGAATGAAAAGTGAGAGACCAGTAGGATGCTGTTGCAGAAATGTTATTTTAAGCAGGAGCTCATGACTTGTCAGAGCTGTACAATACACATCCTTGAGTCTCCCACAGCTTTTTGGTCTGCCAACATGACTGCTGAGCTAAACTGACTTGAATACATTTACCAAGAAAAATGAGCCTCTTCTAATTTAGATGGAATTATCTTAAATGACTTGCAAGGCTTTGTGTAATCACATTCAATAAGTTATATAATTTTGTCTCATACAAGCATTCATATTTTCCCCTACTCATTAAAGAATAGATTCCGTTCTTTGGTGGCAGCAATTCGTTTTCATACTCCTTCTATTGATTTTTATAACTTCACATTGAAGCAGAATGATTATGTCTGTGTTATTTACCAAATCCAACTAAAAGTGATTATTTATAGCATCAACAGTAGGGAAACTGTACTCAGACTCACGGATTCATAATCAAATATAATAATGTTAACTATTTTTTATGAAGTCCCATAAGTACTCTTTATGCCATAACAGCCTTGTCAGTCATCTGTAAATACTTGAAAAGCTGTCACATAAAAAGTAGTATATACTTATTTTTGTTGTTCGATAGGAAAAGCTGAGTAGCATATAGAGAGTGATATATGCAGATAAATATAAAGAATGTTCTAATAATGAGAACTATTCAAAAATAACCTGTATGGCCTCACGAAATGCTCTAACCATCACTGGGTTTGGGGGCAGAAATAAGATGAACATCAACCATACTTAGATGTGTTTCTGTCATCTCATAAGGATTACAACTAGATTAATTTAAAGATGATTTTCAGCTCTAAGATCCAATAATTTAGAATTTGAGTTTTTACTGGTGTGATTGTATGAGTAAGCACTTAATTATCCTTATCTCCATTATAAAAGTGATTGAGATTATTCCAAAAATAAATAAAATATAAGCAGTCCCCTGAAAGAATAAGTTGTAATTATTATTGCAGGATTATTTATGATAGTGAAAAAAATGAAAACAAGGTAAATGCCCATTACTTGAGAATAGGTTAAACGAATCATGAAACATATGTGTAAATATGGTAGACTACTATGTAGCCACTAAAAACAAGTGTTCCCTGAGTATTTGATAAGTGAAAAACTGCTTATGACATAATTTTAAGCATAAAAGGATGTAGATTACAGATAAAGGTAGTAATGTTATGGCTTGTAATATAATGCTTCTCATGTTTTTCTCTAAGAAGTTTGAATCTATATTTCTGAGGCTGTATATTTTTATCAACTGTGTCCAAGTTAATCCCAATGTTGTCAAAGGGTTTGGCCCATATCAGGTGCTCAATAAATACCTGATAAATGAACAGGAGGGGAAAACGTGTGACGTATTTTTAAAATAATTTTTTTACTTTGTAACTACAGCTGCATTTCAACATTATGTTAGTTTCAGGTGTACAACACAGAGATTAGACATTTATATAACTTATGAAGTGTTCACTCCAATTAGTACCCATCTGCCACCATACATAGTTATTACAATATTATTGACTGTATTCCCTAAGCTGTACTTACATCCTGAGACTATTTTTATAACTGAGAATTTTATAACTGTATTCCCTGAGACTATTTTTATAACTGTGAATTTTTATAACTGTGAATTTTTCACCCATCCGCCTAAACCCCCTCTATCTGAAAACCATCAAAATGTTCTCTGTATCTATGAATCTGTTTCTATTTTGCTTTTTATTTATTTTCTTTTTTAGATTCCACATATACGTGAAATCATATGGTATTTATCTTTCTCTATCTGACTTTTTTCACTTAGCTTAATACACTCTAGGTCCATCCATGTTATCACAAAGGACAAGATTTGATTCTTTTTATGGCTGAGAAATAATCCATTGTATATATGTACTACCTCTTCTTCATGCAATTGTTTATTGATGGACACTTAGGTTGCTTTCATATCTCGGCTATTGTAAATAATGCTGCAGTGACCATAGAGGGCATTAAGAGTAGAACTATCTATATGACCCAGAATTCCCTTCTCTGGGTATCTACTCAAATAATCTGAAAACATTTATCCATAAAGATATATTTACCCCCATGTTCATTGCAGTATTATTAACGATGGTCAAGACATGGAAACAACCAAAGTGTCCTTCGATAGATGATTGGATAAAGAAGATGTGGTACATATATACAATGGAATATTACTCAACCTAAGAAAAGATAAAATACATCACATGTGACAACATGAATGGATCTTGAGATTATCATGCTAAGTGAAATAAGTCAGACAGAAAAAGTAAAACCATGTAATTTCAGTCATAAGTGGGATATAAAACTGAAAGCAACAAAGGAATAAGACAAACAAAGAAACAAAAACTCATAGACAAAGACAACAGTTTAGTGGTGACCAGAGGGTCTGGGGGTATGGGAGACAGAAGAAGAGGGTAAAGGAGTCAAATATATGGTGATGGAAGGAGGACTGACTCTGGGTGGTGAGCACACATGTGATATATAGATGATGTATTAAAAAATTGTATACTTGAAGCTATGTAGTTTTGTTGACCATCGTCACCCCAATAAGTTTGAATTTAAAAAAATGAAAATGTAAAACAAAGCAATGTTTTATACCAATAGAATAAAATAAACACCTTCTCTGTTCCTAAAAAAAAATACAAAAAAATATGCAAATGCTTCAGTAGCAGTGTAAAGTGTTGTTTTTGGAAAAATCACTTAACAAGGAAAAATGAAATCTCTAAGTTCACATCCTTTCATCTTACATCCCTAACTCTAGAGATTTCCTTAAGTTATTTCTAATAAAAGGAAAGAAATTTCACCTGATACATATATATTGATGGTCATTTTATCAAAATCTCAAAATATTAGAAACAAATTAAAATACCCAATAATATTAAAAATGTATGCTAGAATTATAGCAGTTCCACTTAATGAAGTATTCTTCAAATACTGAAAAAGAATATTACAAATACTATAAAAATCACAAAAAATTGATATAAAGTGGCAAATTCTAATTAAAATTCATCTATACAACAATTATACTGGTATAAATAAAAATGCATGTTTTAAAATTAACAAAACTATGAACCTGAAAGATAAAAAGAGTTTAAAGAGTTGGAATTACTTATTTAGGATTCAGGGGTATTCATGTTGTCTTATTTATAGAAAAAAAGAAAAACAAGTTTTATGAGACAAATATTGTATGATCTAGATCATTTATATATGGACATATCTACAAAGACTGAATTCCTAGAAACAGAGATTAGATTGGTGGTTGCCAGGGCTGCAGGAAGCAGACATGGGTGATGGTGGTCAGAGGGTACAAATTTCCAGTTATAAAATTAATAAGTCTGGAGACCTAATGTACATCATGGTGACTATAGTTAACAATATGCACTGCATACTAGAAAATTGTTAACATAGATTTTAAATTTCTCAACACACACACACACACTCACACACACACACAAAAGCAATTATGTGAGATGATGTATGTGTTAACTAACCTTATTTAGGTAATCATTTTGCAACACGTATATACATCAAATTGTCATATTACATACCTGAAACTTATAAAATGTTATGTCAATTATACATCAAGAAAACTGGGAAAGGAAGAAAAATTATTGGGGAAAATTTGACATTTCTTAAAACTTTTGGACATATTCTAATTCCAGTCGCAACTTATGTTGAAGCTACCAAATAGAGACACATTCAGTGAATACTCCAAGAAACATATGGAAGGTTTCTTAAGATAATTGGGTCTTTGGAATGTTCAGAAGTTAGGGACTTTATCTCTAGGGAATCCTAACTTCCTGACTCACAAACTTAGGGCCTGAAGAAGCTTGTAAAAATAAATTAAATTGACTTCCAAAAGAAGCTGAGTCTCTCTGGAGTAAGTGTCAACCTTAGGACAAATCATGTAAAACTAAAGTTGCATCATTGATCTTATTTTTAATATGTTTTACTTCCTTGACACCCTCTTAAGAAGATTCGTGTACAGCCAAATTGCCTGAGTGTGGATATTTTTTCCCACATTTTTTAAGAAGAGGAGCAAACGTCTTTAAAACTGGAAATCTTCTGGTGTCATCTGAAAAATGCAAATGGAATTCAAATTCTGGAGAATGTTTTCTATTACTTAATAGAATGGTACAATGTGGATGACTTCAAAATCCAGTCAGGAGGTAAGATACAGAGACAGGTTTTTATTAAAATTATTTCAAAAGAAAAATAACCTATCGATAAATATAAAATTTTTTGAGTTGAGGTGATCCTTGCTGGTGGGATTTTGAATATATAGATGAAAAGGAACAAAATACAAAAGCCCAGACATCATCTCTAAGACCAGAATATTTTTAAATATTTTTAATCCCAAAATAGTCCATAGAAGAGACTAGAGAGGAAGAGAAGCTTGCTTGCAATGTAACAGACCCTTATAAATAATAAGCTAATGATTACTGTATTCAAGTATCCCGTTCACTAAAATCTTAAGTAAAACTTATTTGCAGAAAGAATCCATGGTGATTTACATATTAGTCACACAAAAACTATGCTTAATAAGGGTTTGAGGAAACGGAATTAAAGGTGTTTATGGTGAAAATAGGATTAGAAACAACAAATATTTAGTAGAGGGCAGAAGTAACTATAATTATTAGTTTGAACCCCAGGTGACCAAAGCAAAAGAAGCAATATAAAAACTTTTGAATTCTCATTTACATAACAAATTAAATTCCACTGTCCTAGACCTGAAAGGGATTTGGGGCATATTTTTCACTTGAATTCATTATTGTGAATAATGTCTTTGTAAGTGGAAGATAATGAATGTCTTCAATGTTTTCAAAAGAGGCAAATATATTTTATTTGTATATTTATCATATGGATCCTCGAAGATAGTTAATTGCATCATATTAAATTGTAGTTTTATAAAAACTGTATAAATTAGTAAACATTGTGGTCTAGTATAAAAATAGGAACTTGGGGATCAAAAGTAGGGGTTTCAATCATAGTTCTAGTATTTACCAACTATTAGATGTCGAAATTTGTACTTAACTTGAAATCTCATACTAATTTCCTTATGAGTGAAAATTTCGTAATAATATTTGGATTATTTTTGAAGATTAAATGATAAAAATTATGTAAAGTGCCTCATACTAGGCCCTCACACGTTGTCAGTGACTTCTCTTTGTGAGCTAAAACAATACTTCTTTCCCTGTGGCATATTAATTGAAAATTAGAGTTTATGAAATCTATAAATTGAGAGTTGGTAAATCCATTAATCTCTGCACAGTATCAATGGTCTTAATTGATCTTTTCAGAAGAGCTGAAGAGGATAGCAGGATTATTTCCTATAGTAAGAATTTAGAGTACAGATGGCGTGTGTTTTTTATCCAAAAATCTTAGTACTTTAAACATTAGATCTTTAAGTAGCTAAGTCAATAAAAGAAATCACAAGGAAAAACTTAGCGAAAGTTAGAGGTCCTCCTAGAAAGTTAAAGGGTTTGATTTCTGGTTTGGATAAAAAAGTCACAAACTTTCCTACACCTATTACAACACTAAAACAGGACCCAGATGTAGTCCCAAAGTATTAAAGGACAGAATGGTCATTCATTGGAACAGACCAGGGATTGGGAGAGAGGAGTTAGAAAGACGGCTAGGATCCAGGCCAGTTCAGCTTTCTCATCTTTTAGTGACAATTCTGTTCTAGGAATCAATAGTCTGCAATCTCTTTTGATATATATGATTAAGTCAAGAACTCAAGTTCTTTATCTTGGTGTACCTCCAAAAAGCAATAAACACTGTTACCTGGAGGATTTTGTGGGTAGGGATTATAAACACTCTAGGTTCACCGGAAACCGTGGGTTGCAATCATTAACTAGTTAGGTCACAACAATATAACTCAGGTTCACTGTGTAGTCTCTACACACCTAAGACTGTTTCACCTTTTTTTTTGAGTTAATTTTTCTCACATAATTGGACACCTACTTTACTGTATCACTCTTTTTTTAAATTATATTTTTATGCGTATCTATTTTAGAAATTTGGGTAATTCAGAAATGTAGGGAAAAGTTCTCTAAGATAACCATCAGTGCTTTGAATATTTCTTTCCAGTCTTTCTATTCTTTCTAGGTTATCCTGGTTTAGATTTTGGTTTTGCAAACAATGTTGTAACTGTTGTTTTGCTCCTGTTTTCACTTAATCATTTTAACATAATTTAAACATCACTTTTGTGTTTATACAAATTCATCACAAATGTTGTATTTGTAGGTGCATAATGACCCATCAAATGGGTGTACCATGATTACTTAGCAATTTCCCTGGCATTAGCCAAGAATGAAAAACTATTTTAAAAAATAATATCCAATAATGACAAGAACTAGAAAAACTTGAACTATCTAATACACAGATCTCATGGAAAGTAATTTATTAGAAACTATCAAGAATCTCAAAATTCTTCATCCCCTTGCTCCTAAAATGCACTTTAGGGAAGTAAACTTAAATGGAGAAAAAAAATCAAGCACAATGCTATTCAACAGTGTTTGTCAATTGCTCCTTAAAAGCTACACTAGCACAAGAGTAATGAAAGTAATTTCTTTTATACTGTCCATTATCCCTTTATTTCCCACTTGAAAAAGCATTAAAGCAGACTGGTGGTTTCTCTTATAAAGTTTTGCAAGTGAATTTTCTTTTTCAGTAACTACCTCGGAGATGTTAGGATACCAAATGCACACCGTAATTATTTTCTGCAAGTAATTTCCAAATAGAAATCAATTTTTAGGATATGTTCCTAGAAAAGAAAAGAGGGGACATTTGATGTGATTCACATCTTGCCTGCACAAACTTCAGTACAGGCCCCAAATGACTGATGCTCGTTTGAAGGATCTGTAAGAATCTATTCCCAGATTCACAGTAGCTTGATATATGCACCTTCAGGCAATCAAATTTCAACGTTAGTACCAAATACAAGTATATCCTGGTCAGCCCAACTTTTCTATCCTCTTTGTAATGTGTGCCTACACATTACAAGTACGGTGCAGCTTGAATTGGGTAAGATCCTTCCTTTCCATCGCCAGCAGATGTATAAACATTCTATTATGCTTATTGACATGTCTCACCATTATAAACTGGAATTTTCATGGAAAGTAGCATAACCTGTTGGTAAACAACTACCCCAGGGAGAAATGGCAAATCCTCTATCAGAAACACAGCCACTGTTTGAAAACGCTAAGTAGGAACTCACCCATTGGATCAATTTTTTTTTTCCCTTGAGGAACATTTTTAAAGCTAGGTAGAATACCTTGAGGATGAAGAGGTGTTTTCAAAATTATATTCTTTGATTTATTCACTATAAGGAAGAATGTCATCTACTAATATCTACTCTAAATTTTTTCAGATCAAAGTCACTTGCTCCATGCTTTATGGTACACAACTCAGCAGATGCCTCGGCTGACTTCAAATTCCTGTTTTGGAAAATATTGTCCCTAATTGCAAGTTCAACAAATGGAAGAGCAATGACTTTTATATGGGCAGAAATAAAAGGGAGGCTCTTCTGTACACAATTTGGTTGCTTGTATATCTAAAATCTAAAGAACACAAAATTTATTGCAATACACTTACACAGAAATCTCACTTACAGCTCTCACAAAAGGTTCAGTTTTGCATTGTCTACTATTCAGCGACAATCCTACATTCAATTAAAGTACCTCCAAAGGTATTGGAGACAGATGGTCTAAAGGGCCTTACTAGTCATGTGAGTTCAGCAGAGCAGCAGCATGTGGAAACATGTTGATAAATGCAGACCTTAGAATCCACTTCAGACCCTCTAATTCAAAATCTTTTACAAAGATTCTCTGTGTGATTCATCAGGATACTAAAATTTGAAAGCACTCTACTAGATAGGTGGTTCTCTTCCTCTGTTGCACATTAAAATCATCTGGAGAACATAATTTAAAAATATGCCTGATTCTCATTCCTTAGACAACTTATATAATTTGGGAGGGAAATAAGCATGTAGTTAAAAATGGGGGAAGGGGAATGTAAACTAAGACAATACAGATTTGAAAAATATGTTTTGAAGTACATTTCAGTTACTGTGTTTTTACATACATTTTACCTCTATGAACTTCATTTTCCTCAGAGAATGATAGTCATGATAAAATAAGTAATATGTGTGAACATACTTGTAGACCAATAGTATTGCTATTGATTGGCATGGTACAAATGAAATAAATAGATATTTTAACAGATTAAGTATGCTCTTTCCAAAATAATAATATTCAAAGTGGTGTCTGTGGGTCCACTGAATTGGAAATAACAAATGTTTGTTAAAAATGCAAATAGTTCTTCCCTACTCAGAACTTGGGCATCACAATCTCACGGATGGAATACAGAAGTCCATGTTTTTAATTAGCTACCAGTGTAATTCCTATGTGTCTTCAAGCCCCTGCTTTATGAGCTGGAAGAGGAATTCGAAAAGCTAAACTCATGGCTGTTCCCAGCACTCCAGCTAATGCTGACACTCTTGCTGCCCCTCCTGCAATGATCTCTTACTTTATATGTTAATATTTTACAGACTCATTAAATTAACATGCAGGATTTTTTCTTTTCTGGATTACTCTAGGTATAAAATAATAAAATGGAAAGGACCAATTGGACAGAGATCGAGTTCATTCTGCAGGGACTTTCTGAGTACCCAAGAGCTGAAAAACTCCTTTTTGCAACGTGCTTGTTGATGTACCTGGTAATCCTCGTGGGGAACAGCACCCTGGTCCTCCTAACTCTCGTGGATTCCCGCCTCCAAACACCCATGTACTTCTTCCTGGGTAACCTTGCCTTCCTAGATATTTGGTTTACATCCTCCTTTATCCCTTCAATGCTGATACACTTCCTATCCAAGAAAAAAACCATCTCCTTCACTAGATGTGTTATGCAGATGTCGGTGTCCTACACAATGGGGTCCACAGAATGCGTGCTTCTGGCAGTGATGGCCTATGACCGCTATGTGGCTATTTGCAACCCTCTGAGATACCCCATCATCATGAGCAAGGCGCTTTGTATTCAGATGGTTGCTCTCTCCTGGGGACTGGGCGTTCTCAACTCATTGACAGAAACTCTTCTTGCCATCCGGTTGCCCTTCTGTGGAAAAAATGTCATTAATCACTTTGTGTGTGAAATATTGGCCTTTGTCAAGCTGGCTTGCACAGATATTTCCTTGAATGAGGTTGCTATCATGTTAGGTAACGTAATATTTTTGTTTTCTCCATTACTGTTGATTTGTATTTCCTACATCTTCATCCTTTATACTGTACTAAGAATTAGTTCAGCAGAAGGAAGGAAAAAAGCCTTTTCCATCTGCTCAGGCCATATAGCAGTGGTGACTGTGTTTTATGGGACAATCCTTTTCATGTATATGAAGCCAAAGTCCAAAGATAATGTTTCTGACAAACTGATTTCCCTGTTCTATGGAATAGTCACACCCGTGCTCAATCCTATCATCTATAGCCTGAGGAATACGGAGGTTCATGGAGCTGTGAGAAAACTGATGACCAGATACTGGTTCTGGAGGAAAGGATGAGTTCATACATAAAGTCAGCTCGTATAGTGAGGACAAAGGTTTCTAATACAAATCCAACAAAAGACAGGTTAGATGTAGAATCACAGAATTGAAGAGTTGAAAAGAAATTTCAAGATGATAACGTAGCTTTATATTTTTATGAAAATGACATAAAAGTATAGAGTCATCTGGTCTAAGAAATGAGAATAAACTTTTAAAAATAAGAAAAAATTGAAATCAAGCTTTTCTAAGAAAATCTAGTGCATGGGTCTACTTAACGAGAAAACACGTATTTTTCATTCCCCTTTTTGAGAGAGTTAGTTGAGTTCATGTTTTTATGATTTTTTGTTTATTATTGGTTTTTGTTTTACCCAGGGACTTGATCTGGCCTAGACCTAACTTTTCAGGTACATATCTCCCCTTCTTCTTTCCCTCCCCATCTTTCTCCCACCTCCTTTCCACATGCTGTGCTCCATTCACTACGTAATTATCCAACTATATCATGGTCTTTCATACCTTCACTCCCATCATCACATTTCTCTTTGTATGGTGACATCCTAGCAATCTTATTAAAGACAATACAAGTGTTATATTTTCTGCAAATCCTTTCAAAATTTACCCAAAGTTAGCTTTCCCCTCCTCCACGCTGCTTTGAATTTTATCTCTGTTCTAACAATTTTCCTTTTAGACTACAATCATTTGTTAGCTTCTGAAATCTCCCCAATGGCAGAATTCACTGTTCTCTTTATGAAGTCTAATGTCAAATTCATTAAAAACAGTAGGCAGTAATTAACTGTTGAACTGATCAATTAATTAAACATTTAAAAGGAGAACAAAATATAGTTCAAGGACTTAATATAATGCAGGGAGATAAGAAAACTTGAATATATGTATTATTTCATTTACTAAATGAGAAATCCAAAAGCTAATTTTAAATGTATAGAAAAATAGAGCAGATAAAAGATTGAATAAAATATTAAAAGAGGTCATTTGGGCTGGATAAGACAAAAATCAGATGAGTGTATATTATTCTCTAATAGTCAATTGCTGAGAAAAATATATCAATTGTATAAATCCTTCTTAAAGAACACTGACAATTTTATTCTTTCAGAAGCAATAGATATTCGTTTTAACAATATTCCTTTCAAAAATAATCCTCTTGAAATTGCTAGGGAGTAATAACATGTACTTGTACTTTTTGTATAAAATAGCATATCTCATATTTATATAATATACAGTTGAGCTTCCTGGTACAGCGTTATAGCCTGAGCTGGAGGAGGACACCATCTATGCTGAAGGGCCACATGGAAAGGTTTTAGTAGCGCAAAAGTGTTCAGGAGAGCATCTTTGCTTGTCCTGCCCAGCATGATGTTTTGGAGCCTGAGGGAATAAGTGAAATATCAATGTGAAAGGGAGGTCTAGTTCAGGTTGTCAGAATTGTAGCAGAATGAAGAGGATGCCCACACAGGA
Source organism: Rhinolophus hipposideros (assembly GCF_964194185.1). NCBI lineage: Eukaryota > Metazoa > Chordata > Mammalia > Chiroptera > Rhinolophidae > Rhinolophus > Rhinolophus hipposideros. The sequence continues at coordinate 58,833,971 of NC_138057.1, forward strand.
GACGGCCCAGCTCTGGTGGCCAGAGCCCAAGCAGGATGAAAGGGGTATACACACAAGATGTGGGGTACAGATCCCAGTACCTGGTTAAGGATCACATTTGCAAAGTAGGGTTACCTAACAAAAGTTATTAGAAGATAAGTGGGGTTAGGAAAACGTTGACCTGCCAGGGGAAAGAGTAGGGCAGGTGGCCTAGCATGAGTTGTCAGAGCCTGAATGTGTGAGGAAGGCATCTACAGGCTGACGCAGATAATGGGTAGCCAAGACTAAGTGGGGCATAGAGGGAATCCCTGAATAAAGACCTAAATGGTGTGAGTAGGGCACACCCACGGAAGAGAAAATAGTCAAGTGTGGCAGAATCCATCAGTCTGAAGCAGGCATCTTTGAAGAGGGACAGCCTTTCCTAAAGTGTTAGATCTCAATCAACCTAAAAAGAATGTTAGTGTGTGGACACTGGGGTGCTAGAGGGTAATGTGAAGCAAAAGAAATGGGAGACCAGTTACACATAGGAGATAAAACAAGTAACAACCAAACATATTACGTACAATGGAATCCAGGTTTCTCACTGTAGAGAAGGAGTTACAAAGGGAAAAAAACTAGAATAAACCTTGTGGTGTTGGTTTAGAATTAGAGATAGTCTGACCACCAAATGCATAGTCAACCAGCTTACATCCGTATCTTTACAAAGTTATCACCCTTACGCTTCTCCCCTCGTCCAATTAATGGCTGCATTAGAGTTATTTATTTAGACCAATGAAATCACTTTTGATGACTGCTTGTCCATACATGAGAGATCCTCAAATCCAACCCTACAACCTTGTAATTCCCATATTCATCCTGTCTTCATCCCCTTGCTTTCTGTCTAAGTCTTCATTGCCTCTATGGGCACTATTGTAATGGTCCTCAAACTCATCTCTCCCATTCTTAATCAATCCTCCATACTGTCACAAAATTGGTCTTTCTAACCCAAGAGCTTAACCTGATTACATTACAAGAGTGCAACAAAATCTTCACTGACTTTCTCTTTTCTACAGAATAAAAACCAATGTACAAGGTTCTTGACAATCTGGCCTCATCAAACCATTTCACCTTTTTTAACTCTTAAATGAATGCTAATCAATACCCCTGGAAGGATCTCTCCCTTCCTTGGACTTGAATAACAAAACTTAGTAGCAATTGGTTGCTTGTTTTGAATTTACTTTCCGCATTTGATTGTCACAACAAATTCATGACATAAGTGTTGCTGTATTCATCTTCCAAATGAAGTAACCAAAGCACAGAGAGGTCAAATTCAGTTTTCCAAGGTCACACAGCGAAGAAGTAGAAGAGTGGGAATTCAATCCCGAGTAGTTGGGTTGTAAAACCCATGATTTTCCATACCACCACAGCACTACTCCTATTGCAGCAGCTACTAAATTGACAAGTATTGACACTGTTAATTAAAAAGATGATTTTTCCACAAATTTTTATTTCTTTAACAGCAGTATGTAGACCATTACATAGAATAATATACTGTGTGATTTTAATTGAGAATCACGTTTTCATAGCTCTTATTGTATTGTGCTAATGAAGGTTCAGTGGAAAGGATAATGAACAGGATTTTTGAATTAATATCCATTCTCATTTGAACATTGCTCTTAACTTTATTCAAAATCTTTTTGTCATGATATATTCCTACTGCTCCTTCATGAACGCCTAAATATTACCTTGTCTTGTACACCTGAAACTAATAAATTAAAAAAAAAGTAGTCTGTGTGCTAACATTAACGGTTATTGATTATTTCTTATATGGAATATATCATTAACCTTGACTTAAACTCTCTCCTTTGCATTGTATTTAGAAAGTGATGACGAATGCTAACCCCATCCTGCTATTAGATGTATTAAAATAGCCAATTATGTAACATAAAAAAGACTAGTCATAGGCAATGAAAGAATGAGGAAGCCAAGGTTGTGTGTGCAACTGCAGTTGACTCACATGGGGCAGAGCAACCCACGGTCCTCATGCCCATGATCCTATCGAAAGCCCTAACAGGTTTTCACAAAGCCAAGCTAATAGGTATTTGATGAAGACAGTTTCGGAAAACTACCCACTTGGAGATAATAAACCCAAGGCCAGATAATAGAAAATGTTAAAAGGGATACAAACTTTACTTAGGAAGCCTCCATGTAGAAATAGAGGTTTGTGAAGTTTGGATACTTTTTACTTCCTCCTCCATAGATTATACTCACCTCGCCCTTATGTAGGTAGTGAAGGTGCAATCTCTGAATGAGGGTAGAATGAGTGAATATGACTAGTTGGATTAAAAGTTTTAAGTCTAATCACTGTGATAGCTGTTACATACATATACGGGTACTCTCCTTTCTATTATCTCCACTCTCTTACGCTTCTATTACTCTTCCAAAGACCATAGATCATTGCCTTCAAGGATTATCATTGGATAACGATTGGTCAATCCATTGATCCCAATCTATCTACCTGTCTTAAAGGTGTCACCCTTTACACAGACTAGTCAAATCTTTGATATGGTTTTCTCACATGCCTAAAGTTAATCCCAGCACATTTGTCTCTTTCTTCTACACTAGTGGGCATGCCTCAGCCTGGGTCTAAACCATCACAACAATTCTATTGACTCTGGTGACAACTCCATGATAAAAGCAAATAAGTTTTGTACATTAACTTCACATTTAGTCATCTGGTCTAGAGGGGATCTACACATACTACAAAAGCTGCTGAGTACACATTTTTTAATTTCTGGCATATTATGGTTTATATAAGATGAATGCATATATTTCAATATTTTATACCAATTTAATGAGTGTTGGATATTACAAATTCTATAGTATAGATTACATGCCTTTTCTTTCTAAGTGCTGATGGGCTCATTTATACCCATGGATTTAAGAAACTATGTGTCAGGGAAAAGCACAGTAAAAAAGATACTAATAGTTTCACTGAAATACCCTGAATCTTTTTTGAATGTACAAAATAATGGCAGCACCCTCAGACCAACAGCATACCCTAAACTCTCTACTTATTTTTTTCCTGACTGGCACTCCTCTATCCCACTTCTATTCAGAATATGTTTGTGCAGACCATTCACATTTGTACATAGACATTTCCATCACGCACATCTAACTTCATGTACAAACATATCTACACATGTAAAACATGGCCACACATTTATATAATATGAAATTATTTCCATAAGATGTAGTTATACTGGAAAAGAGATTGTATGACTTTGCTAGTTGTCATAACAAAATACCACCGATTGGGTGGCTTAAATAACAGAAATCTATTTGCTTGTAGTTCTAGAGACTAGATGTCCGAGATTAATGTGTTGGCAGATTTGGCTTCTTCTGAGGTCACTCTCCTCAGCTTGCAGACAACCATTTTCTCACTATGTCCTTTCCTCTGTGTATGAACATCCCTGCTGTACCCATGTGTGTCCAAATTTCCTCCTCTTAAAACAACACCAGTCAGATTGTATGACAGCCCACACTAAACGGTCTCATTTTAACTTACTCACCTCTTCCAAGGCCCAAACTCCCAATATAGACACATTCTGAGGTACTAGGGGTGTGAGAGCTTCAACATAAGAGAGGGAAACAATTCAGCCTAAAACAGAGGTTAATCATAAGTTAGCTGAAAAAAATCTACTGGAGTTATTATATTTGTATATTACATGTATACAATTTTCAATACTCAATACACTAACTTAATGTTTAAAGTTATATTTATACTCTATAACCCAAAACAAAAATTGAAATTCGTCATCATGAGAACTATTTGTATAACATTTCAGATATACTTATGTAAAACATATACATATATATATAATTGTAGAGTTTCAGTGGTGGGTCAAGGAAGACACTTAGGAAATCACACATCTCATTTGAAATGTGTATCTTCCCCCATCATCCCAATGTTCTGGTGTATATTGACCACTAAATATCTCTTAATGTTTACCAATATTATTTGCTACTATGGATTAAAAGAGCACAAAGAGCATTCCTACTCAGCAATTTTTTCACAGCTGCTTACACCTCTTTGTTTTGTAGACTATAAATGATAGGATTTAACATGGGGGTTAATCCGATATATACCAAAGCTATAAATTTGTCTATTTCCTGTGAACCTACAGCTGAGGGCTTCAGGTACGTGGAGAGACCTGTCCCAGAGGACAAACCCACCCCAGTTCGGTGAGCTGCACACGTTGAAATGGCTTTGCTTCGACCATCCACGGAAGTGATTCTTAGGATGTTGTAAAGAATGAACACGTGAGAGATGCAAATGAGAAGCATCAACGCAGGAAGAAGAAATACACTGCTTATCAGCATGATTAATTGTACCTTGGAAGTGTCTACACAAACCACTTTCAAGACAGCCAGAATTTCACAAGTGAAATGATCAATGATGCTGTTTCCACAGAGAGGTTGATGCAGCACAAACATTGTTTCCACCAGGGTGGAGAGGGTCACCTGTCACCCACCTGTCACCCAGGAGCCTGCTGCAACTTGCACACAAACCCTCTTGTTCCTGATAATGGGGTACTTCCAGGGGGTGCTGATGGCTACCTACCGGTCACATGCCACCACTGACAGGAGCTCACACTCAGTAGAGCCCAAGGCAAGGGAGAAGTACATTTGAGTGGCACAGCCTGGGAATGAGATGGCGTTTTTCCCTGAAACGAAGTTTGCCAGCATTGGAGTGAGAGCAGAAGAAGTGTACCCGATGTCCAGAAAGGAGAGGTTGCTGAGAAAAAAGTATATGGGTGTGTGCAGGCGGGAAACCAGGATGGTGATGGAGATCAGAATAATATTACCCAGCAAGGTGACCAGGTACATCAGCCAGTGCAGCTCAAACATGGGGCTTTCAGCTTTGGGGTAGTGAATAAATCCCAGAAAAATAAAATTTGAAATGACTGTCAATTTTGTCTTGACTATTTTATTCCTTATTGTCCATTTCATATAAGGAATAAAAGTATACATTGTATGTATTGAAAAATTTAAACTCTACCAACTTTCAAGGTGTCTTTATTCGTAGTACTTTAAAAGAATCATTATCCTGACAATATCATATTAATTATTCATTCATTCATTCATTCATTCATTCATTCAAAATTTAGTGAATACACTACAAGTCAGTGAAGATCTAGAGCTGAATTACATAAAAGTTGCTCACAGGCAACTCACAATAAAATATAAGACACGGTCAAGTAAGTGAAAAATTACAATCAAATGATATAAGTATGCCCCAGGGTACTAGGCAAACATGAAATAATCCTAACTGTATGCTGGGAGTATTGCTCAGTGAGACATTTTGAGAATTAGTTTAATCAAAAAATGCATTGGACCTATTCAAGTTAAGGACCGGGGAGGTTTTCTGGCAAAGAGATATTTTTTTATAAAAGCTAAAATGAGAAGAGATATGGTTGTACTTCATAAAGCTGCAAATTATGTACTATATTAGATGGATATGCTTCACACTAAAGAACATAAATAGAAGATGGACAAGAGTCCAATCACTATCACACTACCTGATTTGTGTCCAGTATTTTTGAATATGGAATGTTCTTGAACCTGTACTTCCTTAGAAAAAAACCATTTTCAAAGATACGTATTTTATAATGCAAATCAAATTACTTGCAATATATCTCACAATTGATCACCTATGGCAACATGCTTAAAAACCAGTGGCCTACAAGACAGAGTTCAGGTGAAATCAATCACAACACACAAGCCTCACGTTTTCATCATTGCCTGCTTCTCCAATCTCACCTCCCAACACTCCACCTCCACACCATGGTCTAAAACAACAACCGGCTTGTGGTTCCTCAGACTTGCCATGCCATTTTATATTTTTCTGGCTTTAATCTACAGTTTATTTACCTGGAGTGTCCTTCCTTCCCAGCTCCACTCTTGTCTTTCTTGTATTTTTTTATCCAGTCATTAAAACTCTATGCTGTTGTTTCAAGTACGCTTCATCCTTTGTACATACTTATGTTACTCAAATGTATCACACTGAAATATAGTTACAGGTGCACAACCACGGGGCTGTGAGCTTCTCAAGAGCTTGTTCCTCATAATACTAGCAAAGGAATAACTCTCCTTAAAGATTTTTTAATAACACATTACTGCCTTGATACGTGTTAAAATAAGTACGTTTTCACTATAGTTCTCTGTGTCAACATGAAAACCTGAAGAGTTCTCAGTTTGTCATTTACAGTTGCAATCTTATCTGCAGCATTAAAGAAACTAGTTGAATTAAGAAACAAAGATGATGAGCTCTTATCTTTACATATCTGATGTACAGAGAGGGGGGAAAGACAACGACCACTTGTACTCTTAGAAGAGGTAGAAATGCTTCCCAAACAATCATTCTCTATACGGAATTAGAACATTGTCCCCTGAGTGTGAGATTTGGGCTCTAAATCCAACCATGCTACTTAGTGGTCGGCAAAATCAGGCAAATCACTTGACCTCTTTGAAAGTGTTTTTTATAATCCATTCAAGAAGGATGATTATTCTTATCTTGTGCAGGTATCAGAGATCTAGATTAATTTATTTTAAATTCTCCCTCCACCACTCCGGTTACATGGCTTCTCTAATTTCTGACAATCATAAAAGGTTTAAGATTTCACGGTCTCCCTGCTTCCCAGAACCATAATTGCCTGTATGCTGCTCCTGTGTTGGCCCACATTGACCCAGATTTGAAAAAACAAAAAACGGTACATTTCACAATCTATTAAAACTCAACCCCGATCCAAGGCTGAATATAAAACGCTTACTGGTTATTTCCAGAAAAGTGAAAGACATGTCTGGTCTCTAAAGTCCATTTTGGTCGACACACCACCACTTCCACTGAGGGTATCTCTATTGATCTTTCCTCAGCCAACACCCAGTCTTCTTCCTCTAGCTCTGGGTCCTGTCTCGCTCTCCCCTTCTTCCTCTCTTCATCACCCTCTTGTCCTTCCTTTCAGAAACAAGCAATGAAGTCTTCTTTTCTTGTGCATATTGAGTCCCCCCTCATTCCCTGACCATAATTTTCAATCTTTGCCAGTCTTATCTGCCCTAAGTAATTTTATTTAGATACTTTCTCTTTCTCTAAAAGGATATCTGATTACCGTGCTAAAATAATTAAATGTTTTTCTACAAGCTCCCTTCTTTATTTATAAATGTCAGGGCCAGAATAGATTCAGAGAACTTCTAACCCAACCCTCTCATTTTAAAGGTGACGGATGCTTGGAGGAGTTGAATGAATTGTCTGGGGTAAATGACAAAACGTAGAGTATAACAACACTAAAAGTTCTATACTATATTCAGGACTCATTTCTTCACTGCAATATTTGCCTGCCAATTTGTACTTCTTTTTAAAGTAAGTATCACTAGTCTGGCTTTTTTGGCCTAGGTGAAACCCATTAATCAATTTTGTAAGTCTGAGGATGAAGAAAGAGATGCTCCCATTTACCTCAGCAGTTGTGATGAACATCTTTCTTTTTGGTTAATGAGTATGTCAATGTTTAGAGTTAAAGTTATCTGTAGCACAGTCCTTCTTACGAATCTGGTGCAGTGCTCTAAAGAGTAAAACATTCTGAATTTTATAATTATAATAATACCCTATGAAAACTATATTAGAGTCAGTTGTGCAGACGTATTTTATTCGGAAGATTGCCGTGAAAAAGGAGATGGATGTTCTTGGTTTGCAAAAAAATCAACCCAAATCTTGCTTAATTCACAAAGTCTCCTATTAAATAAAAATTTTAAAATAATTTCTCGAGAGAAGTCATGACGGAGAGATTTGTTCTGCCAAAATCACCACCTGTGATCTGCTCCAAAAAAAACTTCCAAAGGGTTATCCCTAGAACCAAGACTACGAAAGTTTCTTGTTGCTATTAGGGATCTTCCAACTCCCTTAACAACTTAATGTTGTGATACTGAAACATAAAGAAGTTAAGACACTTTCCAGTTCTCAAGGGTGTGAGTCTCCATGTTACATCAACTAATTGAGGACCAAAAAAATTAAGCAAATATTTAAAAATTTATTTTAAGTCATTGGTCTAGTAAAAGACCTACTTTGGGGGCAGCATTTGTGCAAGAAGAACTAGAGGAGACTACTTGCCATTCCATCTATAGATTGCCCCATATTATACAGCAAACATCCCAATTAATAGAACTATAGAAATTCTTTCCACATGGCTTCTGAATTTGTAAAGTGACACATTTATGTTCAGAAATCTCTCCAAATATCACAGTTACCTGAGTAATAAAAAATAAGATATCCTTACTGAGCTTTCAAATGGCCACAAAATGAAGAAAGATCATTGATCAATCAGGTAATTTATTACTGTCAAATGCCCCTGAAATAGACTAAGTTCCTAGTACAATGTGTGTAATTTTGTAAAGATTACATAATAACCCTGATGGTTTGAAGCATCAGAATGAGTACTGGACTTAAAGTAAAAGAGTTATGGACTGAACCTCAGCTCAACTACAGATTAGCTAAATGATCTTATACAGCTGTGGTATATTAATTACATTAATGACCTCAGTTCTTCACTCCTTCCTAGGACTACCTCATCTGATTTAAGCCTTAGGCATGTAACTTGATTTGGTCACCATGGCATGAGCAAATATAATGCAAGCAGATATGTAAATCACTTACGCAATTAGGTTAGCCCTCTCTCTTCCATCTCTGCTATTGTCATGAGACTATGTCCACGTTAGCCAACTGGAGGATGAAATGCACATTAAGCAGAACCGAGTTGCCACAGTTGCCACAGCTGAGGCCATCCCAGGTGAACCAACTCCCAGTCAATCCTCAACAAATGAGTGAGTCCAAAAACAAGCCAACTCACAGCTGATTTGACATGCAAAAATATTCTAGTTACGATCATCTGGCTTCAACCCAGATAAACTGCATCTCATAGACTTTAATAAATGTTTATTTTGGTATGCCACTGAAGTTTTATAATTGTTTATTATGCTGCAGCACTGTAGTAATATAAGACAAATGTAACAATAGATGTTTTCATTACCAATTCAAGATTGACTCACCTGGGCCTTAATCCTTCTTAAAAGAATCACAATTTTATTCATTTTTCTATCCCATTTTTCTCCATAGAATACACTGATTAGTTCAAATCTCCTGTCTTACTTTCTAGAAGTCTTATATTTTTACTTTTTATATTGAAATATACAATCCATCTGGACTTAATCTTTGTGTATGGTATGAGGCAAAGGTCAAGCTTCATTTTTTACTATGCAGATACTATTTGATTCAGCTAGATTTATTGAAAAGATCCCTTCCCACTGCTTTGCAGTGTCACTTTTGACATAAACTAATTGACCATATTTCTACGGATCTGTTTTGGGCCTCTTGTTCTTTTCTGCTGGTCTATTTTTCTATCTTTGGATCAATACTACATTGTATTATTAACTGTAACTCTATAATAAGTCTTGATTTCTGGTCCTTTAAATTTTTTCTTCTTTATAGATGGTTTGGCTGATGTTGGTATTCACATATTTTAGCATAAATTTATCAATTCTCACAATATACCTGCTGGAATTTTTATTGTGATTGCCTTGAACTAATATGTCAATTTAGAGAGAATTAACATCTTTAAATGACTGCATTTTCAAATCCATTAGAAAGATATAGCTTTCCATTTATTTAGATCTTCTTTAATTCCTCTCAATAATGGTGTATTGGTTTTTCTTATATGAATGTCTTGCACATATTACATTAGACTAATTCATATATATTTTATGTTTTTGATGCTATTGTAAGTTGTGCTTTAAATTCCGTTATCTACTTTTTTGTTGTTGGTATGTAATGATTTTTCTATATTAAACTTGTTATTGATCAATTTTGATGAATTCACTTATTAATTCCAATAGTTTGTAGACCATTTGGGTATTCCATGTGCATATAGTATCATTTGTAAATAATGACTTTTTTATTTCTCTCATTTATATATTTGGCATTAGTTATGGTACTAATTATGAATCCAGTACAATATTGAATATAAGTGACGATAGCACACATTTTTTCATCTTTTATTTCATTTATTATAGGTACTGAAATATATGAGTTTTTGTCTAACACATTATTCTTTGTTTTCTATTAGTCCCACATGTTCTACTTTACCCTTTGTTTCTCTTGCTTTCTTTGGGAGAATTTGCCATTTTCCCTTCATTTAAAATTCTTTTTTGCAAGGATGCTAACTTTAGAGATAAAAACCTACATCGCTGACTTATAAGGTTACAATACATGTAATATAATATCACATATCACTTACATATAATATCAATTATCACTTCCTAGAAAATGCTAAACTTTAAATTCCCCTTAACCACTTCTAGTTATTACTAAGTTGTGTTTCTACATATAACTTAGAAGCTAAAATCACTACAATTGTTGTTTGTTACACTTGATATTAATTTAAATTGACCGATAATGCTCATCCATCTTTAGGATTATTATTCCTTACTATTTGTTTCTGAAATGATTTTCTTTCCACCTGAATTTCTTTCAAGGCAAGTTGGCTAGAGATGAGAGAGAGAGAGAAAGAGAAAGACAGAGAGAGATAGAGAATGAAGGTGGGGGATTTGGGAGGAGGGATCTGGAAATGTTTTCATTTTGTTTCTATGTTTGAAAGATGTTTTCACTGAGGATATAATTATTGGTTGGCAATTATTTTCTTTCAACACTTTTAAAATGCTGTGTATTACATTCTAGTATCCTTTGTTTCTGTTGAGATGTCACCTCTAAGATTTGTTGCTGCTTTTTTGAGGAAAAGACTTTGATTTTTCTTTTGATTGGCTCTTTTGATTAAATTTATATTTAATGTTTGTTTCTGAAATTTTACAATGAGTTTCTTAAACGTGGCTTTCTCTTTTGACATTGTTGATTTCCTTGCTTTTGTAACTTGATGTTTTTCATAAGTTTGAAAAAAATCATTTATTCTTAGCGATTTTCTCTTTTTCTTCATTTCCTCTTTTTCCTCTCCTTGTGAGTGTTCAGTTATATACATGTTAGACTTTTCCAACATGTCCCATATATCTCTCACAGTCTTTCTGTATTTTCCTTCATTTTTCTTCTCAGTGCACTAGTATGGATATTTTGTTCTGATGTATGTTCCAGTTTGCTAAGCCTTTCTTCAACCTTGTTTAATCTGTGGTTAAATCCATCTAGTCAGTTCTTAATTCAAGCTGTATTTTTAAGCTTCATAATTTCTACTAGATTTTTTTATATAATTTCTAATTCTCCAGTAAACTCATCTTGTTATCTATGGTGAGCAACATGTTAACATCACTGTCACCATGACTGCCAAGACGCTAGTCCTGCTGATGGGCAAAGAAGGTGTCCACAGTGGTACGGTCAACAAGAAATGTTATAAAATGGCCTGCCACCTGCGGCGTTCCCAGGACTGACCTCGTCTTTCCTTCCCCACCCTACTTCCCACTGCTTTTGCACCCTTCTTCCCATACACACACATACACCATTTTTAATTTTTTGGACCATTACCCCACACCCCTTATTGCTGCCAAACCACATGGGCTGGGGGCCAGGGTTGGATGGCCTGAATTTTGAAATATTTTGAAATATTTTGAAATCTGTGTCTGATAACTTCTATATTTGGATTAACTGAAGCTCTTCAATTTGTCTGTTTTTGTCTCTTGATCCTGTATCTTAAAACACCTGGTAATTTTTAAGTTAAATGCCAGATTTTGTTTATGTAAAAAGTGCAGAATCTCTGGTTGATGTTTTATTTATACAAAGAGAATTCACTTTATCCTCACATCGAAACCTAGAATAGGGGTGATTGCCTTATATCAAAGAGAGATTGAGATAATTTAGGGATGAATTTCAGAGCTTGTAAGACTTAGCAAAATCTGGTTCATCTCCTTTTTAAGATTTATCCCTCTAGAGTCTGAACTGAGACCCTGGAGTTTACATAAGGGAATTTTATCTTTCATGAGTCTGAGACCTCAATGCTTAGTTCATAAGTACTTTGGGAGTGCTGAAATTTCATCTAATGTGTTCAGTCCATTTTTGCTCAATTTCCATGCCTGTTACCCTGAGCAGCCTAAAAATCAGCAAATGCCTCATGTAGAAAAACAATGACAATTATTGGGATCACGGATCTGTACCCCCCTCAGTTCAGAACTTTGGCCTCTCTTCAATTCGGAATAGATGACTTGGTCCAAAATCCAAGTCTTGTCTTCCCAGACCCATGAGATTGCCAAAATCTACTCTCACTTTCTCGTAGCAGCATCCCTCTGTCCAGTTTCTAGCCTGCCAACAGGCAATTAAGAATCAGCAAATGCCCTAAGAGAAAAAAAGAGGAGCACAGAATGTTTGATTCACTTAAATGAGCTTCCCTTCTCTTCAGAATCTTAGCTCCTCATATCCTGACTTACTCGGAAGCAATCTAATTCATTTAAAAAAAATTATACTATGCAGCTTATCTAGTTTTCTTAGTGATACCATTAGCTACTTTACTCAAATGTTCAATATTGTTATTTTTTTTTCAATTTTAAAAAATATGTCTCCTTGACTAGAGTGTAAGCCCTATTAGGGCAAAAATGTTTGTCTGTTATGTTCACCAACATATCATGTGTATCTAGAAGACTGGTAAGGAAATATTAAACACGAAGAAATATATCTGAATTGAATTGCATATCTTTGGGAACCCAATACATGACCTATTGTATTATATCACTTCCAGCTGCCTGCTCTGCAAGTGTCTAATACTTTAAAGTATATTAGTGTTTGCTCCCTGTGCTGCCCTATTCTGCTTACAATAGACATTCTGGATTAGGAAGAAATTCTTAGTTGTTGCAGGGCTCATCAATATTTACTATTATAGTGAGTATTCTGGAGTTGAGAAAAACAAGCGAAAAAGAGAGAATTTTATTTGAAAAATGTACTGTTGCCCGAGAGTGGCTATAGACTATTTAAAACTATGTTTTGGATTTCTTTAAGATTCCCTGATACCACAAACAAGCAGATTGGAGAAAACATACAATATTTCTAGATACAAAATATTATAGCAAATGTAAAGTCCATTTTCTTAGTACCTGGTATAAGTAAGCTCCCAGAAATCCTATAACACATATTTTTAATTATTTTAGTGAGACAGAAGAGAAGAAAATGAAAATAAGTAAAAAAAAAAAAAAAAACACCTAGTCACTATCTGATGTCTAATAAATGTAAAGCAAATTATAAATTTCAAAGTAAATTGGGGAAACATCACTTTAAAAGAGTGTCTTGGTGGATTTGATCTGGCAAAGAGATCTTCTATGGGAGTAGATTCTGAGACAGAATGACTTGTGCCAAGGTGGTTGAGATCCAAGACCTTGTAGAAAGCTTCACATTTTTTAGCACAGATGAAGGTCCATCGTCTGGAAGATTTAACATCCTAAGCGACTTTCTGCCTGAGGTCCAGTTAATAAACCCTCACATATCATAGAGCTTGTTTAAAAACTTAAGGTGAAAAAAATGTAGCAGAGGATAACATTCTTTATTTTTAGAGAAGATGAGAAACTGTTCTGACCTACACTAATTGGCTCCGTGTTATTAATGACAGGCTGACATCCCTTCTAACTGGATCCAAACATTCAAAACTAAGCACACCTATACTCCTCAATTAGTATGAATCTATTAAATTATTAAACATTCTAACAAAATTCAACATCAGCTAAATGGTCAACAAATTTTATGTTTCAGACCAATAATTTCCATGGATATCAGGCAGGCTACAGGCACAAATCTTGATCTGTCCAGAGTAATGTCCTTTATGACTCATGAGGAAATTAGGCAGAAAAATATTAGCTTACTCGGAGCCTTAGTTGATTTTTCCTCAGCATCAATTCTGTATGGAGGGCATGGTTTTCCCAGAGCCTCAGGGTAAACTTAAAAAGGCAGTTAATAGCCATTCTTAGAAACTAGAGAAACTTGTTATCCTTCAGAAGTCAAGATATTTCATGGATGTGATAACTCAAGATCATAGTAAATAAGTACTCATACATTTTGTCCCAGGTTTGCACAGATCCTGGAAACTCATTTCCCCAATTTGGTGGAAAGTGGGAAGTGTGGCTTTTAATGCCAGTTTTTTCAGAGTCATGGCAAATACATCTTGACATTTGCAAACTACCTCAGAATTTATGAAATCACGAATGACATCTCATTTTTGAAAATTCCAAGTTATTTAGCTTTTGAAATAATATGAAAGTCTATCATGGCCTTAAAAGGCCATTAGCAAGAAGAATATCAAGGATGTCTTATAAAGTAATATCTTTAAGTAATGACATATACAAATAGATAGAACAAAAGAAAATCTAAGTGCAAATGTATGAGCATCAGGCAATTTTACCTTAAGATAACTGTTGAATCCTTATCAACGATATTCATTAGGAAAGTATTTGAAATTGTTCCTATTTGCCTATAGATACTGTTCCATTATATTTTAGTATTTAATATTAAAGATGATTAATAGGCCAAGAATTACAAGTTCAAGATAGATTTCCCATTATATGCTCCTCATCTCATAAGATGTAAAGCCAATAAGAGTAATCTTCTGATAGGAAAGCCAACATGTTCCAGTGGAAAAACACAGAGTTACATTATTTTGGACTCTCATTTTTTCACTTGTTATTCAATTATCTCTAATCATTTTAAATGAGTTGGTGGTCATTCCCTCCATAACAAAGAAAAAAAGAACAAAATTGTTTATAAACAGATGATGCAATTTTATACTAACAAGGAACTAGCAGAAATAACCATTTTAGTGAATTACTGCCTGAAAGAAAATCCACAGATTCATAGTATGGGTGATCATCACACAATTTTTCAGTGACAATTTAATATCTAATTTGTAGCATAGTTTCCAAATGTAAAGGATCTCCTAACTTTCCATCTAGTGTCTCCAAACTGGATCAAAGACTTACCCACATAATTTCAAGAGCCCCGGAAGTATCTCACATGTGCTGAATAGTATGTGTGCACTCTGTCCCCCTCAAGACACTGTTGTCACAATGTTATGATCTGCTATTCCTATCACTGCCCTGGAATCTGATGCTCCTGTTGTCTCTAATAGGCCCTACTGTTTAGGGTTATCATAAATTAATCATTCAAACTAGGACACTTAACAAGAAAAGAAGAACTATTACTAATTACACTAGGGCAACTGATGTTAACTAGACTAGTTCTGAGCAAATAGAGACATATAGTCACCATATCAAGGTGGTTTCCATTAGGGCCATCATGTTTCAAAGCTACACGATCTTCCACACAAAAAAGTAGGCATCACACTCTGTTACCAGCATCCCAAAACAGTACTGTTTGTGCCCTGGTTGGAAGCAACTACTTAAGCTTTCGCCTGTACCTGATCACTTCTACAGAACAGACCCAAGTTCATGGAGTCAGGCTGGGGAAATAAAATCTGGACAGATATCATGCTTCCCTGGGATATCAGATAGCAGGGTAGTAATATATTTAAGATATAATTCTAATCTGAGGCAGAGGAATCTCATTAACATAACAGGATACCAGGGCTAAGGAGAGAGTTAGATGATAAGGGATCTTCATGAAAGTTTTTGGTGGATGTTAGGAACAGCGAGATCTGATATCTAAGGTTCTCTTTTTTCCTTTACTGTCATTCCCTTATATCTTCCTCAAATCATTAGTTAGTAAATAGAAGTCCAGATCTAGCTATCCTTCAGGGAATGGAGGTAAATCCATGCATAGGATGGAACAAACTGAACAAAGAACTGCATCAACATTGATGACATTGAAGAACAGGCAGAAATGGCTAGCAGTGACACCGAAGTAGTGGTCTGAAACCAGAGATGATCAGCTACAACCAGTAATCTCTACAGACTCCCATTCAGTCACCAGTCAGGTATTTTTCTATTTCACTCTGAATGGCACATTGTTCTCTCCTAAGAAAGTCAACTAAAGTTCAAAAATTGCTAGTCTCTCTGTTCCCTAAATATTTTCCAAAGAAGGGCCAATCTGAAATATGGTGGTTCCACTTTCTGGACAGATGTAGAATGACCAGTACTGAACACAACAAGGTCAGAAAACCATGAATCAGTGAAACAGCTCCATTTCCTTTCTTTTTTTTTAAATCTAATTTTGGACAAACTAGTTTCTAGCTAGCTTCATTGACCATCATGATGAAAGAAAGCAATGCAGAGGAATAACAAAAATAATTTCCAGAAAAGAAATTCCCATGAGCTCCATCCTGGGAATAAATATATTTGATGTAAAAGCAGGCTGTGAACCTGGATATAAAACCTCCACTGTTTAGTTTATCAAATCTTTCATGACTTCCTTGGATACGCTGACAACTTCTGGCATAAGACAAATTTTGGCTCAGTTTATCCAAATCTAACAGCTTTATATATTGGAGAAACTACGTCTTAAAATAGTTTATTTGTCATGTAGTTTCAGAAAGGATACCATTCCATGATGTTAGGACCTTGTTGTTGTTGTTGTTGTTAGATATAGGCTCTAGAAAGGATTAAATTGTGGTTCACTCAAATTTCTTGGAGGACAGTCTCAGAAAATAATTACTAACAGAGCTAAAAGACTGATTCAAGGAGACAGAGATAGAAGTAGAATTACAAAGAAATAAAGGAGCCATTCAATTTCCCTCTTTGTGGTGTGGTATTGGTATTCTGCATAATGCTCCCTGCTGCCTCATTTCTGAACTGTAATGGGGAAAATGGATGTCTACTTTAAGTTAAAAATACAAGTTTTTGTACACCTGAAACTAATAAATAAATAAAAAAAATAAATAAAAAGAAAAAAAATAACTTCAAAAAAAATACAAGTTTTAATTTAAAAAGTGTTTCAAAGGATAAAATAAAACCAGGAATATTTAAAAATGTAAATACAAAATTAACAATTAAATAATGTGGGATATTAATTACCATTTAAAAGCTAAAGCAACTAAACAGAAATAAAATAAAACCAAGTAACTCAACACCTCATAGTTTTCTAAATTTCTAAAAAAAGCATAAGATAAACTACATAAAATTTAAAATGAAAAATTTTCAGTTTTATATCCCATATAATGGTGAAATTATATGTTTCTCAACTTTTTCTGTCTGAGTTATGTCACTTAGCATGATAATCTCAAGATCCATCTGTGTTGTTGCAAATGGCAGTATTTCAACTTTTCTTACGGCTTAGTGATATTTCACTGTATATATGTACCTCATCTTCTGTATCCAATCATCTAACAAAGGAAAACTGAAAGCGACAAACAAATAAACAACAAAAAAATCATAGACACAGACAACAGTTTAGTGGTTACCAGAGGGAAAGTGGGGGAAAAGGGTAGTAGAAGAGGGTAAAGAGGGTCAAATATACGGTGATGGAAGGGGAACTGACTCTGAGTGGTGAACACATAATGCAATATATAGATGATGTATTATAGAATTGTACACTTGAAACCTGTATAATTTTATTAACCAATATCACCCCAACAAATTTAATAAAAATTTTAAAAAGTTAAATAAAATAAAAAATAAACTGATTTACATAAAAAATATTTGAGGCTAATATGGTAGCAGGTGAAGGAAAAAGGTGTAACATTAAAATAAACACTAAAATCTAACATGAAAATTTGAAATGTGAAATTCAGTCAAGAAGAAATAAAATGATAAAGGTATAAACTTTTTAAAAATCTTATGGTTACCACAGCAAAGGAAAGAAATATACATCCAGATAAAAATCAAATATAAAAAAAAATCTAAAAGGCAGATCTCATGACAAGGTAGGTCTAATAAAAAGGTAGGTTAACAACAAATTCCTCTTGGATCAACAACATACTTCATGGAAGCAGAGTCAACAAGACAGAGGCAAAGATGTAGCTCTGCTTATATCAGTGGATATTTGACACAGAAGTTATTTACATTTAATTTTCAAGCAGCTGTAAAAATCAGTTATTCGATTCAAAGTTCAAAGCAGTTAGATCCCACGTATCAGAAGTTCTTTGGAAAGAAGACTACAATATGTATGTTGAAAGCAGAAGAGAAAAATAATTTAATGCTTCATAGTTAGAGATGAACAAAAAGTTATAAAAATAATAGTATTCTAGAACCAAAAAGTTTAATAGTGTACAGCTACCTAGACAGAGTATTACATATCATTCTTACATATTTGAATAAACTCCAAACATATTAAATTATTTTAGTACTTACAGTATTGAAAATTGACGATTTTAACTGAGCTTTAAAAATCTGAAACTAGGCTTCATTCTGTCTTGTAACAAAAATAAAAAAGTGTGAAATTGGTTTTGGAAATAATTTTATCAAAAAAATTTTAAGGTTTTTGATACCAGTGTACCTTTTTCCTGTCTGGGAATTTCTCTCTCTATTACCCTATCCCTTCACTTGCCCTTACAATCAAGCTTGTCAATAACAACAACAAACTACAATCATTGACTCCTAAAAAACTGAAGTTTATTTACTTACATTCATTATACATTGCACCAAAAAAAAGAATCTTTTAGAGCTTGAAAGATTTGAGAGATAAATTTAACACAGCAGCAAGTACATATCTACTTGACTCTTTGGTTTACCTGGCTGATCTTCTCATTATGATTATAAAAAATTACCTGTCCCTTTCCCATTTACTTGTTAAAAACTTTTCTTATAAGTAGGCGTTTTACTGCCTCCTTCACATCCTTGTTTCTGAGACTGTAAATTAAAGGATTCACCATGGGAGTCACCACCCCATAAAACATGGATATAAGTTTGTCCGTAGCATCCAAATCATCTGAATGAAATGTCTCTTTAGACTTCGGCTTCATGTACATGAAGAGAATGGTCCCGTAGAAGATGATCACCACAGTCAGGTGAGCTGAGCAGGTGGAGAAGGCTTTGCTTCTCCCCTCAGAAGTATGGATCTTAAGGATGTTGACAACAATTAATGAGTAAGAGATGACAATCAAGAGCAGGGGCATCAATGTGAACAAAGTCGTGGCCACAAGCATGATGAATTCATTGCCTGAGATGTCTGCACAGGCCAATTTCATGACAGCCAGAATTTCACAGGAGAAATGATTGATGACATTATTCCTACAGAAAGGCAATTGTACTACAAACACAGTTTGTACGGCAGAATTGACAACTCCTATGATCCACGACCCAGCTGCCATGGGCATATAGGAATCCTTGCTCATGATGACAGGGTATCTCAGAGGGTAGCAGATGGCCACATAGCGGTCAAAGGCCATCATGCCCAGGAGCACGCACTCTGTTGTCCCCATGGCCAAGCCAAGGAACATCTGTACTGCACAGCCAGAGAAGGAGATGGTCTTTCTTTCAGAGAGGAAGCTCACCAGTGTGGGGGGAATGGAGGTGGTGGTGTAGCAGATATCCAGGAAGGAGAGGTTCCCCAGGAAAAAGTACATGGGCGTGTGCAGATGGGGGTCCAAGATGCTGATGGAAATAAGGGTGCCATTGCCCAAAAGGATGACCACATACATTATTAAGATTAGCGCAAAAAAGAGTAGCTCAAGCCTTGGGTAACCAGAAAGCCCCTTTAAAACGAATTCCACCAGAATGGTTTGGTTTTCCCAGTCCATACTTTCTCTCTTTTACCTGTAAATATTCAAATAATTTACAAATAATAATAATAATTTCTTTACTATGGTAAGTCCAAGTTCACTGATACATAAATATTAAAGTTTGCCGTGAACCCAATGAGAAGAAGGAAGAAAGAAAATAGAGAAGAGAGAAAAGGTAAGGGAATAAAGAAATAAAAAATACAGGAGGAGAAGTATGAGGGAGAAGCTCTTTCTGAACCAGCAACTTTGTGAGGTTTTATTCATACATTACCTCATTTAAACCCTACAGTTACTATCATTTTAAAGATAAGGTCAGATGGAGAAAGACAAACACCATATGCTGTCTTACACATGGAATCTAAAAACAAAAACAAAAAACCACTAAACAGGCTCGTAGATACAGAGAACAGATTGGTGGTCATAAGAGGTGGGGGATGAGGGAAGAAGGAGAAATGAACTGTTTTGTTTTGTTAATAAATTGAACAAAAATGTTTTAAAATACAGATAAGGAATTTTTCTAAGTTAAACTAAGAGAGTTTAACCTACAGTTATATAATTAATATGTAGCAAAGCCTAAGCCTGATTGTCTCAAACTCAAGCCTGATTGTCTTCCATAATTATCTGTTGTTGTTGTTTTAATGAACTGTAAAAAGAATATGGAATTCCTCATATCAGAGATTGGGTTAGTTAACTTGTTAAGGCAACCTACCTCCCAGGTCAGGGAAATTCAACAGTAACCCACTGTATACTATTACAATACTGAAAGAAGTGAGTCAACGCAATGGGAGAATGGTCAACAATAAACCCAGCCAGTGTTTATTGAATGCCTGGTTGCCTAAAAATTGGGTGTAATTCATGTGAAGTCCAATAATCGGAAGTATTTTTGTTACAATGTAATGTCCTTTTTTTGGTGACGGAGTAATTTTAAATGTTTTATTTTTTTATCATATAGTCAAATTGATATAGTTATCATATAGTCAAATTGATTTTGTCTCTTTTAATGTACAGTTTTATGAATTTTAAGACATGTATATATTCATGTACACGTAACTATCACCATAATCAGGACACAGAACTCTTCCTTCACCCTAAAAACTCCCTTATGCTATCCCTTTATAACCACGCCTTTCATCCTCTCATAAATCCTGGCAAAGACTAATATTTTTTAATCTTCCAGTTTTACATTTTCCAGAATGTCATATACATGGAAATATGTGAGCTATTGGTGTCTGGCTTCTTTCACAAAGCCTCTGAGATTCACCAGGTTGTTATTTCTGAGTAGTATTTCATTGTATGACAGTACTACAGTTTATCTATTCACCTGTTGAAAAACATTTGAGTTGTTTCCAGTTTGGGGCAATTATGAATAGAGCTGCTATAAATATTTATGCACAGATTTTTGTGTGAACAGAGTTTACATTTTTCTAGGGTAAATATCCAGGAGTGGCATACTGGATAGTATGAGACATGCATATTTAAGTTTATAAGAAACTGCCAAACAGTTTTCCAGAGTGGCTCTATCACTTTTGCATTCCAACTAGAAATGTATATTAGTTCTAGGTATTTCCCATCCTCATTGACACTTGGCATTGTCAGCATATATATTTTTTACACATTCTAATAGGTATGCAGCAATAGTTCATCATAATTTTAATTTGTGTTTCCCTAATGACTACTGTTTGGTTGGGCTTTTGTTGTTGTTATGTTTGGTGTTGGTTTTTGCCAGTCTTATGTTCTCTTTAATAAAATGCCATTCGTGTCTTTTGCTCATTTTTAATTGGATTGTTTGTTTTCTTATTGTTGACCTTTGAGAGTTCTTTATATACTCTGGTTATGAATCATTTATGGGATATGTGACACGTATACTGTCTACAAGGTTGTGACTTGTCTTCTCATTCTCCCAATGCAAACATCTTTAGTTACCATTTTAATTGGTTGCTGCATAAGTCCAATTAAAAAAAAGACTACCACCTCGGGTGATTCCCCGGAGAAATATCTACTGCCATCACCCAGAAATCAGAAAGGGTAAGTTTTGCATTCAAAGACCTCAGAAATTGTGCCTCTCCACCTGACCCTCCCTACACACACACAAATTTCCAGCAAATATCCTTGTTCATGGACACAGAATTCATTTAAAGTGCTCTAATTCACTCACAAAACAAGTAGACACTTAACACGTAGACTATTTCTCCTTGTTCAGAAATCTTGGCAAAAAATTTAGGTCTAAACTGAATAACTTAAATGTATTTCAACCAGCTTCTAATTACCTATATTTGCCTTTGGCCATTATTAGAGTACTTTTCCTTTCATCCTATTTTGTCCTTATTTCAACCAATTCTACCTTTTATACTTTAGTATTCTTTTATACCCTAAAAATACATGCTTCTTCTACTTTGAGTCCCAGAGATTCACCTTCTTAATGCTAGCCACCCAAATTCCAATTCCCTGGGAAATGATAACTGAGAAGCCGTTTCACTCTGTGAGCTCACTTTATCTACTGAAAAAAACATGCAATTTTAATGAAATTGAGATTTTTACTGACATGCAAATGTGTTTTGGAGCTCGTATTTATACAGAAAGGTCCCATAAACAATGCAAAACTTCTATCATGAAGTCACAGGATGTTAAAAATATTACAATACAGTAAGTACAACTATGCTCTCCACAGCCCCAACCACAGAGAGCAGTTGGCAGCTATCAAGTTTGGAGGGAAACATGCATTGAGATGGTTTTCAGAGTGGACAGGAAGAAGCTCAAAGCACCACCCAACAAGAGGGCATGGGGCAGATCTGTGCTGCAGAAACAGCTACAAGGGACTCCACTTCCATTGCCCCAACTTTGCTTCTTCCCAACCCTACCCCGCCTAGGGCCCTGCGCCCCCTAAAAGCCGGAGCTTCAGTCCACACTATTCCACTCAGTCCTCACTAAAAGCCTTTTATCAGTGGATTGGATCAATGACAGGCCTCTCTGGCTTTGGGCAGAACACATGGACACACGCTCTATGTGGTTTCTACATGGAGTATGCCTGTGTATGGCCAGCAGTGTATGGCCAGCAGTGACTTCAGGGCCTCTTCCATGCCCCCTCTGCTTCCAGGGCCATTAACTAGCTATGTGACCTTGGGCAATTTACGTAACTTCTCAATATCCTTACCTACAACAGGGGATTTGAAATAGCCTCATTGTTTTGTTCTTGGGAGAATAAATAAAACAATGCTTGTATAGCATCTAGCATAAGGTAAGCACTATTTTGGTTTCCTACATCTTTCACTGACTTGTTTGTTTTTCAAGTTCTTTTACATTTCTGCCCCAGTTTCATGTTCCTACAAGAGTACCTTTAAATTTTAACTATCAGACCTGTATCTGGACTCTTCTTACCCAACCAACCCACTAATTTTCATCACCTCCGTGGTATGACATGGATGCATGTTATACCAAACTCTACTCACTTTGTAATGAAGAGAATTCTGTCACTATAGCAAAGTCCAATGGCATTTAAAACAAGGAACTCACAAGTTGACATTGTTTTAAAGAAAGGCTAGTTGAATTCATTCATCTAAAAGTTGTGTGTGTGTGTGTGTGTGTGTGTGTGTGTGTTGTGAAATATTATGTCTAAAGTTACCAAAGGAATACATTACTAACAACAACAAATTTAAGTGTTCAAAAAAATCCCCCAAATACTCTTGCAAACATAACTATGAAAGTCATAATTCTTTCTTGTTAGCTAAGAACTCGTATTTTCCCTTCATTTCCTTTTTTACACAGATCAAGAGAAGTATTCAAGAACAAGTAATAAAGTTTTCCAAACAGCACCCCCAGTGAGAGGCTCCACCAAGGGCTGTCTGCTCATGATTAGCGTTGGACAAACATTTGCTGAACTGAACCACAGAGAAATGAATTAGTGCTGTGAGGTAAACTGTTACAGAATCAAAACTTTGGTGACACCAGCCTACTTAACGTTCTAGATCAAGAGTGCAAATCTGCAGCCAATTATACAGAAACAACCTCATTGGACCAGTGAGAAATGACACCATTAGACGTGTGTAGACACTTGCACTGAACCAAGGGCCAGGAAATTATATTCTAAATGGTTCTTTATTCCCAGTAAAATAAATTCTAGACTTAAATATCCATTTGGGGGATATTCAAATTACTTCAGATTTCAAGATACTCTTTTGGTCATATTTTTCATTTTTTCATTTTCTCACTATATCCAAGAAATTCCTCTTAGATGTTTTTATTCCTATTCTCTGTAGACTCTCTATGGTAGGAAATATCCTATCTCCAAAACACATGGCCTATGTCAACTCAGTTCATTGGATTGACATCCTCTTGGATTTGTGTTATTAGTATGTTTTCAGCAATTACCTCTAAGTAGAAGGTCGACTTGCCTCCTAGGTTGCAACACATAGCAGATTGTTTTGCCTTGATCTTCTATTTGCAGCCTTTTGTACAAAATTTTCCATGAGGTTGAATTTCTGAAGGTGTTACCAGAGAGGATGTCACAGGATTTCTTATCTGGAAAACATTGATGGCAAAGATACTATTTCAAAATTGTTTTAAAACCTTCTATACATTACAACCAAATGTGATTGATTACAAAGGGAGTACATTTTGGTTTTGCTAGTTTAAAAGTAAGAGAAAAATGATTATTTGAGAATATGGTAGATTTCATTTGTCCTTCAAGCTCAGGCAGAAGCACCACCCCATTGTGAAGATGCAGGAAATTCTCCAAAGAATCTTCTCCTGACTCAGGAAGGCCATTTAAGTATTTCTTGCTCTCAGAGACTTATGTAATTTTCTAAGCCATAACTTTAAATTGCTTCAGGGACAAGATGTTTAAAACTTTGGAAAACTTCAAGAATAATCCCCGAAAGACTTAATTATATTAGATGCATTACTGTATTTCAAATTACCAATCAGAAGTTTTGAGGATGTGTCTTATCCCATTCTCAGCATATCATCTTACACTGCAGAAATCTTCAATCCAAACATATTCTAATGGCTTTGTCCAGACCTTTGTACATTCTTCCATGTCTTATTTATTTTTTATTAAATTTATTAGGGTGATAATAGTTAGTAAAATTATATAGGTTTCAAGTGTACAATTCTGTAATACATCATCTATATATCTGTCACATTGTGTGTTCACCATCCACAGTCATTTTTCCTTCTATCACCATATATTTGACCCCCTTTACCCTCATCTACCACTCCTCTCCCCCATTTCTTTCTGGTAACCACTAAACTATTATCTGTGTCTAAGAGTTTTTGTTTCTTTATTTGTTTGTCTTATTCCTTTGTTGCTTAGATAATATAGTAGAAATAATTTATTTAGCTACACTAATTATTGGCTATTAAGAATAAGAACAAAAACTTATAAAGTTCTAGACATGGTTATAAGAAATATATATATAGTTATAGTTTTTTAATTGATATTTGTTAAATTAATGACTGAAAAGAAAGTGTTCTATTGTATAAAATAATCTAAAAATTATTGCCTTTGACTCTGAAATTCAGAACTAATATGGGGTTATGTGACTATGAGTGGCATTTTGAAATCACAACAAATTCAGAAACTTTGAAACTACAATGAAAACGTAGAAGCCATCAAGCTATTTGATTTTCTTATAACTCTACAACCTAATATGTAACTCAATCCCACTCCATACTGTGTGCATCTCCAAAGCATTCACGTAAAAGACACAGACCTATCACCCAAATTAATCGGCATAAAATTATTATCTATATAATTTAAACAACTAGGAGGTAATGATGAATATATACATTCCAGGTCCTCTCAGCCATATTCTGCTTCTATAGACAGTGCTCTCCTTTCCTTGAACTGCTTTAACCAAGTAACAAATGCAATTTGTTTACCACAAAACCACTAAACCACTAACCCCAGTAAAACAGACTTTGACTAAAGGTCTAAAGATAATGGGGGGCGGGGGGGACTCATAGCACTGAACAGGAAACAAGTTAAAACTGGGTGTTCCACGTCACTGTTTCTGCAGGTCAGTGACATGATCAGAAGGAATCGCTTCCTGGACACCTTGGGTCCTGCCTGGTCTGCCACCATGTAGCTAAGCTTCTTGCCCAAGAACAGAGCTCTTTACCCGTTTCTTCCTTTCTTCTCCCCAAGTCCTCAAAATCCTATGTCCAGCGTTACTTAAGTGAAACACCTAAATAAATCACATCAGAACAATGTTTCAAGGAAATGAAATTATTCTTTTACTTTTCTTGACAGAGAAGTTTTAGTTACTATTAATATTTTTTTTTCAATCTATGTCATTAAT
The DNA here is from genome assembly GCF_964194185.1 of Rhinolophus hipposideros. NCBI lineage: Eukaryota > Metazoa > Chordata > Mammalia > Chiroptera > Rhinolophidae > Rhinolophus > Rhinolophus hipposideros. The sequence goes on from NC_138057.1 coordinate 58,859,856, forward strand.
GCTAGGACATGGGGCATAATTTGTAAAGCCAAATAAAGCCCTCCACCAAAAATTTGTTTAGAAAGCTATAGTTATTTGTTCCGTTATCACCTAGGATGTAATATCTTAATGGAGGGTAACTCAGTCTCAATCTGTATTCTCCAGACCTAAAGAAATTGCTTAAATTATTTAAATTGAAAATTTGCTTTTTTTTTTTTTACTATGAGTTAACCTTTCCACCATAATTAGTCATCTGTTTCAATTTTTTTCTTTTTTTAAATTATATTTTTTGTTATTCACATGTATCCATACTTAATATAGAAACTTGGCTATTTCAGAAAAAAATACCATAGTTAATTTTTGGACACATCTTCTTAACCTCTATTGTGCATATGTTTTATTGCTTTAGGTTTTGATTTTGCAAACAATGTTGGACACTAGTTTTTGTTTTTCTTTCACTTAACCTCTACTCAATAAGTTAGATTTTTTAAAGCATTAAAACCAATGAGTGACTTCCTAGAGGAATGTTTACAAGTAAAATATTTTGGCAGCAATCATTTTGAGCTGTCAGAGTACCAAATACACTACCCTCATCTTGGTATAAAGTAACTATTTTCCTAAAATAACTTCCAAATATGAATAAACATTTTGGAAAAGTTAAAAAAGGAGAAATGGTATTTGACCTGATTCATACGGTCCCTAAAACAGCTTCAGTAGAGACTCCAGAATACTGATGGTTGCTCAAAGCCTCTATCATGGTTTTATTAGCAAACTAAGAATAGGTTGATTTTGCCCCTGGAGTAAATCAAATTCCAATCTTAAACAATACTGAATAGGAGTGTATCTTGGCCTATACACCTTTTCATGCTCTCTCTGTAAGCTCGCATGGTTTGGAACAGCATGGGTTGAATAAGAGTCCTCTTTTCCATAGCCAATAGGATTATAAATTTTCTTCTCTGCTAACTAAATGGTCTGACCATTGTTTCCTTAGGGAGCAGCATAACTTGTTGGCAAATGACTATCACAAGGCAAATCCGATATCATCTCCACAGCCATTGTTTGAAAATATTGAGTAGTAACTCATCCATTAGATCAATTAATTTATTTCTCTAGGGATATATTTTGCAGCTGTGGTAGAATATCATGAGGATGCAGAGCTGTTTTTAGAAGGATTCTGTGATTCATTTACTATAAACAGGAGGGTCACTTGCTAACATTCACTCTTTAACTCTTTTTTTCAAATTAAAGACATTAGCTCCACACTTTGGTTCATCACAACTCAGATGCTTTAGCCGACCCAAAATGTCTTCGCAAAACATATTGGCCCTAATTGCAAATCAACAAGGTGAATGACTTTCATATGGACAGCCTATGTGCAATTTGGTTGCTTGTATATCTAAAATCTAAAGAACAAGAAACTGTTTGCAATAAACTACACAGAAGTTTCACCTTCAAGTCTCACCAGGATGTTTAGTTTCACATTGTGTAGCCTCCAAGTACTATTCTACACACAGCTGAAGCACCAATGGTGCTCTCCGAGGTATTGGAAAGAAACGATCTAAGAGGCCTGGCCCCTCTTGTGTGCTCTGTAGAAAAGCGACATCATCATCACCCAGTGACAGGTTCATAAATGCAGATCTCAAAACTCACTTCAGCCCCACTCAATCAGAATCTGTATTTTTCAAAGATTCCTCCAAGTGGTTTATATGTATCCTAAAGTTTGAGAGACATCCCACGAGATCAGTGGCTCTCATCCTTGGTTGTACACTACAATCATCTGGAGAGCATGATTTTAAAAAAAAAAGATGCCTGATTTCCACCATTCAGCCAACTTATATAATGTTTGGATGATAATAAAGTGTAGTGTAAAATTACATGATATTTAAAATCAGGGAAAACAGATTTTGAATAACAGCCCACTCATTTGCTATGATTTTATATAAATTTCTTTCTGGTTTTCATTTTCCTCCGAGAATTACAGTGATAATAAAATAAGCAATGCGTGTAAACACATTGGTAAACTATAAAACTCTAAACAAATGATATTGTTAGCGACTGTCACAAGTGTAAAACCAAATATATAAATCTTCATTGAAAAATACAGCACAGTTTCTCTACCGATTTTTAAAGTGGAGTTTGTGGATCAACTGCATCATAAATAACATGTTTGTTAAAAATGCAAGTCACTCTTCCCTGCCTCAGACCTTGTGCATCACGATCTCAGGAAACAGAATACAGAAGCCTGCGTTTTTAATACATTACCAGTGTAGCTCAGCTGCTCTATGAGTATGAGCTTGAAAAGGAATTCCACACGTTAATCCACTACTCCAGCTAGTCCTCACATATTTGTTTGACCTCCTACCCCAATTACCCCTCACTTTATATAATACCACTCATTTAACTCATATGTTGTTTCTTTTTCAGGATTATTCCAGGTATGAGAAAGGAAAATGGAAAGGACCAATGGGACAACTAAGATTGAGTTCATTCTGATTCATCTTTCTGAGTACCAAGGAATCAACAAATGTTCCTTTTTGTCATGTGCTTAGTGATGTACCTGGTAATCTTCCTGGGGAATAATAGCTCCTTGATCATCTTAACCTTCCTAGAATCCCATCTCCACATACCCATGTACTCCTTCTTTGGTAGCCTCTCTTTCTTGGCTATCTAATACACATCTCTTTTGTCCCCTCTGTGCTGACAAACTTCCTATCAGAAAAGAAATTCTCATTCACAGGTTGTTTTATATAAATGTCTATCTCTTTATGTATGGGGTCCATCCACTAGGTGTGTGTTCCTGTCAGTGGTAGACGGCTTCTTGATAGCCATCAGCAAATCTCTGAAATAGCCCCTCATAAGACACAGTCACCACTGTTATGGGGATTGAGCAGGTGGAAAAGCCTTTTTCTTCCTTCAGCTGAATTGATTCTCAGTACAGCATAGATAATGCAAATCTGGGAAACAGAAACTAACAGTAATGGACCAAATGAAAATATTACACTGCCTAACATTATTACACACTCATTCAAGACAATATCTGTGCAGGCCAGCTTTACTAAGGTAAATATTTCACAAAAAACTATTAATGATATTTCTTCAATAAAAGAACACTGGTAATATGAGTCTATTTTGTGACAGTACATTGAGAAAGCTTAATCTCTGCAATAGATGCCCATATAAAGGGGAAAGCCGCAGCACGGTGGCTCTCTTCTAAGAATAAGTGCTAGAACCAAGCAGGACTTGAGGGACAGAATTATGTGGGCATAGAAGGAAGCCTTAATTCTGAATTCACAGAATCTCTCCATTGGGTACATCTTATTAGTCTTTCCATCTATATTTATGCTTGGTTAAAATAGATCCCCACTGCCCTTATTAAATAAACACGTAAGCCTTGTTCTGACTCCTGTCATCCTTCCAACATGCCTCACAAATCAAGTCCATGTCTTCCTTTGAAAATGTTCTGTTGTATTCTTCCCTAGGGACATCTGTCCCCACTTTCTACTTGGAGAAATATTACGTACCCTTCAAACCCAAGTAGAAATGTTTATGATCTACTCCTGAAAAATGATTTTCTGTGATTTTACTGCTTTTAGTTTTATAATAGATTGTATCACAATGTATAATTGTTTTCTTCCAGTTTACCCCATTTCTGCCAGTGGATGGAATAGTACTCAAGAGCAAGATGCAACGCCTATTTGTCTTTACTGATCCATTTTAGCAAAACACATTGATTTTTCCATACCTGGGGGTTTGGGTCTTGGAGTGAAAAAATATGTCGGGAACATCACTTTTAAATGTTTTTCTTCTTCTGAAAAATATCATAAATTCTTCCAACTAGCACATAAAATCAAAATATATACCTGGCAGCACAAAGTAACTTTTTCTATTTAGTAGGAGCAAGTCTCACTTTCTCAGCAGAAGCATTTGTGTCTGTGACTTTATTTTCATGTATTTTGTCTTTTCATTCACCTGAGCATGATAAATGCATAGCTTCACCCGTATATTCTACATTCAGTTCAATCAGACAATTTCCAATAAATCAATCAACTAAACAATAAGCATTGCATTTATTGGACTCCTACAATGGACCTAAAAGCACTCACAGGAACTATGGAATAACACTAGCCTATAGAGGGACACAGAAGACATAAAGGATTGAGTCCTTGCTATCAAGAAACTAATGAATAGAAGTATAAGTTAATGTGGCCCATGTTTCTAGTACTCTAATGTTTTCAAACATTTTCCCATGGAAGGATTGCACTGGCTAGCCACCTCACATTGACCAGGTTGGGTTTTAATAATTATGAAACTGAATGTCAGAGGATGGGTGAATTCGGTGACTGTCTAAGGCATACCATTTGACTCCAAGTCTCTTTACAATGTTCTTTACATTGTCATACATGAATACATTTGTAAGCACGAATGAATATATGTAAAGCAATGTGAATACTGAACAGTTGAGGGGAAAATACTGTACAGTGCAGGGATTAGTCATGAAAACATACACGAAGCACCTTGTAAAATTTAAACCCAACTTTAGAAAGAAGGAACAGAAACATGAGGAAAGAATGACGGCAGAAGCTGGCATCCAGGAATCAAATTGGCTTCTGCACCACATGAAGTATTTAAACAATACTATCCTCCAACAACATAGAAGAAAATAGACTTTGATGCATGATTAGAGGCATTTATTCTCTCCGACTTAGGTGCTGGAAAGATCTTCCACTCATGAAAAAGGACTAGAAGCCCTAGGAAAGATGCAGAGGTGAATATATATAGTCAGTATCCATATATCAGAGCCAATTCTGGTAAAGCCTAGATTTCCTAAACCTGTGGAATGTTCCCATTGATGTTATTTTCTTTTTTTTTCTCTGTTTCTTCTATTAGTTAATGTAAAACTTTAAACCAAAGGATCATGAATGTTATTTGAGAAACTTTATTCCACAACCAGTCAGGAAGGGAATAGACACTCCAAGGAGCTGGGTAGGTCTCGGTACTCTGAAGCTTACAGGAAGGAAGAGAAGATAGGGCTATTGTCTGGCCAAGGAAGGTAAAACAGTCCTGGGAATTTATCAGCAGGAAATACACTGCTTTATCCTCCCCAGTGCCAAAGTGATCTTTCTAAAACTAATCCAAAAGCATCAGTCTCTTTCTTGTAACTCTTACTGGATTCTATTGCCTACCTTAGTGTTTTAAAATTCTTCCTAGAATCAGACTATTTTTTTTTCCAAATAAAATATTATGTGGAACCCTGCAGCATATAAAACAGATAAAAGCAGAGCCAGATAGAGGGTTAGGGGTATCAAAGATCTGACTTCGAATGTGCTCATTTGTGTGGTAGCCCTGACGTACCCCCCTGAGAATAGAGGGTGACGACCTCAAACCTATAGAGATTGGCTGCTTATCTTAGCATCTGAAACCCTCACAATATGGCTCCAAGCTGCCTTTCCAATCTTCTCCCTTGTCCCTACATCAACAACACAACCCAAATTCAACCAACTAAATGGGTAGTGCATTCACAGTCATCGTGCAACACACATGCTGTATTCTCTGTATGAAAATTTCTTCTGTACAAGAATTTTTTCTGCACCACTGAGAGAATTGTTTTCCCCGGTTCAGCAAAGCAGAAATGGCCCTTTCCATTCCTAGGATTCCCTCTTCCAGGAGAAACTTACATATTCCCCTGTAACAGCACTTAACACACTGTGTTGTATTGTGACCCACTAAGTTAACCAATGTCATGCCCAGTCTCAGCATGGTGTGGCTGCAAAGAAAATGGAATCCATCAGCAAGTGTCTGAAAGAATACTGTACATCTTTACTAAAATTTCCAAAAGACAGCGAGGAAGTATCCAGAACACCAGCATCATATCTTCCCAGTTAGCCAGTTTTTTCCTTTCCTCTATATTTGAAGTATCTATTTCGGTATCTCCCAAATCTATCTTCAAAATCTCTAAAATGCACTGCTTTCTCCCTCATTGCATTATCCCCTCTTTCTCACTGTCTTTTTTTATTTCTTTCTTAGAGACGGTCCAAGCCCTTTCACATGATGCTTAGTTTATGCCATTAGTTTGTCCCATTTGAATGACTCTGTTTAGCCCAATAAAGACCCAACACACTATGAATGCAAATCAAAAATCCAGCTTAGAAAATAGGGAGAGGAAAAAGCTGTAAATATTGTTTAATATTTTTGCCCCCCAATTTATGGGTCAGTTTGTATTCCACAAGACTGTGTGGTCTTTGATCATGTTTTGGTTTTTGCCTCCGTGTTGTTTAGTTTTTTGATGTATCACCAATAGTTATCACAATGCCTGATATAAAACAGGTTGTCAGTAAATACTGCTTGATTGCATACTTGAAATAAGGAAAAAATGATTGAATGAATGAATGGAAAGCTCATATTCTAAGGAAATTCATGCAACTGCAAAAATACCTAATTTGTGACACTCTACACCCATTATCCTCATGTTCTCAGAAAACTGTGCAAGCAAGTTCTTTAAAAACTAAGTCATGTGTTTTTTTGAGTCATTTAAGAGTAAAAAATGGTTTTCACTCAAAAGTACCAGTGCTTTTCCATTGAAACCCTAGATCAAATTTCCCCATCAGCTGAGGTGTGTGCACAAATTCTTATGTTGCCTCAGCTACCTCTGCACAGAAGCCTGCTTGCCAGTTTGCAGCCAAAAGGAAATCAGCCCTAGGAAAAATAGCTTCATTTTTCTACACGTGTCTCTCTGAAATATACACAGGCCAGGTGCCTAACCCCCTAAATTGCTCACCCTTTCCTTCTAAAGGATCAAAGACTAATCTGTTATGAATTATTTAATGTTGAGTTCATACAGCACTCTGACCTTAGCAAGGCAATTTCTATTTTATCTTCCTAAAAAAAGATAGGAGACTATAAAACTGATGCACATGGAGGATAAAAGGTTAAGCTAGTAAAATGGTAGTTCCTTTTACATAAGATTATAGAACTCATCATTCCTGAGTTAAACTAAATTCTGCTATCCATGAGAAGGGGGGTGGTTTGGATGAGAATCCTTTTACCCATAAATTCCTATCCCTTTTCTCCTTAATCCAGTCATGAAGAGAAAAGGTAGGTCCTCGATTTATCTCACACTTAAGTACCAGGCACAGAAAAATGACTTTCAGGAATTAATGGTACCACCAATCCTCATATTTATTTTGGAACCTCCAGGTAAGAACTAGTTCTGTGTTCATAGCAAATGAATTTTTTTAAAAAAATAGCATTCATATTCTCTCTGAGGAGCATTTCCGATACAGTATAATTTTCACAACTGCCTTCAAATCTTTGTTCCTCAAACTATGATGATGAGAGGATTAAGCATAGGGGTCATGACCCCATAGAAGAGAGAGATGATTTTGTCTGTGACTTGTACTTTGCCTGCACCAGAAGAGTCTTCAGCCTTGGGTTTTACGTATATGAACAGGATGGTTCCACAGAATATAACCACTGGTAGGTGGGCGGAGCAGGTGGAAAAGACTTGGCACCTTCCCTCTGCCAAAGGAAATCTCAAGATGGTGGAATAATGAAAACAGAGGAAACAAGATTGCAAAGAAAAATCATATTAGCAAAAACCATGCTGATAACATTTATGGAGCTATCAGCAAGGCTAATGTTAAGACAGACAAGATTTCACAAGTAAAATGTCTACTGACATTATGCCCACAGAAAGGAAGCTGCATTGCAAGAGAGGTTTGCGACACAGAATTGACACTCCCTGCAATCCAGGAGCCGTGGGCACATATGAAGCCTTGCCCAGAATGATGGGGAATCTTGAGGTTACAAGTGGCCACACAGCGGTCTAATGCCAACATGCTTAGAAGGACACACTCTGTGGCTCCCATAGCAAAGGAGAGAGATGTTTGCACTCCACATCCAGAGAAGAAAATGGATTTCTTTGAAGTTAAGAGCTGCTGAGAAATAGGGGACTAGAAGAACTGGTGCAGCAAATGTCCAAGAATGATAAGTTACTGAGGAGAAAGTACATGGGGTGTGCTGGTGGGAGTCACAGACGCTTACAATAATGATGACTCCATTCCCCAGCAGGATCACCAAGCACATTCATAGGCCCAGCACACAGCAAATGGCCTCAAGCTCTAGGTGGCCAGAAGGCCCGGTAGGACAAATTCTGTCCCAGAAAACTGATTGCTATTCCCATGTTAATGTTTTCTTTCACCACAAGGAATTCTGCAACAGCTAGAATGTATGTGGATCTGTTGAAGCAGTGTTTGCAAGAGTTATCTGCATCCTGTGAATAATAGTCAGGGATGTAAAGTAAATCATAGGGAATATAGTCAATGGTACAGTAATAGCTATGTATGGTGTCAGAGGGGTAGTAGACTTGGTGGAGTAATCACTCTGTGAGGGGTGCAAATGTCTAATCATCATGTTGTTTTATACATGAGATTAATAAAGGAAGGAAGGAAGGAAGGAAGGAAGGAAGGAAGGAAGGAAGGAAGGAAGGAAGGAAGGAAGGAAGGAAAGAAGAAAACTATGAAAAGGGGAAAAAAAGAGTTATCTGCATCCTTAAGTGGCTTCCCTTACGAGGAAAATAGACCTGTAACTAGATACACAGGTGTAGCCTAAGAACATGTTACAACCCTCTAAGCTAAAATCAGACTTTTAGATCCCATGAAGGAGGCTTTAGACTCGAAAAACAAGTCCTTATTTAAAAAAAAAAGATTTACAACACATAACAACTTGGTTAGAATTGAGTATCTCACATTATAAATTTGAAATTATTTTGAAGGCAATGTCACCATAACACTTTAACCAAACAAATCCCAAATTTGTAAAATATTATTGGCCACCAGGGGTTTGATTACATACCAATTATTTTCTCCACAATATGTTAGCCTTAACAATAATCACTGTTCTCAAGTTACTAAAATAAAATGATAGATGTAAATCCTGCTTCAATGATAATTTAACCTCAGTTTTAGAAGACTTTTGTGGCTAGAAGAACAAATTGAAAAGATACATTTTTACAAAAAAGGATTTTTGGTTACTGCTAATTTGGGGAACAATGTATACCTACAATACCCTGAGAATATTAACTACAGGCATTAACAATGCTCGTGAAAGAAAAAAGAAAACGTTTTTAGATAAAATTATTACTCTTTGTCTTTTTTAATACAAACTGGGACATCTAGGTAACTATCCTGTCTGATACACATAATGAAAGACAAGTTGATCTCAGAAAAACTCTGGTGTTCATGTCTCAATCTAGTGTCAAACCATAAATAAATGTTATAAACTAAGAAATTTACATGACAGGGGATTTACTTTTACTTCCAAGTATGATAAAATACATACTATCTTCTCCTTGCACAGAAATCAGCTTCTGCTCTAACAACTGCTCTGCTGCTCTTTCTCTGACTGCATATTCAGAATACCCACAACAAAGAAGGGTAAGTCACTCCAAATATTCTTAAGCATTAGCAGTATGTTATCATTATTTGTATCCCCACTTCACTGGAATATAGAGTATTTCTATGTTAAAATGCCAGAAACAAAGAAGTCCTATTTTTTTTTTATGAGTTTGCTTATCTCATAAATTCCATCTCAATAAATTCAATAAGACAACTAAAAGAAGAACAATCTGCTTCTCAGTTGTCATTAATATCAAGTAGCTGTCATTGCTATTGTTAAAAACAATTAACCATTGGCAAAATAGAACTGATTTCCAGTAAAGATGAAAGTTGGGACCCTTCACAGTCATTTCACTATGAGAGTTTCCTTTAAAGAACCAGCCAGTAAAGTAACAAAGCAACTTCAAGTCTTTGCTGCTTTGAGGATGTTTCCAATCCCAAAAGCAATTCAAAGTTCGCAATGTGGACTGGATAGAATTTAGAAATGTTCTAGTACTTTTGGGATGACGTCCCTTAGCAGCATTTAAAACCAAGTTGCTAATACAATTTAACCGAAGTGTAACTCACAAAACAGAAACAATCCTTCTGACTTTACACCCTCTGGGAAGAGAATATTTAAAACTGCTATCAGGTAAAATGGCCAAGTGTTGGAAATGGGAATTGACTATACCTGACAGAGAGACACGATATTAATAGTAACCAGTGATACTTAGGTCAAAACGATACTTTGTTCTTAATAAATTATGTGCTAATCACCTTTATTTTGACCTCTATATCCAGTCTCAGAGTGCATAAACTTCACACTGGTATCCCTAGCCTCTGTAAAAATCCAGAATCACATGCACAGTCACTATAAGTTTGCTCACTCATGCACTCCATTCAAATACATACACAATACCTCAAACTCACCCTGCCTGTCCTTCAGTCACACCCACACTGGCATGACACGATACAGGGTGACCGCATCAAAAATGTCCATGATGTGAGCAACCCACACTTTACTTACAAACAAGAAAGGAAGTTCCGACTTGAAGTGGATAATTATTATGACACTTGTCATGACTATCTTCTGAATCAATATCAAAACTTGAAGAAGTCAATCATTTTACATGGGCATTCCAGCATGCAAACAGTGAAATCATCATGTGTAGTGTTAAAAATAATGGAAGCAGATTTGATAACAGCATTCTTTTTTGTCAGTGGACATTTTTAAAAAGTTGTTGAGCAACAGATGCAACATAGTCTTGAACAATGGGGAGACCACATATGCCATGAAAGATGGTACTATTAGGTTGGTGCACAAGTAACTGCAGTTTAAAAGGTTAAAAGTAATTGCAAAAACCGAAATTACTTGTGCACCAACCTAATATATGCCTCAACAAATCAAATTTGAAGAGCAGTCTCCGAGGTGTTCACTGTGTGCAAGTACTTTTTCAGCATACTGGCTCATAATGGAAATGTTGAACATGTATTCTCATTAATGAATGTTCCGTGGACAAATAAATTAAATAGTTTTGATGTGACCACAGTAAAAGTTACATTGCAATGCAAATGGAAGATAGACTGTCACTGCAAGGAGTTTCATAAGCAAATTACGTAAAACAAGATCAGTTATGTAAAGCTTAAAGATAGGTCTCGGTAAGAGGGCTATTTCTTTCTTCCAAACTTTTAAATCTAATTAGTCATTCAAGAAACAACTTCTTATGAAAGTAATATATAAGTAATATAGTCCTAATTCTGGAGAGAGCAAAGGAGCATAATCTTCTGACTTCTTCCCCAAACATGAAAATGCCATAGAAATAAGACTTAACATATAACAATCTGAAGAATAGAATCAAACCGGAAGAAATTCAAAGAAACAGAAAGCAGCCACTGAGGAGAAATGGATTGAGGGAGTAGTTTTGAGTGTAATTCTTTCTTCTCTACTGCATTGCCATGGGGAAATTACATGTGACCTCATCTAACTCTTACAAACTAAGGTAGATGAGATAATATGACAGTGGTCCAGAACTAAGAAAAGGTTAAGCGTGAACATCTCACTACAAGGGCACAACTCTCTACAAAGCAGCCTACCACGAGAGTGTCTACCTTCTGCCTTCTCTCACTACAAAAACTGGGATATTTTTATCAATGAAGAAAAGGACTTAGAAAAGAATGGTATCTGGAAAGAGGTGAAGGAAAGTACCCTTACAGTCAAGGTTTCCAAGTGAGGAAACACATTTGCTCATACCCAAAGTGTAGTACAATGGGTTCTCTGCCTTGGGGAGCCCCAAACCTTGAACTTACCAGAAGTAGCACAAGTCAGGGCCTGGACTTTTGCCTCTCCTTCATAAGGTACACATTACTGACCAAAGTACCTTAGGGGAAAATAAATTCTAAAGAGAAGAATAATGTGACAACCATTATAAAAGAAACACAATAAAATGAACAACCTGAGATCATCTGAGGCAGAATTCACTAGATAAAGAGAACAAACATTTTGAATGAGTAAAAAAATATCTTTACTGAGATACGAAACAGTATCAGTGGCATAAAGCAAAAATAAGCAATTACAAAAAAAAAAAAAGAATCACATGGTAATACTGGGTATGAACATAGAATAGCTGAAATAAGCAACTCAGTAAATGGAATACACGAGATCAGACAATTAAGTTTGTGAACTCATCCTAGAAAAAGTGCTACATGCCTCATTGCTGAATATCACTATGGTCACCTTCGAAGTACTCCCCTTGGGAAGCTCTACACTGACACCAGCACCTAGTCCACCCTTCAAAGCAATTTTAGAACTCTTTTACTGGAATGGCCATCAGAGCTGTCGTCGTATTACATTTGGTGTCCTGAATGTCATCAAAATGTCTTCCTTTCATGTTCTGTTTATCTTCGGGTAAAGAAAGAAGTGATTGGGGGCCAGATCAGGTGAGTAGGGAAGGTGTTCCAATACAGTTATTTGTTTACTGGCTAAAAACTCCCTCACAGACAGTGCCGGGAGCTGGTGCTTTGTCGTGATGCAAGAGCCATGTTGGCAAAAGTTCAGGTCGTCTAACTTTTTCACGCAGCCTTTTCAGCACTGCCAAATAGTAAACTTGGTTAACTGTTTGTCCAGTTGGTACAAATTCCTAATGAATGATCCCTTTGATATCAAAAAAGGTTAGCAACATTGTTGCAACAAGTTCACAAACTTAATTGTCACACCTTCGTATATGGCAATGGAAAGAGATTTGACTTTGGGTGGTAAACACACACCACATATACAGATAATAAAGAACTGTACGCTTGAAATCTACATCATTTTATTAACCAATGTCACCCCAATAAATTTAATTTAAAAAGTCAACATGGAAAAAAAAGTAATGGAAAACAATGACAAATTCAGTCTCCTTAAAATTAAAACTTCTATATGACAAAAAAAATTAACAAAGTTTAAGTATTAGACATAAATGGGAGAATTTATCTGTAGTACACAAAAACAAAAAAGGATTAGAGTCCAGAATTTTCTAAAAAATGCACACAATGTGATAAAAAAAATAGTAAATTCTACAACATAAAGGAAACACAATACCAATAAAAATAGCAAAAGATAATCAAATCACAAGTAATCAGAAAGTAAATAAATAAATAAATACATACATACATACATACATACATACATAGACACTGCATACCCCCAAAAAAGTCAAATACCAAATTGTGACAATAGGAGAAACATAAAATCTAATTAATTGTCACTGGGAATATGAATTAACATTTTAAAGAGCAAATTAACAAGATGAGGCGAAGTCGAACCTGTAATTCCATGCACAGGTATGTACTCAAGAAAGGATAAAGAAAAAGCTAGTCTATGCCACCATCTAGTGGTCTCAGAATAGAAAACGTGGTTCCTTCAGCAGGAACCAGAATACAATAGAAAAAGTACCTACACAGGAATGCACCAACCACTTATAAATATGTAGAGTTTATATGTGCAGTAACTGCCCTCACTATCCTATTGTACCAGCATTTGGCTCCTCCTATCCTGCTTCCTTCTGCAAATTGGCATGAACCTAATCTTGTGACAAAATCAACTGCAAACATCTTTAGGCAGAGTGTGTTCTATGTCTACTCCCTATAATTTTCAACACCCTTAAAATATGTGTTGTCACGTGAGACTTAAAGAATGCTTCTCCAAACTAACCAGACAAGATTGGTAATAATTTAAAACTTGATCAATATTAAGTATTGAGAAGAGTGCGGTGCAAAAGGAGCCTCATACACTTCTATTAGGATACAAAGTTGGAAAATTAGTAAAAATGAATATATACCCCAAAATGAAACAAAAGAAACCAATAAGTTTTTTTAAAACTGTTAAACTAAAAATAAACATTACAAAACAAAGATGAATATTTGTATAGACCATGATACAGAAATTCCTTTCCTATATATATAGCAGTGGTTCTTAATCCCAAAGGACATCTATGTATAAAATTCAAGGGGACTAGTAACTTAGATGGGAAAAAGTACATCTGTATTTTCACTAACCTCTAACTGAAATTTAGTAGTTCCTGGGGTCACACAGTTTTACCTATGATTTTACCAAGCTATCAAAAAACAGATAGTCCTCATCTTATGAGTGCTATTTAGCAAAAAACAGAGTATAACCTGCCCAATCCTTTTATTTTTATTTCATAACCAGATAAAGACAATACAAGAAAATACAGCTTTTTGGTTTATTTCACTTATAACATACCATGTTTCCCCAAAAATAAGACCGGGTCTTATATTAATTTTTGCTCCAAACGTCGTATTAGCGCTTATGTTCAGGGGGTGTCATCCTGAAAAATCATGCTAGGGCTTATTATCTGGTTAGGTCTTATTTTCAGGAAAACATGATAGATGTGGGAATAAATAAAATTTGAAAGAGAATGTTCAAATTCTATAAAATGCAATGTTCCAATAATGGCAACATTTGGATCAACTCTCCTGTAGATAACAACCATAAATTCTAGGCAAAATAAAATTTTTAAACCACCTGAAATTAGACTCTCAAAGAGATATCTGAACTCCCAAGTTCACTGCAGCATTCTTCACAACAGCTAAGATGAAGGAATAGCCCTAATACCCATCGATGGATGAACAAATAAAGAAAACAAGGTATACATACAACAGGATATTATTCAGCCTTAAAAAAGGACAGAAATCCTGCCATTTGTGACAACATGGATAAACCTTGAGGACCACATGCTATGTGAAATAAGCCAGTCACAGGACAAATACTCCACAATTCCACCTACATGGTGAATCTAAAACAGTCAAACTCATGGAAGACAGAGTAGAATGGTGGTTGCCAGGGTTTGGGGAGAGGAGTAAATAGGGAGTTGTTATTCAATAAGTATAAAGTTTCAGATATTTGATATTAATAAGTTCTAGAGATCTGATGTACAACATTGTGCCTACTAAAAAAATTTGTTAACAGGGTTTAGATCTCATGATAAATGTTGTTACCTCAATAAAACAAAACAGAACAAAAACAAAACGTTCCTGAAGTGACCAAAGCATACAGAAAATGAATGAGGGCAGCCAACATTTGTAAGAAGGAATGGAACTGGGTTTGTTTCCCATTTAGTTTTTAGATAAGGGAAGGACAAAGTCACCACCACTACAGGGTGACTAAAATTCAGATGGAAAATGTCAATCTTACTGCCTTGTATTATAGAAACAGAGGACAGAGTTCAGGAAGATCACAGCAGTTGAAAATCTAGGAGAGAATGCCACAGAAAAGAGACAGCCAGAGAGTGGGAACCCCAAATTTCTGTATAAACTCTGCCCAAATACTGGCTGATCTCTAAACTACAAATAAGCAGAACTAAGACCAAAAGACCAAGAATATTAATTACGAACACCAAATGGACTCTAATAATTCTGACAGCTATGCCAGTCACAAAGTGACAGTCACGCCAGAGCATCAGGTGAAAGGCGTAGCCAGTGAATGCCCTAACCAGATAACTCCAAACACAGCAGATTTATTGGAGTGCAGATGAGCTTTATCGGACTGCAGATGGGTGCACTGCACACAGTCTTGAGCATAAAATGAGAAGCTCGCTGACTGCTCATCACTCAGACTCAGGCCTCAACTGACGAGCTGACAGCTGCATCTGCACTCTTCCCAGACAGAGCACATGAAGTCTTGCCTCCTGACAATCTCACCAGCCCGGCCTGACACCTGACACTACGCACCTCAGTGCACTCGAGTTTCTCACTGAACACCGACTCTCTCTCATCCTTCTTTCCTAAGACTCTTGCCTAACCCTGTTGCTTGCAAACCTGTGTGGCCCTCTTGTGTGAAACCACTCTACCTCGACTATTGGAGGCTGTCCTCTGGCCAGAGTCTTGGTTAATGCCTGTGGTTAACCGAGTCAGTAGGACTAGATCCATGGCTTCATTCTAATAAAGTCTGACATTGAGGAAAGACACAAACGTGTGTGAGACTGCTGCTTTGATAGTCGTGTCCCACTCACGACAAGACCTGAACAGAGATTTCAATTGCTGCCCACCTCAGAGAAGACAAGTTTAAAATCTGGGTCCTGTCAAATTAGTGCCTACTAAAACAAAACACCAATATTTGTGACAAATTCCATTTCCCCAAATGGTCACAGGTACATATTCACTCCAAACGCTCTTCTGAAACCTTGTTATTGCCCTGATCCAGAGATAGAGTCTTTCACATCTTTGTATATCCTCACAACGCTGAGTGAACATATTTGGCATCGAAATTTGGAAAAAGGGCTAGGCACATATTTGGATCTTAAAATATAAATAGAACTGTGTTCTTCCAACTAAGGCCTTCACAATGTTCGAGAGCTGGAAGAACGTAAGTGTGACTGGAGTTAAAACACTAAGACCTGGAAGTGCACAGCAGGGTCAGGGGCTGAAAAGTTGATTGAAGGTAAGTGGAGTTAGAGGGGACAGTTCGGAAGCAATGGCAGGAGCTTGTTGGACATTCCTTGGAGCTGTGCAGCCACACACAGCTTTGGCTATTACACCCTCATATCTGCTTCACCCCAAAAGAAAAAATGTACATTACACTCATGTTTCATTCTATAAAGTGGGCATTGGAATACCTTCTGACAATGGACATTGGCTTCTAACCACAGGGAATGTTTGCTATAGTCCCATTCATTTATTTTAGCTTTTACTTCCCTTGCCTTTGGAGTCTAATTCATGAAAAGCTCTTTGAACCCAAGGTCCATAAGTTTAGTACCTATGTTTCCTTCTATGCAGTTTATTGTGTCAGGTCTTATGCTTAAGTCTTTGATCCATGTTGAATTAATTTTGGTACATGATGACAGATAGCAGTCCACTTTCATCCTTTTGCACGTGGCTTTCCAATTCTGTCAGCCACATTTATTGAAGATTATTATTATTGAAGAGGCTGTCTTTTCTCCATTGTATGTTTTTCGCTTCTTTGTCAAAAATTATCTGTCCATATTTATGTGGTTTTATTTCTGGGTTCTCAATTCTATTCCATTGATCTATGTGTCTGTTTTTCTGCCAATACCAAGCTGTTTTGATTATTGTAGCCCTGTAGTACAAGCTAAAGTCAGGGAGTGTGATACCTCCAGTATTGTTCTTTTTTTCTTAAGATTGCTTTGGCTATTCGGGGTCTTTTGTGGTTCCAAACAAATCTGATGATTTTTGGTTCTATTTCTTTAAAAAAAAAATGCCACTGGGATTTTGATGGGGATTGCATTAAATCTGTACATGGCTTTGGGTAATATGGCCATTTTAACTATGTTGATTCTTCCAATCCATGAGCACAGGAAAGTCTTTACCATATGATTTCACTGATATGTGGTATATAAACCAAAAACAACAAAAGAACAAGACAAACAAATGAGAAACAAAAACTCATAGACACGGACAATAGTTCAGTGGTTACCAGAGGGTAAGGGGGAAAAGAGGTGGTAGATGAGGGTAAAGGGGATCAAATATATGGTGATGGAAGGAGAACTGACTCTGGGTGGTGAACAAACAATGGGATTTATAGATGACATGATACAGAATTGTGCACTTGTAATCTATGTAACTTTACTAACAATTGTCACCCCAATAAACTTTAATTAAAAAATTAAAAAATTAAAAATGAACACAGGGAATGAACACAGGGAATCTCTGTCTGATCCTGGTCCTCCAAACTAGTCATTACCTCCAAAAAGCAAAAAAGTGAAAAGCTGCTGAGAACCCAGCAAAAAACTGTTACACTTCCACTTCCTATTTTCTATGATTTTTCTTATTTACCATTTATAGATATTATGAAAATCATCGAAATTGCCTAATAAAATAATAGGGCAAAATACATACACTATACTGTTAATTACAAAAGCACATAATAAATCAAGCAATGCAGTGTGTCTCAGGCATGTAAATATAGAATATGAACAGATATGTACAAAAATTAATATTTATTCTATGATTATGAATGACTTTCATTTCTTCCTTTGGATTTTCCTAAACTTCTCATATTTCCTATAACTGAGTATTACTTGTATAATCAGTGAAGTAATATTTTACAGGAAAACAAAAGTTACTGTTTAACAAGTTAGGTAAAATCAGGTCTTTGAGACAGCATGTCTAACATATCAAAAAGTTACTACCTTCTGTATAATTTAAAGATTCAACTTTAAATCACTCCTGCGATTACTGTGTCTTAGGAAAAACAGAGGAGTGTTTAAATTGGCTGCCAGATCCACTGCTGGGACCTCTGGAAATATTTAGCGCTCAGAGGTAGGAAAGTACTTACATGACACATTAATTTACTATTGCATAAAACCTTATAAGATGATGTTCTGTTGGGTAGAAAGCTTTATCTTTCCTCTCCCTCACCACTACTGATAGTTGTCTCTGATGATGGGATACTAGACTGTGGGTTCTAGAGCATGGCTATAGCCCTAGAAAGAAAACTAAGAAGTCAACTCATTCAGGAGGAGCAGCAAGAAGTTAACTTCATTAACAAGAAGTTAATGGAACACTCAGGAAAAGGAGAATGTTTTCCTTCTTTTGAAAACAATATCCCAATTAGCCATGCTCTCTATTGTAAATAGAGAAGACGGAGATGCTATACTGAATAATAGGGAACGTTAGGACAAAGTTGAGAAGAGGTTTTTGCAGAAAGGAAACAGTGACTGGGAACTGGGAGTTACGAATATTTTATTTTAAAAGTGTTGAATAAGACGATGAAAAATTAAGGAATTATTGGAAGAAGAAAATGCCGTGAATATCCATGAATATCATTTTAAATAGTCACTTTCCCTTATCGTAGAAAAGAATATCAGCCTAGGGGTTCTGATTAAACCAACATGTATTGTACACTCAAACTTTCAGTTATGTTAGATTAATCCTCACAAAAACCCTAGACATAGGTGTCATTGCCGTGTTTTAAATGACACATCATGCTGAGAGATAGTGTTTTGCTAAGGTTTCTATACAGCCAATATGCCAAAACTCCCAGAGTGAAGTTTAGATACTCCAAGCCAAATGTGTTCCAAGAAGACATAGCACTTCTCTTTCTCAGCAGTTAAGGGGACAAAGGAATAAGAGGACTGGGCCACAGTCTCTCAGAGAGACAGAGTTATTGGACTCTAGCGAAGCCCTTAGCGATGGTCAAAGCATGATGACGACACACTGGGTGAAGCCACTCAGCAGTGAACCTAGATCATTGCAGCTCCCAGCAACAAAGCATCCTTGGTTTCCACACAGAAATGTGAATGAGAAAACCCGGGGTAATTCTCAAAACCATGTAAGAAAATGAGAAGAGGCCTTGGCCTAACTAGAGCACCACCGCTCATTATTAGCAACTTTGGGATTCAGAAGGGGCCACTTATTTGGTGAGCAAGGGAGAACTAGCACCAGGGATGTCTGATGTCATGAATACATTGTTTCATAAACGGGAGGGGGAGCTAGCTGAAGTAGGAGATAGGATGCAATATTTAGTGCACTTGATTTCCTTCTGAGGGGAGAGAGACACCACCTATTTCAAGAGGTTCCTTAGGTTAAAATCAGGGAGTTGGGTGAGTACATGTGCTTTACAAACTACTACTCTCTTCTATTTTTTTTTTTAATTAAAGTTTATTGGGGTGACAATTGTTAGTAAAGTTACATAGATTTCAGGTGTACAATTCTGTATTACATCATCTATAAATCTCATTGTGTGTTCACCACCCAGTCAGTTCTCCTTCCATCACCATATATTTGATTACTCTCCTATTAGTAAACGTAGGAGAAGGGTGAAAGCATCATGGGTGAAAGTCCTCAAGCACAGTTTGCTTTCTTTCCATAGGTGATTTCCAAAGATAACATCTAAGGACTGACCTTTAGTCCTTAGTCAGTCCTTAGTCTAAGGACTGACCTTTTGGAGACAGACAGACCAAAAACGAGAACCAAGAAACTGAAACGTTACCTATTTTTTGTCAGAAATAAAGAAACTGAGGTAACATTAATCACTAATACCCCCCCCCCACTCCTCATCACAGTTATCGCTTCCGCCTTATCTTTTTACTGTGTGATATAGTGGAGTGCCTGATAAAGTGCATCCCTTAAATACTGCCCACCTGGGCCATTCTAAATGTGAATGGCCAAGAACTGGGAATGTATTAGTGTACCTGCTCAAGATGGATGTATTTGTGAAGAGATTGCCTGAAATCAAAATACTAAATAGCATTAAGTCAGTCTATGTAATAAAGCAACAAAATATCTCTATCCAATATCCTTTCCATTAACTGTTCTTACCCTTTCTTGAGTTCTAATGAAAACTGGAGACAAAAGTTTGCAAATCCTTGTCACTGTATCCTTAAAAGAAAAATTTTTAAATATTTCTGATTTTCAGTCATGAAATATACATTGTTAAAAGAAAATTTGGAGATTGAGGGAAAATTAAGAATATTAATAATCTCCCATTCTTATATTCCAGAGAAAACTAATTTTACTGTGGCTTTTCTCAGTCACATATATACAAATTGCAATCATTTATATTGTTATGCAACTTCCCATATTAACGTAATATACCATGGATGAACATTTTCCTTCCCTTTAACTCTTCTCCAAGACTACAACTTTCATTGGTTGTATAATGTATGAGGGTATGGCTTACCATGTGTATAGCACGACCCCCAACAAGAACAAACCAGAATTCCAGAGGAAAAAATTGCTGTAACTGTTTAAATTATGATTGAACTTGAAACATCAAAAGATATTCAATGTCATTTATTTGTTTTATTCTATGCTATTGGGTGGATCATTCAGGGGGAAAATAAACAATAATTTCCCTACTTTAAGAGATACACGCCAGAGTTTCACCCTTTTGAATTACGTGGTCTAGTGATTTCAGAGATAACTATGTATTCTACATCTATATTCCTAAGAGATTTTACCAATAATGAGTATTGTATTTTATCAAATGCTTTTTGGCATCTTGTTAGATGACCATATGCTTCGTTTTGGGTTTTTTGCCCAGTTGTTTAGATTATATTGATAGATTTTTAAATATTAATTTGGAATTTTGTGAATTCATGAAATAAATCAAATCACTTTAGTATACAGGTTGAATATATTTTACAATTTTTGCATATATATGCATAAGTAATATTGATTCAGTTTTATTCTGTTTTGATTCAGTTTTTAAAAATATTTATTCAGCTTTATTCATGCTTGATAATTTGGGAAAACAAGCTATTGTAGTGTGATAAAATGTTTTTGTAAAATGTTCCATAATGTTCCATATTCAAACATGTTCTATGCCACAGAAATTATTTCTTGAAGGTATAAAGTAACTCTCTTAAGCATTCTGTACCATGTCCATTTTGATAAATAAGTTCTCAAAATGGGATCCCTATTACTTACCACAGTATACATGGCCTAGTGTGAATTGCGTAAATAAGTAAATAAAGAATCGTCTGAGAGATGTAAGTACAGAGTGCTGTGCAGTGCACAGAAAGCTCATCCTCCTCGCAGCAGGAGGTGAGAATGTTATCCCAGAAAAGGCACTATCTAAGTTAGGAGGGGCCCCTCTGGGTTAAGAAGACATCAGGTACAAATACATAAAGAAGAAAGAATGTAGTATGATGGGGAGGCCGAAAGAAACTCAGCATTGTCGTTGCAGAGCATCTGGGGTTTCAGTCGTATCTCCAGAATTTCCACATTAGGGGGATCTAGGACAACAATGTGATTGGAGGAGGTGCTAGAAGACTTGTCCTGAAGTTGTACTGCAGAGCAGATACATTTTTTTACACAGATTATATTTATCTATTAGAATGTTTTTGTGAGGTTGCTGATGAAGATCGTGGTGAAACAAAACCTCCTTTGACACCGTCATGGGAGCAGAAATGGCGTAAGTGAAAGAAAGGTAACTGAAGAGATTCACATAGACCTACACGATGGGTTGTTTCAGTGTTTTTGGTAAAGTTACTTTTTCCGTTTTCTCTTTTTTTAACCTAAATTCTTAAAAATAGCCTCCCTCACTTGGTACCTTTCTTGAACAGAAAGAAAGAGAGCTGTTCTTCCTTCATCTTTATCTGTATATGTAAATGTTTACTATTACTATATCACATAAACTAAATATAATTTTTTATACAAGATCTGCCAATTAAGGTTGTGAACTCATCCTAGAAAAAGTGCTACATACCTCATTGCTGAATATCACTACAGTCACCTTCAAAGTACTCCCCTTGGGAAGCTATGCTCTGACACCAGCGCCTAGTCCACCCTTCAAAGCAATTTTGGAACTCTTTTTCTGGAATGACCATCAGAGCTGTCATTGTATTATTCTTCACGTCCTGAATGTCATCAAAATGTCTTCCTTTCATATTTCCTTTATTTTCAGGTAAAGAAAGAAATCATTGGGGGCCAAATGAGGTGAGTAGGGAAGGTGTTCCAATACAGTTGTTTGTTCACTGGCCAAAAACTCCCTCACAGACAGTGTGGTGTGAGCTAGTGCAATGTCGTGATGCAAAAGCCATGAATTGTTGGTGAAAAGTTCAGGTCGTTTTCCTCTTAACTTTTTTATGCAGCCTTTTCAGCACTTTCAAATAGTAAACTTCGTGAACTGTTTGTCCAGTTGGGACAAATTTATAATGAATAATCCCTGTGATATCAAAAAAGGTTACCAACATCGTTTTGACTCTTGATTTGGACTGACAGAAGTTTTTTGTTCGTGGAGAATTGGCTGACTTCCATGGTACACTTTGATGCTTTGTTTCAGGGTCGTATTAGTACACCCATGTTTCATCACCAGTGATAGCACAACCCAAAACATTGTCTTGCCTCTCTAAAAGGTCTTGGCAAACTTCGTCTCTCCTTTGCTTTTGTTCATCGGTGAGCTCCATCAGGACTATTTTTGCACACACCTTTCTCATGTCAAGATTCACAGTTAAGATTTTCCTGTTTCTCTATCAATGTTTCCTTGGTCTGCTAAGCTTCTCACAGTCAGCCACGATTTTGATTCACAATTCAATGAATTTTTGCAATGTTTTTGTCAGTACTGCTCGTTACTGAATGCCCTGACCTCTCTTCATCAGTGATGCATTTTCTCCCCTCAGAAAAACGTTTAATCCATTTGTACACTGCCATTTTCTTCGTGGCTTTATCCCCATAAACTTGGACTAACATGTCCCTGATTTCACTTCCTCTCTTGCCAAGTTTAACAAGAAATTTAAAATTTGTTCATTGCTCTAATTCAAGCTCAGACATTCTCAAGACAGTACACAAAAACACACAATAATGAATGCCAGTCAGCAAAACACCACCACATGTCAACACGAACACAGCTGTGAGACATTGATATACCAAGGTTATTAAACCTTACTGAGCTGTTTTTTCAGTGCTGCCAATGTCAGTGCATGGTGGCAAGTTTGCAAATGTAATTGTCAGACCTCGTATTTCTTCCTTGAGAAGCTCTCATTTTTGGACATGTTACACAACATCATCCCTTCCTCCTATGCTTGTTATGTTTGTGTCTGAGAGAAAATCCATCTCTTTCATTGGCTGTGCTGTGCGATGGCTGTTTCTCTTGGTTTGGGCTCCACTGAGTGTGCCCCCCTGGCTGTGATGGCCTATGACTGGTATGTAGCCATGGGCATCCCACAGACATACCCTATAATCATGAACAGAGTGCTATCTGTGCACATGGCTGCATGGTCTTGGATCCTAGTATCTCTGAACGCCTTAGTGCAAACAGTCCTGACAATGTTGTCATTTTTCTGTGGGAATAACATCATTTATTCTCTTACCTGTGAGATTCTGGCTCTTCTTAAACTCAAATGTTCCGATATCTCCACAAATATTGCTATCGTGACAGTGGCAAATACTGTTTTATTGGTCATTCCTCTACTGTTAATTTTCATCTCCTATACTTTCATCCTCTCTTCCATCCTGAGAATTCATTCTGCTGAAGGGAGAAAAAAGACTTTTCTATCTATACAGCCCACCTGACTGCAGCCATCTTATTCTTTGGTTCAGCCATTTTTATACACATGAAGCCCAAGTCAAAGGACTCAAACACATCCGATGAAATTATTGAACTGTCTTATGGAGTGGTAACCCCAATGTTGAACCCCACTATCTACAGCCTGAGGAATAAAGAGGTAAAAGCTCTGAAGAAAGTCCTGAGCAGACACCTGCATTTAATGAAAATGTGAAAGAACTGAGGCATGTGATCTCCTCAATGTGGGACCAAATCAGGTATATTGTGTTTACAGGTGAAGTCATGAACCCAGTGTCAAGAGAACTCGTCTGCTTGTAAGACCAAATATGGGACTCTCGTTCTTTTCAACACAGAATGCTTGTGTAAAACATTCTGAATAGTGTCTTGTCTGCAATTTCTAACTGCATGCAATTCTGCCAGTTGGTTCCATATAGGGCACGTGGCTTTTCCTCTAAATGAATCTCTCTCCTTTCTGCTCTCTGCTATCTCCTTTCTCTTCTCCTTGTTCTTTGTTTTTCTCTGTCTTCTCTTTCCCATTTCTTCCTCCTTCTTCTCCTTGCCCCTTCTTTCTTTCTCTTCCTTCTGTCTTCCTGGTCTCCTTTCTCAGTCCCTTTGAATTGAACATTTATTGTTTTGTAGTCCAGCATCCATTCTTCTGATAAAAGAATGCAATTTTTTTTTTTTTGACAATTAAAACAGTCCCTCCCTTTAAGTCCATGTGGTGCTAGATGGGGCTAACTCTACCCTCCGAAAATTCTGGTAAGCGCGGAACAAAAGCTTAGGCAATTAAAGAAGCAAATTCCTCTAGTCATAGTGATTCACTTCGCTAGCAAGTGACTCCCGCCAGGCTAATCAAACTCAACCCCGAAATGCTGCCTTACTGTGAGAAAAGCGGCATTCTTTCTGCTAGGGTTGCAAAACTGGTCAAACCTATGCCTGGAGCCAATCTTTGCCAATATGTGGAGAGAGCCTGAGAGGCAAAGGGCTCTTGAGAGAAGGAGGGAGAGTGTTTCTGATCCTGTTATTTTAATTCCTTGATCCAGCTGTGTCTAAAGTCAGTTCACAATTATTCTTAGTAGTTACATGAGTCAAAAAATTACCTTTTCATAAAAACTAATTTTAAGTTGAATTTTTATCACTTAAAATCAATCACATAGTCCTAACTAGAGTATTCCTTTGCATCCCCTCTCCTATTTTTGAGGCAAAAAAATAAAAACATGAGTATATATTACATAAGTGATCTCAAGTTTCCATTCTTCAGGGGCTCCCCTTTCTTTTAATAACTAAATAATCTAATTTCTAGTCTACATGTCCACAGGCACTCCAATTATCTCCCTAATAATTTCTGTAGAGTGCTCACATTTTCCTAGTTTCTGGTTTTCTTTTTTTACACCGCACTACTGTTCTAAACTTTTCCATCAACCCTCGCTGGTAATCTTATACGCCTCTGTGTTAAGCTCTCAACAGTACATTTTATCCATAAGTCTCCAAATATCCACATCCAAAAGGCCACGACATATACAAGCAACCAAATGAAAACCCAACTACAAACACTTAAAAAAAAAAAAAAGGCTACTATGTTTAACACCTTTACTTTGGCTTGAAAATAAGATTATTTTAAAATGGAGAATGAGACATTACTCAATATAATGAATATTATTGGTATTAGTGATAAAAGGACTATTGAAAATAAATTTTATGCTTCCAGTCAAAAGGTTTAAATTTCAAAGCATTTTGAAAGATAGCATAAGTGCACAACTCAGTGACTGGGGAACAAATGAGAGTGAGGAAGTAGAAGAAGAGGGGCTAGGAAGTGGAGAGGTAGAGGTAAAGGGAGAAGATTGACAAAAGAAGGGAAGGAAAGAGGTAAGGAGAAAGGAAAGAAGAAAAGAGAGAAAAATAGGAAGGAGAAAGAAGTAAAGGAGGGAGGGAGAGCAGGAGGAAGGGAAGGAGAGATGTAAAGATTGGAAAGGGAGAAACAAATTTGTCATTTTTGGCTGAAAATAAGGTTGTCTACATTGAAACAGAAAAATAATCTATAAAAAGAAAATCTTAAAATCTAAATAATAAGAGGCTCTAGGCAAGGCTGCTAAGTCAATACACAAATTCAATAGTATTTTCTGCAGCAGTTATAACTGGTTAGAAATGTACGTTAAAAAGCAACTCACACCACCAAGAAAAGTATGAAGTGCCCACAAAAAAAATCTATAAAAACTGCACAAGGAATTTTTGAAGAAACATTTAAATCTTCATTAACGTGCCTAAAAGAAAACCTCCCACAAATTGAGGAGCTAGATTTTGTTCCTATTAGGAAAATAAAAATAAATATGTGAATTCATCTCAAATATTTCTATAAATTTAATGTAATTTCAATCAAAATGAAATTGGATTTTTTTTAATTTCAGAAGTTTACACCAAAATTCAAATTGAATGGTAAAAGACCAAGAATAGCCAAGACACTGTGAGAATATGAACTGCATTATTTACTGTACCAAAAGTCAAGATGAATGAGAAAGCTACAGTAATTCAGATAGCATAGTATTGGTGCAGGTAAAGATAATCAGTGGTAATTGGTGCTATAATCCTATATCAATGAAACAGAGTAGAGAAGTCAGAAATAGCCTGGGCATACGTGAATGTTTACAACCTAAATAAATGCTATTTGACATAAGATGGCAATGCAAAACACTAGAGAATGGATGAAGTATTCAATAAATTGTGCTTTGAAATAGGACTACTAATATTGAAAAAAAGATCAAATAAAACCTCCACCTCACTCTGTCATCAAAATAAATAACTGTAAAACATCCAGAGGAAAATATAGGAGAATGTCTTAATAGGCAGGGATAAAAAGAGTATATCTTAAATGAGTCAAGAAAAAACCCACAAAACTTGAAGAATTGATAATTCAAATTTAGAAGACATATACGGCAAAACTGCATTATTAAGAGATTTAAAGAATTGCACAAATGGAAAACTGTATCAGTAACAAATACAGCCAAAAAAGGATTAGTACCCAGAATATTAAAAAAAAAAAAAGGGTACCGAATCAATAAGAAAAAGATGAACAACAAAACAGAAAAGTGAGCAAAGTATATATACAGGGACCTCAAAGAAAAGGAAAGTAGAATGGCCTATAAAATTATTTTTAAAAGTTCAATTCACATAAAATCAGATAAATGTAAATTAAATCAATCAAACATTTCTCAGCCAAAAGATACACAAATATTAAACTTATCAAGAATTGTCAAGAATATGGAGAAAGAAGAAATCCCATTCACTGCCAGTGGGAGTATTAAGCCAATACCATATAAAGTGTGAAGTAGACTCATTAGTTCCATACAGGTGTATGTCCAAGGAGATACTTAAAAAATTACTCACTGAAGCATTATTTATAAAATAAACATATGGAAACACTTAAATATCAATACAGGAAAGAATAACTAAGTTATGATATACTCAAACACTGGATTACAGGAGAGCAATTAAAATAAATGAACCAGCTTCAACTACTCATTTTGTTACGCTTTGATACTTAGCTTAGCTTCTCTGAATTTCTTATTCACTGTTTTTGTTTTAATCTGTATAGTGGAAATATCAACTTTACAAAGTGAAATGATACAGAATAAGAAAGGATTGAGTAAAAGACATAACATCCATGACTGCTCCTTCATTCTATCAGGTACATTAGAATCTGATGTTCTCTTGTCTGTGAAATAGGTATCACTGACATTCTCTGAGAGAAAGAACAATAGGAGTGGAATATATGACTTCAAATTTTTAAGTAAATATTAAAATCTCTTAAAAACGAGAGGACAGCTAAATAGAAATGAAGAAAATATTAACATATGAAATAAGGCCCTGGCTCTCATTAAAGAAGTAATCATAAATGAAACGCTAGTAACATGGATCTACGAATATATCTCCCCAAAATACTTACAGGCTCAGAACCAATTAATATTCAATGCAAAATACTATGAAATAGGAATTATACTGAGACAGCCTATAAAGTTATGACTTTTCACTATTTTCAGTTTTTCTTTTGTGCTGAGTGGGAACTCCAAGGGAGTAGGAATATTGGGAACTATATTTTTTAATATTCAATGTCTTTATATAAGAACAAAATCATCTGGAATATGAAGCCTACTTCTCAGAGTACTGTTAAGCTATCTTGAGATATCAACTTAGAATGTTTTTCAGAAGAAATTTTAATCTGAGTAGTGCTGATTGCCCATAAACTGTGTGTCGACCATCATAAGAGAGAGAGGGACATTTGAATTTAGATCATGAAGTGTGTTTGGGAAAATCCTAGATGAAATCCTGATGGACCTAATCAGGGGCAAAAGAAACAATAGACCGCCACCCCAACCCCACCCCCATGTTTGGACACAGCCTACAAGCCTTTTGCATTAATGCTCTGGCCCTTGATACAATACTGAGAATTTTAAAAAAATAACAAAGTACAACGATGCTGCAATAGCAATCACTGATGGTCAAGGAAACCTAAAACAGATTAAAAAGAGAATTCCTCAGCTAGTAGGTATCTATGACAACTTGTGGAGGTGAAGAGAAATCCATTGGAGAGCACTGGATAATGGATGTTCATCTGAAAGAGGAAATTTTTTGAAAGTATGTCACAAATTAAGTGCATGAGTGTCTAAACCTAGATGTGTCAACTTATACATAGGAAAGAAACCAACCATGTTTAGTAAGAAAAATATAAAACAAATAGTGCAGTCCAGAAATATTTCTCCCATAACATTTCTCTCCAACTCCAGTTACAAGGTACAAGAATTTTTCAAAACAACAGACTTGCATAATGCTGCAATGAACATAGAGTTACATATGTCCTTACCGATAAATGTTTTCAAATTTTTTGGGTAGATACCCAGAAGAGGAATTGCTGGGTCATAGGGTAATTACATGGAAACAACCAAAGTGTCCTTCGATAGATGATTGTATAAAGAAAATATGGTACATACATACAATAGAATATTACTCAGCCATAAGATAAAATACTGCCATTTGCAACAACATGGATGGATCTTGAGATTATCATGCTAAGTGAAATAAGTCAGATAGAAAAAGTTGAGAACCATATGATTTCACTCATATGTGGGATATAAAACTGAAAGCAACAAACGAACAAGACAAACAAAGAAACTAAAACTCATAAGCAGTTTAATGGTTACCAGAGGGTAAGGTGGGGGGTGGTAGAATAAGGTAAAGGGGGTTAAATATACCATGATCAAAGGAGAACTGACTGGGTGATGAGCACACAATGCAATATGTAGATGATGTATTATAGAATTGTATACTTGAAACCTACATAATTTCACTAACCAATGTCACCCCAATAAATTTAATAAAATTTTTTTTAAAAGCACAATAGACTTGCAAAGCCTATTTGGGGAAATAATTACATTTATTAATGAGAATTTTAAAATGTCATTGGCACTAGAGTTAACTTTCAAATGCAAAATATAAAGAAAGTTAGTTAATATAGGACATCTAAAAAGGGATATAATGGATATATATTTAACTCATATGTTTATTTTTTTATTTTTTTTTTTATTTTTTTATTATTAATTAATTTATTTATTAGTTTCAGGTGTACAAAACAAGGTAATACTTAGACGTTCATCATTTATATCCCTCATACTGTGAACCCCCCTCCCCCCATCCACTATCCCTCCGACCTCACACTGAACCATCACATTATATATATAAAATTATAGTTGGCATTCATTAATGTTTAGCTTCTGATGTACAATGCCATGATCAGGTATCCACAGTATCCCTGAGGTGGTCTCCCAAATAGGACGCATGTCCATCGGATACCCAACAAAATCTTTACAACATTATAGAATACCTTCCCCAAATTAATTTTCAAAAGAAAAACCCTGAGGCCATCTTGTGGTTACCAGCTGCTTCCAAATCCCTTCACCTTTCCCCTTATCCCCAACCCCCTCCCACACACCCATCTAACCACTCTCGGTTTTTTCTCTGCGTCCCCAAAACTGACTCTGATTAGTTCATTCACATAGTCTTTTCTTTAGATTCCATATATAAGTGAGATCATATGGTACTTGTCTTTCTCTTTCTGACTTATTTCACTTAACATAATGTTCTCTAGATCCATCCATGTTGCTGCAAATGATAAGATTTCTTTCTTCTTTATGGCTGCGTAATACTCCATTGTATAAATGTACCACAGCTTCTTAATCCAGTCATCTACCGATGGGCATTTTGGTTGTTTCCATATCTTGGCTATTGTGTAAAGTGCTGCAATAAACATAGGAGTGCATACAGATTTTTGAATTGGAGTTTTGGATTTCTCCGGGTAGATGCCTAGGAGTGGAATTACTGGATCATAGGGTAGTTCCATTTTCAGATTCCTGAGATACCTCCATACTGTTTTCCATAGTGGCTGCACTAATCTGCAGTCCCACCAACAGTGCACTAGCGTTCCCTTTTCTCCACATCCGCGCCAGCATTTGTTGTTTGTTGATTTATTGATAATAGCCATTTTGACTGGAGTGTAACTCATATGTTTATGTATTTTAGTAATACAAAACAATTTGTTTTATTAATAGAAGCATGAAATACATTTATACTATATTTTATATTGAATTGCTCACAAATCTTTCCGGCTACTTATTCTAATTAAGACTCAAAGCAGCGACTGACAAACTCAAGAGGTATCCAGTCTTTTTCCTTCCCCACAGCATTTAATTCAATGCTCAATGCACAACAGTTGCTTAATAAATATTCACTGATATGAGTAGGATACCTTTTAAGGAACAATGAATGAAAATCGTTATTTTATTACCATTTATTTATATTGATAAAGCAATTCATAAAATTTATGATATGAATGCATCTTTATTGAAGCTTTTCTCCCCAATATGTAATCTCATATGACAAAAGAAGAACTGTAAGCTACCTCTACTTAAACAATAGTTTAAGTTACAGTAACTCAAAAGTAATAATAAAAGATA
Source organism: Rhinolophus hipposideros (assembly GCF_964194185.1). Lineage (NCBI taxonomy): Eukaryota > Metazoa > Chordata > Mammalia > Chiroptera > Rhinolophidae > Rhinolophus > Rhinolophus hipposideros. The sequence goes on from NC_138057.1 coordinate 58,890,674, forward strand.
TGCACACACTGTTCCTGGCCTTAATGTAAGAAAAGTAGTCTCTACCACCACCTAGTGGCCTCCCGATACAACATTAACAAAGTACTTCCCCAGGGATGAATCACCAAAACACAAGCATCTGAAGTTTACATGCAGAGCAACTAACTGCCCTCCTACTCAGTGGGGCCAGAACTGGGTCCACCTCTCCTGCTTCCTTTTGCAGATTTGCACAAGCCTGACTTTTGGACAAAACCAAGCAGGGACCCCATTAAGTGGATTGTTGCTTTTGCCCACATCATATAATTTTCCCCACCCATTAACTGATACCTATTTGGACCCTCATACTCATCAAACCAAATGAGCAGTAATAAAAAATTGGTCAAAAGAACCTCATATACTTTTGTGAAGGGTATAAATTTATAGGACAGTTTGGTGTTATTTAGTACATATCTTCTGACCCAGCAATTCCACTCTTAGGTATATACTCTAGAGAACTGGTTTGTAGCCTCCAGTAAACAGATCCCCAAGGAGTCTACGGATAGAATTCAGAGGATCTGGTAACTTGGATCTTTAGTATCACCAACTTCTAACTAAAAATAAGCATTTCTTTTGAATACAAATGTAGGCAACAAATCACAGTATTATTAACAGGACGTGTAACTCTGTGATCAACAAATAACACAGATATTGTCCAATTCCATTTAGAGTTGCTGCAAATACATAATAATTTCTTTTGTGCTCATCACTACTTCAAAATTATGATAGCTGTTAAATCCAAAGATAGATCTCGTTATTTAGTACCTTAATAAAAAAAGCATGTCTATTTCTTTGTCAAGAATTTACTTTTACATTTTCATGAAATTAGCTCAATATAATCTGTTCTCTTTGTAAATCTATATATGTATTTGCTAAGCATATAAAAATATTAGGGTTCCATAGGCTCACGAGATTTCCAAAGGGTTTTATGGCACAAAAAAATGTTAAGAATCTCTGCCCTAGAGAATTTCTTCATATGGAAATAGGAAATATCTATTTAAGAATTCAAAACATCTTTGTCCATAATAGTCAAATGGGCAAATAAAGATATAGCTGTACAATGAAACTGCATAGAGCAGACAAATGTATTAATTAAAATCATGATTTTAAAATACGTGATTTTCAAAGACCTTATATCAAAGGTTTCCTCTTACATGTTTCTTCTCATCTCCTTAGACAACCTCAGTCTACCCAGTCTAAAATAACTACCCATTGCTCTATATCACATTAGCCTAAACCCACATTTATCTAGCTTTGCACTACTTGTCCTTTGGATCAGTTGTCAGAAATTTAGGATATACAACAATAATTTTCAAAATGCTTACTCTATGCATCTTCCAGGCAGTTTAAGAATTTGTGTTTTTTTAAAAAGGCACCGAAAAACATTTCTTTTTAAATGCTGTTTAGAAGCAATTTTCCACTACAAATCTAAAATTACATGAATAATCTCACATCTTTTAAAAACAAATGTTAAACAGAACTGGTTTTACAATCTGAATTCAAACCTTACATGTACCACTTAGCAGCAGTGAACCTGAGAAAATTATTCTCTCTCAGAACCTCACCTTTCTCACTGGGAGATAAAGCTTAACTCACAGAGTTTTGAGGATAATTAAAACCTGTGAGGAAGTGAATACGAGATTGTCTTAGACATGTAGCAGCACTTACCAACATTTTCCCTCTCTAAGTTGCAGTCATGAATTTTACTCTTCACTATCTGTTAAATATTTTCATCTTGGAAATCCTCTCTACCTGCTAGCTAGTTGCTGTTGATGATGGGGCTCAATGGATGGCAAAACCACTGGGCTCTTAATCCATCACGTATAAAAGCGCTGCCTGCTAACTAGGAAAACCTGTTTTAGATTCCTAAGGAACAAGGAAGAAAATCCTAACGTGTTTGAGACATCGTGCATTTTGGTATCTATTAGTTACAGCAGTTTAGCCTATCCTATTTAATACATTCTTAAAAAGCTAAACCACGTTCCTGAATACCAGATACAGCTGAAGGAATCAGAACCAGTCATAAACATAACAATAAAGTGAATAGCTACCTACCAAATACTGAGATGTCCAGCCTCCTTCCCTCCTCGGTCACAGGACACTGTGACTCTGGAACTTTCCTACAGGGGTAACTGATTAGACTAAGAGACATGACTTACAGATTGATAACAGCCGGGGCTATCTCCCCTCAGTGAAATAGCCCAGTCAGACAACTCTACAGTGAAGCCCACTATTTGACAGACCCCACCCATACTCACAGAGCTTTCAGGTTTTTTCTCATTTCAAAACATGAAATAATGGCCAAGGATCACAACAAAAAATACCGTAGGAAAAACACTGGGACCTGGGCAGAAAACAGATCAAATGATATAAAACACAAAACATGAAAAAAAACAAAGACAGAAACAATGCAGGAAGACCTAAAACAGTAACTACAAAATAAACACCTGTAATTAATATCCTCAGAGATAAACATATTGAACCTAAGGAGCAAAAAGAAGATAGTATTTCCAAAAAGAAAGAGTGAGAAATGAAGAAATATTCTGGGGAAGGGATTAAAAAAAAAAAGGAGCTCCTGGAAATAACTACTGTGAAAGTAGAAGTTTAAAATTCAATAGATGAGTTAGAAGATAAAATTGTGGGGTTTTTACCCCAAAAAACTAGGCCAAAAAAGTAGATATGTAAAATGGTACAGAAAATAAAAAGAGCAACTGGTGACACAATATTTGAATAACAGAAGTTCCAGAGATCAACAAGAGAAGAAAAAAATTCAAGAAATAAAACAAAATTTTCAGGATTGAAAAGTGGCCAGATTAAGAGTGGCCAGCACTGAGTGAGGAACAATGTATAGGGGAAAAAATACCTACTCCAAGTAATATTATTGTGACATTTCAGAACACCAGGGACAAAGAGAGAAACATAAAAAGTTCCAAGTGAGAGAAACAAGCCACATACAAAGGATTCAGAATGGTACAAATGTCTTCTGATAAAGTATAATAAAACGAAGAATGGCCTTTAAAAATATGAGAAAAAATTATTTCCAATGTAGAATTTCATATCCACCCAAAATATGAATCAGGAGTTGGTAGAATAAAACATTTTTAGAGATGCAAGTCTCAAAAGTCAAATTTCCATGTACCCCCTCCTAAAATTAGGAATAAAAATATATATATACAAAATCTAGGAAATAGGTCCAAAACAAAGTAAATGAGGTTCCCCAGGATGTCAGTAAAAGATCCCAGAATTACTATTGTGCCTTCTTAGAGAACTATTTCACACCAGCGTGAGAGAACAAAGGACACCCAAAAGATAATTCGAGGAGATGAAACTGATAAACTGATGAATGGGTTTAATCATATTGAGAAAAAATTTGTTCTTTTGGTAAAGAATTTGATGATTAATAAATGACAAGTACAAGAAAAGAGAGAGAGAAAGAGAAAGAGTCACCCTCCTATTAAGATTATAGGTCTAGGCCATACAGCAGTGACTTAAACTAGATGATTTCTCATATAGAAGACACCTAGAGATGGGCAGCCCAGGGCTCCTTATATGGTGTTCCATGGTGTCAGAACCTAGCCTTTTTCTCTCTTGTTCCACCATCTTCAGCATGTGGCTCCTACCTCATAATTCAAGAACTCAAGCCATTATGTCCACATTACAGCAAGCAGAAATGATAAGGAACGAAGAGGGAAACAAACCTTCCAACACTACTTTAAGATCATTTACAGCAGGTCATAAATACACTAACACATCTCACTGGCAGGAGTGAGTCACCTGATGCACCTAACTACATGAGTCCTACTATGAATTTTAAAAATATGTTGGGAAATAGCATTCTCTACTACCTCCCTCTAGCACTTTCTGTTCTCCTTATCCTTCTTTGTTTTTTCCCACAGAATTTATTAATCCCGAATATATTTTTCTCTTCACATGTTGAAAACTTTCCTCCGACCTGTAAGTACCCAGAGGACAGGGACTTTGTCTTTTGTTCACCCCCGTACCACAGTTTCTTGAAAAGTGCCTCAAGCATAGAAAGAATTTAATAAATATCGGTTGACTGAGTGAATGAATTGTGAATTCCGGTGCGGAAAAGTCTAAGAAAATAATTTGAAGCATAAAGATCCAATCTGGGCACAGATGATGCTTTGTTTGGTCTTGCCTTGTTAGAAATGTATGCTCATCAACGGGAAAAACTGAATCACCCCCTCTGGACTTAGTAATTTCAAAAAGCCTCCTTTTGATGCAATGATGCAAAAGCCTTTGCACAAGGCACAACCAATACAACCACAGGTGAAAGCCCTGTAATTATTTCCTAGTTTTAATAATGTAAGTAACATTACTTCAGTGTGCGCAGTAATATAACTATTGTGTATAATTTTGTGTTTAATTATGTATCATGTGTGTAATAATGTAATTTAATTAGTAAGAAAAATGTGAACATTTAATATAAAGTAAATTAATAATGTAACAATGAACTATTATTAACGTAAGCATTATCAGATGTGGAAGTATATTTTGGGGGAGTGGCATATAAGAGAGCTAAATCCTCATTTCCCAAGCAGTCCATATACCTATACCTGAAAATATCAAGAAACATCAGAAAATGTCTATAGTTTGGAAAAAAGGAAACAAGCATTAGAAGAAACAGAAAAATATTGAAAGTAGTTACTCTGGGGACCAATGATCACAGAGATAGGACAATATCAGAGGTCAGCTGTTTTGCTTTTTAAGGCTTAAAAAAACTATTTAATTTCAAACTATGTATGTTTAAATTTAACTTTTACATCTAGTTCGGTGCCTCCATTCCTCTGAGCTCCTGAGAAATACAATCTAAATCATTATTAGGAGCCACCCAAGGTAACGGTGGGAGTGGCGATAGGGAGAGAGTGCATTTAATCAAGAAAATGAAGTCCCCGTGGTCTTCAGCGGTATGTACATAGCGAATAAAACTTAACCTGGCAATAACCCACGATGTTAAATGCAAAGCATTACACATGCACGCATCCATACATCCCTCTCAGTGGACACACCCACTCGCACACCACACAACACCTTCTACGAATTGCACATGGGAGTTGAGGTGATGGGCTCAGGAAGTTGGTACAGGAATGGCCTCAGCATTCAGCTAACTCCAACGTCACTTCTGACTCTTGGGGTTAGAATGTTGGAGGAAACAAAGGGGAACCCAAGGGTCCAAGCTAACACCAAAAGCGCCTGGAGGTAGGACCGCAGCGGACACCGAGAGGCTGGGGCGGTCCGGCCACGCCCCACCGGAGGCGGAGCTACAGCCGCCGAGCCCCGCCCCGAGCCTGCGTCTGCCAGTTGTCCAGTCGCTTCCCCTTCCCAGGCGCGAAATCAAAAGAAGAGGAATCTACTAAAACATACCGGCTGGCTGCCCTTCTCAGCACTCCGCGCCTCATCATGCTCGTTGCCCGAAGCAGCCTAACTAAGGCTCTGGCCGCACGGACGCTTGTGGCTCAGGTACCCGCTGTGGGGACGCGCCCAGCCCTTTCCTGAGCCAGTGGGGGGCGTTTGCTGGGAGCGCGCGGGCCCGCGCATGCGCAGCCCGGGGTCGCGCGCCCACCCGCCTCGTGCGCCCAGACCTGCAGCTCGCCGTGTCTCTGTCCGTGGGTGCCCACGCCAGGCGGGGTCAGGAACCTCGTAGCAGATATGATGACAACAGACTCATTTAGCCTCAGATGGGACATGTACAGGACCACATTTCTGTGATTCAGCCTGAGCTGTTGGGAATTTGCTTACTCGGGAACCCTAACCAGAGCTATTTTTCCTTTCGATGCTTAGACTTTCCTCCTTTCTCGGGGGACAGGATAGTAAAGAGGGTTAACCTAGGGGCTGGTAAAGACTGAAGACAAGCCTTTACTGGCCCTTTCACCCACGATGAGCAACACAGGCTTGAGCATTCTGATTCTCTAATGGGGCGGGGCCAAGGATTATGCCTCACAACTTCGTTCTGAACTTTGATTTTCTAAAGGTCTCTCATAAATGAAAGTTATTGGTGCCAAAAATGAGCCCGAACTTGAGCAGAAGGAAGCCTGAACCACTCATGATTCCTCCAGCATAATTTTACTTTCTGGCATGAAACAAAGATCACCTCCCCCCCAAGCAAACACACATCTCGCTGCTGGTTAACCTTTCACCGGGCTTCCCCTGCTACTGTTTGTCCCGGGAAAGATAAAACTATGTGCCTTTGACCACATAGCTGTTTCCAAATACAGATGATTCCCTGGAAATCAACTTGCCAAAAGCAGTTGTTAACGAATACCCTCGTTGTCCCATTTTCTGACATGTTTTATTTATGGTGCTTTTTAAACTACACTGCTCAGCAGTTGTGTATTTGCATAACCTTCTCTTCTTAGAATTCAGTGAAAATGACACAAAAAGCATGTCAAGCAAACGTCGTAGCTGCAATTGTTTTTGGTGGGAATACCTGCTCTTCAGGGAAGCTTGGACACTTGGGCAATAGGAACATAACTTTAGTCATGAGTAGGATGGACTCAAGTAGATAATTAGAATTATGATATTTTACACGACTAAATAAAATACATAGACACTTGTGTGTGTGTTTTAACCAAAAATATGTCAGAAGTACTTCTTCTAGTTTGTCTAGTTTCATTTGACGTACCATATAGTAGTATAAGCCCAAAATTTGTTCACATTGTGTTTGTACCAAAACTTTTAATAGGTAATTCTGATTAATCAGCTTCAGAAAATTGGCAGGTAATAACCAAACCTACGATAAGATGGATCTGTAAACCCAAATACCATATGAGTGTGTATGTGTACACACACACACATATAAATATATGGAGGATAATTTCTAGCAGGACATTCCTACCTAAAATTTTAACTTCACTCAGACTTGGAACAAATTAGAACAAAAATTTATATAGTGAGTAACTGACTAATACAAAAAGAACTAATAGTTCTTAAGGACATTTCCATCAACCTGTTATAATTGGATAAATTAAATGCCCTTCTTCACATTGCATCTGTAATTAAACCTAATAATGATTCAGACGATTCTTTCCTGTTGATTTTTCTCTGATAGCATTCATACAGTCTACTACCATGCTATAATGCGATTGGATAGATGATGGCTTCCTTTCACATTAGTTACAGTCCAGTCTTTTTTTTTTTTTTTTTTTTTTTTACCAGTGATCCACTTCCCTGGATTTAGGAAGTACTTCAACCTGGACAGTGATTTCCATTTTTACAAAAACTTGAGTTTTCATGATAAAACATTTTTATCATGCCTGCATATTTTATAAAGTTCACTTAAATGCATAACTGTAACACATGTAGTATTGACTACAAATAGAATATTGACTAAATAAGGTAAAACATTTGTAAACATATTGGAATCCTAATTGTAGTTCTTGGGGTAAGGGACTGATTAAGACCCCAGTGCCTTCAATTAACTTTTCACGGAAAGGTGGCTCTGGTGGACCCCAGCTAGGAGACAGTAGCTACATATTCAGCATACTTAAGAGTAGTTATCTTTATTGACATCACTTTAAACAAATTTCTATGGGCAGAGGACATCAGAGGTACAAACATGGATTATGAGTCTAATGAGTGTCCCTTGTTTCCAAATTCAGATTTGGTTGTAACATAATATTATAAATTCTACCTTCCCAAAATTTAAATTTCTTTATCTTTCTTCAGGCGTGCTCATCTTTTGCTACAGGCCCCAGACAATACGATGGAACATTCTATGAATTCCGTACTTACTGCCTGAAACCTTCAAAGATGAATGAGTTTCTGGAAAATTTTAAGAAAAACGTACGTCTTCGGACAGCTCACTCTGAATTGGTTGGATACTGGAGTGTTGAATTTGGAGGCAGAGTGAATAAAGCGTTTCATATTTGGAAGTATGGTATGAATCATCAGCTTAAATATTCAGTACAGATTTTCATTCTGTTAAATGTCACACGTGACTTGGTTCTTGGATCTGTTACTATAAATACACACAGGTTAAATTAAACTTAAAAAGCAGAACAACAACAAACAAAAAAAAGAAGGCAAATCCATTGGTTATTCTTCCCAATGGTATACCTCTAACAACTCCTTGCTCAAATCCTTATCATGAATGGCATCTCTTATTTCAAATAATAAAATTGTGAACTGGATTTTAATTCTCAGAAAATTTAGAGAATGGTTCATTATAAAGATAATTTATGAAAAATTTAAAGCATTGATCATAAGAGCCCCAGCGGGTTAAGATCATAAAAGGAGGAGAGAATTATTTTTACTTACTGTTGAAGCTACAGCTGAATATCAGGATTCTTGTGGAAACAATTAAAACATGTAGGGGCCTGAGGGCAGTATAGGTTGATGAGGATGATGGTTAACTTCTAGGCATCACCCAATTCTGAGATTTAATAATTTGTTATGTTTAGGGAACCACATTTGTTTCATCTGTGCACCCCAGGGTTTCAGAGCATTCACTATCATTATGCTGCTCTCCGGAAAGGCAAAGGAATCAGAGTTGTCCCCATACTGAAGCTGAACTACCCCTATTTTAGTAGAGGAAGGAGAATGGGTAACAGGAATCCCCAGAGTATTTGTTACTCCAGTGTCAAATCCTTGTGAAGTCTACATCAGGATTTGATGATATCCAGAGAACTTTTAATAATTTCATTTAGTGTTTGGTCATATAAAGTACTTCATTTAATATGAAAAGTACTCATTCTATACTTAACATGGCCATAGGTTAGGGGTTTTCCCTTTTGGAATAAAACAAATCTAATTTAAACACAATTTATGCTTCAATTTGCAACAGGTAGAATCATGTCCCATTAAAAAAATTACTAGTAAGGTCCTGGTATAACTTATTTAAGCAATGAGATGGGCGTTATTCTTTATCTACAGCATAAACTATAGAAAGCTCTTTTACTGTCAGTCTTATGAGACCCTACTAGTAATATAGTACCAAGCCCATTTGTTAGTAAATGTATATACCTGTTTGTGTAACAAACAGAAGAGAAATAGTACTGGGTAAAAAGAATGGGTGATAATAAGTAAGAGAATCAGCACTCTTTCTTTGGAAGCTGTTTGTTCAAAGAAGAGGATGCTGTAAACATGCATCTTAATTTATATTGAATTTATTAATAATTCAAGGTGAACTTGGACCTGACCACCATCACCACCAAAGAAAAATACTCATTTTTCAAAAGTGGCACTATAATTTAAATTTCTCAAATTAGTAGGAATAGTTAACATATATTGAGTACTGACTAGGTGCCAAACACGTCTAAATTCCTTTCATGTACTAATTCATTTAATCTTTACAACCCTGGAGCTATAGATACTGTATCACTGTCCTCATTTCACAGCGTAAGAAACAGACACAGATTCAGTAACTTACCTAAGTCACACAACTACCTACTAAGTAGTACAGCCTATAAAGCTCACCATGTGACATCATTAGTTATGGACATCTCTACTCCCCTTTTAGACCATGAGGAATGTGGGGAAAGATGTCACTTTTTTTTTTTCCCCGTATCGCCAGTGATATAACACAGTGTTCTTAGGTGGCCTCAACATCTGCTGAATTGAATGAAATCCTATAAAAGGTCTAGGTGATTTTAAATAAAAAACTTTTATTTTTCTTACTCCTTTTCTTCCCATAGATAATTTTACTCATCGGACTGAAGTTCGGAAAGCCTTGGCCAAAGATAAGGAATGGCAAGAACAATTTCTCATTCCAAATTTGGCTCTTATTGATAAACAAGAGAGTGAAATTACTTACCTGGTGCCATGGTGCAAATTAGAAAAGCCTGCAAAAGAAGGTAAGTCCTTTCCTCTTAGTCACTTCGAATTTTGATGAAGAAATAACGAAGCCTTTGAAGCTGTGAAAACTAAGGTTCCAAAGACAAAGAATAAAATTATCCTTTGTTTCAGGTAGGAATATGTTATGATTATAGAGATGAAAATGAATTTGAGCTTTTTGCTTATCATTAAAACAATGAGCATTAAATAATGTTTTTTCAACTGGGAAAAGCTCTTAAAGTTAGGTGTGAATACAAAAAGTTGACCTGGGAGTAAAAGTTGAAAAGTTGGGGATTTGAAGCAGAGAAAACCTTTATAGGTCGGTGAAGGATAGTGTATGAAATTTTGTCATAGTATTTTTTTTTCACAAATTACAACTAATCTTTAGTATGTATTAAGTATATCTTTGCTTATAAGACTGACTGACTGGAGGGAATGAATTAACTTGAACTGTTAATCTCTATTACTATAGTTTAACTTTTTTGTATTCCTCTTTCTTATTTCTCAGTTTGAAAAGAATTACTAGATTTGTCTTCTCTTGCTGATTTCACTGTCTTGCTGACCTAAAGAAATATTTATCTCAACCTAGTTTTAAAGAAAAGTCAGATTTTTAAAAAGCATAAACTAATTTCAATTTTTATTTATTTATTTGTATTTGAAATTTATTTTCGCCATAATCTAAATTCTGTAATGTATCTTAGATTACAAGAGATTTGAAAAGTCTTATTTGGATCATTGTTCACCTAGACCTCCCCTCAGCTTTCAGCTTTATCGAAATGAACTAAGTGGCTTCTAGAAGAACAATGTCGAATCTTGGTTCTTTTCCTCTGTTGTTCATAATTCTCTAGTAACTTTATACTTTTTTCATTTTACTTCTCAAATCTTCTCATCCCCTAGTTTCTTTCTTTCTATCAGCACCATACTTTTTACCAGAAGGTAAAATGCTTTTCAACTGTTGACCTGGATATTTAGGAATAATAAAACCATCTCCTTCAGTTTTTTAGGAGATTTTTTGTTTGTTTGTTTGTTTGTTTTTTCCCATCAAAATTTCAGATATTACATTGTTTACTTGCTGTTACTGTTAGAAATGGAATCCCATAGGGAGAAATTATACGAAAAAAAAATTTCCTCTCAAAATTGGAAAAAAGGAAAAATAAATCAGAAAATACGTTTCTTACTCATTTCTTATCTAAAAGTGTAGACTCGGGAAGCTCAAAAATCCTAATCCTATTATGAATTCTCAATATTTGTTTTGTTGACAAATTTTATAGATTAAAAATATTTCAGATAATAGCTAGATACAGCTTCCTTTTTGTTTTGTATGATAAGCTTAAAAACTGACCCTTAGACATGGACAAGGACTTTATAAACATAAAAGCACGGAAAAATATTGCAAAGAATTCATAAATATGTCCATATAAATGTGTATGTGTATGATCCTCCATATTTGTGTATGCACATTAGCCTTCCACTGGAACCATAGTAACCTGATTAGAAATTTCTTAAATATCTTTTGTAAAATAATTATTTTTCTCCCTACTCTAGGAGTTTATGAGCTGGTTACTTTTCAGATGAAACCAGGTGGACCAGCTCTGTGGGGTGACGCATTTAAAAGGGCAGTCAGTGCCCATGTCAATCTAGGCTACTCGAAACTAGTTGGCGTTTTCCACACAGAATATGGAGCCCTCAACAGAGGTACGGTTGTCCATTCCGTCGATGAAATTACAAAAGATACAATGGAATACTATTCGGCGTTAAGGAAAGATGATATAGGAGCATTTGTGACAACATGGATGGATCTTGAGAGTATAATGCTAAATGAAATAAGTCAGACAGAAAAAGCAGAGAACCCTATGATTTCACTGATATGTGGTATATAAACCAAAAAGAACAAGACAAACAAATGAGAAACAAAAACTCATAGACACAGACAATAATTTAGTGGTTACCAGAGGGTAAGGGGGTGGGGGGTGGGTGATGAGGGTAAAGGGGATCAAATATATGGTGATGGAAGGAGAACTGACTCTGGGTGGTGAACACACAATGGGATTTATAGACGATGTAATACAGAATTGTACACCTGAAATCTATGTAAATTTACTAACAATTGTCACCCCAATAAATTTAATTAAAAAAAAATTACAAAAGATATTGGTGAACTACTAAGTTCCTGGGGTTAGTTTGTCTCTCTTTTTCATTATGGCACGTATTTTCATTTTTATTGACAAGTTTTAGGGTTTGGGTGGGGTTTTTTGTAATTTTAAGGTTATAAACACCTGTTTTCTTCTTATTTATTTAGAATGTTAACACCTTTTGAAGCCTTTTTCAAATGCTGAGCTGCTGTTTTCCATGATACATCAAAATGATAAAATCTGCAGAGCCTCTAGAAAATATCTGTTCTTTTTATCTTTTTTCCCCTCTTAATATACATTTTATTTGTTTTTCTTAAAAGTAACATTACTTGGGGTTAAGAGTTAGTCTCTGAATGAAAAAGTATTGCATATTTTTACAACTACTGAAAACATGGACATGCCCAAAGGGGGAAATAGACATTTCCCACTACCTAATGATAATACAGTCAACATTTTGGTCTTTGTATTCCTATGTCATTCATGTATCTATTCATGTACATATATATGAATGACATAGGAACAAGACCAAAACATTGTTTTATTTATACACATATGCCAGAAATATGCATATGCATAGTTAATAATGACTTTTTAATACTCTAGTGCAAGTATATACATCAGATAGACAGATAAGTATACATACTTTATTTAATAAACACCTAGTTGGGGCATTTAACTCTTAAAAGCTATTTCAGTCAGAATTTCAGAGAGTTTTTTTGTGGCAGACTCTAAAAAGAAGTGTATAAAATTTCTCTGGAAGGATAAATGACTAAGAATAGCTAATAAAATATTTGAAAGACTGATTATATCCATTTGCCTCCTTAACTTCCCTCCTTGAATGTCCTGGAGACATCTCCAACCTAACATATTCAAAGCTGAGTTTCTGATCTTTACCTAGAAATTTAACTTCTGCTAATAGATCCTAACAAAATATTCAGTGTATAGAAATATATATTTACAAGCTGGAAAATACATGAAGGGAAAAATTATGAAAATTATTATGTATCTATCTCACACCATATGCTAAAATATAGTTCAAATGGTTATAGATTTTAATGCAGAATAAAGAAGGAATAGAATTACTAAAATAAAATATAGATGAATTTATTTAATAACATGGATGAGAACTATATTTCTAAACCGAAAGGCAAATGAAGCAACGATGAAGAAAACAAATTCACTGACAATTTTATTATAAAAAGGCTCCATCTTCCTGCATGCCCCAAAACACCATAAATGAAATTCAAAAGCAAAATGAAAAATAAAAACTTATGCAAAGGTAAACATACAGATGATTGCTAAATATATATTAAAGAAGACACAGATTAAATTAATAATGAGATGCCTTTTTTCAGCTAGTAAAGACATTATATAGATATAGTATGAGATAGGATGGGAAACAATAAGTCCTCATACTGTGTGGTGTTCACATTGGCTTACTCTTCCCCCAAAATAAGTTTGGCAATACAAATAAACACCCTTAATTTTTAAATTGTTTTTGCCAATATTATAGGAAATATGCATAGGTGTGTCCGTGTGTTCAATTATGTAGGAAGGAAATTTCAAAGGATGTAAAATATATAGTGGTCGTTTGAGTGCTGAGATTAATGTTTATTAAGTCTCTATTTTAATTTTCTATAATGGACATGTAAAACTTTTATAAGATAAAACTGAAAGTATGTGCACACTTTTTAATCTTAAATTCATTCTCAGCATTGGAGAAGAATATGTTCAGTATAAATCAGTACTTCATTTCTAAAGGACAGTGTATAATATGTATACTATACACACATAAGTGTATATATAAGACATACTCCTTGATCCTCTTAGTTTGAATTTTAGGAGTTTGTTTTGAGGAAATAATCAGATCCAGACTGTTTAGCTTTGAATCATAGCTATACCACTTATAACTTGGTAATGTTGAGTGAGTTACTCTAACCTTCCTGTGCTTACAATGCTCATCGATAAAATGATAATAATAACCAACCAGCTAAGATTATTATGTATGAAGACTGAGATAAATCACGCAAAATGCTTTGATGTAGGCCTGTTACGTAGTAAGCTTCCAAAAAATGTTAGTAGTAGTTGTTGTCAATATTATTATTATGGATACACGTCGGGCTGCTCTAGGGAAGTTTGTGTCAGCATTGTTTACAATAAGCAAACCATTTGGTATGACACAAGGTATGTACATAACACACATTCATGTACATCATATACAACATGTATCAGTAAGACCCTAATTATATTTTACTTGTATTTTTTTAAGGAAAATACACTAAATATTAATAGAGGCTTTCTCTGGGAAGCTAAGATTATGCTACTTTTTATTTTCTTCTGTGTATCATCCAAACTTTTAGTAAGCACAATTTTTTATAATTTTCCTTTTTTAAAAAATAAGTAAAATGTAGTAGAAAGTAACTAAACCTGGGTCTAGTTTTGATAGTGTCTTTAGCTGCATTACTTTACTTGCCCTCTCCAGCTTCCTGTTTCTTCATCTATAAAGCCATTGGGTTATTTATAAATATGTCTTCCAAATCTCTGACCCCTCTGAAATCTTACCACAAACATACTTCGCTTTACCTTTTCATACTTGCTATTTCAATTTAAAGAATAAGCCTTAATGTTTCTGATTAATTTTTCTGTATTTCTCACTTGTAGTAACGCCGTGGTCTTTCAAGTCTATTTTTGGTTTATTTCTGCAGTTCATGTTCTTTGGTGGGATAAGAGTGCAGACAGCCGTGCAGCTGGGAGACATCAGTCCCATGAGGACCCCAGAGTCGTGGCAGCTGGTAAGCTACTTCACGAGGCATGGATTACTCCTAGGACATATTTGATATAGTCAATAACTTTAGATGCCTTCTTATACAATCTTTTTTTCCAGTGCGGGAAAGTGTCAATTACCTAGTGTCTCAGCAGAATATGTTCCTGATTCCTACGTCATTTTCACCACTGAAATAGTTTTCCACTGAAACAGGAAGCATTTCATGAATGGCCATAAGATGTATCTGCTAATGTTGTTTAAATTCTCCCAAGAGGTTCTCACTTTTATTTGAAGAAGGTGGTAAGTTAATTCGCAATGTGTCTGCATTTTTAAAGCCACTTGTGCTCTTTGTTTTTACCACCTCAGGAAATAGCTCTGTTCATTTTCCCCATGGCATTTCTATAGCTATGATACATTAGAGATAGATAGCTACCGCTATCTACTTCATGATGTTGAGTTTTCATTTCTTGCAGAAGATCTCTTATTCTCTATTTTGACAACCCTTCGCTTTATAGCTTTTTCTTATATTTCAATGTTTCTACACTTCTGTGCCTGACAATATTTTACAGTTATTTCCATGCAATGTCTATGTTTCCATTATGTCTGCTTTTTGAGATTTAAAAGA
The DNA here is from genome assembly GCF_964194185.1 of Rhinolophus hipposideros. Classification (NCBI taxonomy): domain Eukaryota; kingdom Metazoa; phylum Chordata; class Mammalia; order Chiroptera; family Rhinolophidae; genus Rhinolophus; species Rhinolophus hipposideros. The sequence goes on from NC_138057.1 coordinate 58,906,002, forward strand.
AATTTTGCAGTAAAATTTATTTTGTGATATCAATTGGATTCATAAGAATATTAGATCAAATATATTTTTCTACCTTGGAAAAGTACAGTATCACCTATGTTATCTGTATTATGGTTTTCACATTATTAGTCACTATAATTTGGAAAATAATGTAATTAGGTCTTAGTGTTAAAAATACTTCAGAAGACCTGTTTTATGTGCTGAAATGTGTTCATTTGTAGTTGATTTTATTAACTTTTGTTCATTTTGGATCACTGTTTAACAAAGATACTTGGATATCTATTTGTTTTAAAGAGATTTTATGGTTATAGAAAAACTTGCCCTAATAAAAGCCTGCATATCCATTCTGAAATTATTTTTTTTTTGCATTTTATATTTATATTATCTTCTCTGGAGTCTTTACTGTGTTGCCACAATGTAGTGACGCATTAATAATTTAGCAACTTTATTGTAAATGTTTAGTTACATTAAGAAAACAGCATGATAGTAATCCCAAAAGGACAGTTTCTTTAGTACCACCACAGACATGCCAAGGTTTTTCTTTAAATATCTTTAAATTCCATTTTAGTTGAGTGTCTCTGCCTTCTAAAACTAGGTTTGGTACTTCCAATCTCTCTTGACAGTCTGTATTTACAGCTATAGTATTTTCCATTCTAAAACATATTGTAAATATAAAAGAGTAGATAATGAATTAACTAAGGGGAATTTGGACAACAACGTACTGTGTGTGAGATTCCTGATAAAAGAAATGTTTAAAGGATTAAAAACAAAATGAAAAAATCAGAGAGGAAAGGTAAGATGGCGTTCAGGTGTAGCCTATACTATTAACAGACAAGAATCCAAGTAAAAGTTTTATAATCCAGCTATTGTCATGTTTTCTACTTCCCCTGGAAGCAGAACTATCTATAGTTGTGTATATTCACCATCTTCCCTTCCATTCCTTACCTGTTAAACTTCCTTAAGCCCAATCCCCACAGGCCTACATCCTTGTCAGTCTGCTCAAGTGACTCGTCTGAGGGTCACTAAGGACATTTATCTTACCAAATTCAATGGTCTCTCGCCACCTTTACCCTCCTCATCTACTCAGCAGTATTGGATACAGTTGACCACCTCCGCCTTACTGAAACACTCAATTCTGAGTGTCAATCTATGGCAGCGGTGTCCAAACTTTTTCAACATTTTTCACCAAGGGCCATATGCGGTAAAATACACAAACAGCCGGGCCACTCACTCAAGGTGAAGTACATATTGCCTCACCTGGTTTATTTAAGTAAACTAAATATATTTTTGGAATTTGCTGCAGGCCAATAAAAAATGGATCTGTGGCCTGCGGGCCGCAGTTTGGACACCCCTGATCTATGGCATCATACTCAGGTTTTCCTGCTCCTCACTGGCTAGTCCCTCTGTTTCCTTTGCTGGCTTCTCTTCTGAATGTGGTAGGGTCTCAGGGCTCAAGGGTATTCTTTGCTCTCTAGTTAAGCTAATTCAGTCCCAAGGCTTAAGTGCCATGTATGTGTTAGTGATTCACACATTTTTATCTTCTTTCCCATCCTTGCCTCAGAGCTCCAGTCTGAAACACCAATGGCCTTTTTAACACAACCACCTACCTAGTTTGGGTCAACAACTTGAAGTCACCTTGATAGCTCTTTCCTTCGTCCCCTACATGCAGCCCACAGCAGGTCCTGTTGGTTCTACCAATGAAATAGAGCCAGACTGTTATATTCTTCCCGCTGTCTGTCACTACCACCCTGGCCGAATCCACCGTCATCTCTTACCTAGCCTCCCTGCCGTTCTTCCCACTCAGCCACCATTCTTTCTGAAACAGAGATTAGGCCAAACCAGTACCTTGTTTAAAACTTTCCAGTGGCTCCTCATTGCACTAATAATAAAATCCAGCTACTTTCAAATGGCCTGCAAGGCTCTCCGAGCTCTGGTTCCAGCATCTCTGCGTCCATCCCCTCCCACTCCAGAGACAGTAGAATTCTCTCCCCCGCCTCCCAACTTGCCTAGCTTTTTCCCACTTGGGGCTTTTGTACCAGGCACCCTTTCTTCCAGGAATGTTTTTCCTGCAAACCTTCATCGGCTCCTGCTCATTTCATTCAGATCTGAGCTTAGTCACTCCTCAGACGGGCTGTCTCTGACTCTTCTCCATCGTTAACCCATTACCATGATTCATCTTCTTGGCATCTACTACTGCTGTTTACATTAATAACATTTGTTTGTCCACACAGCCATTGTGAATGTGAATATAACTTCTCCACTGCAATTTAAGTTCATTGGAGCAGAAATTGTTCTTCTTCCTCACTGCAGCCCCAGAACCTCAAAAAGCATCTGGCACACAACAGAGTTCAATAAATATTTGTTAAATTATTGTATAATGATGCCGAACTGATTAGGACAATTTTAAGTGATGCCCAACTTCACCAAAAAGACCCCTTTGCCAGTGACGAGCCATGTAACGGGATCAGTTCCTTATCCTCTGAGCCACAATTTACTTATGTCAAATGGTACACCTTACCTTCTCGGAGAGGTATTAATTGAGGATTAAATGGAGTGCCTGACTACACAGTAAATACTTGGAAGAGGTATTTTTGTTGTTGTTTTTAATCTAAATGTTTAAATAGGCTTTTCTCTAGACAGAAGAATGTTTTGGTCAAGACTTATGGGTAACATTTTCATCTAAATTCTCATTTTTCAATATTTTTTTTTCTCTCCCTCAGTGGTGATTTTTCACAAAGAAACAGTTTTCTACCCATTTCATTGAAGTCACTGTAACGTGAATTTCAAAGGGGAAGGACTAAGCTGTGATGCTGATGACAAGTGGTCAGCCAGGTGCACACAAAGCTAAATCTATACCTTAGGCAAAGGACTGCTCGCTGGGCATCATCCCAGCCATTCAGAAGAGATCACCAATAGAGCCACAACTCCAGTGTGCTGCCTAATAGGGGCTGTTTGACTGGTGCTCTTCAAGTACTGAAATAAACAGGCATGTTTCTAAGACTGATTGTTAATTAGCTGTGAAAAATACTTCCACATGTTTCCATCAGAGCACTACATAATCTCCGGCATAGATTGCACAGCACTTTCTACAGGATTAAGGGAAGGCACATCTGGTATTAGTCTCAGTATCATCTCTCTGCTCACACTTTTCTATCTTCCCTGCATGCTTGCCCTTGCCACCATGCCCAGCACCTGGCCAATACACTTGCCAGACTGTGTACTTGTATTTTTGGTTGAATAAGCAAAAGAGCAGCGAAGGCTTCCTTTGTAGCTTCCCAATACCAAATGAAGAAACGAGGTTTGTATTAAATAGGCTTAGAGATGGAGTATTTTCAGAGATCTCCCAGCTTCATAATCATTAAGCAGAGTAAATTTATCTAAAAACCTTTCAAACTGAATATCAGTTACTTTCTTAGCTGAATCAGGAAAGTGCAAAATACCCTTTTTAAAAATTCCAGGTGGTCCCCTTAGTTTTCTTTGAGGATTAACAGGACATTTACCCTTTTCAAAAATTTCTACTTTAGAGCCAAATAGCTTTAACAGTAGGTGGTGCTACGAATGCATGAAAATAAATTTGTCTACACCAAAAGAACCGTCACAGCTTTATTTCATGACTCATTACAACATAGAAATATGCCTTTAATACTTCATATAAAGTTATAGACAATACAAAATTTTTTTCTCTTTTTGCCTTTTAATGAAAATGATTTAACTTAGAAATCTATTGTGAAACTTTTGTCTAGTTTTGCAATTCTCAGATATTCCAGTGCAAAAATATATCCCATTACAGACAACATAAAGTGCTTGGGATGAAGGGCCAATGATAAAGAAAAAGCCAAAAACATAGTTTCATCCGAGGGTATACGAAGGGAGAATAGAATACTTAATCCTTATGGAAATAGAAACATTCTGTAAAAGGGATGCAACAATTTTAAACAGAATTAGAGCAGTATTACTATAGTACTATATTATTACTAGTAAATTGTAACAAGGGTACAAATTAATATCTCAATATCAAAGTGGTTCAATATTATATGACACATGGCTCTTTGGGAAAAAAAAAAAATTCCTAATATATACAACCACGAGAAGAAAACAAACAAATCCCTTTAGTCAATGTTTACTATACAGTGAATGAATGATGTGCAACATTTAATAGTCACAATGCATTGCTTCAGTATAAGATATTGAAATACAGTAGTTTGAGGTTTGGTTGTTTTTTAAACAATGAACTGTGCTGGGTGTTTATGTATAGAGGGCTTTGTTATTGTTTTCCATCATGTTTTTTGTATTCACAGTTGTTAATAAGGTTTCCAAGGTGTCCAAAAGAAGCAAAAGCAGAAATCTTTGAACACTTGACAATTTTTGAAACTCAGATAGTTACATTTCCACAGGGAATATATAGAAATTTTACTTGAATATAGACTTGGTAAAAATTTCTACTATCATTAGGTTTACACAGGAAAATTTAAAAGATTACTATTTGGATAGTCTAAAAGGTAACAATATTAACAATCTCGATGTGTAACTGTAGATTGTTTCTAGCTTCAGAAGAGATCCTTTTAAATCTATATTGAAACTGTAGATTGTATTTCCCGCCCCCTCCCCCCGAAATAACTCACAGTGACTTTTGATTTTTTAAAATATGGCCTAGAAGTCAGAGTAATTAAAGAAGCATGGATTTAATACAATAGAGAATTTGAACATGATTCTAATGAAATGGGAAAACAAGTTTGATTTTAAAAAATATTAAACAAGGAGAAAGTAAATTATTGTATGAGTTTTATATCATTAAAGACACCATAAAATACAATGATCTCATATAGAGATCAATATAATGATCTCTAGTTATTGGAAGTATACCTTCATTACTTACCTATCATTCTGGAAAACAATATTGCATTAATTTCTAAAAGTCTTTTTCTTTTCCAATCAACAAGTTATGTGATAATGTGTAAATTTTAAAAGAAAAACAGATTAATTTGAAATAGATCTGAAATCTTATACCCTTAGAATATTTAAATTTTAGAAAACGGTAATAATAGTGAAAGATCACTTAAACTTCACCAGTCATTCCCTCATATTTTTGTTATCTCAAGACAGATGACATAAAAAAAAAAAAGTATTTTACGAATGCTTAAAGTGTTTACTGACTAAAAATATAAGACTAGGTTGGAAAAGTCTGAAATATACTTCATGCCAGGGCATTTGCTGTTTTTTGTTTTTTTTCACGGGAGGTTAGTGATTGAAGAGATGAAAAGGATGAGATTGTCAGAATAAGGTGTCTGAGATCTTCAAAGCCAATTATTTGAATATACTGAATGCCGTGTTCACAAGTTGTCATGTTCAACGAGTTTTCAAACTAGCCGTCTTCTCTGTAAAAGTATCAACTGTTTAGTCTTGTGACCCTTACCACATTTAAATTTTCTTGACTTTTGCATTGTTGCTATTTTGAAAAACTAAGAGGCCCAATATGCTTTCATTGAGCTCCCACAACCACCACAACAAAACAACCTCTATTTGTAAACCAGTTAGCTGAATATCATGGCACAGGAAATCTGAGACTTAATTTCTCCTCCCCCCATCCGTCCATACATACTCATTCAGCTATAACACAGACTCAAAAAATACTTGGTTAATGAACTGAGATTAAGAGTATTTTAAAGGATCTTAAAGAAGCTTAAATATAATATCATGAGAGCTTGACCATCACATTTGTTTTCTAGTCACTAGGCACAAACTCAATGAGAAAAGAAAGTGTGGCCACATTCCTCTATGCCATGGACTTCTGCAATTAGGCCGTTCTAAGGTTTCAGAAATCGCTGACAGAACTTAGAATTCCAAATAAAAGTACAAATGTTTTCAGCAAAATACAACTCCATCTTTTCATCTTCTAGATTACGTTTGAAAGCCAGAAGTAATACTACACTTGTGACAAACAAGATCTTGAGATGCAGAGTGCCATGTTGGCAGACAGGACAAGTGGGCACAGGTAACCCCAGGTTTGAACGCGACATCTCTTGCACCCCATGCCCTGGCCTCAGTAGCTTACAGCCTCAACAAAGTGGCTGCTCATTCTTCGCTTCTTACCGGGATCTCAGAAAGATGACCCTGGTGACCCATGGCTCCAAGCGAGGGACAATGTAACAATGAAACCAAGTTTAACGTATCTAGAGCCATCCACAGTTTGCATATTACCACCACCAGAGCAGCTCAACAACAGGGGAACCAAAGCAGGACTTTTCCTTCCACACGTGGCACCATTTTGTCACCTGATATTTGATGATGTCTGATAGACTCTGAGCACAGCAGCTTTCACAAAAGTGTGCATGACACACCATGGCGCTCCGAGCTTTCTGAGCAACTTGGCACTGATAATTCTGGCACACTCATTGCCATCAATGGATGTGTCACAGGGAAACCAGTCTCCTGGCATGGCACGGCTTCATGAGTGACGATGTGCATGCATACCTTTTGATTTTGGTAAGTAATCACTGGCCATGGTTACTTGATGAATTACTGTTGCAACCCCCAGTGAGAATACAAAGGAACAAAAAAAAAAAAACAGTATGATTTCAAACCCATATATCCACTGGGTTCCATACTCGAGTTTCACATAGGTATAAGGTTATAAACTAAATTCAAGTCTTTTGTTCACTGGAGAGCCATACAAGACATCGGCTACAAAGGCACTGCCCCTGTAATGGAATTCTGTTTTCATTGCATTGAATTGCATTGCATTGAATAGTATCAGTACAGTATCCAGTTTACTTCTTCCCGCAGAAACGTCCCGCTTTTTCCTCTGGAACTCTTCCCACAGTGCAAAGGAAAGGCAAGTTCCTCCTTTTTTTCCATCATCCTGTGTGAACAGGTTTCTTCACACGTAACTTTCTTTCACTTTCTCGTCCTGCAGAAAAGATGTGAGGACCGCAACATCCACTACTGTCTGGTTTTTGTGTAATGACAGGTCCTTTAAGTGGTCATCATCGCTTTGGTCCTTCGCGAAGTTTACAAATACCTGTCAAGAGAAAGACGGGCTTGTATCAATACCTCTCACTTGTTCTGTCTTTATTCTAGTTGTGTTTTTCCCTAGGTGGACATGAGGTCAGGTAGGCAAATACAAGATTGCAAAACTAGATTAATTAGAAAACGGGGAGAGGGGAGAATACTTGAAAAAACATGTCACCGTTTAAAAATTGAAAAACTGTACATATTGACCCCCAAATCACCAACTGTTCAATCATCTATTTACTTTGGCTGATACAGTAAGGGATTAAATGGAAGTGGGAGGAAAACTAACATTGACTGAATACTTACTAAGTGATGATATGTTTGATGTTATCTAATTTAAACAGATAGGCACCTGGCAAAATGCCTGGCCCATGGCACGTACTCAGTAAACGGTAGTGAATGACGATTATTAATATCATCGATTCTCACAATAACTGTCAAGTAGAGAGTTATCTCCCTTTTCAGATTCACAGAGGTTTAATAAAAAACACAGCTAGTAGAAGATCGGAAATTCAAACTCAGATCATCTACACTGCTCGAGGGCCCATAATGGGATGGAGAAGGGAGCAGGACTCCTCACCTTGAAAAACAAATCTATTTTTGATATTCAAAGCTTACTTGGTCAAGTGTTGTCTGAGAAACAGAGTAGTCTTCTATGTGGAGTCGCTTTTTGTTCTGGGAAAGGATGCTGAATATCCTGGCCAGGGAAGATAATGAAGATGGAAGCTGGTATTGTAGCATGTTCCGGTGCTTCTCTTTTAGGACACTTCCTGGAAAGGCAAGTCCAAAGAACTCCTGGACAGGCTTCAGATCAGGGTTGGACCCTGCTATTCGTACAACTATTGTATAACCATCTCCAAACCTGAAAGCAGAAAAAAGTCCAAATGGAAGATTCTCAGGACACTTCTCAAAAGAATAATTAACCCCGAAAACCCAACTTGAGCCATACTTACTCTGAGAGACCCAGAGTAAGTATCTGAGAGGAGGAGCTAGTTATCATTTACTGAATACCTATTCTATGTGAGGTGCCGTGCTGAGTGCCTTCGGTACGTGATTTAATTTAATCCTCACCTAGACCTATGAAGCCTGACGGATGTTTCAGAGAAACAAGCCTGGGGACTTAGTCACTAGCCCATAGTAGAGCTCCTAAGTGGTAGGACCAGATGTAGACCCATTTGTGTTTGATTCCAAAGCCCATGCTCTAACCACACTGGCATGTGTAAAATTTAATTTCATCTATATAATAAAGCTAGAAGATAAATATTCCTAGGAAATTGACTCTCAGAAAGGTTAAGTAATTTGTCCAAGAGCACACAATCAATAAAAGGTAAGGAGAATTTGAACACCACTCTGTTTGACTTCAAAGCCCTCATTCTTTCCACTATACCATTTTTTTCAGTTTATTTCCCCTTATTCTAGAGCCACCATTTATACATACCAAAAAAAAAAAATATATATATATATATATATATATATATATATATATATATATATATATATATATATATATATATATATATATATATATATATATATATATATATATATATATATGTACAAGCTTTCTCAGGCACTATTCCAAAGAAATTATCTTTGTTACCTATTTTTCAGATGTTGGACACTGCCAAGACACCTGAACTTCCCATTGACCATAATTGCCATCCTCGTGCAAAGCGCTTCACATTCTTCCATACTGTGGGAAAACAATGAGGTTTTAGCTTGAGAGAGATGCTCCTGTAACCATTAGAATATCACCGTGACATCTGGCATTTCAAAGAAACATTCCCAGTATCCCAGGGCATAATTGAATACCGTTACAAATACATAAAGTGTAAGAATAACACTGTCACTGCAGTGCTCTTAATAATTGTGAAAAAAGCTGGAAACAATCCAAAAGTTTACCAAGAGGGGAACGGTTAAATAAATTAGGGTATATCCTAATGGAATACGATGGCTGTGAGAAATGATTGACTTGGAATAATGTTCACAATATATTGTGAAGTGAAAAAGAGCAGTATATGTACGAAGTCTTCATTTTTGTTCATAAATCACACACAGACACACATATAGATTTTCATTAAGAAAACTGCAAAGATATATTATTGCCCAATGGCAGTAATATTAGATTGGTGCAAAAGTAACTGTGGCTTTTGCAATTATTTTTAACCTTTTAAACCGCAATTATGTTTGCACCAAAGTAATAGTTACCTCCACGTGATGCAATTCCGGCAATTGTTTTTCTCCTTGCTTTTCTGTATTTTCTAATTTTTACAGTGATCATACATATCAGTGGGAAATTTAAAAATTACACATCATAGAAGCCAAGCCAAGTCTTCACCACAGACCTGTGAGATGTAAGCACTACTGATCTCCCTTCCTTGATGATACTTAGAGCACAATTCCACAAGAACCGCCGAGCTTTAGGATCCATGCCTGTGGTCGGTTCATCCTGCGATTAGAATAAAATAAGTCCTATTATTTGATGGAAAAAAACATTAAAACTAGATTTGTTTTTAGATGCAGAAGCATCTTCGAACTAGCTAGAATTTTAACTTAACATTCTATTTATTTATGATGGACCAAAGAACCAGACCTTACATACAAGAAAAAGCAGTTTACTTTTATAAATGTCCCACTGAGCAGGAAACTCAACTTTTTATGAAATTAAATGTTTCCAAAATAACAGAAAACAAAGGGGAAAAGCCATTTAGTTTTGATCATCTTTTCATGACTGAAAAATATATGCTAAAAATTCTTTGTCTGAAATCTCTACTGAAGTCAGTATAAGGTGTGGGTAAAATCCCTTCTCTTCTTTTTTTCTTCTAGCTCACTCCCGCTTTGCCTGTTTTATTGTACTTGCTAGTCTTAGAGAAACAAATTCCAGATCCAAATGGCCTGAATGACATTAAAGCCTCAACCCAAGGCTTTTTCCTGTAATAATTTCCATGCTCTTCTCCTCCACAGAAGATGAAGGGTCAAGGGCCACTGTCCAGTCTAATCTGTTTCCATCTCTCTGTATAGAAGGATTATGACCCAGGTGCTACCTTGGGGATCTTGAAGCTGAGTTCACACCCTCCATCTTCAGGGGATGAACACAGATGGTCAGAACGAATGTTCCAGAGAAAGGTCATATCACACACCCAGCCTCAGCCACGCTTGTCAGGGTTCTCCATGCCAGAGAAACAAGGTCCCTATAGTATCTCTCTTTTGGAGTAGCTGAGGGCACGGCAGAGCCACCCAAGCATGTGTCAAGGAGAGGGACAAGGGAGCTTCCCTCTAAAGTTCTCTAAGACAGCTGTGCTGTTTCTGGTCGGGAGAGGGGAGCTTGCCATGGGCAAGCCAGGCACGCAGCATCCCTGCACATACAGGACTTTGGAAAAGTGTTTTCCATTTAGGCCAGAATGGTTTTCCATTTACAGTCACACTCACCAGAAACACCACAGGAGGCCCGCCAATCAAAGCCATGGCTGTCGAAAGCTTGCGCTTGTTGCCTCCACTGTAGTTACCAGCATATTTTTCTCCATACTTCACAAGGCCCAGCTTCCGAATTGCCCACTCACCAACCTAGAGTAATAAAAAAGCTCCTTTATTTTTATCTGGTTTGGTAATTTTATCATGCTTTCTTACCCTCACCTACAAAAATTATTTTACCGAGTAAAACCACATTCTATAATCGTGATCTGGCAAGTGCCAAGGAGCCAAAAGCAGGGGGAACGACACTTCCTGCCTCCAGCATGTGCCTGGACACCACTCCCACCCCACTGCCACCACAGATTCCCACCCTGAAAGTCGGTGCAAAGAGCCAGATTTCATCCTGCTGCATCCATGAAGAAGAACAGCCTGAAGCCAGTGGTCATGTGTGCAAGAGACATAAGGTATATTGTCAGGATGCCAAAGGAGGAAGGCTGGCTTGCAGGTGCCCACGGTACCTTGCCAACTTCTTTCTCTGGGACTCCTCTCAGGAGAGCGAAGAACTCCACGTGTTCTCTCCCAGTCAGCAGCTCTGTGATGGCATCAAACTGAGGGCAATAGCCCATGTTCTGATGTACTTCATGGATGCTTGATAAGATACTGCAAAGATACACAAAACGTGTCAGGGTTTAGACATTTACAGGTACTCGGAGCGGACAATCTTGCCGAGTGTTCCTATAAAGTGTGCTCGTATGTGACAAAAATCCCAGTGAGCACTCTTGCTGTAGCTTGAAGGAACAGCCTTTCTGCCCCTAGGATGCGAGCCCCTTCCTGTCACTGTCCTGCCCAGTCCTTGCACTTGGCTCCCCAACACCTCAGTATGCAGACTCAGTCCCATTTTAGCATGCCCGAGTCCATCCCAGTAGGAGCACCATCTTTACCAACGATCTCGGTCACACAGTCCTGAAGCTGTAACACTAACTTCCATCCTAGACTCCATTCTGTAGTCCAGTCGTATGTATCCAGTACCTTGTTGCCCCAAAGTCTCCTTCATGGCCACCCAGATCAAGGCCCAGCCACTCTGGGTGTGATCTCCCTCTGCTCTCTGCTGCCCATACATTGACTTGGCCACAGCATGTTCCAAACTCCTGGGTCCTGCTAAATATCCAACCAAAGCACCCTCCTGGTTTTTAAGGGATTTTGTCGTTGTATTTTAAATCACAGACCCTGAGAATCTGGTAACAGGAAAAACTATATCCATAGGCACAATTTTACATGTATTGGTGGGGTGGCGTTTAAGCACTATGAAGCCAATCTCAGGTTAAGAATCCCTGATGTGGGAGAAGCTCAATGTCCACATCCAGTCTGATGGCTGCACCTCAGCCCCCTCTGGACAGCCTTGAGTTTGGCCTTTCAGCAATATTCATTCCTCTCTGCATATCTAATCAGTACTCCCAGATCCAACCTTTTCCGGAATTATAATCGAGATGCCCATGGGCACTGCCTGGCTCTCAAGCTCTACTGCGCGAGCCAGCTCTTACAGCCAGTCACTGTCACAAACCTTGGTTTGAGCCACTTACTGCCTTCATTGTTGTATGATGCCCCAGAAGCCTGGTGCTAGGAACAACCCTGGGGCAGCAGGGTTGCTATTCTAGAATTTCTGTTCTCTTTAACCTCCTTTACATGCTACTGAAAAAATTAGTAAGAGACAGAGGAGGAGACCCAAAAGTACAGTAAGTCCCTTGCTCTTTTCAGTTTTATGGGCTTCTAGCCCCCCCATCCATTATTTTCCAGTTGTGAGTCATCATCCATTAGTGGCTTGTGAAATCAATTTATTTGGTCACAACCAGTATTTTTTTTTTTAATGACATGGTATAGAATAGAATAAGAAACATCAGTGCATACATGACAAGTAGTAAGAGTAGGTTTTACGGAACTTTCAAGTTATATGCCTATGTCTTATGTAGTTATAGTTACTGGGTTTAGAAGTAAAATGTATTTGCTACTATGGGTCATGGTCAGAAAAGTTCAAAAGGCACTGCCTTGTACCATCTCCAAATCAAAAGCCTAGAGAAGCCCCACATATTTCGAGTACTCAAGGGAAACATGACCTAACAGGTCGCTAAAGCAGAGCTGTACTCCTAATGGTCAGATTGCTTAGTGACCTGTGCATTCTCAGATGACAGCCTGATGGTGACCTCATCAATTGGTACAGCCTTTAGAAAGGGCAATTTGGCAAGTGCATCCCCTTTTACCTTGGAGGAATTTTCCCTGAGGAAATCATCAAAGATGAGTACAAGGACATATTTACATAATGAAAAACAAACTAATAAATGTCCAACAATAAGAAATTAATTAAACTATTGGTACATAGGGGAATTTTATGCAGCAGTGTAAAATTCTATATCTTAGAATGTGTAACCCATTGAGGAATAATCATAATATACTCATTAACAATAAAAACTAATTTTAAAAATCCCAATACAGTAGGGTTCAATTTTATAATGCATTTACATATGTATATAAAATAGTTCTGGGGTGACTGGAATGTTCCAAAAACTGGATTGTGATGATGGGCTGTACAGCTCTGTAAATTTACTAAAAATCATGAATTGCACTTTTTTTTTCTTTGCCCTTTCTCCCCCCCCCCCCAGCACTGCGGTTCAAGCCATTGTTTCTCAGTCTAGTAGTCCCCTCGGCTGAGGCAGTCAGTCGCCCGCAGCAGCACGCGGTGACCTCAGTGTTAGGAGCATGGCGCTCCAATCACCTGAGCCACCAGGCTGGCCCCTGTACTCTTAATAGAAGTAATTGTACGGTATGTAAATTATACTTGAATAAAACTTGAAAAAACCAGAATGAAACGGAAAGGAAATGTAAATAGTGGCTATCTCTAGGTAGTGGGATTAGAGATGATTTTGAATTTCTTCTTTACACTTTATTTCAATAATTTTATAAACTCTACATAGCATATTACGTTATGATCATAAACATAATACATTTAAGTAAAATTTTAAAACTCTTTGGGGCAAAATACAGACCACTTTTCTCACCTGTTTTTGTTCAGGAAAGCATCTCCTCTGGTAACAGTGGTATCTCCAGTTAACATCTTGAAAGTGGATGATTTCCCAGCCCCATTAACTCCCAGGAGACCAAAGCACTGAAAAAGATTGGGTAAATCTGTATAAGCAAATTATGAAGAATCTGAATATCAATGGCCATTAGTAAGTAGTCACCTCAGCTTAGTTTTGAATACAGCATAATTTTCAAATATCGGTGAAGAGTCAAAAATTTTCATGGTCTTAAAGGAATCATATGGACACTTAAACAGATATTTTATAACGGGACCATTTTAAATGTGGGCATATTTTGTCATACTATTTGAGTTGTCAAGTTGAGACCAAAGTTAATGAGTGAAAAACCGTAATGAAAGCCAACTAGTCACATTTCACTATCTAATCTGGCTAACGGGCATGAAAAAACACAAACACGAATGAGAAAAGAGAAAATCAATTTTTTAAAGTCTATTTGAATTTCATCATCTTGCACATGTCGCAAAAATCACGTTTTAGGTGCATGTTTTTCTTAAACTGCCTAAGCTTCCCCAAACCGTTCTCTTTTGACATATGGGGTCCCCATCCTCTCAACAACTGATTGCTCCACATAGACACAATCAGAGAAGCCTTTCAAAGCCACTTCTACCCCTTCCTGACATTGCTATTGGATGGGGGAGAGACAGTCTGAATTACTAGGGACAAACGCAATGGAGGGCCAGTGCCGTTACCTCGCCAGGAGGAATGCCCACACAGATCCTGTCAACAGCCGGCTTCCTCTTCCTTCTGTAGATCTGCAATGAACAAAATGCAAAAATTCGTGAGCCGCAGTGACTCACAGTTATCCCAGGCAGCTGTGGGAGAAGGAATTACAGCCCCAACACACCATGAAATTGGACTCATCGATGTGCTCAGAGCCTTGGTATGTCTCTGTGGCAACCAGCTGCTGAATGACTCTGAAGCTCAAAATACAAGTGAATTTCTTTTTCATTTTCCATCTAATCTCAACCTTTTAAAAACCCCAGTGGTCATTTGTGTGGCTACATAATTTTTCACTTACTTAATATAGAAAGATACTTTAGATATTTTACAAATTAAATTCTACAGGGTAAAAATTTGTAATCAAAACATTGCACACATTGTACATATGATAAAAAAAGTGAACTGCTGGGATTCTGGCACCTAGAGTGGGCTGAAACAACCCTGCTCCTGAGTAATGGAGATTTACCAGCTTTTCAATTATGAAACTCAAATCAACCAGTTAGTCTTCTTACATTAGGTTTGAATAGATAGCCAATATTAGTATGTTTTAATAAATAATACATAAATGTGGATGTGAAAAACAAATATACTCAAGAATGAGAAATCACATTTCAAAAGTATTCTCAGTAGGATTTCTTTCATTAGGAAGTCCCTGCAGTGTATTTTAAATAAAATTAAATTGACATAAATTTGGTAGATTCACATTTTGGGATACATACTCTTTTTTATTAAGCAAGTCAGCAAAATGCTAGTTTCCAACATATAAAGCTGAAAAAATTGAAGACAAGTCGTTATGGCCTGGATTCACTGCCTCACCTTAGTCAGGTCCTTGATTTCCAAGATGTCATTCTGTCCTCCACCATCAAGAATTCTCTGTCTTTCCCGCCTCACATCTTCATCCTCATCATTCAGGGGAGGAAGCTTTGCATTTACAGGTCTTAGGGGAAAAAATTTAAGAAAAATCAACCTTCCAAGCTGTTTTTGAAGAGAAAGATCCAGTTCCTTAAACAATCCTATAAAACCTATTCTCCACAGTTTCCAGAACCAACAGTGTTAGGTCCTGGGGATGCCCACATTAGGGAAGAGTTTGATTATCCGCTTTGACTTCAGTTCAAACCAAACACCAATGACGACTGTTTCCATGTGCTTCTCCTCTGTGACCCTCAAACAGGTGCTCCATCAGTTCTGAGAAAAAGCTCACCTGGGCCTGATGAAGAATCTGTACTGGATCAGAACCGTGATGAGGAAGAACAGCACCCCTTCCACGGCCATGGCGAAGAGGTTGCGTCCCACCAAGTCCCAAGAGAGTGGCGAGACGAAGCGATTCTCCCCTGGCAGACACAATGCAGAGAACCAGTCAGAATGGAGGCACCGAAGACCATAGCCCTTCCTCAAATTCAAGCTCAAATTCCCCTCTCTTCCTGGAAATACCAACGGTTATTGCCCATGATAAGAAAAAAGTGTACGGGAGTGACCACTTTCCAAGTCTGATTTAATGGAAGGTTTTGGGGAAACATACTGTGACCCAGTACTAACTAGAATTTCAGAGCCAACATGTATAAGATCTGTAATGTCATCTAAGATATATAATATTTCCTTTTTAATGAGATGTTAAAAATCCTTTGTCAAAAGGCAAGCAATCCCGGATAATTTTTAGGGCCACTATTTTAATAAATTATACATTTCACTAAGATTAGAGAGCACTTTAAAAAGATGTCCCTGTCAATAGCATGTAATGTAAACTTGAGACCCAATTACATCACCTGGTTTTATGTAAATAGTCCTTAAATCCTTATGTATCTCCTTTGTATCTTCAAGTTGAACAAAGAGTTTCTGTCCTATGTCCCTTAAATAACACAGCCCATCTAACTTATATGAGCCAGTGGATAAAGAATATAGTAATGTTGCCACAGAAGAAATACTTCTGAAGACTATAAAGGTAGAAAGAACTGCAATAAATTACCTTTGTATCAATGATATGAAAGATAATTTACGGCCACCTCTGCAGACCCATGATTTTCCTAAGAGAGCCAAAGTTTAAATCTTTCCTTCTGATAATGTGGCTCATATCTAATTCTCAAAGCTGCAGTTTGACTTTTCCAATTACTCTGACAAACCCAACTGGTGGCATTAGGCACTGGGTTCAACCTAAAGCCAGTATTTTCCTTATCTCCAAAATTGCCCTCTCACTTTTCTCAGTGCTGTCACAAGACTCAAGCCACAACCAGCTGTGTTGTCATCAGCCCTATCAGTAGAGGGAAGTCGTGTGCCCAGTCACCGGTCTCTCTCCAAAACAAAGGGCAGAGTACTAAAGCCTGTGCAAACCTCCATCTCTATTAAAACATCCTGCAACCACTGCTGTCACTCACCAAACCTTTCCAAGGCATCAGCCATTGCCTGGTTTTTCACCATGTCAATGAGCCCCCGTCCAAGGCAAAAATGTGGGAAGATCAGGAACACAGACTTCAGGATATCATTGATGTTATTCAGCTTCTATAGAAAAAAGACAGAGGGAGACTGAATGTCTTTGCTGTTTAAGCTAAAAATTTATCTAAGTTTGAAGTATGGTAGAGAAGAAAAAATTTGATTCCCTGAGGTCAAACTGAACCTTTGAATTCTGATACCAAAAATAGCAGCAGCTATAGCTGATGACATATAACATAATAAAATTTTGCTCTTTAGAAAATTTAGAGTATGCTATGAATATGGAGAAATACGAGCAAAGTTTAGAAACATGGGTATGTTTAATCAGAAGCAAATCCATCACAAAATATTTGCTTAGCATATTAAAAGCAAATTGCTCATGTCTGGGTCAATATTTCAGTTTTAGGATTTTTGTGGAAACTTAAATAATTCTTGAATATATCAAGTCAGCCAGTGGCTAAATATCCAACAACTGAGTAAGTTTCTGGATGCACTGTGCTAGAGCACAAGGCAAAAGATAATAAGAAGTAAGTCTCTACTCTGAGGAAGACATGGAAACGGTAAATTACTACATAATTGGATATGTGTTCCACTGGCAGCATGAACTGAGGGCTCTGGGGGCACAGGGAAAAGAGAAAGCACCTCCCACAGGGCAAGAAAGGAAAGCTTCACATTCAAGTTCAATCTTGAAGGGTAAGTGTGACAAAGGAAGGGCATTTTTTTTCTTCTTTTATTTTTTTAATTTAAATTATATTGGGGAACAGTTTGCCTCTCCAGGGCCCATCAGCTCCAACTCATTGCTGTGGAAGATGCAGCCCAGCTCCAAGTCCAGTCGCCACCCTCAACTCTAGTTGCAAGGAGCGCAGCCCACCATCCCATGCAGGAATTGAACCGGCAATCTCGTTAAGAGCTCGCGCTCTAACCAGCTGAGCCATCGGGCCGCCCCTCTGGCAGCTCAACAGCAGCTTGTCTTCAATCTAGTTGTAAAGGGTGCAGATCAATGGCCCATGTGGGAATTGAACTGGCAACCCTATTGTTCAGAGATCGCACTCTAACCAACTGAGCCATCCAGCCGCCCAGGAAGGGCATTTTAAGCCAGGCCTACAGGAGTATGACGGATTTAAGGGACAACTCAGCTGAAGCTTACAGCGCCTTGAGGAAAGGTGTGGTGGGAACTGGACAGAAAGGGTTGTACACCTCTGAAAGGCCTTACGTGCTAAGTTAAAGTGTCTAGACAAAGGCAATCACAACAAGAAAGGACAGGGACCCTTGTTTAAGAAATCTGTAATTGGAAGAACTGACAAGGTAACCCGTTAAATGTGGGAAATAAACAAAAGCACAGCACATAAGGTGACTCAAACGTTGCCAGCTTGGGTGACCAGGCAGATGGCAATGCCATCCAGTTCTGAGGGGAAAGATGTTTAGGACATGTTGAGTCTGGGGCATCTGTAAATTACCTAAACAGAGCTATGCATTAGACAAGTGAGAATGTGAGACTAGAGTTCCAGGGAACAATCGGGGCCAAAGGCACAAAATTGAGAGAGACCAACCTAAGACACTGAGAGGCATGGTGGCAAAAGCCTCTGGAATGAATGGTGTCACCCAGAGATAGCATCTAAAATGGAAAGCAAAGATAGCAGAGGACCATATATTTGGGTAAGCAGCATTCAAACACAAAGGAGTATAAAAGATCTGGTCAAAGGAAACTGAAAAGCTTGATCAGAGAAATCTGAGGAAAAGGAGGGAAGAAAGGTGCCGTGCAAACCCAGGGGAGAGAGGACAAGGACAGAGTGGTCATCGGTGGCAATAACCCAGCCAAGTGGAGTAAGATGGTGATGAAACACTGTCCTCTGGCTCCCAGAGATGCTCATCCCAGCAGGAGGTGATTTTTCGCAGAACTCACATTGTTGGTGAAGAGCTCCAGCACAAAAGTGGCCACGCTGCCATTGATTCCGATGAAGAGGTTCACGCTGGTGAGGACCACGTAGGCTGTGCTGGGGATCTTGAACACGAAGGAGGCTGGGTACATGAGAGGTGTGATCGACCACCTGGTGGGGCACAAAGACAAATGTCCACTGGATGTCCCCCGCCTTCCCTCTGACATGGGGCACCATGTGCCTTACCCACTGATCTCCCCCACCCGGAGGTGCCTTACCCATACAGCAAAAGCAGGAGGGCTAGCACAGGCAGGTTGGTGGAGGACACATAGGACTTCTGCTGGAAGCAGATGAAGATGATAACAACCAGCGTGGCGGGGACCACATAGTTGCACTAAAAGTGAAACAAGGAAATAAAGTTCAGCCTACCGTCAATGATAGAACACATCTCAAGTCTCCACCATCATCAGACAAGAAAGGGCAGATAAACATCTTGGAGAATGACTGAATTAATGAAGCCACATACACTATTAATCAGAACACTGGACAATACATTTTGACAAGCATTTTACCCTTGGCTGATTTTATAAACTGCATGCCCTTTCTGTCTTTCCAACAGTGAAGTAAACTTAGTGAACGGTGGATTCCCCGTCAGAGTAAGTTCAATTTCACAGGCAACAAATAAGCTTCCATTATGCTTCCTGAAGATGAGTGTGTCTGTTTCAGCATTAATGCCATATTACAGTCTGCCCAAATTCAATCTCACATGCAATCTACTGATAATGTAAGTGCTTAGAACATGAACGTCAGAATTGTTTCATCACACTGAGAATAATTTCAAAGTCTATCCTGACAGTGTTATCAAGAATTAAAATGCACAAATAAAGACTTGACCTCCAGAGAGTTATGAGAATTCATAGCTGGCAGGACAAAGCACAGGCAGGGATGCGGGTCTGTCAGCTGTTAGAAGAACTTGCAACGTCAGGCTGCAGGGCTCTGCTTCCGTCCCACCCTACTCAAGGTGTTTATCAACAACTTAGATGAAGACGTGATTATAGCAAATGTCAGAGGCTCTAAAGCACAGGAAGGGCAGATAATACACAGGAAGATAAGTGACATTCCTGAGTTAGGGACCTGCTATTTCATCTTTGAATCTCCTCTGCTTGGCGGAGTCAGACACATAGTGAGCATTCAGTATGGGTTTACTGAATAAAGCAAATACTGGATCAAGATAAAAAGCAAATGGACACTACACAGAATGCAGTTTAACAAAGATAAATATAAAGTTTAGGTTCAAAAAAGTCAACTGCATTAGTGTAGAATGAAAAAGACCCCATTCAGCAATACCTGTCAAATAGAGATTTCAATTCACCACCAAGTTGCCAACAAGACAGTGCTACTTCCAAAATGCAATGCCCTTGGGCTGAGTAATAGAAGTAGGGGATAAAAATCAACTCCCTCTAGACTTGTAACCATTCAGACCACAGCCTGAACAGAAGGTTCATGGTGGCTTTTGCTTTTTCCAAAGTGACACTGACAATATGGAACCTGGCCACAGCAAGGCAATCAGGTCAGAAGAGTGACAAGTCAGAGAAGCTTGCTTTAATCAGCACAGACATCATCATCACTCACACGTGGACAGTGCACAAAGTGTGTTCTCATATAGCATCTCATCTGGGGAAGGCTTAGGTTAAATGAAAGCTATCTTCAAATATCTGAGGGGCTGTCCAGTGGGAGAAGAATTCAATTTGTTCTGTGTGGCTTACAATTAATGGAATCCATAGGGAGATATAGTTCAACTTCACCTTACGAAAAATGGAACTTCGGAATTCTTTGAAGTCCTGTATTTGGTCTAAACAGAAGTAATATACTATAGGTGACAAGAAGACATATTTGCAATAGATGGATAAGATTCTGGTAAACTGTGCAGAGTTTTCAAATGACAAATGGATTTGTAATAAGACAAAGAATACTCTGACTCTGGAGGTTAAAATCTATCAGACAAGTTAGAGGCACTAGAGTTTTGACTAACAGTCTTCCACCTCAATGTTTCTTTGAAAAGTTTTCACTTAGGAAATCAGGTGGTTGTGGTGCTGGTGGTGGTGTTGGTGGTGGTATTAACTGCAGTCACTGTGGACAGATTTTCTCTCTTGGTGTTAGATCAGCCCTGTACTTAATATCATATTTGGAGACATGAAAGTGTGCGTACAACTGCCTCTGCCCTTTCCTTTTCCATTCCTCTATAGACTCGGTAGAACACTTCCTGGTGATGGGGGCTCTTTCATCCAATCCATCACTCTGATGGAGACGCACACAGCAGCAGCAGACCGGGGTCCTTACCATATCCCACACAAAGTTGGAGAGCCAGTAGATGACGGGCTTCACTCCACTGATGAACTGAAGGTGCTTCGCTTTGCTGACCCGCTCCTGGATCAGGAACACGACAAAGCTGGCTGGGACGAAGGACATCGCAAAGATGACACAGATGGACACAAGGACATCCACTGATGTTGTCATCCTGGGAAAAAAAAGGCAGTGAGGATACGAGGGGCCATTGATGCAATTGAAGGCTCAATCAGGAGGATACACACAAGTATCTGAAGCACAACACAAGGA
Source organism: Rhinolophus hipposideros (assembly GCF_964194185.1). NCBI lineage: Eukaryota > Metazoa > Chordata > Mammalia > Chiroptera > Rhinolophidae > Rhinolophus > Rhinolophus hipposideros. Next base: position 58,927,153 of record NC_138057.1, read on the forward strand.
AAAATAACCTGTTCACTAAATATGTTTTTTTCAGGGTTAAAGGAGATTATTTTCAAGTCAAAACAAAACAACCCCCAAAACCTGACGATTCAACTGCAAAACTGATTCCCTGTAGGTTAAAAAAAGTTCACTGCCAAAATAAAACTATTAAAGAAAGTCTGAGAGTGGCCTATGGCATTCACTTTGTTTCACTGTTTTTGACCTTGTAAGAGCAATAAATTGTAAATTTTCACACACAAAGGACTAGAGTAGCTTGAAAACTAAATTAAGCAGAAATATTAGCGTGAAACCATTCAAATAAGTTCATTTCTGGCTGTTAATAAATTTTAAAACAACAGCATGTGGCATGTCAATCTAACATACAAAAATTCTATCCAATTCTTATAAGAACAGACTTATAAGCCCATTAAACAGGGTATAATATAAATTATATATATTTTATATATATTATATATTTATATATTTTATACTTATAATATATTATATATTTTATACTTATAATATATTATATATTTATATATAATATATTTATGTATACTACATATTATATACTTACAACACATATTATATTTTTATATATAATAGATACATTATATAAGCTCGGTATAGAGATTCCGGTGACATATATTGGTATTTTATACAAGATACGCACAAATAATAACTGTGCCATGCCCCATATACAGAATGGGACCCAACATGTGTTGAGTATCAACTACATGCCCAGTGCTGGACATGGCAATTTACATGAATTGCCTCATTTAACACCATACATCTAGAAAGTTTAGAAACCAGATTCAAATCCAGATCTCCATGATGCCAAAGGCTATATGCTTTACCTATTTCATACTGGCTTTAACTTCACACATATAGTCGGAGAGACACACACACACACAGTTCAGGAATTAAAACACACAAGCTGGTAGCATATTTCACCAAATTAACAAACAGTGGTATCAAACGGATGTTTTTTTTTATTAAAACACTGTATTGATGATGGTGACTTAAAATAATTTTAGGATTTTATTAACAATTTAACTTACTTTCTATTAGAGTTCACTAAGTGTGATGATTTTTACATGTAAGAGTCATTTATTTTCTGCACTTTAATCCTTGCCATCCGACCATAAACCGATCATTTTCTGCCCAGAAACTGGACCCACACAGACATACCATAATGTAGCTGTTGATCTTCAACCAGCTTCATAGTTCCTTCCCCTTCTCCACCATTATCCCAAATACCCTCTCCTCTCCACACCTGATCCATTCAGACATAGCTACACTTACAGAGCCACTTCCGAGAGCTGCTGCTTGGTGAGATTCAGGGGGTGATTGAAAGCAGTAATCCCATACTGGCTGGGGTTCGCTCCCTTCTGCAGGTTGGCCCGGAGAATGGCATTGTTGATGACATTCAAGAAAGAGCTGATGGCATGCCACCCCTTGTTGTTGAACCACACCTGAAATAAAACATACCAGATACAAGGTAATGCTCTCAAACACTGCTCCAGGAGGTGGGTGCACATACACAGAACATGCACGTAAACTTCAGAAATTCCAGTCACGTGCCAAGACAAAACACAATGGTCGCAGAACATGGCAAAGTGATAACAGCAGCCAGGGTATACTGCACACTGGCCGTACAACCAGGCACTGTGCTGACTACCTTCTATCTTTAACTTGTTTAATCCTCACCACAGCTTTGAGCCAGGATTACTCTCTCCATTTTACAGATTAGGAAACTGAGGCTAAGTAATTTGGTCAAGGTCACAGTGGTTCACGGGGTGTGTCCAGAGGCAAAGCAAAATCTCTTAGTCATTGTATATTGTATGGCCTCGCTGGTAAAATTACTAGACTGTTCTTTTCTATCATGACTACCCCTGTCAATGTTGTCACGAGCTGAAAAGTACTTCAGAGAACATAAGGATTATTGTTCATCAAGAAGCTATTGGAACAAAGGGCTTTACCTTGACATTATTTTTCGTGTCCAGTCCTGTCATGAACCTTCCCAAACTGCTGAGAAATCGGTCTGCGGAACTGTCCTGTGAACAACAGAAATCAGCCTCAGTTGGGATGGTTCATTTACAAAATGTACCATGACTACCCTGCTCATGAAAATGAAATTTCAAGCCACTGAATAACTCGCTCCTGAGATACAAATGACCAGGAATCTAAAGTATCAATGTTGCTGTGAGCCACAAGTCTTGAAGGAATCACGGGGAAACCCTGTGACTCAAAGTCCTAAGACACTGATGTCTTGCTATAACTGGGTGGGGTGGTGAGTATTCTTCAAAATATTCCCCTGGTGTCATCCTAAGACACAAGACTACACCCATCATGCTGATACGTCAGATTTACGGGGTCTGTGCCACAAAACCAGAGCTGCAGACTCTAGGAGGGCGTATCACTGCCATCTGTGATCCTAGAGTCTATCACATCTGACCCCCTCAATTCTCACTAGAAAATGGGAAAGTTCAGGCACAGAGAAATGAAGTAAATGCTCATCGGGTCCTAAAGCCTGCTGTCAACTTAAAGAAAATGATTTATTTCCTGTTTAACCAGTGGCTGTTTTAGAAAAGTATGTTTGAGCACTAAATGCCAGTGATGACTTTGTACTCAAAAGTCTTAAACGATAAGCTGCTAGGTGATCGGATTTACCTGCCAACTCTCCCATGTACCAATAACTCAGCGCCCATTTCCTCGCACATCTTGGAATAGATACTATACCTTGGCCACATTCAAGTGTTTCTTCATTTGCTTGATGGCATCATTAACTTCTTGACTTGGAGGGAGTGCTTGAGAATGACTGGCCCCCAGGGAAAACCCTCCATACCTAAAAGAACAGCCTAACATTAAAACACAGACAGTGTAGTGTACAATGTGACTCAGGGGCAGATACCACGTGAGTGTGCACATGCCTCGTGTCAATGAATTGCTTAGTCAACATAGGATCAAAGTTAGACTCAGAGAAAGTTACAACTTGGCTTCTCTAATGGAATCTGGCAATCTCTCTACTCTTATGGTTCCTGCCAAATATGAAGGACTTGGGCCTGAGTATGAACAGAGTTAGACATCTGAGATATCAAGGAAACAATGGTCAGTCAGCTCGCAGATGCTCCTCAGACTTTGGCGGCTCAGGCTTGAACTTGGGTCTCAAAGGCAAGCAGATGGGAGTCAGGATGAGTGGTGAGACACACTGACCAGAGAGGCTTAGAGACAGGCCCTTAGCATGAGGACAACTATAGGGGTCCCTTTCTGCTCTGTTTAGACTTCTGTGGGTCCTGGCCCTCAGCGAAAAAGCAAAGAAGAAAAGTGGGAAGCAGTGCCAAAGAGCCAAGTTTTTAGGCAGCCATAGAAGAGACCTCATTTTTCATAAGGTATGAATTGGGTCAAAGTATTCTTCCTTCTTTTCTTCCCTAGTCCCACCTGTTCCTCCAAATCACAGAGGGATAAATGGGTTACAATACAGTGAAAATAGATGGTTTTGATGCCTCTTATTTCATCCAAGACCCTCTTGGTCCTATTCCTGAGGCCTGAAAAATTCTCCTGGAGTCCCTAGGACTCCTGGGGATCTGATTCAAGACACCTTGTGACTAGCATCGGTAGTCTCCTAACAACACAGTGTTTCCTCTTCTGCATCTCGCTGGAGACCCATAGGAAACTTCTGAGTCTCCTCAAGGAAATCAGGGTGCCAAATTTTCAAAGGCCTCTGAGGTGGCAGCTGGTCACTGAGCAGAAATACTGAGGGCAATACAATCGCTAAACTACTTCCTGGGATCCAAGACACCTGCATCAAAATCATCCTGCTATGGGAGTCAAGAAAAAGTAAAACACAGAAAGAGGTCCACTTACCTAAACTCATTCACCCAGATCTTGTTCTTTAAGCTGCAGAAGCCAAAGACAAACCAAAAATCAGTTCAAAGAAACAGTGATCCTATTCCTAATGATTCAAAAGGGGTAAATATCTACCAGAGGACGCAACAAAGGAACAGAAATAATCCTATGACTAGGCTGGTGTCGTAGGGTTGTTGGAAAGCAGCCCTAATCAGCACGTCATTTCTTCTCCCCTCCTTAAAATCTTCTTTGTATGAAACTCATGCCTTGCATTAAACTAATTCAACAACCACCTTATAGACAAAGATGGGACCAAACTAGAAACTTTTTAAATTCAAAGTAATACATCAGTTTAGGGACAACATATGGAGAGGTTATGCCTTTTTCTTGGAAACTCACAGTAACTGTCATTCAAACATACCCTTGTCATTTAAAGTCACTGAGACCTCCTGAGAGGCCCAACTAGCCAAGTTCATGGGAAGGAAACCAGAACAAACATTTCCGGAGTATTAGCTAAGTATTCAACACTATGCTGTGATGCCCCAGGAAGACCCCACAGCCAAGGCAGGCTCCTGGGTGGGCTCAGGGCTCTCTTCATAACACCATATATTATCATGCATCACATCCACAAGAGGTACCATATACCAGGGGTACCAAAAGAATGTCTACAAGTGGACACTTTGATCATCATTTCTCAAGCAGTAGTTCGCTATAATCAGAAGTATCTGGATGCTGATGGTAACCATTCTGAGCACCTCTTGTAAGTGCAGAAGTCAGACGTGACTTGTATTCATCTTTTGTTATCAGTATATGGTATCACAATTTTAATAGTTTTTTCCTTTCTTAAAATGTGTATACATTTTTCTGGCACTGTGTGTGTGTGTGTGTGTGTATGTGTGTGTAATATACATATATAATTTCATACATACATATATGTATCATTTCATTTACTCCTCAAAACAAACTCATAAGAGCAACATTATTATACCATTTTATACGAACTAAAGATAACTGAATACCCCTGGTATTCCCATACCCCAGTTAGTAAGCGGAAGAATCAGAATTTGAATCCAGATATTTTTTCATTTTGGAACCAGGCAGACTCAATCTTGAAGCTGACAACTGAATGTTTATAATATTTCTCAATATTTTGTCTACTTTGAAAGAATATCCTGAACTTCCAAAAGACAACAGCAGGCCAACATTTAATGTTTCCCCCACTACTCAGCCTACTATTTTTAGATTTCTAATTCCTCTGATCAGTAATGATAAAGGAAGGCCCAAATTCAGTAAATAATGACCTTTTGGCTATGATCTGCACATATGTCTTCACCAGATAATCCGAAATATTTCTTCCCGTCAGGTTCTGAAGGATGTCCGCAGTGTTCTGTTTTCTCTATTATCACAGAAAAACCAAGCACATGTGTCTTTATGAACCAGAATTGGGACACAAAGCAAATAAAGGACTACACTGACACCTGTCCCTCAAACATGTACCACAGCGTGACCAGACCCTGCCCAAGGGTTCAGGCACTGCCATTAGCCAACCACCGAAGCAGGGACTATCCCACCCTTGGCTCTGGCCATACACTTATGCCAAGCCACGATGTTCCCAGGAAATTATTTTGAACAATTAAACAAGAGACTGTAAAATGTGATTCTTCACGGTGGCAAAAGATTTCTAGGCAGCAGGTCATTCACAATGCCTAGTGAATTCTTTCATTCGTTGGTGTTATAAGGAAGAATACATTGGCTATTATTTTAAAGAGCGGTAACCAGAATTTCTTTAAGTTCTCACATCCATTTAACGTTGCTTGTTCTCATCCTGCAACCAGGATGCTGATAAAGCCGCCGAGGGCTATCACAAGCAAGCTTCTTCCTGAAATCGTTTTCAGAAAAAATGGCTCAGAACCGCTTTCCATACTCAGTCTCAGAGAATGTCAGCCTTGTTAAGGCCCACAGAAGTTTTATGGACCAGCCTCCCTAACGCAATGCTGAGGAAACAGGCCCAGGGACTCAAACTGGCCTGTCCAAAGTCACCAGCCAAGGGTAAAGCTGGGCCAGTCACAGCCTGTCCTGTGACACCACCACTCTGGGAGAGGCCACTGTGTGTCTTCCATATCCTATTGTCCCAGAGATTTGTGTCTGGTTGTAACTCAAACAAATAAGTAACTTAGGCTGACTTTTCAAAATAGAGAAACAGGCTAAGCTCCCTCAGACATAGAAACGACGTGGTTCAAGCATCCCCACCCACCCAAAACACATGCTTTTTCCTACGATAGGAATTAAAATCAAGACGGAAAGAGACCCTCCTGGCATGATGTCATCCATTCCTTCTTCCGTAGCCCACCCTGCACTCCATCTGCTGCTACACCTGCGAGGGCCTCACCTGTGGAGGAGGCAGCCCCCCTGCCCCCGCGGGACACACGGGTAGCATCTTCTTGATTTTATCGCTACTACACTGGCAGGAGGGGGAGGGGTTCTCCATCGTCCAGTTCCCCTTCTGGAAGATGTCCGTGATGATCTGGGGAACTGGGCCGGTGGTCCAGTCCTTCTCCCCCACTGAGCAAGGCATGTCCCTGCAAAGGGAGGACGTCAAAGTTCGGATGACCCGACAGGGCCTGGCCCTTCCCGCTGCCTCAGGAGTCCAGGACCAGTAACAACTGCAAACATGCATCTACCCCCCTCACCACTTGATCATTTGATCCTCCCGTAGACGTGAAGCTGCAAACTCATTTTGCAGAGCAGGACAATGGAACTCAGAAGGCCCCAAGTGCTTATGCTGAACTCCAGTCAATCCCATCCACCAGCACGCGATCACTCACCCATGTGGCCACGCAAAGAAACAGTCATTGAGCATCTACTATGCGCCAGGCACTGTTCTGCATATTGGACAGTCTTGGGTGAACAAAACAAAGTCCCTGCCTTCATGGAGTTGGTGTTCCCATGAAAGAGTTAGATATCAATTCAACAGCAGAACCTTACTGGCCAAAAATGAAAAAATGGCCAAAAAAGTAAAAAGAAAGATGCCACTGAAAGAAGTGATGTACTTTAGCCAAAACAAAAACAGTGAGAGAGACAAGCCAGGCGGAGATTTGGGGGGGTAAAGAACATTACAGGCAGAAGCCAAGAGAAAGCACAGGTGCAACAGCCCTGTGTTTTCTGGTTCAGGAACAATGGAAGGCAGGGTGGCTAGAACGTGATGAGCCAGGAGGAAGAGAAACAGGGAGGAAGATGACACAGGCCTGGGAAGAAGTCTCAACTTTATGCTCAAGTGCTGATGATCTGGTGCAGAATTCGTGGATTCACTTTATGTTTTAAAACAATAGAAGTTTGGGAGTGAGTGGGGGGTGAGAGTGATTGGTCCATGCAGAGCTAGGTTGTTTGCAAGCATTCAGGTGACAGAAGACAGGCCTGTATGCCTGATGTGAGCTCTGAACTATTGTGGGATCATCAAGTCACTTGCCCCCTCAGGGCTTATGTTGTCCACGTGAAAAATAAAAGTATGGAATTGCTTGTTTCGATAAGTCATATTTCAACAAGTCATTTCCACCATCCTTTCCAGCTCCAAAAATTCTACAATTTAAAGCAGAGTCACCGTCTTTATAACATGCTTGCAGCAAAGTGTCCCAACGAAACGGAAACTTCAAATTAAGACACAGTGCCCTCCTGAAGCTCACACTCTAAAACTGTCACAAAATGACTGGCTGAGACAAAGTTTTAAATGCTGCAGGAAAGTGTCCCAGTCACACTTCCCACAGTTCCTCAGTTATTACCTTTTTTTTTCCTTTTTGGAAACACCTGAAAGTTTCCAGAGTGGGATCCCTCTATCAGGCTGCCCCCCACATACACATTTAGTGGTACTCGGCCTCCAGGTGGGGAGCCCCCTAATTTCGGCAGCCCTGCCTCTTTTGTCTCTGTAAGCAAGATCTCAATCCAGACCTGGCTCCTGCAGATCTTTCCTAGGGTGGCATCAATCTATGAATGCACAGTGTTCAGCTGGCTTGTGATGAATCCATCTAATTCTACTATCATCTCATCTCATTCTTCTATCTCGCCCACCAAACTTTCAAGTGGAATCTCATCAAAAGTCTGGTGGAATCTCATCAAGTCTTGTGAAATCCAGATAAGATGTCTCTTTGTCCTTCTCCACCTCAGTCATCACGTTCCTAGGAGCTGACATTGGCTTCTAGGATTTACCTCCCATTCTAAGTATTAAGTACTAACAAATGGTCAGTAAGTATGGAATTAAAGAGAGATAACAAGTACATAATAGCTACCCATTTAGAAATCCACTCTAAAACCTTGCATACACAGGTTAGGAGGCTCACTATTCTGTGATTCTGGCAGGATCGGTATCTTCCCTTTAAAACCTGGAACGTAAGTTAGCCCTTCTCCAATCTTTCTACACCTTCCCACACTCTCCACTAACTCCTCAGTTTGTGGTTAACAATCTCAATGGCGAATTCTACCTGAGCCTGGAAACTTGCCCATCACTGGGCTCTCTCATAAGCACCTCACCTCTCTTTATTGCCTTTACTCACAAAGATCTCAGGATATACATTCCCCGCATACCGACTCAGTCTACGGGTATTTAACTGAATGTATTATACACCGCCTACTTTTTTTAAAAAAAGGATTTTGAAGGAGAGTTGCATAGAGTTGCATAAAAACATGCAACTCTAAAAGAAGAAACTGTCTATTTTTATAAAAATGACATCATCTAGTCAGGTTGTTAAAGTGAAGAAGCTAAGCAGCAAAGCTGCAAATTATATATACTGGCAGCCTATCTCCGCACTTCGGCATGGGAGTTGAAGGGAAGGGAAAGAAGGGAAAGAAAGATCAGTAAATATAAAGTGCCATTTAAATTAAATATTAATTCCTAAAGCAGTAAACAAACATCTGTAGTCATTCGCTTTGCAGGATGTCAGACGGCTCTCCTAGTCTGGGATGTTTCTTCCTAGATGGTCTAATTAGATTACTACATCAGTTTTTAAATATAAAACAAAAAATGGCTCAAAGGGCATATAGTGGTAGTCACAGCGTGACATATAACTAATAGACACAGCGCATGAGAGGCCAAAGCGGGCGACAAGCACGAGAAGCCGGTGTGCAGGGTGTCACAGTGGCACTCACGGGATGGGGTTTCCTTCCATACATCGGGTCCCGAAGCCAGGGTCTTTGGTGAGGGCATTCAGGAGCTCCTGGGTGCTCATGTCCTCGGGAGCGTCATTGCTGTGGGTATAGCAGAGGCAGCCAGCTCAGCAATTCATTCAAACCATACATTTCAAGGAGGAAAAGTTTTTTGTTTTTTTTTTCAAATAAACACTTTATTAAGTACTTCCTGTGTCCCAAGCTCTTGAAACAGAAATGCATAGAACGGAACCCACCCCCAAAGATCTCAGACTCTAGCCATATGTTTTGCGAGTACAGTCACATGCAGCACTCCAAAGTGGAGCTTGTATAAAAACAAGTTATATGTTCGGAGGTGTGCATTGTGTGTGTGCACATGTATCCGTACACACACTTAAACACACTGACATATGTATTTTAACGCGAGGTAAATGAATTCATTAAGAATCAGTATTTCAAAGACACTGTCATGGTCATCCATTAGGCATAGACAACCAGGATATCCTAGGAGAGGGCAGGCAGATTTTATTGGCTGAGTGTTTGCATGGAAAACTAGAAAACACAAACAAATATGGGCTCAGCTTATAAACACAAAATAAGCCCACATCCCACAGCCCTGAGCAATATGGTGTCAGCAGCTGGGAAAGGAAGGAATAACGTAAACCTGCACTAAAAAGGAAGGAAAGGTGGGGGTTAGAGAAAAAGATCGATTCATTTGTTTTTTTAAGCTTTTTTTTTTACATCACTGAAACACTTCCCCGCTCTAAAGGTCTGCAAACACTACAGCACTGAAGAAAACTCTTGTGTAATGAGACAAGGAAATTCCTTTGTCCTTTTGTTTGAAGCGCTGGATTGTTATAGAGTAGCTGGCATTTTTGTCTAAAGAACAAACAGCAGCTAACATCTACAACTTAAAAGACTAGATAATAAATACATGAATTGTACTTCGCAGAAAACAAGAAGCTGGAGATGAAATGCGTTGACAGGGTCTGGAGGCCCCCTGTTGAACTACAAAATTACGACATAGCTCTGAAAATCTACATATGTTACAGCTCGATCCCAGATTTGTTTGCAAGGGCAGAGTATGTATGTGAGGCACAAAGGCCTGTTTCTGACAACAGCAGTATGAAAAGGAAAGGAGTTCAAAGGAGGCAGCAGAAGACGGGCCTATTCCTTCCGGTTCTGTTCACGGCTGTTCTTTGCATATATTAGGGGTTTGTGTCAGGGCTTCAGCCACAGCTGGGAAAATCCATTCCACTGTGTGATTCTTAAGTCGACCTCCCGCTGGCCCTTGGCACAGCAAACACCCTTGGTTTGCCCGAGCTCTCCGCTCTCCTTGGGTGTCGAGAACAAGCACATACCTGACAAATGTGTACTGTTCGTTGTACATCCAGGGCTGCAGTTCCAAGCTGGGGTACTTGCCAAAAGGGGGCACGATCAAGCTGAACACCAAGGCAATGCAGACAAACACAGCTGGCAGGACAATCTATAACCATGGGGTGGAAGGGGGAAGGCCATGTGTTAGAAAGGTGGCCACGGGGCAAGCCCCAGTGAGTCCAGCCTGCCTCCCGGCCTAGCCAGCATGCAAGAGAGGAGTACAGGGCCCATAGCTGAGCACAACCGAGGCATCATGGGCAGGTTCAGAGCAGCAGCCTGAAAACTAAACCTCTTCCCTCCAGGGCATTTCTGGAAGCTGGCAGCCCAAGGCCAGAGGGTACGGCCACCTGGCAGAGGTATCAAACTGAGAACTTCGCGGAATAAACCATGATCACAGGCAGGATGACTCAGAACATTGGTTCCTGCCCTCTTCCCCCGGAAACCTGAGAAAGACCACACTGGGCCATGAGCCCAGCTCAGCTCAGAGGAAAGCTGAGAACAAGCCCTGGGCCAGGAGCGAGGAGACCTGAAGTTGGTTCTCTCTCTACAAGTATATCCATGAGAAGTCACTTCCCCACTGGCCTCAGTTTTCTCATTTGTAATCTGCAGGCTGAGGCTAGATGATCCATTCAGATCCCATACTGTGATTTAAAAAAACACTCTATACAATGTCTCCATTGAAAGGGAACAGCAGCCATTGTCTTCCCCATGACCTCAAAAAGCGTAATTATCTACGTCCTTATTAAGTAAGCCACCTCAAACTTGGCACTCGTACCTTCTCTGACGTGCACGTACTTCAAAGTAAACTCTAAGCTCCTTCCATTCATTCCTGAGAAATGTATTCTTAAAAAAATATGTAAAGATTCAAATGCTACTTCTGGTTCTAATGTTCTGCGGTTTCAATGCTGAAAATTATCACTGAGTGATTAATTCAATGGAAAAGTACTGTAGTGAGAATTATTTAATGATCATTACAGCACTATGTAGTAGTATCATTATCACAAGTCCACCAACAAGGTAACTGAGGCTCAGAGAGATTGATTAAGTTGCCCAACTTCACACAGCCAGTAAGTAGCAGAACGAGAATTCAAATCCAGGTCTGTATGCTCCGAACTTATACTCTTTGCAGTACCCACAGTCTGTAGGGAAGAATCTCTGCAGGCTCTTTCTCTATACTTCCCAATTTTATAGAGAGGAATAATTTTACCCCTCCTAACCAAGCAAGTTAGCATGCCAACACTGACATGCTAGCAACAGTGTAACGAGTCTTCTCCGCCTGAAATATTTTTCTGATCACTCTGGTTATCTTTTCGATCAGTTTGTAGTTAAACGTCAATTTGGAGAAAAACCAAATTTCCAGTAAGTTCATATGTCAAGTGCATCTGGGCATATCACTTAAGTTATGAAAGTTTAATTTGCCTAGCCAGTTTTTCTAAATTTTATCTTTGTCACATTCTCTTCTACAATAAACACACACACACACACACACACACACACACACACACACACACACACACAGTAATTTCTAATGTGAGGCCCATTCTAAGCACTTAGTCTAATCTTCATAACAACCATATGTCACAGGTACTATGATTATCCCCATTTTACAGATGAGGAGATTGAGGCACAGAGAAGTAACTTGCCAGCAGATACACAAGTGCCAAGAAGCAGAACTGGGACTAAAATACAGATACTCCAGCTCCGGCATCCATCTGATAACCACAACGCTATCCTGCTTTCCACTGAATGGGGATCCTGCGTACCCCCCGCCCATGAAGCCTGAGTCCTTTACCTGGAACAGCATATCTCACCTGAGCAAAGAATCCCTTTCGACTCCGTCTGGCAATCAGCAGCCTCTTCCACAAAAGGGCCACAAATTGCTGCTGTGTGAGTTTCCAGCCTTTCACCTGGTAGGAGCCTTTGCCATCTATTCCACTGAGCAGGTCTGTTTCTCTGGATTCTGCAAGAAGCCAACACTTAAGGTCATCTATTATCTTAGTCACTTTTGACATCACCATGCTTCTCCCTCCCGCATCTTCAGCAACCATCCTGGAGGCTGAGTTTGAAGGTAAAAGTATCTCAGGAGTAAAGGGCTTTCCTGACGAATCCATGTTCAAGAAAGTCATGACTCCAAACGTGCAACCATAGCAGTCTCTGCCTCAGTTCTTATCTGACAAGTGCAGAAAATGAAGGTGCCTGGAGACAACTGCAGAGATGTGTCCCCACATAACTGCGTGTCACATCCAGTCCTTCAGATGACTCAAGTTATCCTCAGGCTCTATGAAACAGGCCATGGACACGGGCTGACAGACGAGAACACACAGTGGTGATCTGTCTCCAGTCTGTTATACTTTTGGTAAAAGGTAGACACATCCAAGCACACTAAGTCCTGACAGTGCATGACGTCAGGGAGAACAGGAGAGCCACACACTCACACAAGCAGAGACTGGGGCAGTCGGAAAGGTTTCTGTTCCTACAAATGTTACAGATATCCTCATCTTCAATGAACGATTCCTTGCTGCAATGCTTTGACATCTTATGAATTTGCTTGATTTCTTACCTCCCCTTCTCCACTCCAGCCAAACACGCAGGGACATGCTCATCCAAAATATTGAAATCTAATGGGACAGTTAAGTCTAAAAGCACATTCACCTCTCTGACTCTTTCAAAATCATCCACCCATCCAAAGAAGATTTATTCAACAGTTAAAAACTGGGACACTACAGAAAAGATAATGGATTCAGAAGACTGAGGGACCATGCTTTGATGTGTATCTTGAGAGAAAAGATCTCAGCTCAATGAAGAAAGTGATGAGAACAGGCTCTTTCAGGGTTGACCATAAGCACAGCATTGGAAAAGGGAAAATAGCTTTTCTCATTTTCTCACTTCCCTTTGGGCCCTGTCAGCATCTATCATCCTGGTTCAAGGCCGTCGAAAGAACACCAGAGACAAACATAAGAGAGCAATTCACTTTCAAGCAACAGAACACAGTTCTTGCCTAAACGGACCTGGGTCTATGTCAGAATCATTCGGATCAACAGCATCGTCCTCAGTGAATGGGCGGAGACAGCTCTGCCTGTCCCCGAAGACCCGTCTGTTTCGTCTTGCAGGTAAGGTGCCATCTGAAGGCAAAGGGGAAGAATTCCACATTTTACTTGATTTGTAACAAAACAAACTCTCGGCATCTGTATCAAACCTATACACTAAAAGAAAGAATGGAATAAAACAGTTCAAAGGGAAAGGCACAGCCCTGGTGAGCTAAGACAGCCTGCAGGCGGCACAGCCCAGAGCCTGTGGAGCCCCCTGGGGGGTTACCTGACGTCTCAGCATCCACGCCACTCTCTTCAGCCACTTTGAGAAATATCTGAAAGATAAGAGTCATTGAGAATATTATAAGCACCATGTTAGGAAAGCAACCACCACAGCCATGATTATTACATGACTGAATGGTAGGCTAGTCCCTAAAGACAAGAAGTAGAAGCTTCATTTATCAATAATACTTTGTCAGAGTCTCTTGGGAGACAAACCATTTTTCTTCAGTGGTGAGGCTATCAATCCAGACAATCATCTACGAATTAAAGCTATGGCATTAGGACAATTCACTTACTTCTTCCAGGGTAGTCTCTGAGATGCCATAACTAGAGATGCCCAGGTCTGAAAGCCGGTCATCAATTTCATGGAAGAGTTCCACGAAGGCTCCCTCTTTGGCAGCTTCATAGGGTAGCACGTAGGTCAACTCATGCCCAATGTCTTCTACCAGCCGGGCCTCGGACACATGCTTCCTGATGAGGTTGGAGATGGCAGAGACATCTGTAGGGACCAAAGCACAAAGACGGCTCAGTCAGCTCAGAGGCCCCACATAAAGGGCCAGCCATTCCCTGCCTTCTCCCTTGGCCTACTCCTCGGAAGCCCACAGCCCATGCGCTACACCTGTCGCAGATACTATAGTCATTCCACATGTTCATCTCTGGCATGCGAGTTCCTGGGGACAAGGACTATGTCTCATTCACAGTTCTATCACCAAAGCCAGGGACACTGGGGGTTGTCAGTGCATGGGCCGGTAGACGGGCAGATGGAGGACTCTGAGGTTGAAAGCCTGGTTCTATTGCCTAAACTCTAGGATTCTTCAATGAAAAACTTGATTCAACAAACCTTAAAAGATTCTTCACTCTCCCCTAACCTTTAAAGAAAGCTCCTTCTATTTACCTCAATAGAAGGTTAACCAAACAGTTCATGGAAGGAGAAGTCTTCCTGGAAAATGTCGGCTGTTAGGACTGGGCAAACACGACCTTGGTAAAGGCATCTGTTCCATACGTGCTAGTGGTGACACCGGCCTCCTCTACACACGTCCAGCTGGCTATTCCTGACCTACTAGGCTCTCACCGTCCTTAGGTCCTGAGCTCCAGTCCCTTCCCATTGGCGTGGATCTCGGCTCTTCAATCCCTTGATCTCAAGTGTCCAGCCTCATCCACCACCCCCGTTAGGGATCTCCTCTCCCACAATCATCTCAGCTGTCTGGGACACTGCCCTGTCAGCGCCCATTTATTTGGGACCAAGCCCCAAGCTTCCCAGCAAGTGTTAGGCCAGTCCGCCACCAAGCTGTGCCCTCTCCCACAGCCGCCCAGCCCCAGGCCCAGCCCAACAGCAAACCTTGAGTCAGCGCCACCAGCCTCTGCACTTCTCCTCCTCTGCCTCCACTCCGCCCAGCTGGGGGAAGCTCAGGCACCACCTGAATAAGAGACCCCAGAGTCCTTACCGATAGTCAGCGTGTCACTTTCATGGTCGCTGCCCAGGCCAGCATCAGAACTGCTCTGAGAAACACTGTCCTCCTGATGGCAAAGAAGGAGGTGAGAATGGGTCAGGGACCGAGCAAAGCAGAGCTGTCACCACCTTCACCAGGGAGGGCTTCCAAGAGGCTCTGCTATGGGAGGACTGGAGGAAGAAGCTTCCCCTGACAGGCGTGCAACTGGGCAGCCATGGTTTCTGAGGCAACTGTCTGACGTGTGTGTGCTGTGGGGATAGCCTCACCTCCTCGAGGTGGGAGGTCAGGAAGCAGAGCTTTCAAAAGCACTGTGGCCTGCCAATGAATGACGTCACCAGGCACTCGCGGCCGTCTGAGGCATGGGATTTACCTGGCTAGTGGTCTACTTCAGTGCTTCTCAAGCTTTCCCATGTGTTTAATCACCAGGGCACCTTGTTAAAATGCAGATTCTGATTTAGTACCTCTGAGGTAGGCCCAAGTTTCTGCATTTCTAACAAGCTCCCTAGTGACCCCAATGCTGCTGGTCCTCAGACCACACTCGGAGCCACCAGGTACTTGTGCAAAGGGTAATAAGTTCAAGGTTGGGATGTCAATGCTTTTGTTTTCAGCCACTGGTTTCAACACACAAATTTCAAGCATGTACTGTGGTACAGAAGAAAACGTACCTGGTTATTGGGTTCTGGTCCCACCTCCATTATCTGCCTGCTGGGTGAATTTGAATAAACTACCAAATCACTACAAGTCTCACTTCCCTCATCTGGGATAGTAATTACAATATTCTCTTCCCAGGGTTACTCTGCACTTTGAGATGATGTTAAATTAAAAAAAAAAAAAAAGAGTTTGTAAATGACAATAATGCTACAAAGAATTAATTATTATCCTTGTTTTCTTTTATGCCCAGAGTCTGCTAGAGTAAGTGTCTGGCAGGAAATCAATGCTCGATACACGTTTGCTGCTATGCAGGTTAGACGTTAAGGTCAATGCGATTCCGAGGTAATGAGCAGGAACTGCAGGGCATTCCGCAGCCAAAGCTCTTAACTCTTGGCAAGTCTCTTTCCTTCAACAGAAGGACCTTCTCTGCCACTCACTGTGCCCCATAGGAAGAAAGAAAGGGATTCCACAGAGCTAGCATGATGGGAACGGAAGCCTCCTGACCTTTCCACGTACGAGGTACGACCGGATTCCCAAGGGACCACAGAGTAAAGAGCTGGGGCCTCAACGTGGCAGAGTGGGATGGAGACAGACAAGCCATCCACAGCCAACAAGTCCTGACTCGTGGACCCAGCACCAGCCCAGCACTGAGACTCACCTTTTTCAGGCACGACACAGTGCTACTACTATTTCGGCAGGAACTGAGGGAGGATTCCACATCTTTCTTGACGAGGGTGAGGTAGTAGCCTGTTCCCAGCTGGTTCTTCAGAAACAGGGAGGAGCCCACACAGCAGAGCTTCCCATGGGAAATGATGGCAATCCTGTCCCCCAGGATGTCCGCTTCATCCATGTGGTGTGTGGAGAGAATGATGGTGCGGCCTGCCGGGCACAAACACAAGGTCGTGGGACAGGTGAGACCTGTCGATTCTCATTGACTGCAGTGGCCAGAATAAAGAAATACGAGCAGGGGCAAACATGGAAGAAAGATCTGGAAGCCGGTGTGGCCATGACCTCAAGGATGGCAAAGCTTTGGGTATAGCTACTGCATCTTCATAAAGGTAAGAATGGGATCATTTATTTGGGAACTCATTACCTGCCAGGCAGCACACTAGGTGGCCTACGTGCATTCTCATTTAAGGTAATATTCTATGAGGTAGGCACTACTATTAATACAGGTAAAGAAACCAAGGCAAGTTAAATGACTTTGCCAAGGTCTCAGGGCCAGGCAGAGCTGGTTCCAAAGCCTGTATTGTTACCATAAGGTGGGAACATAATATACCTTCCGTATCTCTAAGCAGACTGCCAAATCATGCCCCTGCACCTCCCCTATCCACTCATTTATTCATCCACTCTTCCAACAGCCATAAATTTAGTGCACCACACTGGGGACAGAGATGAACACCGGTACTGTGTCTGCTCTCAGAACTTCAGTCTATAGGGGACATGGTTATAATACACATAGTTAAGTTCTTTCCTATAGGTGGCACTGGTGGCTGTGGGAGCCCAAAAGAGATGCCCCTTTTCCCCACTTCCCTTCTTCCTGCATGCAGGCCCCTAGGTAACGAAGCATAAACGAGTGCCTTGTAAACCAGGCCTCCCACCTCCATACATGGGTGAGCACAGAGCTTTTAAAAAACAGGTTGTACAGTTTCCTTGAGTAGCAACTCTGTTGCTATAGCGAGAACAGCCACTAGCTATGGCCTTACTTCTAGAGCCTCTCCCACCTCCCCTCCCTCCCAGCCCAGGACACAGAATAAATGCACCTCAGTGACCTTGTCGATATTTCAGCAGGAGCTCCCATATTCCCCTGCGGGAGTAAGGGTCTACACCAGCTGTCGGCTCATCCAGAATGACAACCTTGGATCCCCCAACAAAGGCCAAGGCCACGGACAGCTTTCTCTGCATTCCACCTATAAGAAAGAGAGGGCGGATTAAGGTCCAGCCATCCAGCCACACAGTGAGTGAAGACAGAAATGGCAAGAGAAGAACAGAGGCACCCCTCTGGGGACAGGCCAGAGACATGTTTCTGTCCCCCCTCCCTTGAGAGGGGATCCTGGGGCAGCTAGTGTGTGTGTGTGTGTGTGTGTGTGTGTGTGTGTATGTGTGTGTGTGTGTGTAGGAGGAGGGGAGACGGGTGCAGGGAGGCAGCTCTGGGCCTCACCTGACAGCTGACTTGTTTTGCTTTTCAGTTTGCTGGGTGGCAAACCGACATCCAGGGCCATCTGCTCCATCTCCGCTTTCACGTGCTTCTCTGAGAGCCCTTTCAGGCGGGCGTAGAACCAGATGTGTTCTTCAACAGTCAACCTGGGGACAGAGAGTAGGTCAGCTCTGGGCCTGCAGGATGCATCAGAATATAGTGCCTCTTGACCCAGAACACAAGGGAATGGGTGCATTTTTCTTTCTTCCTCCCTTTTTTCTTCCTGAACTTTACCAACTTCTGAAAAATAATCTTCAGGAAGGATTCGAGAGAGAACAGCAGTAAGCAACCAGATGAGCTGCTGAAGCTGAGATGTGACAAGTCACTTCCAGCCTATTCCCAGCAGGCCGGGCCACCATGCAGCACACAGCTGCAGGTCCCCAAAGGGCCCTCTCCAAAATGCCATCCACCAAAAAGCTGGTTCAGCAGTAACCCAGGAGCAGCCCTCCTGCACTTCAAAGGCCCTCAGGCCCTGAGAGAATAAGGCTCCTATGGAAGACATGAGCCCGAGCTGCTCACTTTAGATAAAAGGAAATTGGGGCCCAGCAGGGAAAGTCCTTAGCCAAGGTTACAGAGCTCAGGTCTTTCTCTACTCCCCCATGGGGGCTCCCTGGGGACCCTTACTTGCTGATGGGACAACCCAGCATCAGGGAGGGATGGGGCAGGAGGAAGGATGGGCCAAGTGGTCCTCCAGAATGACAATAATGACAAACACAATTTCCCAAGTCCCCATCCACCGAGTGGACTGATGAAACACCTCCCTATCCAACAATTCACCTCCTACTTTTCCTAAAACTGAGGGGCAACCAGGTCTCCACGTGTCCACAGAGGTGAGGCCTGCCACCCCCACAGAAGGTAAACTGTTTAAGTCCTACTCCCCCCATGACTCACACATCCAGAGAGGATCTGCTCCTCAGCACCCCACTACTACTCACATGTCAAACAGTACATTGTGCTGGGGACAGACACCCAGGTTCTGCCGGATGGTGCTCAACTCAGAGCGAATATCTTTCCCCAGGATGTAGGCAGTGCCCGAGGTGGGCGGAAACAAACCAGTCAGGATTGACCTGAGGACAAAAATGTTAAAGTACTGGAGTCAGTGTTAACCCCCACCTGCACAGAATGCTCCATTCCAGTCAGCAAAACCCAGCACAGACAGAGCCGACGCATCAACCCTCCCACCCATCCCCATTCCTCTCTAATGGTCTCTAACACCCCCACAAAGCGAAGAAGTCTTTGCTTTAGTGAATAACTTGGAGTGGGCCCATGTGTTGGAAATGACAATTTCAGTATGAGCATTTTTTTAAATGAAGAGTCCAATTTGCAATGGAAAGTACACTTGAAGATATACATTTTGTGTGCCTAAGGCTATGTCCATGTAAAATGGACAAACAAGGAGAAATTATTCAGAGATAAAAATAAGGAGAAATTATTCAGAGATAAAAATAAGTGGTAGAATTTTTGTACACTTTTTAAAGATTTTCTACAATGTTCATAATATATTGATTGCACATTTAAAAAAAAGATAAAATAGGAAAAGAAGGTCACCCCCAAAGATATACTCTTTGCAATGGTTGGGCGACCATGCTGAAAGCCACTGAGGCTAACTCTGGTGTTTCTATGGCCCATGTGCCCTTTTGAAGCTGCCCACTATAGGGCCCTTGTAGGGC
Organism: Rhinolophus hipposideros; assembly: GCF_964194185.1. Taxonomy (NCBI): domain Eukaryota; kingdom Metazoa; phylum Chordata; class Mammalia; order Chiroptera; family Rhinolophidae; genus Rhinolophus; species Rhinolophus hipposideros. The sequence continues at coordinate 58,946,771 of NC_138057.1, forward strand.
CAGGGAAGAGAAGCATAGCCAGCGGCCCAGCTGTTTCTCATATCTGCTTAGAGACAGAGTGCCTGGAGATTACTATCTCCCTCCAACACATCTAACCTCTCTTCCCAAATTCTTGCCTCATACTTCTGAGCAAACCTGAGCTTCAAAGGAGACCCTTTCTCAGAGCTGTCATAGCCTCAGGTTCCAAGAAGGCTGCCTAATTCTGGGAATGGTCATCAAAAGGCCCCCAGCCTGTTTTAGCTGAAGAAATCATATGTAGCAAAAACTAGTCCTCAGAAAGCACTCTCGTGATTAGAAAGTATTTTCACACTCATCAACTTCTCAAATGACCTTGCCTCAGTGACCAATGCAATGTTCTTAGATGTGAAATTCCAACTGCACTACAGAATCTTCCTGTGGCTGACTGTGAGAAAGCTACACCCTCTTCTTACATGGTGGTGGTCTTTCCCGCTCCATTGTGACCCAGGAAGGAAGTGATCTGGCCCTCATAGAAATTCAGGGTCAGGCCATCGACAGCCACCTTCATGCCATCTCGGTAAACCTTCATGAGATTCTGAATGGACACACCCAGTTTCAGGTGAGTGGGTTCCTCCTCCATGCAGACTGTGAGGAGAGAGAAGATTGGAATGACCACACAGAAAATAATGATGAGGGAGTGTAAAGATACAGGGGTTGTGCTTCTACTTTTGGAACTGTCCTCTCTGCATGGCTTCTTCTGGTTTCTCAGGAAGGTCGGCAGGCTACAAATATTTATTTAGCGCCTGTCTGGGGCACTGAGGTTGGTGATGTAAATACAATCATAAAGCAGGATTCACAGTCTATGGGTGGCAGGAAAAGACTTGACAATTACAATATAGGATGCTAAGAGCTGTTTAAAGAAACACATCCAAAATGCCGTGGAACTATGGTAGAACCACTTTGTGGAATACTACTCAGCAATGAAAAAGAATGAACTGTTAGTACACACCACAATTTGGATGGATTGCAAGGGAATTATGCCGAGTGGAAAATAAAAGCCAATCTCAAAAGATTATATACTATATGGTTCCATTTATATAACATTATGGGAATAATAAAATTGTAGAAGGGGAGAACAGACTATCATAGTTGACAGGTGTCAGGGATTGGGGAGGAATGAAGGGGGCTGTGACTATTATGAGATAGCATGAGGGAGTTTGTGGTGATGGAACAGTTCTGCATCTTCACTGAGCCAGGGATTATGGACCTACACCTGTCCATAAATACTAAATACACACACACACACACACACACACACACACACACACACGAATGCTTGTAATACTGGTCAAATCTGAAGATGGTCTATGAAATGTACCAATTGGTTTTGATATTGTACTATAGTTATGTTAGGTGTAACTATTGCAGGAACCTGGGTAAAAGGTACAAGGGAATCCCCCATACAATATTTTGCAACTTCCTGTGAGTTTACAATTATTTTAAAATAAAAAGGATTTGGGTTTATTTTTTAATGCTACGGAATCTCAAAAGGAGGGCATGGCTGACCACCTGGGAAGTTGAAGGGCTACTCAGGGGAAGGGCTTCTGAACTAGATACTGAAGAGCAAGTAGGAACTTAAGGCAGGCTAGTTGGAGAGAGGGCTCTCCTGTGAGGAAAGAACATACAAGGCATGGAGATGTGGGAGAACATGACATGTTCTGGCAGCTGTGAGCAGTTCTAGGCAACTGATACAGAAGCTAAGCAGAGAGAGGACACTGGGCAAGAAGAGTGGGCACAGCAGGAGAAGCAGTGGTTGGAAGGAGTCTGGTGTACCATGCTAAGAAACGTCAGCCTGTACTACTGGTGACTAGGGCAAGGGCGCACAATAGGTCAGCAGAAGAGAGGCTTAGTAACTACTTAGGAAGCCACACTCACTGAACACAGAGAGAGAGTCTCCCTCCCAGAACCTGAGCAAAGAGCCTAGAAGGCAAGGCCCCTGCTGACCCATAGGCCTCTCTACCTGTAGGTCAGGAGCCAGGAGAGGATGAGGGTTGGGGAACGAAGGGTGAGAACACTAAGAAGAACAGGCTGAGCTCTTAACAGGCAGCAGCCACTTGGTGTCAGCCTACCTCGGTACATACATCTATCACCGTGACAAGGCAGGCAGCAAGGTTATGGCTCCATAATCACGGTTTTCTTTATCTCTTCCTTCTAGCTATTAGAACGGCATGGAAAGTGTGTGGTGGGAAGATGAAGGGGGAGGTGGAAGTACAGACACACAGAGTCACTTTCCAAGAAGCCAAGAAACGTCTCAGGCACTCAGATGGTGACCTCCTGCTAAGGCAACAGCACTGGACACAATCAGCATGGGAGGATTTGGAAAGGGGCATCGCGTGTGATTTCTCTGCCCCTGGAGTGGTTTTAGACTCTTGTCCCCAACAGTCAGCGGGGGCAGCAGCACTTACTTTCTGATACTCCCTTCTGGCTGGAACCAGGATGGCTCTTCTCATCACATTCCTCACCGAGCCAGTAGGACTTGGTGCAAGGAAAATACCAGGGCCTGGGAATTCCGTACTGGCCTAAAAGCAAAGCACAGGTGTGAGTCCAACTCAGCTACACTCCAGCATTCCCGAGGTATCCCAGCTAAACCCACTCGCTCCTTGACACAGCCTTCAGAGATGGGACAGTTCTCTCATTTGCAAAAACTGGTTATAACAGTAACTCCTTCAGAGTAGCCTCATGAGGATTAAATGAACGAAACTATATGAAACACTTTGCACAGCACCTGGCATACTATGCTCAGGAAACAAGAGCTATTATTAGCAGTCAGAGTTGTCCTTTTGGCATCAGCTGCCTCTCCTTGGTCTATATATTTGCCATAAGTCTAAAGCCCTAGCCACTTTGCAGGGAGTCCCAGGCCCTGCAGAACCTCCAGCTAAAAGAAAGACAAGCTCTGCAACTACACATCATATTTCCCTAGAAGATGGCTAAAGCCATGTGGGAGCCCCATGTACCTGGGAAGACAGCCTCGATGTACCACGTCATCACCCCATAGAGGAAGGTGTCAAACAGCATCATGGAGACCGAGGTGGTAAGGTTGAAGCCATCTTCCTCCAAGGGGCTCTCAAAGAGGTTGTCCCACTGCACCCCAATGCCCTGCTCCTCGAAAAGGGCAAAGTACTCACAGCCAAACCCAAAGGCCACAGGAGACAGCAGGCTCTGTGAGAAGGAGGCAAAAGTCACTTATCCATCTCCTTGTCTCTCTCATTTTTCTAACACTTCTAATGTAAATTTCACCTGGAGAAATTTGAATTTGCAAAATGGATCAATTACAAGACATGGAAGCATTCACCTACAGAGTCCCTTTAGGGGAGTGGGCTCCTTGGCAACATATAAAAGGATTCTATTTATAACCACTCATTATGCACACACATTTCAGAAATGCATGTATGATGAAGTACAGAACTTTTGGAATTTTATGATTCCAAAGATGCCCCAAGGGCTCAACAATCTTGTGCCCTACACACACATACTCTTACATTCATCAAGGTCTTCTCAAGGCCCCTGCTCAGCCAGTGATGGCTCATGTCAGAGGAGCCTGTCTGGGCCTGCTGATGTCTCAGGGGTCCAGACTGAGGCACCTGGAGCACTCTGTGCGTAACTCTTTCCTTGTAAGTGACCCAGGAGATAGCTGGCAACTTGCTTTTATACAGGTTTGCACACCCTCGAAGGCCCCTCCTCCTATGTACAAGGGGAGGAAATGCTGGAATCAGGGATCTGTGGGGAGATGGGGCACCTGCTCCTCAGTCTTTTTCAGTTCAGAGAACATTATTCCAGCGAAATCCCATACTGGACACAACGGAAGACAAGAGTCAAGAAGGAGCCATCTCTGAAAGGAACCCTCATACACTGTTGGTGGGAATGTAAACTAGTGCAGCTGCTATGGAAAATAGTACGGAGGTTCCTCAAAAAATTAAGAATAGAATTACCATGTGACCCAGCAATCCCTCTCCTGGGTTATCTATGCAAAAAATCTGAAAACATTTATCCATAAAGATTTATGTTCATTGTAGCATTATTTACAGTGGCCAAGACATGGAAACAACCAAAGTGTCCTTTGATAGATGATTAGATAAAGAAGATTTGGTTTATATACAAAGTGGAATACCACTCTGCCTAAAAGAAGAAATAGTGCCATTTGCGACAACATGGGTGGATCTTGAGATTATTATGCTAAACAAAATAAGACAGACAGAAAAAGTCAAGAACCATATGATTTAACTCATATATGGGATATAAAACCAAAAACAACAAAGGAACAAGACAAACAAAGAAACAAAAACTCATAGACACAGACAACAGTTTTGTGGTTACCAGGGGGTAAGGGGGGAGAGGGGGTATTAGAAGAGGGAAAAGAGGGTCAAATATACAGTGATGTAAGGAGAACTGACTGGGTAGTGAGCACACAATGTGATATATACATGATGTATTATAGAAATGTACACTTGAAACCTATATAATTTTACTAACAATTGTCACAATAAATACATAAATACAAAAACAAACAAGCAAACAAACAAACAAGGAGCCATGTCTGACCTCAAGAGCTTTCCGTTCTAGCTCTGGCTATGACTTCACGGTGAGCTTAACATGGTCAATGGAGGTGGAGATGGCATCTATTGTCTAAAGGTGTTCCCCAATGCCATTTATCCCCAGCTGAGTTTATGGTACAGTCTGGCTCCCTAAACAATTCCATTTGATTCCATTCAACCAGCATTCACTAAGAGGACTAAAGATAATTTAATAAGACACAACCCCTGCCTTCCAAAAGCTCAGGATCTAGAACTGAGGCTCAAGTCCCATGGGAAAGAGACTATCTCATCTTCTGTTCTCAGCTTGGACTGCCACAGGGAGGTGAAGCACTAGGAGTGGCTGTGACAGCAGCCACTCCACAAGGGCCAGCCACTCACCGCCAAGATCTTGAGTGAGAAGCCCACGTAGTCTTGCCATGCCACACACAGGACATAGGGCAGGTATAGCGTGAAGTAGATGATACCCCCACACGCTGCTGCCAGGTTGGCTCTGGAGAAGAGTGTGCTGATCAGGAAGCACTGCAGGATGGTCACCACGGCGAACACGGACAGAAAGACAAACACCACGCTGGGGTCGCTGTAGGGCAGCAGGTTTCCTAACTGGGAAGGAAGAGATCCAATAAATGTGCTGCTTCAGCCAGCAAGCATGTCTCTGCACGATCTATGTGAAGACGCCAGCGCTTATTCCTATCCATCTTAGAGATAATACAGGAGAACAGTGATGCTCATGTTTTCTGATGAGGAAACTGAAGCACAAGGAAGAGAAATGACTAGCCCAAGACCACACAGCAAAAGAGTGGCGGAGTCAGGAACAGAACAGAGCCCAGGATTAACAATCATCAAGGTTCATCTCAACGGACAAAGTTGTTGTTTCTCCAAGAAATACCATTATTACCTCATTTCTCCTTTTATAAGGACTACGACTCTTGGCACAAAGGAAACGTTGTGAGAGATAGCAACCTACACAACTTCTCCTTCCAAAAGCCAAGGAAAATGTCCAGGCAATCTTAATAACCCCCTTGATAACCTGTGGAATCTGCATTCCCATAATCATCTAAACTCCTGTGGACTTTCAAGTTTATCTCCAGTAGCTGTGCATATTTGAGCAGGACTTGCCAGTGTGTAGTTGTCCCACAGCCGTTCTCAGGCACCTGCCGCAGGGCCACCCCTCCCACCCGTCACAGAGCTCAGGCCCTGCAGTCAGACAGCAAAGCATGAGAGGAGCTTTGACTTGAGCAAGAACTACTCTGCCAAACTGTCGGATGACCTCAGCGAAGTCCTTAGCCCTCCTCGGCCTCATGTCCTCGTGTGTTAAATGGGTTAGTAAGCATATAAGACAGCACATGTGATGAGCTTTAAACAGTGCTTGGCAATTACTCAGTGTTCATTGGTAATGAACAGTAACTAGTATTGAAGTAAATGTTAGTTCCTATCCCATTGCACTCCCCCCTTTTTAGAAACACTTATTTTTATATGGTGCATCCTGAAATGAAATGCTTGTGGAGAAAGGAAATTGGCATATAAACTTATGAATGCATGTGGTGAAGGTAGAACATCACCGCCCAGAGTCCCCTTCAGCAGACAGCCCCCAGATATCAACTCTTCTGGTTTTTTCACTGCTGCGGAAGGCCACCTGGCCCTGGGGAACACACACTTTCCATGACTGACAGAGGGGCCTGGGGCATGGATGACAGGGAGCGAGGCCTTGGGGGAACCTAAAGGGCTGGCCATTTCAGTCAGTGAGAGATGACTGACAAGCCGTATACACTCCAGAGTACCCATGGGGTTGGCCCTGCGTCGCAGTTCAACTCCTCCCTCTGCTCAATCCTGCATCCTCCCCATCCCTTCCACAGACGCTGAGCCCTAATAAATACTCAGATGCCAAACTCTGTTTCAGCCTCTGCTGCCAGAAAACCTACCCTGCAGCAACATGTATCCTCCTGATTAGTTTCTAGATATTGCAGAACAATCACCGCCCCATATGTGTATGGTAATGAATAGTTCTCAAATGCTCCCATACACTCTGCCAAGGAGACAGAATGGCATCATTACATGTGTGCTTAGCTGGGAAGTGAGCCCTTCGGGTTTGAGTCCTGCCTAACTGCGAACCAGCCGGGCTGACCTTGGGGAAGCCACCGCCCCTCTCTGGGCCTCACTTTCCCCACCTATAAAGTGAGAGCACGGCCCCCTGCCTCCCTCCCAAAGAATCCCTGCTTCTCTTCTCCTCACACAGCCCGACTCGGGGAGGCAGCCTTACTTTCAGGATGACCACCAGCAGGCCGGCGCTCACGAGCAGAGGGATGAGGCTACTGATGAACCAGCTGAACCACAGGATGCCATTGTCCAGGCCCATGATGCGCATGGTCTCCTTCAGCCGCGCCTCCTTCTCGTACACGATGCCCTTGATGATCACAGCCACAGAGTAAATCCACGCCAGAGTCATGAAGAGGGGCATTGACCGGCTCATCACCCGCAGGAAGCTGGAGGCCCCGGGGAAGGGGTAGGGGGAGAATGAAAGACAAGTGTGAGCCAGACTCATGGGCCAATGCCTCCGGGCCTGCATGCGAGAGAAAGCACCACCGCTGAGCCAAAGACGAGCAGGCGCCTGGATTCTGACACATACAGGTTATCGTATCAAATGCTTCAGGAGCAGTCAAGAAAATCAGACGAACAACGTCTGATTAGTGACAGAAATGAGACTAACAAAGTATTGCCGAAATAAACTTCTTCGGGGGCTTGCTTTAGCACTCGGTAACTGTGGAATATCATTAAGATAAACGTGGGTGATTCCAAAGTGCTCATGCAGGAAAACCAACGCATTCTCCCATGAAAGGTCAACATCTCCAAGGTCATCACATCTCACTATGGACCTGCCGTGCACAACCGTTATGACAGAGACTACAGAAATACACAACAGGCAGCTCTTGTCAGTAATATTTCAGATTCCAAACTAGAATAGGAAATGCAGAGAAGTAAAAGGGACAGAGAATCTGGACCCTGAAACTCAAAGTTCCAGCTTTAGCACTTATGCGCTTACTGCTAAGTGACAGTAGGCAAAGCTCTTAATGCGTCTGAAGTCCCATCTTGTACTCATCTAGACATCCTTTCTAGAGTAAATCTTGGCTCAGGGGGTCTTTGGGAAAGTCTTGCTTTGCAAAATTCTGGCTAATCTTTCTGAAGGTGAAAAACAAAGTAATTGCAGGTGACATGGAAAAACTAGTGAGCCATGCAAGGAAATAGATTTTTCAATGCAAAGCAGAGAGCAAATGTGAGGGGAGGAACCCTGCTCCTTCCTCAGTCTGATGTCTCCTCTCTCTCTCTCTCTCTCTCTCTCTCTCTCTCACACACACACACAGACACACACACACACACACACACAACAACAACAACAAAGAATAAGAGAATTTCCAGAATTTGGAAGACACATTACATATTTCAGATGCCTGCAAGAACTATACCTCTGCCCAATCTCTCTTACAAGAAATCATAAGATCCGAAGGCACAGTTCCCACAATGACAACTTGGTAGCAGAGTAACTAAATACTGAACTATTATCTTGAAAGTCTAAGATAAAAGGGCCTTGTTCAGTTTTATTTTGATTGTTCCAAAATGTGGTTGACCACTTATAGAAAGGAAGTAGACAAATTTACACGAAGTCAGCCTTTATAGGTCTAGAACGTCGTTTCTGCATTTGGGGAACGTGTGCATGTGCTTGCATGTGTTTGTCGTGACATATTTTAAACTTGTACATTGGGCAAATTTTGACCAAAAAGGTAGAGTATAAAAAATAAAAGTTCTGGTACCCACAGACCAGAAAGGAAGGAGGATTACCAGTGTGTGTGCCTGTGCGTGTCTCTGATGTGGCTCAAACTGTCAACGACTAACATCTGGCATCTCATTTCCTGAAATCTTCACAGAATTGCAAAAAGAATTTTTGTCCATTATCAACACACATGTAAAATAATTAAATCAAAACATTCTGTCTCCTCCCTTGGTGTGAGTGTGTGCTCATGTGTACGTGTGTCCACACTCCACCTGGGAACAGTGTTAACCAGTTAACTAAAGATGGTGGCTTACAGGTAACTTACATGTCATCGACGTAACAGGGGTAGGGCATCTGCTGCACATAGACACCAGTTTTCTTCTCGGTGCCCGTCAGCACCCTGATGATTGCCTGCTCCACCACATCTTGCAAGTAGGCGAAGCCCCCCCAGACGTACCGCATGTCCTCAAAGGGGTCAGCCCGAGGACCAGGGTCCCAGTACCTAAAACCAAACCACAGGTGCTCAAACATTCCTTCGAACCCATCCCATACAATCAAAAAAAGTCTAATCACTGACAATCCCATCACCATTGTAGAGCCACTGTTTTTATTTTTGTATCCTACCTCTGGTCTCAGTTGACATGTACACAACATTTTGAACAGATATATTCAGAATGAGCATACCACTCGTGAGTTTGGTTTTTTCCCCCCTCTATTGGATACCTAACCTTGTATCAGCTAGACATACCCAAATGGACCTAACCACTTCCTTTTACATTGATTGCTCCTTTTTATAAAGGATAATGTTAGCACAAGGAACCTAAGGCCTTTTTTCTTCTTCTTTTTTTTCTTTCTGTTAATTCCCTTGAGTGGGATTGCTAAATCAAAAGATATTTTAAGACCTTTTAAAATATAGTCTCCATCAAGGAATGTGCCAATTTCACCAAAATCATGCCACCAATTTGAGTTTCTACTTATTACATAAAATTAAGTATCTCTAGTCATCGTAACTGCTCTTCAATTCCCCAAGGCTGGCTGGTGTGATGGGATTCCACTTACCCATCCTTGATCTTATTCGTCCTCTCCACATTGTCAATGTCCATTCGGATCTTGTACTTGACATGATGGGGCAGCTCGGCACTGCCGGGAGTAACTCCCGTAAACACGATTCCAGCCCAGAACTTCCTCTCATCCAGCAGCTCCATGGATTTGTTGATGAGCCGAACTTCTGTTGCTATTGGTTCCAGCTTATTCAGGTTGACACACTGAAGGAAGAACAGCCATCATGAGAACTCTGGTGTCCAGAAAAACAAGCAGTGGCCCAGGCGGACCCTATCCTACGAGGGAAGAGCTGTGTGGCTTGTTTATCCTCACTATAAATCCTCTCTAAAGTTGTTTTCCAATAGTGAACTGAAAATGATATTTTTAAACTGAAATTTACTGATAAGTTATTAACATTGATTTTTATGGCAGGAAAAGAGGTTGAAACAATGATCGTGCCTCCTTTTCCTCTGTTTTCTTACCAATTTTTGAGTCATTAAGAACTAATCAAATAAATAGACCCAAAAAACCTTTTATTTGCCCCTGTTAAGTGACATAATTTTTAAGACTAAATTTTTAAACTGTAATCTCTCCAATTAGATTTTAGCTAAATTTCATAAACAATGTCTTAAAGGGCTGCTTTGTTGCCATTCGGTATTGGAATATCAAAACAGTGGGAACCCTAGAAGACAATGGGCAGAAACACTTCTGAGTCAGATAGAGTAAAGCTAGAGTTAGGTTTGTTTATTTACTCATTCAGTCATTCAACTAACATTGAGTGCCTTTTGTACACCAAACTCTGTGTTAGGTTTGAGGAATACTATTGCAAATCAGACTATACATGATTTCTAAAAATTTCTCCAATCTGATTTACTGCACCATCTCAGAGAAAAAAAACCCAGTGTTTTCTAAATGATCCTCAGAACAGATCCTCACCTCCATGAAGCGAGATATGGTCTGGATTGCCTGGTTGGTCTCATTGAAAGCCTCTCTCCAGGTGTACACAGAGCCATTAGCTGACGGGACAGCCTCTGGGTGTTTGGCCAGAAATGCCATGATGTCTTTGGCTGTCCAGTCTAAGCCGGCCAATCGCTGTTCCCAAAAGTGGTCATTGCCTCTGCTGTTCAAGAGCGTCTGCCATTCCAACGAGAAAGCATAGCAGTAAACACCAACAACGTCTTGATGAGCACATGTGACTTACAAAACCCTGCACATACTTGTACATTGTCTCTTTTTTTTTTTTTTAACCTCACAGAAAACTGTGAGGTAAATAACAGTGTCCCCACTTTACAGATGAAAATATTGGGGCTGAAAAATTAAAGAACATGATTTTAACCAAGGCTGTGTCATAATGCGTATAGGCATGGAGCTAAGACTCAAAGTCACACTAGTCTAAAACCAGAGTCCATGTTTTCCACTGTACCAAACAGGCTGACAGTATCAAGTACAGTAATAATAATATAGTAATTCGATTATTATATTGAATTATTGATATGCTTTACCTCATAGAAAGAAGGTATCTTCAATAGCTCCCATCTTACAAAAGGGAAAAATGACATTCACAGAGGTCAAGTGCCTAATATAAGGTTACACAGCTAGTAAGTAGCAAAGTCAGGATATGAAACATGGGCTCTGATTCTACTGCACCTTCCCACTGCATTATATTGCCTTCCTCGTTTGAGACCCCGTCTGATGACTCCTCATAAAGACCCTAGCTCTAGACTGAATGAAGACAAACCCACTTTTGCTGTTTAGTTTGGGAAAATAATGCTGCTAATAAACCAAGTAAAATATGATCTTTCCCAGTTGCAGGATACGTGCGTCATGATGCAAAGGCCTGTCTTCCATTTCTTGTTCCCTAGCGGTTGGTTCCCCCTGTGGATGAATATGGAAGAGGACAACCCAATCTGGTGTGCTACCAGTAAGTCCAGAGGGCTGGGGCAGAGGCCTGCACAGATGTGTGCCCCCCCCCAAAAAAATGCGTGAGCTTCAAACTCAGCTCATGGAACAGGAGAAGCAACTGCAAAGAGAGGAAAGGTGAAACTCTGGCTCGACCGAAATGGAATCTCTGAGGGACCAAACACTGTGACTTTTTAAATCAGCCTTATTTCTAATAACATTGTGAGCTTTTTTGTTCTCCCCATGTGGTTTCATATTTATGATCTTAATGGAAGCATAATGATTTTATAGAGTACATATAATTTCGTAACTATTCTCATACTGCTAAGCATTTAGCTATCCTATTCCTAATTTCTCACAATAACAATTACTATAGCAATAATATTTTCTCTCCTACAGTGACTTCTTTCTTTAAATGATTTCTGTAGGACACATCCCGGAGGGTGTGTGGAATGGAGGTATACAGGATAGCACCTTTTCTATGGTTCTTGCAATTGTCATCCCAAATTGCTTTCCAATAGGGAGTAACAATTTATACTGTCGTCAGTAAGATATATACTTTTGTTAACATAAATAGGTAGAAAAGTGTACCTCACAAAAGTTCACAATAGGGAATAACAATTTATACTGTCATCAGCAAGATATATACTTTTGTTAACATGAATATATACAAAAGTGTACCTCACAAAAGTTCACAGGGTATGGGCTAGCAATCTTCAAATGACTTTATTTGGAGACTTGAACTGAACGAATAAGAGCTGAGTGAAGGCATTTGGGGTGAGACCTGTCCTGCCCAGTGTGGCTTCTGAGCAATATGGCCAAGGAAGCAAGATCAGAGCAATATGCCCAGTGAGATCCCTGATCACACAGCCATTCTAGGGTCCTTGAGGGGACCAAAAGACCTAAAGTCACCCGTAGGAGTGGTAGCCAGAGAGAAAGCAGGGCCTTGATGAAGGCGGCAAAGAGCAACTAGAGAAGAGTTTAGTATCAGTGGGTTCCATCCGGATCTGTGGGGTGATACAGTGGGTCACAAAGCCACAAACAGCAGAAAGATAAGAGCTAACACAGGGTAGAATGGTGGCTGCCAGAGACTGGGGGTGGGGGCAATGGGGAGGTCAAAGCTTGCAAAGTTTAAGTTATGCAATCTTAAATAAGTTCAAATGTACAGCACGGTGACTATAGCTAACAATACTGTACTCCATGTTTGAAATTTGCTGAGCAGTAAAGATGTGAGATGATACATATGTTCACTAGCTTGACTGTGGTGATCATTTTACAATGCAAATGTACATCAAAACATCAAGTTGTACACCGTAAATATATACAATTTTTATTTGTCCATTATACCCCAATAAAGCTGAAAAAAAGGGAGGGAGGGAGGGAGACAGGCACCGGACGTGAGGCTGCAGGGGGTGCGGAAGACTAAGAAGCCCAAGCTTGTAGCGTTAAATAAACACTCCTTCATAGGGAAAGAAAAGATAAAGGAGAATCCTTCAACTTCCAACCACGGGCTGATGAGTCCCTTCAGTGTCTCCCGCCTAAACACCCTCTGCTCTCCAGGATCCAACACCCATCGGCCTATCGGAAATCCCTACCATCTACCAGGTCAAAATAAAACTCACCCTGATGCCTCCCTGTCTTTCACCCCTCCACAGTCAAGTAGTCATCAGGCTCCACCTCCTGCCAGTGCCTTGGCCACCCAGTCGGGTAACTCCCACCCTGCTCTCTGCCCTCTATCTTCCCTCTCTCCAATCCACTTCTGTCATATCAGAGTAACATGTCTACATCTCCCCTTGCTTAAAACCCTTTCGTGGTCCCACAGAGCTTAAAGTAAAGGTCCTTGGCCTGACACACAAGGCCCTCCAAACCACATACCATGCCTTTCTCCCTAACTATAGCTGCTACATTTCCCATTGCACATCCCGTGTAATGAATGCCATGGTCATGTCTACAAGGCCTTGTCCCAAAGAACAGGCCACACTCTCCATTTAAACACCTACCTGCCTACAGACCGAAACTCATGGAATCCCTTCAAGAGGGCCCCTCGGCATCCTACAAGACTCACAAGGCGAGAAGTCCAACAGGGAGAAATGTGGATTCCAAGGAGAGGACCAGAAAGAAGAGGCCTGAGACCATACTTCGGTCTATGTTGCTGCCAATGGCTAGATCATGTGAATCCCTTTAGGAGAGATGGGAGCCCAACAGAAAGAAACCCATACTTGAAGGGCATGAGTTGTTGTTGGCAGTATTAGTCAAGAATTAGTAAGTCCATAAAAATTATTGTTTATGTTTTTCTCACTGAAGTTCCTTGGTTTTTGAAGTCCTCAATTTAAGAATTCTGTATTTCTAATCAGCCTAGTACAACAAAGATGACTGTAGCTTTCCCATCATTGGAAGGTCCCCTGGGTATCACCCCTCCTAGAGAGAGTTCCTTCCAGGTAGCTACCACCTTTAAAACCCAGCTGTCCCTCTGATCAAGGAGATGTCAAGACAAGAAACCTGGCAAAATCCATTCTTGCTTCTTAATAGCCGTGGAAATAAAAGGAAAAGTCCTCCCTCGCCGTGGATATAGGAAATAGTGTAATGATTCTCTGACTCATCCCAAGGCAGGGATGCTGTGATTAAATGGCACTCAGGCTTAAGCAAAGGAGACACTCTGTTCTTGCTCAGACTCCTGCACTTTTGAATCCAGTTGTCTCTAGAGCACTAATCCCTTTCAAGTACATACTTCTAAAGCACTAAGTGCAATTGCTCTCCACGTGATAAGGGCAGCTCCTTGCTCACGCAGTGCTTTGGGAGCAAGGATCTCAGAGAGGTCTACGGGTCAGACCAGCCCTTTGCTCCACACCTCTGTCCAAGCTCTACCAAGACACAGGTAGGTGAAACAAGATGTTGTGGCTGGCTCTAGAGCCAGAAATGAAAAATTTCTGGGTCCTGCCATCACCAAACTCTTGCTCCAAATACCAGCCTTCCCTCAGTTTCTTAGAAAACTGATTTGTGACCACCAGACGCGCGATGCTGATGAGCATGAAAGAGTGTTATCCATGCACAACCTCCTATAGCTCTACGGTGGCCGCTCGGCTCAGTTGGTTAGAGCGTGGTGCTGATAATACCAAGGTTGCCGGTTTGATCCCCACATGGGCCACTGTGAGCTGCGCCCTCCTTAAAAAAAAAAAAAAGTGACAGCCCTGTGGCTTGAGTTCTACTCAATATACCTATACAGGTTGAACATAAAGAATTCTCATCTCAGTCACTTCCGGAAAAGTGACCAGAAACTCACTTCTGTAACATCAAGCAGGCTCATGGTGACCAGAGGACACTCACCCGGACCAGGTCCATTTCTTCGCTGCTTTCCATGAAGGTCCAGATCTTGGGGCTGAGCTCTTCCCACATGCCTTCCAAATCATGAAACACTGCCAGTTCCTGGAAGGTCTTATTCACCTGGAGTTAGGCGGGGAGCCAGGGATAGCAAACAAAGAGGAGGAGACGCAGAGACATGAACAATGCAGCTGCTTCCTAAAAAGATGCTGCATCACAGCAGCCCTTCCCCTCCCCAAGAAGTGCCTGTCTGCAGCTGTGATTCAAATACCCAAGGCTGGAGAGCTAGCCCTCAACAGTCAGCTCTGGCTGGGTCAGACTCAAGGTTCTCGCTCTTTGGAAATCCCAGGAGAGCCAGGAGTACACTCAACATATTCCATCTGAAACTGCCTTTGCCTGTTGGCCAGTAATCCTGGGAGGATTCTGGAGAGGGACATTTGGGCCTGGGCAGCTTACCTCAGCCATAACCTGCCTTGTGGCTGGAGTGTCAGGTGTGTACAGGATCTTCCCAACAAGCAGAGGCTTCAGAGCTTTCCATATGATGCGAGAAAGGGGACTGGACTCCAAATTCTTCATCAAATCATTGCAATAAGGAGCTATGAAGAAGAGAAGAGGCAAATATTCATATGCATGGTCACATACTTATGGGAACTAACAAGGGCTTTGGAGCCAGCCAGACAGTCCTGGGGTCAAATTCCAGCTCTACCACTTAATAGCTACACGCTATTATGTAATAAATAATTTCACCGTTTGTTCCCCTGTAAAAATAAAAGTTAATAACATCTACTTGGCAGAGATGTGGCGAAGATTCACTGAAATATTACTCGTAGAGTCCTTAGAACAATGCTTAATAATCAGAGCTTATTACAGCACTGATGATGGAGAACTCACAACTGAAACGATCTTGAAAGCGTTTGTCCTATGCACAGACTGCATAACTCTAGATTCATACTTTCATGCCGGCCCTCACCAGTTTGTTTTCCTCGAAAACAGCGCGTTGAATTCAGACTTCAGTTTTTAAGGAAAAATTTAAAAATTCCTTTTAATTAGGTCTCAGCAGAAATATATGTAATAAACGTAATAAAAATCCAAAGTTATAACAGACAATAGGGTTTGATTATCCACAATGATTCCTGATTTTTTTTTTAAAAAAAAAATTCATTCTGGGGTTTTTTAAATACCAAGTATCCTCTATGCTGCAAAGACAATTTAATTAGTATTAGTTTTTTTAAAAGAGTGTTTGTTCACAATTATCTGTTGTACAAACAAAATGTCCCTTGGGTTGACTTGCAAAGCAGAGGGGATGGCATTTCAGAAAACTGCCTATAATGCCATCCCCTTCAGGCTTGCAAAGCAACCTGCAATGTCTTGAGTGCTTTACTCCAGAGAAAAATAAAAGGTTCTTGGGTTACGGTAATGCACAAAAAGCTGCCTCACTCAGTGTCTGAAAGACACACCTGCAGTTGAAAATGGAGAAAGGCTCACTTGCATCAAGTTTTCAAGGAAAAGGACGCCATTGTCTAAAACTGTAACACTGGCTCCTTGCTGTCACCAGGCACAGGACACATTTCACCACCAAACTGCCCAAGTGTGGGGAGCAGATATGGAATTACAAGGTTCTTTAACGCCACCTGGCAGCTGAGAACCAAAAACAAACAGCAGATCAAATGACCAAGTCTGGTGGTAGACACACGCCCGCATTAACAGGTATTTCAGAAGCCATGTGGTTTACCGGAAAAAAAGCATGGAGCCAGCACGTCCTGGGCTTAATCCCGGCTCTTGTGGATTAGCTCGTGTGTGGCTTTGACCAAGTCATGTATTTAACCTCTCTGAGCCTATAATAAAATGTGGGGTCATAAAACCTTCCTTACAGGGTTGTTGTAAGGGTTAAATGAGATAACTAATAGAATGCATGGTGGAGAGAAGTATTCCCTAAATGTTGGTTTTTATTGTTGCTATTACTGTTATTAAGTTTTTATTATAAAGCTTACCTCAAGAGGGGAGGATGAAAGAAGAAGATCCTTGATTACTCTGGGAACCACCTTCCTGCATCCCACAGAAAACTGGGGGGATTGGCTTTCAATCATTCATTCATTTGATAAACACACAGCGTACCTGAGATGTGCCAGGCCCCATTCAAAGTGGGGACACTTAGCTAATTAGGAAAAGACACTCTCCTCTAGGCACTCAGACAAACACGTGAACACCCAGTGCTGCTACAGAGGATGAGGGTAAGCACGAGCCAGGAGGTAACACAGGGTTGAGTCTACGACTAAGGTGGGCTGGGGCCAGAGCTTTGGTCTGCACAGATACTCACTCGTAGAATTATCATAGAAGTTTCCAGCATCCTCCTCGGTGCCATTGCCTCCAAAGAGGGCTTTGTAGTTGTTGTCCTCGTACCAGTTGAGGGACTTGATCTTCAGGCCCCCACCCTCGGGATGGCCACAGACGATGCGGGACACTGCCTGGTAAATCTGGGTAGAGGAGCTGGAGCTGTTCACATTGGTCAGAAACATCACCTCCTGCCGCATGTCACTCCAGCTCCTCATGCTGAACAGCTGGCATCAGGGATGAGGAGGAAAAGGAGAAGGGAGAGGAGAAAAGGGTGGAGCAAAAGTGGGGAACAGAGGAGACAAAAAAGAGACATCTTATTTTCTGGACCTCTCCAAAGCCACATCCCAGAACACATCTTGTCTGACATCATCGAAGCCTTGTGACCTAACTGCCCAAACTACGCTACTCCGGCTGTGGTCCAGAGACCAGCAGCATTCGTGTAATGTGAGAGGTTGTTTGAAATGCAGAGATTCTGGCCTGTCGACCTACAATGCAAATCTGTACTTTCACAGGATGCCAGGTGACTCCCCTGTACATGAAAGACTGAGAAGCACGGCTTAGACACTAGGGGAGCCCCGGGTGATGGGCTTAATTGCATTGATTGGCTTCTGGCTTACGGGAGAGCATGCTTTCTCTGTCTGAACAGCTACATATTCACATACATACTTCAGGAACTGCTCACACTCTGGATCACAGACTCATTTCTAAAACATCTCAAACTTCACTGTGGAAACTGAGGAGAAAAGGTGCTGTGTGTGCAGTCCCCATCCTCGTTAAGTGTAGGGCAACAGAAAAAGCATCAGGTAGGAGATCCCAGCTTGATTCCCGGCTATGTCCCTCATTAGCTTACAGTCTTAGAAAAGTCACTTCTCTAAGGCCCAACTTATCATCAAAATGATGACAGAGTATGGTGAGGAATAAATCACATGATATGTGCGAGGGGGGCCCCTGCCCAGAACAGCCCCTGCAGGTGATGAGTCAGACGCCCCAGGCAGCCAGGGACTGACTGTGACTTATACTCCAACAGGCGCTTTGTCTCACACACAAATGTACTCCAGCACCTTGTGAAGTTCTTGGCCCGATTGCTCTTATAATTAAATATTTATAGAGCACTTTGTATTTCCACGCATTGGACAATAAATCATTGACATATCCCTACCCTCCTTGAGAAGTCAGCCCGTGTTCTCATTACCCAGAAGACGGAGCCGTGGGGAGCAGAGGCGGGGAGGCTGTGGGATCCTGCACACGCCCTGGAGAAGGCCCAGAATCGGACTCCACGTGCCAGTTTTCTGTCTCTCAGAGCCTGCTGACTCCTATGAACAACGTGGCCCTGGGTGTTGCAGATCTAATCTGGCCTTCAGGCACTTCGGGGGTGGGTCAGAGGTCACAGACATGTCTCCCTCCAGAGAGGGAGCATCTAACACACACCATGAAAACACAATTAGGTGGCCAGCCTTTCCGTACTTTATATTTTCAAAACCTGTATCAGGTATATGGATAGGGAGGGCACAGATGGTCAGACCACCTTTCCTTTTGTTGGTGGGTGGAACAACCCTGGAAAGTTTTAGTCACTCACTTAACTTCTGTTTTCACAGACTGCCTCAGCACCACCATTTTGCCAGGCCCCAATCAAAAGAACAGATTTCTTTCTGTATAAAATCAGCATATCTTTGGACAGAGGCATCATAGATGATGCAGTTATTCCAAACTGTTGGCTCTTCCCAGCACCTGTCTTAGGGGCAAACTCCTACTCATTCTTTTCTACCTCAGCTCATGCTGCACACTTCCTCAGTGAAGCACTCCTACTGACAGGAGGGGTGGCCAGAATGTAAAAGGTCTCATACTCTAGGTCACATTCCATGCCCCTCTGCTCCAAACCCTCTGGGCATCCTATCTCACTCAGCAGAAATTCAGCCTGACCAATCTCCACAGCACTCACCTCCTTCTCCAACCTCTCACCTCCAACCACCTTCTCATTTTATTCTGGCCACACCAGTCTCCTTCCTGGTCTTTAAACGCATTCTTTAATCGCGCCCTACATTAGTGTCTTTGTATCTGTGGTTCCTCCTGGTTGGAGTGTCCTTCCTTCTCCATTGACACACTGTCATTTCCTCCAGGTTCAACTGTCACCTTATCAGAGAGGACTTCCCTACCTACCTCACTAGTTCCCTTACCCTGCGTTATTTTTCTTCATGGCACGTATCCCTGCTGTTATCCAATGCCCTGTCTCCCACCCCACACGAGCCCCACGAGAACAGGGCAGTTAGTGTGTTCACTGCTGAGTTCCCAGCCTCAAAATGGCAGGTTGGTGCTGGGTGGGTAACAGATGCTGCTCCCCGTCCTGTGTTCCCAATCTTATCACCTTCCCTGTCACCCAGACAGGAAGCTCAGGTCAGCTCTGACTCATCTAGCTCCATGCAGCTGCCAAGTCCAGTTCCTCTGTATTTTCTTTCTTTGAAGAGCCGCCTATCTATCCTGTTCCAGTTTCCATCAGAGTTCATCAGACAAAAAGTGGGCTAGAGTGGCAAGAACATGGGCTCTGGATTCCAACAGTCCTGGGTTCAAATCCCAGTTTTGCCAATTAACTAACTAAGTGACTGTGGGCAAGCTCTCTACCTTTTCTGAGCCTCAGTGTCATCTGTAAAATCAGCACGGTAAGATCCACTCATATTTGTCATACGGATTGTACAGGGAAATTGGGTGAAACTGCACGAACCCGGGGAGTTCGTCAGAAACTGTTAGGTCCTTTTTCCTTCAAGGGTTATGCTTTGGTCAAAACAACCAACTTTCTTTCCAAACACTGAACAGATAAACAAGTGCATTTATTTATTTATTTATTCATTCATTCATTCATTCATTCATTCATTCATTCATTCATCTTCTCCCATTTGTCCCAGAGAAATAGCACATTAGACAATGAGTAACCTATGGTCAAAGTAACTTAAAGGTTTTCCACTGAGAGGAGTGGGTGGCGCTTGCTTGACCAGACCAGGGAGCAAACAATCCGCACAGAAGCAGCTGCCAACAAAAATGTATATTGTTCAGTTGGAGAGTTTCCCCCACATCAGCGATGGGAACATCACAGGCTTTCGATTATTTTTTTACTTCAAACATAAGGCAGGCCAGTGATATAAGAGGAAACAGCTGTACCCAGACCCTGAGTTTAGAGGGAGTCTCCCATGTTATACTCCCTGCTTGGCTTTCTCTAAGGCCGGGAACCCACAAGGATAGTACAGGGCATGTCAATGCCAGCTCACAGCGCCCTGGAGAAATGGCTATGGACTTGCAGGGTAGTTTCTGTTTCTCTTTCTGCCTCCTGGAACAACCCCAGGTGACCCAGCGTCTCCACCTACAGAAAGGCTACCAGCATTCATAACTGAAGTAACAAATGGCAAGATGGAAGAGGCTTCTCCTCCTGAAAGGGACACAAAAGCCCTTTTTGTGTCAGACACAGGTGAGCAGAATTAAAAGAAAAAAGAAGACCGAAAACAACACTCTGAAGTGTCGACGGTTTAATCTCGATGTTTTCTGTCTTTTCCAAACATTCTGTATTTTCCACAGTGACCATGTAATACGTTTATCCTCCAAAAACAAAGTAAATTTTGATATTTGAGAAAAAAATGATACAAACACCAAAACTTGAGTTCAAGATGCAACTCAAAATAAGGCTGAACCAAGTCTGAGAAAATATCCCCACAAATTCTTCCTATCCAATGTCCTATACATGAAGGCCTGTACTGTTCTGATCACGGCCCCTGGCTCAGCTCCTTACACACTGGGCTCCAGAAAGTTCCTCCTTTCCCAGTCTAATCTGAAACAGGCCAGGGTGTCAGAAGGTAAAGCACACACTGGCTGGAAGGCCAAGGAAAGGTTAACTGCTTTTGTAACCACCTATAGGCCCTCTGGTCCTGTGACAAAAGTTATTCTGATACATCTGTCAACATGTAGACCTGAAAGGCAAACTCAACTTAATGTTCATCAAGAGACTATATTCCTAAAGTTGAACCCCAGAGGTCAGATGTTTACAACGGGAAGATCTAAATTAGCGGTACCCATGCTATTTCCTTTAGTGAGCAAATAAACGTTTTGGTAAAAAGATTCTCTGGCCTTGCTACTGAAAAAGAAAAATGGAGAAATTGCTGACAAGACAAATGCAGCAGCACCTAGGGGATAAGCAGGAATTATCCTCTGTACACGAGTCATTAGGGGCAGGAGTAAAGATGGAAGAAATTTCTAGGCTAAATATTGGGTCTTTAGCCATTAATTAGCTCTGCAACATCTATGAGTCTCGATTTCATCTCTAAAGATCAAACACGATCATTTTCAAGACCACTGAAGCTTCTAAAATTGATCGTACATATCAAAAGGACCCTGTTAGCCAAATTCAGAGCCAAGAAAAGTAATAGTGGATGGTTTGACTTCTGGTGCTAGAAAGACAACTTACCTCTACGGCCAGAGTCCCAAGACTATCCAGCAAAGTTTCTGTGGCTTCAGCCAGCTCCTTGCTCGGGAAGAAAGATGTAGAGTTTAGTTCCACCTGGAATGAGGAAAAGAAAAACACTTTGTTTTTAAGCTCCAATGTAAATTTGAACTCTCTATTGAAAATAACCAATCATAATCTTGAGTTTAAAACACAAGAAACCCATTCCTAACCAAAATAAGACACTAAAATTATTCTAATTATATGTTTATAGGTTGTTTATTTCAGATAAGAATTACTAATTCTTTGATGAATGCTTTCACGGGGTGTAGAGATATAGATTTAAAACTAGCTGATATGTAATAGATAAAACCATCTCATATGTCAAGTGTGTGTGTGTCCAATGCAATTCTGACCACCAATTCCCAACTCTGTCTATGGTTCTGTAAGACGGGACATGGGAATGGCCTGGAGAAACAAGTTTGGGATGACTCAACAAGAAAGGGAAAAAAATGTAAAGTTTATAGCTA
Source organism: Rhinolophus hipposideros (assembly GCF_964194185.1). Classification (NCBI taxonomy): domain Eukaryota; kingdom Metazoa; phylum Chordata; class Mammalia; order Chiroptera; family Rhinolophidae; genus Rhinolophus; species Rhinolophus hipposideros. The sequence continues at coordinate 58,968,626 of NC_138057.1, forward strand.
CCAAAGGCGTGGGAAGAAGGAATTCTCTTTCATTCTGCTCAAGTCTGCACTGGTTCTAACACTGGAAACGTGATACAGAACACTTATTTTTATGACTAATTTTAGTCAAATCTTTATATTTACTCATTTATATATTTAATTGCTATTACAGACTACCTACTTACATAGCAAACGTAAGAAAATAATTAATTAGGCCCAAGAAAAAGATACATTAGAGCAGAAAGCCTAAGCTAGAGAAGAAAAGGAACACTGATGGACAGACTCTGAGGCCAGAATTGTGATGGCTGAGGAGTCTCCAATTTGGTTCCCGTTTTCAGACTGTCAAAGAGAAAAAGATATAGGAACAGTTTCATTCTTATCTGTCAAATGGGGGAATAAAGTTCTTCAGGGAACACCCATGTTTCCTTCGTGCTTCTATGGACACCGCTTTTTTCAATATCAGATAGCTCTGAAATCGAAACAGCTAGGCTATTTGGTATATTTGTCTTATGTCAGAGATTGCTGTGAAATTACAATTCAGACTGCAAGGGAAATGGCTGAAAGTGAATGGAACTCATTAACTCTGAGGAATAGCATTCTGGGATGTTTTCCTTTAGAAAGGACTCCAAATGCAGAAAATGAAGTTAGTATCATCATGATTATAATATCCAAGCATAGTCCTGAACGTCCACGTCTGAGAGAATCTGTCCACAGGTTCTATGAAAGAATTTGTCCAGCCTAATCCACGAGCTCTTCTAGAATGGCTTATCCATTAGCATCCAGCATTCCCACACTCAGTCCTCTGACAGCTCTATGGTTCCCCTTAAACACTATACTCAGACAGGTCTCTATGACACCACTCATAGATTATATTAATGACTGTTCCTCCCATGAAGTACTTCATGAGCAAAAACAGGTGGGGTGTTTTTGATTTTTACTTTCTCTCTTCAGGTTGACATTATAACTAAAGGTTACCATACTAGAGGTTAACCTTACTCAGAACTTGCAGTAAGGAAAACTTTTATAAACTGGGAGATCTTAACTGGAAGACATAAGAGATGAAGTGTTTTTGTGCTTACCACAAGGCCCACAAGATGATATGTGCTCGGGACTGTATAGCAAACCAAAAAAATGCCAAATTATTGTAAATTTTTAAAACTTAAAATCTGATAGTTAATCCATTTCTTCAATAAAGTATGAATGGTTATAAGAGTCTTATGATTCTTATCACTGTGCCCGCTCTTCTCTGGGGACCTGAGGTAGCTACAGAACCCTGGGCAAATGATTTCAATTCCCCCGGCCTCTATTTTCTCAACCATACAGCAGTTAATAATGTTGTGCACATATCCCAGCATTTTCATGAACATTAGAGGCAATGTGCAGACTACCTTGCACTGCCTTTCTTTTCCCTTCCTCAAAAATTTACTACCAAAATTGAAGGGCTCTTGTCTGCTACCATGGTTTTCTAGTTCTTGAAAAGACATACATCCTTGTTGCGAAAATTTCCCACGGCCAAGAGACCAAAGAAAGAGGCTGGCAACTCCAGAATTACACCTAGAGTTTATTATGGGAACTTACAAACAAAAGCAGGATCTCAGGCAGCAAGACAGTAGGTCTCCACACCGGAAAGAGACGTGATATATATAGCCAAGGTGCGTGTTAACACAGGGGCTTGTAGCCACATGGCGTGGGCTTAAGAGCTGTACAATTCAAAGCAGTAAACAACTTAATGGGCCCACTTTCCTGGGTAAGAATGGTCCCTTCAGGTGATCTGGGCCCGCCTCCCTGCCTCCTGGGGCAGTCAGGTCAGCTTGCTTCTTAAGATGGCAGAGGTCACATGAAGTACCAGGAATCATTTCACCTAACAACCCTCCATTTCTTGGCTAGCTCTCCAGCATTGTCTCCTGTAGCCTCTCTCTGCGGGGAAGAGCTAGAGCTATCACTTGAAAGCACATCAGCCACACTTCAATGTGCTATTTCTACAATTATAAATACTTCCCAGTGCAAGGATAAGTATATTTATAGCACACACACACACACACACACACACACAAATTTGCCCCAAAGTTGACATTTAAGTGAAAAAAACCTGAAGGAAACAACACTATCTCTGTAGATTATATATATATATCTACACCTACATATATAGATTTACACACTCATCTGTATCTTAATGTATACTTATGTGTATCTTCTATATACAATATTGATTTCACTTTTACAGCAGTGATATAAATTTATACAAAAGGAATCTATTAAAAGGAAATGTTAAATTAAAATGGTACCAATTGCACTTGAGTACAACCAGAATCATGACAGACGTTTGTGAATGATTATTTTGCTAATACAGTGTGGTCTTGGGAGCTCCTACAGGGGAACTACCTGTGGTGCTTGTGAAGTGTGCAGACTCCAGGTACCTACTGAATTGGAAGCTAGGAGGGCTACCCAGGAATCCTTGGGGCCTTCTTTTGCAGACTGAAGTGTGAGAACCATTCAGACACAGCACTTGGACAATGTACACACCAATTTTTAAAATATTCTCTGCACGAAGGTGGTTGTTTGTACATTCCACCTCTGACCCATACAATACTGAATGCTTCGGAGTGTGAAGTAGGGGAGAGAGACAAATCAGTTCACCTGGCCCTGAGTGGGATGCAAGACATTCCAAGCACCTATGAGGCCAGGTATGTCAGTCGCACCAACTGTACACACGACTTACCAAGTGCAATAGACCAGGTTTCTAAAACTCCAGACCCAACACTAGCCCATTGTCACCATTAGCAGTCAGCTTTCCCCTGAACGGTACATTTCAGTGAGTAGTTCATGCTGTTCTTAGAATAGGCCTTCGCCATCTGAATGAATTTAAGTCTTCATAAGTAATGATTTTTCCTTCAGGTTTTCCAACTTAAATGTCTTAACTTTGTGACAAGCTTATCCTTCTTATTTTAAAAGCTACACAATTCAGCAAAATTCCATGCACAGAGCAGGGCCTACCGCATGACTGTTTAACCTATGCATGTAGTTAACCACAAACACACATATAAGGACCTTGTTACATTTACTGTGCATATCAGGCATCAATGCCATATCGTATCTTACTATATGACTTTTTGTCAGTGGTCGAACTTTGGTTTGTTTAACTTATTGATTTAGGTTTTATTCTCAGATAAACATTGGCTGAACCCATCCATAAGTAATAGGTAGAACAGTCAATGCCATTATTAGGATTTTTTTACACTAATTGTTTGAGATTAAATGCTCAGTATTCATTAACAGTATTGACAACCTCTTGTTAACACAAACAAATTTCCATTTTCAAAGGACTACTGACTGGAGTTACACATAGAGGTGTAGGATGACGTCACAGGGTTAAAAATACACACACAATTCAAATTCAGCATCAAGCTTAAAGGTTAGATCATCTATTGGGCGATTATTTTGCTCAAGACCTCATTTTAGTTTTCTGTGCTTGGACACTGTAAAATGCAAAGATTGGACTGATGCAAATCAGTGAGCTTAATATTACAATGGGGAAAGGATGGGCTATTCAATTACTATTGCTGGGACAACTGGTTATTCATATAAGAAAAGATTAATCAATTTTCCATCTCACACCACTATACAAAATTAAATTTGGGTAGATTAAACAAAGAGCAAAAAGTAAAACTGAAAGTTTCAAAAATATGGGAGAAAATATACTTATGAACTTGAGGGAGGAAAAGCCCTCTTAAACAAAATACAAAAAAGTTCAAACGAAAATGGGAAAAAAATGACACCAATTTTCAAAAGCAAAAGCTGTACACCAAGAGACACCATAAACAATGTGCAAAAACAAGACAAACACTAGAAGCATGGATTTTTAAAAAAATTTTACTATAAAAATGGAAAACCATGCAGCAGTCAAAATTAACCAGATGTCACATGTGGCGACATTGGTAAATCTCAAAAATTCTCTGTACCTTTTTGTATATTTGAACTATTTCATAATTTTCTTTTTAACTCAATGAACGATAATAAGCGAGGAGGGAGGAAGAAGGGAGAGAAGGTGGGCAGGAATGAAGCAAGGGTGAAGGACCTAAGCTGGCTTGAGTACCTATCAGATAGATCTGAAAGACGTGACTTCCTTAAATAAAATGAACCCTAGGAAACAGGCTTTGAAACAAGGCCACAAAATGAAGTCTGAGAACCATGTGCTATACTACTATTAAGTGTGGTGTACTGCTCATACTTACTTGACAAAGGCAGGCAACGCTTGCCAAATCATTTTTCCAAAGAGCTCCAGTAAACAATTCAGTTTGGAATTCCTGCTATTATTTTTCCTAACCCAAAACATTTCTTTGGCTATGAACTCATATAGGTCCCTACTGACCACAGGACACAAGTGGTTTTGTTGTATGAAGAAAGGAAAGAGGGAAAATAAAACCTTTAGTGACGAACTGTACATTCTGTGTTGAGCGGACAAGAATTCATGTATTATTCAATATTTTTTAGAACATTTTAAATACTGTACTATCATTAGAGGAAGAGTGCACAAATGCTTATTGTATTACTCAAAAGCTCCCACCCACTTCCGCAAAACGTGTTAATCACAACATAGCAACATTTCCTGAAAGCATGACATTCTGGGGTGCTGGTCCCACAATGACAAAGGCCATTGTGCCCCATCCTTTCTGGGTCTAACAGACAACTTCATTATATTCCTTCTTTCCTCACTTGTTTAATAGCTAAATCGTAAAAGACTGAAAAGTAACAAAGCAGTAACCCACCAAAGTCAATTTGACTTTACTTTCTGAGCTGGTGTTTTATACCAACTCAGTGTCCAGCACAGTTCCTGGCACATAATAACTAAGTGCCCAGTAAACGCTTGTGAAAGAAAAATCCAAAGAAAGGCAGATGCACATTAGAAGGGCTAGAAATGGACTGATATGAGTCCTACGCCAAAGGTCATTCAAATGCACAGATTACTCTGTTTTGTATTCTCCTCAACAAGTCACTCACCCTCTGGAGCCTCTGGTGGCTCCCCTTGGTCTCAAGATGAAGCCCAATAGTCCAATACGGCTCAAGAGAGTTTGCCCCAGCTAGCCCTGGCCATCTCCACAGCATCATGTTATACCGTTCCCTCTCCCATCAAACGCCCCATAGCTACATCAACTCCACTCTGAGCTAGTCAATCATGTGCAGTTTCCTTAAATACCACCTTCTCTTCTCTCCCACACGCATGCACATGCCATGTCCTCTGCCTGGAACATTCGTCTCCTGTTTTTTACCTGGGTAACCTCCATTCTTTAGGTTCCAACTTAGAGAATGCTTCTTTCCTGATCCTCAAAGATTGGATTAAGAGACCCCATTCTGGCCCATTCTGGGCCTGCCCAGAATCCAGCAGAGGGTCCGTCACTCTGCATAGCATCTGCTCCTTGCTTGGTCTGTCCCATCTACTACCCCACCAGCAAGGAAATTCGAGGCGGGATTACTACGAATGCATTAGAAGTTACAGCCAAATAGAAATAGAAGACAGAACATCTGTGAAATGAAAAGGTAATTGAAAATTCCTTTCAATGTACAAAAATCTTATCTACACACAAAAATTTCAGGGGCTCTACTACTAAATAAAGTGAGCTGGAGATGTACTTTCAATATAACACACAATTTTGTTTTCCTCCTACGAATGCATGTTAGAACGTGTTCACTGGGACATTTCAAACTTCCCTTAAACACTCACATAAAGTAGACTAAAATCTCGACTTCACTTTCCTCATATTCAGAAAATCCAACTCAGGACTAGGATTTATATGTTTTAGTTCAAATTGAAAATAAGCCAAATATCAGCTACAAAGACTATCAGACTATCACCACACAGAAGCAATCACTGTCTCTTTCCAATGATTTACATAACAATAAAGTTTTATTTTGAGGAACGTTTTAATATTTTTAAATCAACGTAGGGAAATGTAAAACTCATGTCGGAGGAAGGTACTGCTCTTTTAAATACAACTCAACCATTTAAGTATTAACTTTTAAATTTGATATGTTTAATGCATTAAAGTACTTCATTTTTTGCTATTTCTAAACACAGTTAAATATACCCATTACCACATAGCTCAGGACCAAATATCAAACTTCTACCTTAGAAATCGGCACACTTTTCAAGGAAGGAATAACTGAGGCAAAAAATTTCAGTAGAGATGGGGTTGAGCAGTCATATTAATACAATGCTAAATTCACCAAAACTGTACCTCCCATTTCTGTGCTCCCCTTTTCCTACGAAAATTAGGTGAATACGGAGTCTGAAGAGTAAATCCATGAGGCATGTCATTCTACCATTTACCAAATGAGGAGGACTGCAATTGCTTGCCGGGGCAAAAGCAACTGTTATAAACAGGTGGCCAGTAAAATTAACGAAAGCCAAACAAAATCTGATGCTTCACTCAAATGTCTGAATTTCAGGAAGGAGGAAAGAAAAAGCAACTATTTTCTCCTGCAAAACAAACCCCACGCAAATGTTTGATGGACTAAATGTGACAAACTGAAGTATCTAGCCCCAAAAATCACAAGCCAAACCCCACCTGTATTCTGAGCCATTGTCTAAAAGTCAAGAAGACACCAAAGACCCTTCAAGACAAGGATGACTTTGTTGACCCCTCCTCCAACTGTTCCTTCAAACTATACACAGCCCCGCTGTGACGTCACTGGCCTTCTGGGGACCTTAGAGCACCACTTACTTCACCTCCTTTCTCCCACCTTTGGGAACTTACCCCACTGAGTTCCACCTTTGCAAGAATGTGCTGCATGAATCAGAAGACACATGAACAGAACTCTGTCCCACAGAAACTGATCTTTCCCTTTTAGGGTAAAGGTATCATCCGAGGTCAAGACAACGGAATCTCATGGATGTGCAATCCAAGTTGTTACTGAAATGGACGTAAATCTGTATGCCCATCTTTCCTAACTCAAGAATCAGACACTATCTTCACATCACTGAGACAAGGGGAGCCAGGACTAAAGCCCAAGCCTAGCTAATCCCACATTCTTTCTGCTGTGACTCATGATGTCCCATGTTGGCAAAGACTGTTGTTAGGGAGCTGCTGGGAGGTCATCAGTGAAAATGGGATGGGAGGGCCGCCCTCACTCTACAGACCCAGGACCTGTGAGGTTTCCAATCTCACCCGTAAAGTTGGAATTATCCTGGATTATCTGGGTGGCTCCAATCAAATCACATAAACCCTTAAAAGCAGTGAACTCTCCCTGGCTGGAGACAGAGATGTGGCAGGAGAAGTCAGAGACATTTAGTACCTCTGGGAGGACCCATCTCTCTGCAAAGATATTATGTGGCACAAAGTCCCAGATGATTCCAATTTCTTTTTATCATAATGAAAAACACCTCTTTCCAGGCACATCTTTCTTCCAAGGTTCTTTCCATGGTTTTAGGAGAATGCACTAATAAATCAGAGTGCTATACAGGTGAGTGGGAAACCAGAACACTGCATGCTAACTGATGCTGTTGGAGGGGCATTTCACCAGAGCGCTCAGAACACTCTCCCAAAATACACCTGTGCTGGAACTCCAAAGACCCAAATGTTCAGGTTCATCCCCTTCTTTGAATAAGAATGAACATGTATTCTCATGGACTGCTTCTCTGAATTATTGATTCCTATCAGACTTTGTTGGCAAATTTTTTTCTCTGCAAATGCAATTTTGTCATTGATTTAGCTAATTATTGAATGTGCTTCCATCCAGTTCCAAGGTTTTCCCACTCTGATAGCTCACAGTGTTTCCTTTCTGATGAGCTTTTTAAAAAATGAATAGATATCTATCTCTCCATCAATGGTTTGGAGACTTCTTTCTACTCTGCAGAACCCTTTCTTCAAATAAACTCTTAAAATCTCAACTTACTATATATATATATATATATATATATATATATATATGTATGTATATATGTATATGTATATACGTATATATGTGTATATATATGTGTGTGTATATATATATATATATATATATAACAAGTCTTCTCTCTGATTGAAACAGACACAAGCAAATTCAGGCTTAGACTCAGAGCCACACCCAACTCATGCTTCCTCCATTCCCCCTTTGGGAGATAGCCCAAAAGTTTGCAAGAACAGTAAAATACCACTGAACTAAATTATATCTCAAACTCCCAGCCAGCTCTATGTTTCTACAAAAACAAAGTCAGTGTTGTCCAAGCAGAAATTTCACATTCCGAAAGCATTAGTGCTTGAAGCTTCTGCCCACAGTATGTGTACTCACTAGGATGGGCTTCAGGACGTCCATGTTGGAAAGAAGGACTTGCTCTGCTGCATCCAGTTTCTCTCGTGGCAGGCTGCACAGCTTTGCAACTTCTTGGTCACCTAGTTGAATCACCTCTGCTAATTGTGCTCCGCTGCACAGATGAGTCAAATGTAACTGGTAGCCTTGCAAAAATACCTGGAAGCATTTAGTGCAAAGAGAAATAAGCAAAACTGGATTACAGAAATGGGAAGCTGGATCCCTGAAGCCCTTGCGGGGGACTTTGCATCAAATCACACAGCTTTAAAGAATGGACACCAGTGCAATAGTGCGATGCATCGGGTCTCTTTAATGAACTTGGGAATGCATCAAGGCACGATCTGACAGGACATTTAAAACCTGAATGTTGTGTCTGAGTCATCACCTCCCACACTCGTCCTTGCAAAGGAAAATCCTGAGTCCAACTCTTTTTCTCAAAAGCGGGACATATGATTCAGTGACTAAGAATCCAGAGTCTGAACTCCTGAAACCACTTTTATTAGAGAAAAACACTCTCATTATTTTGGAACTTACAATATCTTAAACTGAGGTTGGGCTGACTTATGGTGGGGGAAGCATTTACACTATTTATTTGTAGGTACATACATTTAACTGACGCGAAGAACTATGTTCAAGCAATTTCAGAATTAGGAAGTCTTCGTTTTACTTGCCCCCAGAGCAGAATACCAGAAAGCCAAGCTTCTCATTTCATCGATAGGCCAATTCTAAGTCATTCTCATCTGTTCATTATAGAAGACCCTCTAGAGAGCCTCTCCTTGGTCACATTTTGTTTCATTAGCTTCCCTGGGCCTAAATGAACCGAGCTTTTTCATGTGTGGTCCTCACTGTCCGTTAGACAGCAAGTTTAATAAGATGGGAGCCTTGCTTCTCCTGTTCATTTTGTGTCCATAGTGCTGGAACATTACAGACAGTAAATATTTGTGGCATGAATGAATGGGTGATGCAAACTCTTTATTACTCCATTACTACCTCCCCTGTTAGTTTAAATCAGTGCCGCTTGACCTGCTTGTAGTGCAACCTATTGTGAGTGATGGACCAAAAGCCTCACAGGACCCATTCAGCTTTCTAACACTGCAGAGCATTTGGCCTGCCATGGTTTGCACTAAGTTTTCACCTCATGCCAGGTACTCAAGCACACTTCGGTTTCATTCCTTTCTCTAACTAGTGCTCCTGCCAGCCTGCCAGCTCACCTTTAGCATCTGTGTTTAAGACCACCATACAGACTCTGATTACCACTCAAGGACCACCTCCGCACTAAGGATGCCCCTTATTTTAGAACTGATTGAATGTGACAGATACGAAATTGGCAAAGGGCAGCGGAAATCATGCTAAACGTAACTATTTTCATACGCCTGCTGCCTTTGGCCCATCTCCCAACCACACAATTGGTAAACACAAGGCATATGTTCCTAGTTTCATAAGGGCCAGCAGTAAGCACATTTTTCTAATTTTAAAAGTTCTAGATCATGTATAGCAAAGATCTTATTTTTCAAGCATAAACACTTCCACTACTTCTGCTTATTGTAAAGACAAGCCAGTATGTAGACAGGAGACAGGGTAAGGAAGCAATTTCCCCTTTCTGCCAGAGAATAAACTTGAGAAGCTTCTCTGAAAATCAATAACCATGCAAGCTGGGTGTGCTACCCACTGCGTAGGAGCTGTGTGCTATCTATTGATGCCAGGGGATGTTTTCTAAGAATATAACGTTAAAATTCTACACAAACACTAATACTACTTCCTGGTTTTATAAATTAAGAGGAGAAAGAAAAAACATTTTCTCCTTATATACCTTTCTTGTCCATCTTTAAAGGCAGCACTGAGTTTTCTAAATCTTCTGATAGAGCTGCTGCAGACCAACAATCCTCAACCCTGGTTACTGTCTCAGAACCATGAAACTTTAAAAAAAATGTTTCATCTTAACTTAAACTCATCCCCCTCTTAGGAGGAAGTTAACAAAAGTCAGCTGATAGGCAGGAAATCAGTTTTATTTCAACCAGCTGGCCCATGACGCCAGAATGCACATTCCACTCTCTGAACAATTTGGCAGTGCCAGCCTGAGCAGGCAAGTGAAAATAGGTGAAGCTGACTTTGAGCTAACACCCTTCTTTCGCGCCATTACAAAGACAGGGGTTTATTCACTGCTTTCCCGGTGTTCCCTAACAATGTAATTGCCATCAGTCCCACAGAGGAAGCTGAGGGCCGCAGCTTACCTTGCGGAGACTGACATTGGCCTCCAGTATTTTATCCACAGTAGGCCTTGGCAGAGACAGGTTGTGATTCAGGAATCCAGAGAAGGTTTCATTGTCCACCAGGAAATCCTGAAGCGTCAAGCCTGCTGAGAAATAGTGTTTTATTTTCATTTATTAAGTAACTCAAAAAGAAAAAAAATCAGCACAATGTGGCAAGTGGAGAAAAATAAAATATTGATTGCCTCGTTTTTGAAACGATGGCCAACCACAGGGTTCTGGCTGTGGTACGCACACAGAGAAACAAGGTTCGAGGAGCTTGGCCTTATCAGGAGAAACATGAAAAGACTGCTTTCTGAAGACACGGAGAGCCACACTCCGCGTGGGCTCTTAGACTCAGGGTAACAGTGCTGTACACACACACACACACGCACACACACAGCCTTCCCTTGCTTTTCAAGGCAAAAGCCAAACCCATCCCACCTGAGATCTGTGACACCGACTCCACTGCTCCTGTCTCCCCACGGCCATCTCAGAGAGCTAAACCCACAGTTACTTTAAAGTCCTATTCCCACAAGCCCCAGGGCTGATAGCCTCCTGATGAAGAACAGTGGGTCTCAAACGTGAGTGAGCATCACAGCCCGCTGCAGGTCCTCTTCAGAAAGACTGCTGGCCCCCAACCCCACAGTTTCTGATTCAGGGGGCCTGGAATGAGGCCACAGAATCTGCCCATCTAACAAGCTTCCAGGAGATGCTGCCGCTGCTGGTCAGGGAGAGCCACTGGGGTGGAGTGTAACACACGTCAAAGCACCTCCACAGACATGGCCTTGTTTTAATGCCAAACGTGGAACACGTGATATAGAGCTCCGCATCCCAGGGCTGCCACGCTTGAAGAAAACACTCAAGCATATACTTTTTTTTAAAATCAACCCTACTAATGATTGGATAGCTGTAGGATTTCATACAAAATCCTGTCCCATGGTAAGCCCGCCAGGTACACATAGAGAAGGCTCCCAGCACTGGCCAGAATTTCAGTTCCCCAAGTCAGAGTCTGGGCCTGTGGTGTCACTTGGTATTTCATATCATCCTTCGGAACCCCAGTTTTTTCATGGCTAAAATGAGAGGTTTCTGACCAGATGCTTGGTAGGGGCCCCCCAATTCTTAAATACCATCATTTTGCCTGCCCTATTTCGTGTGACTGTCCACGTCTCCCTTTTAATAACCCAACTTCTTCTTGGCAATAAAGAGAAAACCAGACAATCGTAACCACATAGCTAGGCAAGCTTCATCTGCAGACTGCAGCCCACAGACCCAGGCACTAACCGATCTTTAGGAGGAAAACTTCCAAACCCAAATCATTTAACTGAGGAGAAACAGAGGTTAGATCTCAAACAGGGGCTGTGGTAGGAGGCTTGAAAAGGACAGAAGTTCAACCTGGGAGCTAAGGGGATTGTGTGTAGAGATATCGTAGGAAGTCCCAACAGCCCAACCAGACTCTCATCAGTGCTGCCAGATCCAAGTATGTTCTGCTTAAGCAAACGTGAGTGATACGCAGTTCTAGAAAGGATCAATTACACGTAGTTCACAACTATTTATTCCTCACGACGCCTTCGAGAAGCTGTTCCTTGCCCAAGAGTGTTCCTCCTCAGAACAGGAGCTGCCTGGGCTCTCCGTCACATGTGGCACCATCCTGGGGCTCCCCGTCACATGTGGCACTATCCTAGGGCTCCCCATCACATGTGGCACTATCCTAGGGCTCCCCATCACATGTGGCACTATCCTAGGGCTCCCCATCACATGTGGCACTATCCTAGGGCTCCCCATCACATGTGGCACCATCCTGGGGCTCCCCATCACATGTGGCACTATCCTGTAACCGTGGGGCTTACTTCTAGAGTTGTCAAACCTCAGAGCACCTAAGATTGACTCAGGAAGTGTGCTAAAATGCAGTTGGTTGGGCCCAATCCCCAGAGATCCTGAAATAATGATCTAGAATGGAGCCTAGGGATCTATATTTTAAAAAGGAAGTACCCCTTGTATTTCCAATGCAGGCGGACTGGGGACCATATTCTTAGGAATGTTTTATTTGCATACTATCTCCCCTAGCTTATGCCCCCAGGACATAGAATATGTGTTTTATCTCACAGCGCCCAGATCAGGGGCTGGCAAAGAATTACTGGTCAGTGAATGATGGCTGGATAATAAATATTAGGAGGCAGAATTGTACACCTGAAATCTATGTACCTTTACGAACAATTGTCACCCCGATAAACTTTAATTTAAATAAATAAATCTTAGGAGATAGGATTAGAACTGTGACGACTGCAGAACTAGCCGAGCAGCACCACAGGGGACTTTCTTTCAGCTGAGCAAGCCCAGGAAGGGCCCGGAAGTGTCAGGACGACCCCGCGGCCGCCACCACCAGCCACAGCCCCGGAGCAAACAGGATCCCTGGAGACTGGTACCATACGGTCAGGTACACAAAGTGACACCTCGCTCTCAGTACACTCACACAGGGAGCTTTACAAAACTCCCAGTGCCCTATGGCAGGGGCAAACAGGAAGGAACGTAGGGAAGCCAGGGACTTCCACTGAGGCCTGGCATGAAAAGCCCGACGCTGCACACTGTAGAACAAAGGAAGAAGCACCATACTGGGGGTCAGACCTCTCTGAGCTCTGGACAGAACAGAGTACACACAGGAGCTGACTCTCACTGCACAGGTGGGCCACACATTCCTGCTGAGTGTGAGAAGCCAGAGCAGCATGCAGATATTGTACTGGGCTACTTCAGCACTGCCTCCTCCCTCCCGAGCAGGGCTGCCCAAGTGTGGGATGCTGGCCCAACTGTACTTGCACAGGTCTCGGTCGTGAGCAACACTCTCCAGACCAGTGAGTACACTCACAGTGTTTATAAGACTCTTCTGTTATGTCAACAGGCTCTGAAGATGAGAAGAACAGGAAGTGACCAAACTCCAACCATCTATCAGTGAATCCCCTGGATGAGACCTAAGAACCAAGAGACTGATTAAACAGTCAATAACCCTTGGCAGTGCCTGTGCAAGAGTGGTGAGGTCACAGGGTGGGGAAGCAGCAAGGAGGCCAAAGATCCCTGGCAACAAAGAACTTACATTCTGGTCACATGGATACCACACATGTGGGCTCATAGATTCATACACCACTGACGCAGCTACAGCCAATGTGGACCCAGAGAAGCAATGTGTGTGGTGCACAGGTTCTCCAGCTCGCTCCCATTACACTCACACAGGGAGCTTTACAAAACTCCCAGTGCCCAGGCCACTCCCCTCAACAACTGATCAGAATTGGGACTAAGACCCAGGCATCAAAATTTTATAAAAGTCCCCAGGTGATTCCAGAGAAGTTTGAGAAACAATGGTATAGTAGAAAGATCAGGGGTGTGAGACCAGAAAAGCCAAAATTTGATGCCAGACTTTGCTATTTATTAACTGTGTGGCTTTGAGAAATTCTTTTTGCTTTCCTGAGCAAAAGTTTTCTTACCTAAGAGGTAAAAATGATAAGTGTCCACCTTTCAAAGATGTGAGAATTAGAGATATTCACATGTAAAGCATGAAAAGTGAGCAACTGGCTTGTGGGAGGTATTCAATAAATGGTAATACTTTTGTGATTTTGAAAAGGATTCTTTTCACTCAACTTCACCAGTGTACCACAATGAAGTATAGAGAACAGGTAAGGACACAGACCCTACCATCAGGAACTTCCAAGGCTGATAAAGGAGACGAAGAGGCAAATCAATAAAACAGAAGGAGCGATGAGAAAGCCAGAGGAAGATAGTTCATGGAAGCATTTGATTAAGACGAGGTGTATCTGCAAGTGTACCATGGTGGGGAGTCAGGTTGAAGCCAAATTCTGGAAAAGGACGGAGAGCCAAAATTCTCTAGAGTCTCTGGCTGGTGAGGAAGGGTATGGTCTCTCATGATGGCTGGAACTAGGACAGCCTGCAGTGCTATGCACATAGTAGGTTCTCACATAGTAGGTTCTCTTTTTTTGAGAACCTACTATGTGCATGGCACTTTGAATGAATAACTAATGGACAAGCAGATAAACAGTTATTCTTTGAATGAATAAGTAATGGACAAGCAGATAAACATAGAAAGAGGAAATTCCTTAAAACCTAAGAGTTGGAAAGTAAGATGAGAGAAGGAAGAGGGAGGAAGGTAGTGTGCGGCCAGAGTGCGGTGGCTTTGTATCTCTCGACTCAGTTTTCTCCTTATGTGGCTGGCAAAAAACTGAGTGGAGAAGCCAAGAATATTGAGAAAGCCAGATGTCTGAAACAGACCTTCTCCTCTTAGCCTAGTTAACACCTACCCCTTCTTTATGACTCGGACCATGAGTCATCTCCTCCAGGAAGACTGCCCTGATTTTCCCACCCGCGAGCTGGGTTAGGTGACCTACTTCTGTGATCTAACAACACCCTATGTTTCCCTCGGGCACCGCACAAATGAAGCTGCAGTTGTCTCAGCACACATCTTTCTCCCCAGAAGAACAGAAGTGCCTTGAGGGCCAGGACTTTGTAACTGCAAAGTGCAGCAGTGTCTGGCCCAGAGGAGGCACTGAGTAAATTGTGGATGCATGAAGAAAAGAATAAACACAAGTAGCGAATCAACTAATGAACTGACATGATCTGGAAAACTGCCAATTATGGAGAAGAAAATTCACTTTGCAGTGGTTAGGCAAGAGTGAGCAGGACATGAATATGAAACAAACCAGGTCAAGATAACACTAGAGTTTCTCATATCCCATTCAGCTGCTTCAGCCCAGGTCAAGAAGACACTCAGGTGAGTGGAAGCTGGAAGCAGGGAAAAGTGGGGAAATGTCAATAGAACAAACAATGGCATCTACCTCAATGGCTGAGCTGAGAATTAAATGAGAAAATGTACCTGAAGTCCCAGCATAATGCCGGGCACTGAGAAAGGTGCTCAATAAAGGATGGCTAACATCCTCATCACTTTCAGGAAAGACTGGTCTCATTAGCTTCATTGCTAATTTGACCCTAAAGCATAGGATTTTAGAATAGATAAGAACACAGAAGTGATTTTGCCAGCTAAGTGGAGAAGTTGAATTTATGATTTAAGGGGTGTGTGTGTGTGTGTGTGTGTGTGTGTGTGTGTGTGTGTGTGTGTGTTATATTTGCCTGGCTGAGTTCCTGAGTCAGACAGAATTCTTGGATTCTTTCTGCTGATACACTCTGTAAGATGAAGAAAAGGCCAAAACTGACTGATTTGTCTATTCAGAACTTTATAGAGGAATAAATAAATCTAGTATTCTACAGAGAATCAGTGGGAATAATCACACCTATGAGGTCACAGCAAGGATGATGAACATTGATGGAAGATGACCAGTAAGAAAAACCAGTCTTTAGAAACAAGACAGGGGACGACGCTTAGTAGAAAAGACAGTCACGTAACCATTTAACTTGGCCCAAGTGAGTTGCCATGACTTCAATTTTCTTATCTATAAAACATGGGGTGAGAAGACGATCCTGCAGGTCTTCTTATCCATAGTACACTCGGGGTAAAATGAAATCCGCATGGATATAACATCAGAAGATTTAAATTCAAGTTCCAGCTCGGCTGGGCCTTACCTGTATCATCATGAATCTCTCTTTTCCTTTTTTCTTACCTCCCTGGGCCTCAGTTTCCTTAAACATACAATGGGGCTAATAACATTCACAGGTTGTCGTGAACACCAAGATCAGGGATGTGAAAGTACTTGTTTATAGGGAAAGAGCTGATGAGCCTCCAAGAGTTTCCACGGGTAACTGAGAGGGTACGAATGCTGTCCCAGAACAGGGCCAGCAGGGAGCTAGGCTGGTCACTAAATCCTGAGTTTCTGCTGCCTCCAAAGACTGAAAGTCACTATCCAGCCAAAGGCCAAGAGGGCTTTCCTGCTGCAATTTCTCCAATATGGACCAAAATACTTGATTCTCTGACCTCGGCCTCCTTGCTTTTGCCTGGAGGAGCCTACCCAATTCCCAAGAGCTTTGCTTTGGGTACAGTGAGATGGGACAATGGAGAGGAGAAAAAAAAATTCAGGAGCTTGGCATCTAAAGACCAAAACAAGCGAAGTGTATATTTTGTGAGCTGAGGAAGAACAGTACTGCATCCTGTTTCGTGCCAATTCTCTGGGCCAGGCCTCTGGAACCAAGCTAAGGAGATGCTTCCACAGTGGGTATAGGAGTGTGGTGGGGAGAGGCCCTGCCCCCGAGGATGCTTTCACAGCCACTTAGTGCCCAGCTGCTTCTCTCCAGCCAGCCTGATAGAGAAGGAGAGGGGAGAAAAGGAGGAGAAGGGAGGAGGTGGGGAGGAGGGCAGCAGCAGAAAGGCGGAGGAGGGAAGTCCTCAGCCAGAGAACTGGGGTTACTCTCGGTCAGTGCCCTCCAGTCCCCAGCTCAGGGTTTCGGGTTTCAAGATTGCTGTAGTCTCTTTTGTTCAACATGAAAAGGAACCACAGCAATCAGCTGCTTGAGAAGTGAGTGGGTGGAGGAGGCAGATGAAAAAAGGAGAAGTGGAGAAAGAGATTAGGTCCGCATCCAAGGCCCAGAAACTCTTCTTAAAAGGACCCCAGGAGGGTCTTCCAGCCTTCACCACGTCAAACGGGTAATGGCCTTGAGGGCCCTGGGCCAAATTCTAACTTGTGGCTTTACTCAGCCTAAGCTTGTCTGGCTTTATAAACGAGACCTTGAAACAGTTCTCTGCTATAAAAGGGCGGGTAACAAACATACTCAGGTGTCTTCTGTTGTTTTGGTTTGTGTTACTGATGCGAGATGTACTTTCTTCTCTAAGCATAGCTACTGCCTGCTTCACTGAGGTGCTGGACCTTCTCTGGAAAGACCAGGGCTCCTCTGGGAAGTCCAGGGTTCTGGAGAAGCAGGTAAGGCAGGTGACCTGGTTGTTCCCTGAGGTGACTCCTTATGCAGGTGAGAGCGGGCCAGGAGCCTCAGGACCTTCCTTCATGCATCTGGGCCTGGGGTTCCCACCCCAGGAGGAGTTTCCTTCTCTACAGGGAGGGCTTGCTGAGGGATAGTAAGGCATACGAAAAAGATCTCAGGTTCTGGAGTCTGGCTAACCTGGATCAAATCTCAGTTCCAGAATTTTCCAGTTATGTGGCCTTGGAGAGGTCACTTAGGCTCTTGGAGCCTGCATTTCTCTATAAATGCAGGTCTACCTTACCAGGGGTGTGGCTTAGGTAAGCACTAATGACACTGTGTAAAGGACTCTGAATTCATTGTGAGTGAGCACACACATGCTGAAAATTAAACAAAATAAAGTGCAAAATAAATGGTGATCAAGTCATGATGGCAATTATGTGATGGGGGTTCCCACAGAAACCAGAACATTTCGGGTCATGCTCCATGAAGTCTTTGAGACAAGTACTAGGGAAGCCAGAGTCCCCTCTTGAGACCAATGGGAATATTATAACTTTAGGAGCCACATAGTTCTTCAAGCACTTTACATGTAATATGAACTTGCATTAGTTCGACAAGCTTTTAAATGGATACTGAACCCCAAACACTAGTGCTGTGGTGCAAAGTAGCAGAATTTCTCGGGGCTCCTTGAAAGCAGGAGCCTGTAGCCAAAAAAGATGCTGTATAAAGACATGATCCTTTCCCTTGCCTTCCAAGAGGAGATGGCCAGAGGGTCAGGCGAGCAGAGCTGTGAGCCTCCAGCCCTCTCTGCTACTCCAGAACCAGTCATCATTGAAACCAGGGGACGGAAAGAGACATTACATGACAGATCTTCCCCAGATCCATCTAATAAGGCAATAGCAAACTTGTGTCTTATTGAGAAGTCGCCAAGGGGGGAGAAGTTGTTGTAACCAGGTCCTCAAAGAGCGTGTGGAGGCTGTGGCCCCAAAGAAACAGGGTGACCTATTCACACTGGCCAGGAGCCTCCTGATGCAATGGGGGTGGCAGACACAGTTGAGCTGGCTCTGGAAGCCCAGAAAAAAATGGAAGGTAACACTGAGGAGGTTGCATTAGCCCAAAAGAATTCTGGACCTAAAAGGAAGATGAGTTTATGAGTTAGGGGCTGAGAAGGGATTCTTTCCAGGGCTGGAGTAAGGAAGGACTGTTACTATACGTAATGTATAAATAGCTTAGTTTTTCTTCTTTTAAAATTAATAAAATGTATTACGGGACAAGGTAGTGGTTTGTGGGCAGAGGAAGGTGATTAGCATTTACTGAGCATCAGACACGTGATATATATTATTTTCTAGAATTCCCTCAAACAAACTTACAAGAAATGTATTATTCCCATTTTTCAAATGTGGACACAGACCCAGAGAGGTTAATATCCTGCTCAAGGTCACAGAGCAAGCAAGTGGTGAATTTGAACCCAATCAGCTGTAGCTACAAAGCTTTTGGCTCTTTCTACTATATCGGGAATTAAATAAATCGCTTTACTCTTTTAAAACGCTTCATCACACTTTTGGCATCAAAAGCAGCATCACGTTTTTGGCATCAAAAGCAAATGACGCCACCCATGCTTCCTGGTGTTGGAATAAGGCAACATGGCAGCATGGTGTGGTGGGAAGTTGCTGAGCTTTGGGGTCTGACAGACGTGGATTCAGTCCACAACTTTATTACAAAATCCTGGGCAAAAGACATAACACTTTCCAGCTTCAGTTTCCTCACCAATAAAATGGGGATGGAGATATCAAACTGCTAGTGCCCATGTAAGCCTTAAATGTAACAGCACATTTAAATGTAAAATGGCATCATTACCTGGTGCAACATAGTCTTTTGACAAAGTGTCACTCTAACATTGCCCTTTTGTGCCTCGGGACAACAGTGATGAGAGGGCCAGAAATGGGAAGCTCTCAACAAGAAACTAACTGAACTGCCAAATTGCTCTTTGCCACACACGAGATAAATAAATCTTAGGCTGGAAAAGCAAGAGACATAAAACACTGTTCTTGATGTTAACAACCCAAGCTTTTCAAAGTCAGTCTGATATTGTGGGGTACGTGCTGGCCTGCAATTGAGTACAACTGTGTTTTCCTATTCTTGTTTGGGTAAAGTGTACCTTTGATTTGATTTAATTGAAGCAGTATTTCAACACAGCACTAGGATGCAGCCTGGCTATGACAGGTCTAGGAAACGTTTTCCATGTTAGCTGGAAAGGTTTCAGAATAGGAAACCCTAAGATCCTAAATCAGAACTTTCGACAAGTACCCTCTTTCCCTGAAACAGTATTATATTATTTATTATATTGTTATATTATATATATATTATGTTATGTTATGTTATGTTATATTATATTATATTATATTATATTATATATTATATTCCCAGTCTTATAGTAAAATAAGACCAGGTCTTATATTAATTTTTGCTCCAAAAGATGCATTGGAGCTGATTGTCCGGCTAGGGCTTAATTTTCGGGGAAACACGGTACATACAGAACATGAATTGCAATCATCCAAAGATTGAAAGAAATTTCCACTCTGATGACATAATATTGACACATACGTCATCTGATCTCTCAACAAGATGACACACAGGGACCCACAAGAACAGCAAAGTTTGGGGCTGCAACTTCAACTTCAGCAGTTGCTCAAGGGAATAAAGGGGTTCAGGCAGGGAAGGAGAAGTGGCTGTCTGAGTCACAGGATGTTCTTTCTAGACAGGCCCTGGGGGACGTTCCATCCATGCCTGTTACCCATGAAGCAGGGAAATGGAGGAAGTCTGGCATTTCTCTCAGAAGCCCTAATCTCCTTTTTGATCCCAACCCGTGAATGCCTAGTATCCTGTGACCTTGGAGAAGTGTCTGGCTACCCTGGGCTGCTCTGTTTAGCATGTAATAGCAGAGTACGAAAGACTGAAGTTGTAGCTCTTTCCCTGCCTCTTGCCAGCTGTGTTTCCTTAGGCAAGTTACTTAGCCTCTCTGAACTTCAACTCCTTCATGTGCATAAAAAGGAACAAAATTTCCTACCTCACGTGATGGATGTAAAAATGTAGTGAAATTAAAGTACAAGCCTGGTACTTCTTATGTGCTAGAAACTGTACCAAATGTTTTACCCTTATTGGCTTATTTATTTCCTCACAATATCTCTAAGAGAGATTCTAGTAATATCTCTATTTTGAGGAAACTGAGGGACAGAGATGTTATGGAATGATCCAAGATCACAGCTGGTAAGCAGGAGAGCCAAGATTTGAACCAAGGCAGTCTGACTGCCAAATCTGGCCTCTAAACACTAAATTGTACTGCCCAGTGGATGTTTACACGATGAAAATGTTACATCGCCTTCCCTCAACTCCCTGCCACGGCCAACTACATTGCCATGTCACCGAAGCCTGCCCTGCCGTCTGGGGATCACGCCTTTTGACTTTCAAAGATCAAAGCAGAATCAAAGGGCCATACAGTGAGTTCCCAGTATTGCTAGGCAATCCAACAGCCAGAAAGTCATGACCCTTTTCGTTAAGCCCACCATAACCCTCTGGACTTATTTCATAAAAGTCTTACAGAGCACACCAGAAAGGCCAAACATATCAGATGAGTATCATGAATATACTGAAAATGGCAGCCCTGCCACTGACATTCAAAAATCTAGCCGAAGGGATGGAAAAGCTCCAGACCCAAGTCAGCCTGTCAGGAAGCACACAGTGCTGCCCTGGATCTCTCCTCCAGTCCTTCCCCTTTCCAGCCCTTGACCCCAACGATGTGGGATGTTCTCTAAAGGGACAGCTCCAGCCCAGCGACAAAATGCCCAGAGTTCTTCCTTCTTCTTTCCCTGCAAAGTGCTCCCAAGCTTCAGAGAACTCTACGTCCTGGACAGAAGGAATTTCAGAAGCCCCTGATTCAGGGGCTGCGGGAGACTGGTTGTAACCCTAGTCCTCAGTATGGGAAGTAGAGATAAGGTACTTAGGCCATGGCAAAGTGCCATGTAGGTTGTATACTACCCAGCTTCTGGGAGCACAGTTCTCATGGGGAGTGCCGTTCATGGAAACCATGGCATCCACACAAATGTGTAATTTGGCAGCTCTACGTACAGCTTGAAAGCCATCCCTCAACTGTTCCACCTACCTGACCTGGCCTAGTTCAGCAGGTCTGGAAAATCATGCTCTGAAGTCCCATCTACTGGGCTTCTGTTAAAAGATGTTGGTGCAGCTGTCATTTGGGATGGGGTCTGACACCTGGAGAGCTAAGATCTTGGCTGCGGATGGAAGCGGCCGAGTCCCCTGCACAGGGCAGATTGTGGATCTGGCATCCAGCCCCACCACAGAACCCACAGTCCTGTCCACTGGGCCAGGCCACAGCTGATAGAGAGCTCTCACAGTGCCCTCACAAGCCTAGGAATTGTCCCTGGCCAGCATAAGCAATGGTGAGGCTGGGGGAGCAGCCACGGTATGCAGCAGCGGACAACAGCCCCACCAACTGTGGACATGGGGGAAAGTAGAGGAGTTGGAGAACTTCTTCTAGGGGCTGTAAGGATGGACCACCCCAGGAAGGCAAGAAGCCTCAGCCCCAGGATATGCATTTCTCAAATCCCAGCCAAGTAGGAAGCCCCAGCCATCATATACGGTGAAAACTCGAGAGGGACTTGGGCCCATGGTGCCCCTGAGAGATGAAGGCGTCTGCGGTCAAGATGCCAGGATTGGGGAAAGGAGCAAGGCACTGGAGCAAAGTGGATGCCTGAGCAGAAATGTTCAGCAGGAAGCAGGCCAATGAGCCTGGTTGGTATCCCTGAGCGATGGTGCATGTAAGTGGCTGGAAAGGAAACAAGCACTGAAGACAAAAAGAAAGCAAAGGGACACCTCCGTGTCCAGCCCCGTCCTGATCCAGGCAGCACCAGCCCCACCTGGGAGGCCTTAGCTCTGGCCTGTCTGCCAGATTCACCAACGGGGTGGGAGGCAGCGGGGCTGGTTGGTGAGTGAGACTGATGGACGGAATGAAGGAGGAGGGCGAGGAAGGAGACAGTTCCTTCTATCACCCCAGTGCCTCTGCAGACACAGATGCAGGTTGTGAGTCCTGAAGCTGACACAATTTGGGGGGGTCTCTTTAAAAAAAATAGCATTTTTTTAAAAACACTACTTTGGCAATTTTTTAATTGCTAAGATCCCTACCAGGGCCTTGGAAGGGGGCTATGAAAATGAAACCTTTTAAGCATCTCAGTATATCCACGTCAGGCCTCTGGATTCATGTCAGTCAAGTTCAGGAAAATAAACCTTATGGAAGAGAGCAAGCCAAAGCTGTTTTAAGAACTTTGTCATTATTATTAATTTAGAGCCCTGCTGACGTGGGTTTACACAAGGGAATCAACTTGAAATTTACATGTGCTGGGATTCCATACTTTTCAAAGCACTTTCACTTGACCCTGAAAATACTCTGAAGGGCGGGTATTTTCTCTCACCCTCATTCATTTCTCTCACAGATTCATGGATTGCTTTACTACATGCCTGCTACTGTGCTGATGCTTGGGACAGAACCATGAATAAGGGTCAGTCTGGCCTTCAAGGGCTACAGTGTAGGGGACAGCCCATATCACCGGTGAGTCCCAGGTGATCCCCACCCAAGGACCGACCACGTTTCCGAGATAAAACATTTTCAGGTTGGGTTGTCAAAGTCCCAATTTCCAGGCAAGGAAAGTTGAGGCCCAGAGAGGTTGGACAAACTGGTGAAGCTAACAAGTCAGCCAGGAAAAGAAGAGGAGGTAAATCAGCTCAGATTTATTATGCATCACTATGTGCTATGCCCTGCCATCAGTCAGCCACAGGTTACATCTGCTTTAGTGCTAAATGACCCTGGGGGCAGCTCATCTCACGTTTCAGGTAAACTGAGGGTCAGAAAGAAGCAAAACATGCTCAAGGTTGACACATAACGAGGGACAGAGCCTGAATTTGTTCCCAAAACAAATCTTAATACAAAGCCCCAAACTCTTTCTCTTATACAGGTGTTTTCCAGTCTTCAATCATCTACAAACTACTCTCACAATTTTTACCACATCCACATAAAATAATGTTTCCTTTAAATTAACTTTAATTTTTTTTCCCTATTGAACATCTTCCTAAGCAATAATACCCATGAAATTGTAATTTGATGTGGGTTAAAATTGAAAGTTGCCATCTGTGTGCCACCTGAAATCATCTCAGATGTCACACAAAACTCACTCGGAGAAAATGCCCCTCGACATTCTGCATTTCACAGAAACGGAATCTTGCTAGATCCGTCACTTTTTCTAGAGATTGTGAAAACTTATGCAATTTTGATATTTCCATTGGCTTGCAGTCATGATAGGGACTTACGAAGAATGAATGCTCCTCACACTGATTCCCAAACATCAAGTTAGCCACCATTCAACCTGCATGTCTATAGATTTAGGAAGAAAATAATAAAATTCCAAAAAGTTCCAGGGATTAGAAAACCGGGTAAGGTGCCTTTGTAAGGCTTTCTACATGGATGGTTTGCAAGGATACTTAGACTTGTCTATGATTTAATTCTTAAAACTAGAGGACTTTACAGTTGGAAGATTATTAGACCAGCACACGAGTGCACTGTAGAAACAGAGCTGCATGAAATAGCAGAGGCTTAACTGTATTCTATTCCCAGATTATCCCTCCTGGGTCTGTGATAACGTGGGAAAGTCACTTCCCCCTTCTGTATCAGTGTCTTGTCTAGAGGCAGAAGTTCCATGTGGACAGAGGCCATATTTGTTTTGTACACCTCTGTGTCCCTGGACCTAGAACAGTGGTTGGCACATATTAGATGTTCAATAAATACTGGTTGAATGATTGAATCAATCAACCCATTTGTCTATAAATGAACTAACTGCTTCTTAGGTCTCATCCAATAAGTGGAAATAAAGCAATGCTCTAGTCCAGGAAACCATGGTACTAGAAGAGAGTATTTGGGTACAGACCTCCATATGTGCAAAGTATCTGTGGACAGTCCAGTGGATTTAGCACATGAA
The DNA here is from genome assembly GCF_964194185.1 of Rhinolophus hipposideros. Lineage (NCBI taxonomy): Eukaryota > Metazoa > Chordata > Mammalia > Chiroptera > Rhinolophidae > Rhinolophus > Rhinolophus hipposideros. The sequence continues at coordinate 58,993,044 of NC_138057.1, forward strand.
AACTGAAGGAAAAAATAAGATAAGTCCTCCAACTAGACCACGAAGGCAGGAGCTCAGTGGCCCAGCACTGACAACAGAGGTGGGTAGAACTTTAAGAGCCGCAGTGGTAGCGTACAAAGGGGTTGTTAGTTTCCGGCGGACTGATCCAAACCTCAAGTCTTCATCCCACAGCCATCAATGACTTGGATAAGAACAAAGCGAGCTATTTATCAATTTCCTAGGTGATAGGAAACAACAAGAAGCAGCTAATGTAGTACAAGGCAAAATCGGAATCTAAAATGGTTTGGGTAGGACGAGATGACGTAGGAAATCTAGAAATGTAAAACAGACGAGAGACAGTATTTTCCTTAGATTCAAAATGCCAACAGCACAATAGGAAATGGAGAACAAGAAACTTGCAATGCTGTATATTTAAAAGACTCCACAATTTTGGTTGACTGCACAGGGAAGATGAGTCAGCAGAGTGACGTGTATTCCCAAAAGCCTAACGCAATCCCAGATTGCATTCACAGAAATGCAGTGCTCAGAACAAGAGAAGAAAAAGTCCCTTTTATACCGCGTGCTAGAACACTGTTGTCATTGCTGATAAACTTCAAGAAAGACAGAGAGGCACTGAAACACAACCAGATATAGGAGGAGAAAAAATCATTCCAGAAGTCTAGAAGTCTAGAAAAATCAAACTTTGGGAAGAGAGGGCAAAAAGAAATGAATAAATAAAAAACGAGACCTGTCTTTACGTATCTCAAGGGAAAAAGAATCAGCCTCATTTTCAAAAAGGTATAGCAGGATAGTGGATATTTTCTGATACTGAAAGCTGTCAACACCCAAAATGAGCTGCTGTGTGAGAGGCAGGTGCCCCTCGCAGGAAGTGGGTGTCTGAGAGAGAAGGTTGATGAGGGCTGGGCTTTGCACCAAAGGTCCCTGCAGTCCTGAGGGTGACACTGCAAGAGAGCTATCTCAGCACAGATGTCTAAGTCAGATCCTACTCTGCAATCCAGAGTGCTAGTCAAATTCAACAAAAAGTGGCTGACTGGCTTCATCTGGGAAGAAGCAGTGTTTCCTGCATTCCCTCTAGACTGAGTCCTGGCTCTCTGCTGCAAGGCAGGCAAAGAGAGGAGAAAGCAATTTAAGTAGTAGCCGCAGGGCAGAAAAGGGAACCGACTGGATGAACGGACAGATAATCACGATAGAATACAGTCAAATTTGGAGGAGACCTTCTCTCTTCAGAGCTGTGCAGAGAAAGTTTTTTGAATGCAGTTTTGGTTTCTCTTCTCCACCCGAACTCCACCCGCCATTTGCTCAAAGAAGAAAAATTGCTGCGTGTCTAACGAAGCCCCTACTAAGATCTGAAACTGTGTTTAACACTTCATCCCCAATGGACAGTCTACTTCTCCAGCCGTGAAGTTGAGAGCAGAAGAGCAAGGCCAGGTGCTCAGAAATGCATCACTGACACAAAAGGAAAATACTGGCTCCCATTTGCTGAACACATACTATGTGCCAGGTACTGTTAGATTTTACATTTTACATTTAGGTAAAATGTAATTATCTATTATATTATAGCTGAGGAAATTAAGGCTCAGAAAGGTTAAATGGCTTGGCCAAAATGTCACCACTCCAAAATGATCACAGCTCATGTTCACTAAATGCTTCCTATACGCCAGATACTGTTTTTAAGCAATTAAATGTTTTATCTCATTTATTCCTCACAGCAACCGTATGAGATAGGTTTTCCTATTGTCCCCATTTTATAGATGAGAAGAGTGGCCCAAAAGGGCCTACATGACTTATTCCCAAAGTCACAAAAATACAAAGTAATGTATCCTAACACTCTTTCCTCTTTCCCCTGGGCCACGCGGACATCGTAGAAGAAATCGCCTCTGCCTCTGGTCTACCAGGCAGGCGCCCACCAATAGATCAGGAAGGTCTGGTACGCTTTGAGTGGTGGTTGCTACCTCTCTGTGTCCTGCACTGGGACAGACACGTGTACAGGGGCTTACAGAGCAAGGAAACAGCATCCGGATGGCCTGGCCATGCAGCCAGGAGTGGTCCAGCTCGGGGGGGGGGGGGGGGGTCCTGTCAAAGCTGAGCCAGAAGCCAAAGCACAGTCACACCTCTCTCTGATAGGAAGTGACACCTCCTCTGTGTCTACATCTCCACACACAGCTTTGCTTCCTTTTGTCATCAGGTCCCCCACTGCCTACTGCCTCTTTTCCTGACCCAAGAAAAACCTCCAAACCGAGTCTGGTATAAACTCGAACACTTTACACCATTTCTCCTTTTGCCAAGTGGATCAAAATCTGGGAGGTCTTTCAAGCTAAGGCCAGCCCACTCTATCCCTTCCAGAACACCAGACTGAGTAAAAAGTATATTCCTGGAGTAGTGGCAGCAGCTGGCCCATGATGGGGAGAAATTTATCACTGCTGTTATTTAGAACTGGTGCACGGTGATGATGAAAAGTAGACCGACTTTCAGTATACATCGTTATTGCTTTTAAATTCTCTAGAGGCCATGCACACCATCATTGCCTGCACGCAGGGGACTGCTCCCCCACGCCCTGTCCCCTTGGTAGGCCACTGCCTGGGCGGCTGCTCCACGAGTTCTGCAGCCAGTGCCTCAGTCAGCAAACTATCTGTTCCTCAGACACTTCCTTAATGTCATGCAATAAACTGCCTGGGCACTTATCAAATTAAAGATAAAGATTTCACTTTTTAAAGATCAGAGTTCAAATGTCGATCAGACTAAATCAAATGACTAGGGGAAAGATGAGTTGCATTCTCCTTTCAGGAATAATTGCTTACTTTCACTTATCCATATCAAGGTGCTCTTAGATGAGCAATTTTAATTGCTCTTATATGACGGAAGTATCCCTTGTCTATAAATTTGCCCATTCATGGCAACCACATGGCCAACTCCAAAGAAATGAAGTTGGAAAGCAACCTGCACCCCCAGACTGTCTTAACACCGGGCCTGTGCCAGTCTCTCCCTAAAGGAGGCCAGCGCACTCACTCACCGTCTCCCAACGCCTCCTGCAGAGAGGCCTTACATACAGCCCAGCCACTGAGGAGAAAACCCAGTAGGAAGAGTTAAAAGGGACAAGCAGCAGGTGGCCTGGGATCCTGTCTTTCCCTGGTGCAGGTCAATTTCCAGTGACAAACCGATACGCAGAAGGCTGCTGCTTACGTGAGCTGTACTCCATCTTCTGTAACGTTCTCAGAACTTTGTGGATGTTGTTAATGCTGCTGTCTTTCTGGCTATACAAAAGAAGCCGCTGAGCATCTGAGAACAGGCGAGACACACTGCAGGGGGTGCAAGAAGAACGGAAAAGCTCTGGTCAGGCCAGCTGCCTCTCTCACTTGAACCAAGTACCTGCCCCAGCCTGGCTGCCAGGTCTTCTACTCCTGCTGCTCCCCACACCCAGCCTCACTGATTCCCCAGATTTCCAACCTCCCACCCACCACCCCTGCCCCAACTGCTCTTCCCCAGGTGTCCACACAAGCAAATCATACCCGCCGCTTCAAGGCCCATCCCATGCGCCTCCTCTCCAGGAAGCCACACGCACACACACTCACCTCCCCACCCCCGCAGGGCCGACTTATCCATGAGACACAGTAGGCACAGTGCCTAGGGCTCAGGATACTCTTTTAAAATCAGAAAGAATATGTATAATGATGAATCCAGCCTGGGTTAGATTCATCTTTAGACCAACACACTTATAAAATTTTCAGTATTTTTACATGGAAGAAAGGGCCCACGAAAGCAACAAAGCCTAAAGTCCATGAACATTTTAATGTGGCCCTGCCTCCCCAGCTGCGCCTTCCTCAGAACTGTCTTGATAAATCTTCTACAGTCATTCGTCCATCCTAACTCATGCCATGGTTCTGTGCGTTCCAAGAAATCTTCAATGGCTCATTCGGCAAACACTTATTAAGCCCGTATGTCTCTGATGCTGAAGTCAGGAGCCAGGAATACAAAAGGTAAGAAAGTGGCATCCTGGCCCTCTGGGAGCTCACACCCAGGGAAGAGAAAGACCAGACAGTGGGACAGTGCAGTGTGAAAGATGCCGGCAGAGTAAGAGGTGATCTGTGAGCAGAAAGCACCAAATTCCCCCGGCCTTGCTGTGAGCTCCTTGAGGGCAGGCCCCTTCCTACTTACATCTCTCTGCCTACCCCTCCCCCAGCTCCCAGGCCAGCTGGTTCAGATGCACAGTGAATGTCTTTTACACGAGTGGGCTAAGTGACAGATGAAGAAGGTGTGCTGTGTCTCCCTCCTCAACTTATCAACCAGTATTTGCCTCCCCCCGCCCCTCCAGCTACAGGACTTTTAGCTACACATCGTTACTCCTAAAATACACCAAAGGTAGGTCTTAAATCCTGGAAGCAATTCTCCCTGCCTGCATTTTGCAGACTTTATCACACAAATCTTTACAAAAGCAACTCCACTCAAATCCAACCATTCAAAATTCTCCAGAAGTTGAGAAGGGAAGGAAAAGTATTAACCGACAAGTTTGGGAAAGAAAACATGATCTGGTACTTACATGGATTTGTTAAAGTTTCCGACAACCCCAGGAGCCTCACCAGGAGTCGGATAACGGAAACACGGGTTATTGGCATTACAGATAATCCCCTGAATCCATGGAAGAGTTCCTGCAGAGGGCATGGCTTTGTTTGGAAAGTGGCCTGTTGACATCCAGGAGAAGAAAAATGCAGGAGAAACATTAATTCTCTGAAGCGATGTTGGGACTTGATCTTTATCTCTATTGGTTCCACCCATACATTCTCCATCCCAAATTTCCCTGTCCCATCCCCCATATCCCAGAGACCTACCACCTCTGACTAATCCGACCCTGAGTTGGAAAATTGGCATCAGAGAGCTAGCTATTCTTAATCGACCTGACATCATCTATAGAATGGGATTCATGACACAAACCTTGGAGCAGTGGAGAGGGGTAGATCAGACCATATGCAGAGAGGGCCGGGCCTGCAGCTAGTACTTAACCATCTTTCGTTCATGACCACCCACCTCACGTTTCAGACACAGAGGGGCCCTGGGGATAATCCAATTCCTTCACATTCTAAAGCGGAAACCATGGCGAGATAAGGTGGTAGGTGGAGAACACTTAGGGAATCAGTGGGCAGGGCTGGGAGTAGAACCCACATTTCCATGATCTCAATCCATGTTCCTTCCCTTTGGCCCCCTTTATACCTGGAGCCCTGTCCGATCCCCTTTGTGCTGTCCTCTGTTGGCCAAACCTGTTAGTTCAACCTCCTATGCCAGCTCACAAGCTCCTCAAAGGCTTCGAATATGCTTGCTACTAACGTGGAGTCAGATGTCACCTGTGAAGCTACATTTGTCCTTCTTGCTATTATCTATCACTCATCGAAACAATGAGCCCCATTCAACAGTGCATCTCCTCACCCTCCTTTTCCTTCACTATGGAGGAGCTTCTGACAAACAGCATGATGGGGTGTATTTGGCGGGTTTTAGACATCACAGGCACAGTATGGTTTGTGGCAGCCTGTCATGGGTGCTGCTTATGTGGATCAAGAAAATGTGTCCTGGAACAAGAGCTCTTAATCGGAGGACCAAGCATGTGTGAATTCCTTTAGACAGAAAGGCCACGGCTCCAGCTTCCATCATATTCTCAGGGTTATCTGTGACCCCAAAAAAATAACAACCATTGAGAACCCCAGCTCTAGGTGGCAAAGAGCCGAGTAGCTTCACAGGCTATAGGGTGAGACCAACTGCAATTCACATCCAGTCCCTGCAAAATGCTGAACAGTGACTTTGGCCAAGTCCCTGAACCTCTAACCCTCAGTTTCCTCATCTGCAAAATGAGGATAAACATACAACCTCCTTCACAGAGCTGCGGGGAGTGTTCCATGAGTTCTTACAGGCAAAGCACATAGCAGAGTGCCTGGCATGACGTCAATGCTGAGAGAATGGGCCTGGTAGGATTATTGAGGCACTGGGGTGGGAGCCTACAACAGTATTTACTCCACTACAGTCCCGTGGAAACACTCCTTCCGTCTCACAACTACCACCTTCCTTCGTTTTACCATTTTCATGCAAATGTGCTCACAGAGTGTCCCCAGAAGCTAACCCATAGCTAGGACTTGCTACACTGCATTTCCATTTTGGGCCCCTTTTCGCTGACTTTTTCCTTCCATCCGTATTCCAACCAGAGAGGCAACATCCAAAGCAAGGATGTAACAAGATCTGATCACTGTGGCCACGCTGAAGGGACTCTGGCCTTTTGAACATTTACTTAGTTAACCTCCTTATCTCCCTGTTAATAGTTCAAGGAAAACCAAACAAGGTCCCTTGCCTAAGTCAGCTGCTCCTCAGGCAGGGGAGATTTATGTAACCCAACCAAGTACTCGAAGGACCAAGGGAGTCTCCCCTTTGACCTCCCAGAGATACTGGTACCAAGGACAGGGTGGTGTTGGTACAGGCAGTATAGGGCAATCAATAGAAGGTGAAGGTATTTCAGGCTATACCTTGGTGGGTGACACAAAGCCCCTTCCCTGTATGTTGTGTCCCACCTTAGTTGCAAACAAAAGCAGCAAGAGGACTTAGCACTGAGTGCACAGGATGACAATCAAGTAGCATAATGGACTCCCAGGACCCAGGGAAGTAATTAGGACCTTGATGGTTCTGGGTCAAACTGCAAAAGATTTGCTGGGAAGAATTACAGAGCAATCCTTTGCTTCCAGAGATGAGCTACCTCTGCAAGATTCACCTTAGCTCTCTCCCTTCTGGCTAGGTCCCTAGAAGGTGGTGAGAACAGAAGGTTAAGGTTGCAAGAAGTGCATAGATGAAAGGCACAAGTCGTATCTTCCTTCTATATGTACAGGAATTCCATAACATTTCTGAGACGCTATGGCCTAGATTTAGTGGGCTCTGGGTGAAAATTAATAACTTGACAAAGATCACAACCTCAGCAAATGCCAGAGCCCAGATTCAAACAAACTCCAATTTGTCTGATCCAAAGTCTGCCAATTTGTACTGCACCATCTTGCCTGCTTGTGACCATTCTAGAGAGAAAATAGCCGAGCAGATGAAAAGGCCTAGTTTTCCCTAAAATGTGCATTTCAGTGGGACTTCAGGTAATGCTTAATAAAATCAAATATGCATTTGCTCATCAATCTTTGGGATTCCAAAAGAGAAAGCAGAATTACCTGCCAGGCTCACAAATTGGGTGTATATTTTATTTTATGTTCTTTACCTTTTTGAGGAAATCTGAAAATCTGGTAGAATGTTCTTCAGGTTTTGTGGGGGTTTTAAAAACTTGAATATATGTATATATGTATATAATGTGTACTAGCAAATTAGCAGTTATGTGCCATGAGAGAGACAGGACCAGACCAAGAACACAGTTAAAAGGTGACCCTAGTCCCATCCCTTTCCTATCCTGTAAGCCTATGGGGCTGGCAGGGTGTGGGTAGAATTGGTTAATGGAAGGATAAGGTACAAGGGCAACAGAACAAAGGTTCCACCTAAACCTCCTACATAAATGCCGATCATTTAGACTGGGACCCATTTCTGCAGTGTCAATCCATCCAGCAAGCCCGGCCAAGAGAGAAAGATGTGATTGTAGGATAACACTCATGACAACCATATAGTGTAGGTATATGCCCCCCTTTCATAATGATGAGAAAGCTCAGGCACCAAGAACCAAGTCACTTACCCAAAGTAACATACCAACTAAGTGTTGAAGGCAGGATTCAAACCCAAGTAACCTGACATTTAGAGCTCGTGTTCTTGGCCACTACCGTATTTTCTACACTCACTGTACAGGCCATCATCAAAACACAGGATTGGAAGTCAGATAACTTGAGCTTTATTTCCTCTCTGTCACTTAGTAAATGTGTGACCTTGGGCAAGTCCCTGAACTTCTCTGAGCCCCAATTGACCTATCAAGCAAATGATAACAATAATAAAGTCCATTTTACAAGGTTGTTGTGAGAATCAAATGACATTCGTCCATCTGAGAAGTTCTACACAAATGCTACTTAAAATGATGTGTTCCATGATTTGCGACTGTGTAGTAAAGACATAAGGCATATGCAAAAGATGGGCGGGGACCAGATGACAAGGGTGTTAAGACATTACCTTAGGGGCTTTTTTAATCACCACTTTCTGAACTATCAGTAAGGTTCTTTGACTTTCGTGATTTAGAATGTGTGACAGACGTTGGCTATTATCATAATTATTATTATCGCCATTCACTAGGACGGGAAAATAGTTTCCTGAATTCACGCCTTATCAAAAACTCGGAAGTCTAGCTTTTCTGTTCCAAACCATTCACAGTGTTTCCTAAAGATAGCATCTAGGGAAAGGTCAAATTTAGCGCATGCCCTTTGTCTGGATTTCACTTGCCAGGGGGGAGTCTCAAGCAGGACGCTCAGATACTCACATTCATGTTGTTCGTAGGGTGGGTAGCTCAGCCGAACGGAGATGAGGATCAGGAAGATAAACAGAGGCCAGGCCACTTCCAGCAACAGCTGACACTGAGTGGGAAATAAGACAGAACACTGTGAATTTAAATAATAACATGGATGCCCAATGCTACTAGGCTTTGGGAAATCTACAGGCAAGTTAACTAAACAAGTGGTGAACTTCTCCAGTCTCTCCCACCACTCTCTAAATTTTCATAACACTGAATTGTTTGCAGTTTTCACAGTGTAACACACTATTCTGTACCTCTGTATTTTCCTTAAGAAAGGGAAGATGCTTCCCATCCTCCTTCATCTGTCTTACTTCTGCTCCTTCTTCAAGACTCAACTGGCATAATTTCCTTTACTAAAATCTCAGGCTAAGCTAGAAGCCCTTCTCCCATGCTCGCACCATAACTGAGCACCTGAAATCATCTGTTTCTATCCCTGGCTTCTTTACTGCGATAAGAGCACCCTGAAGGCAAGCACTGGGTCCCAGTCATCTTGGCATCCCCGGCCTCAGGGGAGTTCCAGGGACATGATGACCATTTGTTGAAAGAGGAAGGCCAGGTCAACCTGCTGTGCTAAATATACAGCACCTCTGCTCCTTTAAATGCATGCAAAGTTGCACCACATGGGGCAGAGATGAGGGCTCCAAAGACCAATAGAAATTCACACACAGTTCCATATTGACCTCTATCCACCCCAGACTAAAAAGCGCTGGGAAGAATTTCAAGTTCTTCCCCATCCATTAAGGTCTGGTCACCATCTTCTCCAGTGGGTTAGATCATTAAACTTAGAAGTAAACATGATCCAATGGTGAAAGCAACGAGGTCTCTCTAAAGGAAAACCCTGCCTCAATGAGTTACCAAGGGAAAAATAAGCACAAGGTCAGGATGGAAATCATTAGACATAATTTAATTGAACCAGTGGTGTTCAAACAATTACAGAAGCTCATTGGCTTATGACAGGGTTATGTCCCAATAAATCCACCGTTAAGTTGAAAATACTGCAAGTTGAAAATACATTTACTACACCTAACCTACTGATCATCACAGCTTAGCCTAGCCTGTCTTAAACAAACATGCTCAGAACACTTACATTACCCTACAGCAAAATCCTCTCACACAGTGACTGCTCTATAGATTATTGGTTGTTTTAACCTCATGATCGTGTGCCTGACTGGGAGCTGCAGCTCACTGCTGTAGCCCAGAATCACAAAAGAGTATCATACCCGTATAGCTAGCCCTGGGAAAAGATCAAAATTCAAAGTACAGTATTTACTGAATTGGTAACCACTTTTGCACCACAAGAGGACCATCTGTAAGGACACTGCCTGATCTCTCACCTCTTTCTTCTTTTTATTTCTAGACTTTGAAGTTCTAATTAGGCTAAACACCAAAGAGCCCAAAAGAGTCATGGGGCGTTGTGGTTAAGAATAATTAGAACTGTGGCTTCAGAGCCATAAAGCCAAGAGAACACTGGTATGAAATTCCCCCTTTTAACAGAACTTTTTTTCTTGATCCTCAAGTGCATATATTTTTATTGTAGAATATGTGAAATTAAAAAAAATACAGCAAAGTAGAAAAAAATGAAATGTAAATCACCCTTATTCTTACTTCCCAGAGAGAATCTCTAGAAAATTGAGCTAACAATGGTTCTCTGTTAATACTTCGTGTCTTTTTTTCTATGCATACAGAAATAATATTTCTTCTCTACAAAATTGAGATTATACAACATACATAGTTTTGTATTTTCCTTTTTCATTTAACATCATACTGGGAGTGTTTTCCAATGATATAAAATATTCTCTTAAAGTATGTATTTTAATGGCCACTTAATATTCCACACTATGAATGGATCATAATTAATTGAACTTTTCTGATATTGCTGGTGCTTCAGATTGCTTTGGGGTTTATGTTTATTATTTGCTATTGGATTTTTGGTATTTTAAACAACCCATTTTTAATTTCCAAAGACCTCTGCTATGGTTCCATATTAACCTCTTTTTTAAAATCTTCTTTTTGGAAGGAAATACAAGGATGGTAACAGTGGATGTCCAGGGGTGATAAGAAAATGGGTGGTTTTAAAAATACTTTCCTGTGTTTACTAAATTTTCCATAAATGAAACAAACAAACAAAAAAACCACCATTACCATATAACTATGAAGAATAGTTTGCTACAGATAGCACACCAGGGGGGATGAAAGACAAACGGGTCCCTCTTTGGAGGAAGGCTGTCAATGGGGTCTCCAAGACCAAAGATGGGGCTTGTCTGGTTTCTATAAATAATCCCAAGGAGGCAACACACACTGATATCACCAAGCTTTCAAAGGACATTGGGCCTCTCCTGCCAGCTGAGTTGGAAGTCCCTCCTCAGGATTCTCCAAGCATTCTGTGCCTTTATCAGCACTTGGCATAGCAAGGGTCCTATTTATGTGGGAGCTTCTCCCTTTGTGTCACTTTCTTCTCACTAAGGCTACCACATGATAAGGACTTAAAAAAAAATGTTTGTTGAGTAAGAGAATGAACTAAAGTTTATAAAATAATGAAGATGGAAATATAAATCTGTTGAGCCCTTTGGGAAAGCAATTTTGCCCTATGTATTCCAAAGACATGTTTATCCCTTTTGACCAAGTAATATTCCTGGGAATACATCCTATGGAACTAAATTTAAAATATCAAAAAGCTAAGTATATGAAATTATTCGTTCATTGAAACACTATCGTTGGAAAATACTGGAAACAACTAAACAGCAGTAGGGAAATGATTAAATGATGGCATATCTACTCAACAAGATAGTATGCAGTCATTACAACAATGTTGATGAAACACAGACACTATCAACAATATAATATTAAGTACAAAAAGCAGAACACAAAATTGTATCCATTTCAAGCTTATAGCTAAATAAAATCACAAATATTGACAGACAGGAATAATACTTGTTAAAAATGACATAACTATGAATTCAGAGAAAAACAATAAACTCAGAAAAAAAATTAAATGAAGAGTATGAGTAAGATAAATAGTCATCAACCTCGAAGCTCTGAAGCTACCATTTATACTTTTAGGAAAAATAGTAGCTACCATTTATTTAAAGTCCAATATGTAGCAGGCACGTTATATATGGATTATTTCATTTAATCCTTAGAAAAACCTGTGATGTAGGAACCATTGTTGTCTCCATTTTATAAGTGGCAAAGCTAAAGGTCAAGGAAGAGTAACCCAGGAACTAGTCAGCAGCACAGTTGAGATTAGCAGCCAGTTCTGTCCACCCCCAGAGGCCACATGAAATTCTATTTGACACAGCAAGTGGCACAGGTGGGAAATGATTCCACTAGAATGGCATGGCCAAACACCAGCAACAGGTTCCATACAGGTAAAGTGAATTCATGGCCTATAGATTTATTATAGTTACAGCTGATACTGAGCCCCTACTATGTACCAGGGCTTTTTACACGTCTCATCTCTAATATTTAATTCTCACAATAACTCTGTGAGGTAGGTGGTTCCATTACCATTTTAGAAGCAAAGAAACTAAGGTTCAAACAGGTTATGAGCCATGGCCTGGGAAGGGAGCCCATCAGCATTGGAACCCAGACCTACTGACCCTAAATCTGCATTTTTGCATCCATCCTGCTGCCTCTCACAGAGCCATGTTTGGCACATAAATATTTTAAGATGACCAATTCTATCACTCACCCACCCTGCTGAGCGCTGATCTGACCCAATGAATCAAGCCTACGTTCCTGGACATCTCTGCAGCCCCCACATTTAGGACCCTTTAGGGCAGCAGATGCTCAAAATACATTCGTGGATTGAAACAACAAAAAAAGGAATGGGTCTTGCCCATGGCACTGATAGTAAAGGGCACAAAGAAAATCTTACTAGTCGTTTACGACTTCTGAAACCAGTGAGCGTAAAGCAGATCAGGGAAATAGCTAAGAAAAACGCTGACAATAATGGGGTTAACACTTCAATAGGTTTTACTACATATCAATGTTCCATGCACTTTACATATATTAACTCATTTAATCTCCAAACACCATTAGTGCTATCATTACACTTATTTAACGGATGAGAAAACCAAGGCTCAAAGAGTTAATAAATCGCTCAAGGTTATACAGCTGGTAAATGGCAGAGCCAGGATGGAAAGCCAGTCCCATTCAAGGATCCCTGCTCTTAACCATTAAGGACAGCACAGCAACCTCCTTATGCCCCCTCCCCTGGCCCCAGAGTATTTAGATTCTGGATCTTTCAAAGCCCTTGCTGAGCTGAGTCCCTAACATGTATGAATAAATGAAGAGACTGTCTCCAAAGCTCACACAGCTCCACACCAGAGATCATGATAGACAAAATTTAGCCCATGCCCTTTTACTTTGTACCTCTAAAATTATTTCTGTCATTGAACACAAAATTCACCTTCCAAACTCAGGGGGATGTTCTAGGTATTGTTTTTCCTGCCATGTTTTCCCGAAAAAGGACCTACCCCAAAAATAAGCCCCAGTTAAGATCGTCAACCAGACGGACACATTTAGTATGTTATGACGACGTTCCAGAAGAAGATGACATAACTGTATTTGAATAAAATGTAGATTGTTGTACATTAAAAAATAAGACATCCCCTGAAAATATACCCTAATGCCTCTTTTGGAGCAAAAATTGATATGAGATCCGGTCTTATTTTCGGGGAAACATGGTACCCCGAAAATAAGCCCTAGCTGGACAATCAGCTCTAATGCGTCTTTTAGAGCAAGAATTAACATAAGACCAGGTATTATATTATATTATATTAATTACATTACATTACATTATATTATATTAAAGACCCAGTCTTATAGTAAAATAAGACCGGGTCTTATATTAATTTTTGCTCTTAACGTAGAGAAACACTGTTTTCGAAAGGTGTTTCACCAAATTCAGGCGCCTTCTTTCAGCATTTGGATATTAAAATAATAATTCTGATGTTTAACTGAATTGCTACAATGAGCTGCTGTGGGGAGCAGCAAAGCATCCCTTTGTACCTTCCTTCTCATTATTCCTCAGCTATAACGTGCGGATAATCTGAGTATTAGGTTGGTGCAAAAGTAATTGCGGTTGTCGCAATTATTTTTAACCTTTCAATACTTCTAGAGGTAGGTTTTTCAATAGTAGCACTACTGACATTCTGGGCAGATAACAGTTGTGAGGGACCCCTCCTACGGACTGTAGAATGTTTACCACATTCCTGGGCTCTACCCACTAGATACCAGCAGCACCAACTAACGCCCACCCCCAGGACAGTGACAACCACAAAAGTCTCCATTCCTTACCAAATGTCCCTGGGGCGTTAAAATAGAGCTAGGATACTTTGTAGAACTTGATAAGCTAATAAGATTCAATGGGTAAAAGAAATAGATGAAACTATCAAAGAATATTCTGAGAGGCAAAAAAAAGAGCAAAAAAGTGGGGACAGTGAGTTCCCCCACATCTCAGAATGTTCAAAGGGAACAGTACGCTCTGGACTATAGCAGCAAGAAAATAAAAAATACTTATCAAATGGCCAAATCCATAATCCCAAAATAGCTCCCTACAAAGATAAGATTTTGTTAAATGCTCCGGAAATAACTAGAAAACGAATAACTGTTTAATAAAAGCCGCTGGGATGACATGATATCAATGCAAAGAAAAATTAATTTGAGACCCATTGCTGATACCATATACTTCCGTTAGGTCTGTGCAAATTAAAGTAAAATCTTCAGAATCAAATTAGAGAAATGCTAGAAGAAAACACAACTTTTAAAACCAGGCCTGCCCTCCCAGAACTATACAGCCTCATGCACTGATGGTAGTTTTGTTAATTGGTTTGATCCTTTGGAAGGACATCTGGCCATGGACTTCAAGGGCTATTTCCCTTTGACCTAATAATCCTACTCCCGAGATTTTGGCTTAAGGAAGTAATAACAAAAATAAGAAAAGGCTAGATACATAAAATCTTTATAATTATTTATAACGCAAACACTGGAAACAATCTAAATGTTGGCAGTAGAATATAAACTTGTAAAATAAAAACTGAGTTGATGGATTACTATAAAGCTACCAGGAATGTCAATGGAATCATCCCATGGGAGATTTGGGGCCAAGAGATCCAGACCTTCCTCTAACTACCTTACAATTCTTTCTTCACCTGTGAAGCAGGAACTGTAATGCATACCTCTCAGAAATGCTATGAAAATCAAGATAATGGATAAAAAAGTCAAAACTTTGAAAACTACAAAGCACAGTCTACACACCAAGAATCACTATTATAAATATGAAGATTATTTGGTAATGTGGGAACACACACACCAAATAACGTTAAAGGAAAGAAAGAAACAGAGCATCAAATGGTATATATGTTTATATAAAATAACTACAATTGTCTCCTTGGGCTACTGTCACTCAAGTCCCCTCAGTGACAAGGACCACACACAATCTAAACCTGGTGATCAGGGCCCGCCTACCTCAGGGACTCCTTTTGTACATACAATAAAATTCAATAGTCAGTGTATTGTAATAGCCATGTACCATGTTAGACGGGTAGGAGACTTGTTGGGGTTATCATTTTGTGAGGGGTTTAAATGTATAATCATTATGTTGTTTTGTACACCTGAAACTAATTTTAAAAAAAAGAAAAAGGCTAAATTGTAAAGTTAACTTCCAATAACTTGCATATAGAAGAGAAAAGAAAATGGTTAGCATATAGAAAAAGACAAACAAATGAATGAATGAATGAATGGATGGATGAATGAATGAATGAATGAATGAATGAATGAATGAATGAAATAAAATTCCACCGCCCTTCCCCAGCTGCAAAGCCCTGTGTGATCTGGCCCTGCCGATTCCCAGCTCATTCTCAGCCAGGCTTCATTTGCTCTACCAGTGCCACTGGCTTTTCTGTTCTTTGATTCAGGAACACGCATTAGGCCCCATGGCCTTCACATCCTGTACTTCTGCCTGGAATACAGTGCCCCTGACCTCTGGGCTTCTGACGTTCCCCTGGCTAACGGCTGCTGGAACTTCAGGGCTCTCTCTTCAATGTCATGACCTTCCAGTCTAAACTAAGTCCCTATCCACAGCCTGGTAGTATCTGACACAGCACCACTATTTGCTTTTTTTCATAATTTATCACAGTTTGCTGTTATATTTTTACCTGTGTGGTAATATCTGCTTCATATCTTCTCCCCTCACTACACTGTAAGTTCTCTAAGGGCAGGGGTCATGTCTGCCTGATTCACTACTATATACCCAGCTCACTGTCTCATATGTACTAGATGCTCAATAAATATCTGCCCAAAGAAACAATAAATGGCTATGAGTGCTAATATTCTTCATTCCATAGAAAGGGAAACTAAACCCTAGGAGAAATGAGTTTCCCTAAACCCAATGGCATATAGTGGCCAAGCTGGAATTAGAATTGAATTAAAATTAGATAACGACCAGAATTATTAACTGGATTTGAACCATTATTGCCAGGACAGTGAAGAAATGTGTCAGGTGAAACTGGAAGTGGGGAGAAGATATGGAAGTTTCCATCACTCTGTAAAATTCTCTAATGGTTCTTAAACACTTTTAATTTTTATTTATTCGATAAACATTTATTTATATATTCCTTGTCATTGAACAATCCCTAAATGCTGATACACTAATTTATGTAAAAATAAAATTATCTATTTTCTCAGCCACATGGCTAGTCAGATCTGAGAAAATATTTTAACAGGAAAGGCAAAAAAGAGGCCATATGGCTGCACTCTGTCCCATCTGTTCTATGGGGACCTTGGCCTCCGGCTCAGCCTAAAACCAGATGAGGATCCTGAAAACGCTGAAGCTCCTCGCCCTTCCTGTCCCAAGCCCTGTTTGTGCTGAATGACTGCCACCCACACAAGTTGACTGTTACTTTGGACCCAAACTGAGCTTTGCACCCAACTTTCGCAACTCAATTTCAATGTATTCTTTGCCCAACAAGAACCACGGAAAGCTAACCCTGGTGGATGGTCCCCATCAGTCTGCACCGGGGGGCACCAGACAGGCCCCCAGGATTCATCAGCAAACAAGGACACAGAGAAAAGGCAAACAGCTGCCTTTCAACAGGGTTGCCCTGGGCACACTGTTCAGCTCCCGCCTTTACTTATTCTTGCTAGTCTTCCTGGCAGCAGCACAGAAGATCCTAGGGAGCCTCCTTGAGACCTGCACACGGATGTCCCACTTAACACATTTACCTCTCACTCGGCAAATACTCATCCCAGGTGCAAGGCCCTGGGGCCAAGCATGTACACTCCAGGATCTCAGAAGAAGGGAAACAAGCAATGATTCTCCATACACTGTGGGCAAGAACTATCATGGAGCTGCTAACTTCTTCCCTTCCTAATGGTCAGGACTAGTTCTGACTATGTAAGCTAACAAAGTGGAACCAAAACCCTTACCAGGCTCCAGTGTCAAATAATATAATCTAGAAATCCAAGCCAGGTAGATTGGGAAATAACCACCAGTCAGAACTTATGATCCAGGACATTACACCTTTAGTGCAGATAAAGCAAAGCCTGCTAAAAAGGGTCTGTGCCTGCAGGGCCACCAGGAAATTGGTTCTGGTGCCACTTCCATGACCGACCCACTCTGAACCCCTACGCCCTGCCCCAAAACCTCAGTCAGTCCACTGTATAAGGGGCAGCCTAGATCTTACCAGCTTTGATACTCTTAAGCATCTGCGACCTGAAATAAACCACCTTTCTTTCTGGTTCAGCAAAATACATTTCCTTCAGATATTACAAGGGGAGGTAACAAGGACAAGCTAGCAGACAGTGGTATATCGTCTAAAAAAGCCCTTTGTGTCAGGATGCTGTAGCCCGACTTCCTCCTTCAACAGGAACTCGGCCACAAGACTACAAATTGCCTTTGAGTAAACCTGCCTATCTCGCTAATCTCAACTCTTTTAAAACTCATAAGCTAAACTGAGCAAGAAGCAACAAGCTCAAGACCAGTGGAGACTGGCTCACTCTGGATGGCCCAACTCCACGTCCTGGTTTAGGACCTATGCTCCCAATTCCATGGTAGACCTTGGGGAAAACCTTTCCCTGCTTTGTACCTCAGTATTCTTATCTGTAGCATGAAAGGCTTGGACTGCACTACCCTTGAGACCTCCTAAAGTGATATGATTCTTTCCCCTCCTCACTGGCTAATGGACACACCACAGCAGAGACGGGGTCCCATCATGTGGGATGCTGTCACCAGTAAAAGACAAGGCAGGAGACCTGGACCACATAGTATGTAAGAAATGAGGATGAGAGATGAACAGAGGACTTGAGAATACCAGAATCTGCTAAGAACCATAGAAGGCAGAGAGAAAGGCGAAGAAGTCAGAAACTTTAAGATCTTGAGACGGATGATAGAAAAATGATAGCACTGAAAAGCAATTTGACATAGTAGTTTACAATAGTTTAGATGATCTGGATTTGAATACTACGTGTGCTTCTGTGGAACTCAGACCAGGAACCTCTCTCTGCGCTTCCCCAGGTAAAACAAGGAAATCACAGTATTTTGTAGGGTCATCAAAAGATTAATCCAGTTAATGGCACTCTATTTAGCACCTAGCACATGGAAGCTCATTCTAAGTGTTTGCTTTTCTTATATATTAGGTTTTATATTTTACCATTGTTATTATTATTGTTAAACAGATAGGATACGTAGAGTCTAGTCCCTACTCTCTCAGTAGTGACCTTGGGATTCAGGTCCCCTCTTGTAACATGAAGGACTAAACAAAATCCGTGTTTCTCAAACTAGAATCTATGTGTGTGCGTGTGTTCTTGATGGATTATATATGAGGTCCCTGTGATAATTTTAAACATTTTGTGTTTTCATTTCAATGTTTATCTAAACAAATTCGAATAAACATTCCTGGATTTTCTGAATGTCTATTTTATAACCAAGTTCTGGCACAAGATTTCAAAGCCTAAGTTTATATTTGTGTTTGTGATTGTGTTGGCACCAATATAATTGGTGACTAATGAGAAAGGAACAGACGCAGACACCATTTATGAATGATGAGACTGGACCAAATGAAAGCCAAATGACATCAAATGAAGGTCATTAGAAACATGGTTGGAGAATTGAATCCTTAGAACATAGTAATACAGAGTGTCTAAACTCAAAAGGATTGGCACCACACCATTCACTACCACGTGACGTTTACTACTTGTAATTTGGTTTCAGCTAAACAATGTCAGCTGTCTTACTAATTAAGGATGCTAATTTACATTGTATCGGTTTTGCAATTTTGTTTGCATTTAATTTGTAAGTATGTATGTGTCATATGATTGTATAATAGCACATACAATAAGAGGTTTGTATGTAGTTTCACATATGTACATATTTAAGCAACATTATAATAAAAAGAATTTAGTGAACACAAAGAGACCTTGACATTTTTATTCTTTTAAAGAAGGTCCAAGCGTTATGTTATTCTAGTTTGAGAAACACTAAATTATTTCCAAGGTCCCACATAGTTCTTTGAGACTAAGAAAGATGATAATTTTGGTTATAGGAATGTTAGGCATCATTAAGATAGCCAAGTGGGGCTGTAGCCTTGGACTTCAGGAAAAAAAGGCAGGGCAAGAAACAAAGATTTAGAAGCCAACTACAGAGAGGTGCAGCTAAACCCAGAAGACTAGATGGGGTCCCTGGGGGTGTTCAGATACAGAAAAGCAAGTTGACCATGCCTTATAGCCTTCCCCTTCCTCTGTGGAAAAATACCATTCACCTGCACGCTAAAGATAATCTTCTCAGGATTACTCGAAGAATTACTGCCCCATCGGGGAAGTGAATGAACCAGGTCTTTGTTTTATTTTCCTCCAGACTTGCAGTCAAAGCTGAGAGAGTTCACAATGACACTAAAAGATTCAGTCTCTGATCTCTAAAAGCTGGGCCATTACCTCACTTCATTCCCACCCCCCAGGAATACAGGGGTCCGTGAGGTGCTCTTGGAGAACTCCCGAGCTGCAGGAAAGGGAAAGGGTGGAATGGTCAGAGGCAATTCTGTGCCAGATTCCAGAGCTCAGAACTCATGCCTGGCCACTAGCTAACATTTTTGCCTGGCTGCAAATCTGCGCTCTAGAAGTGATGGAGCCACGTCAGGACCATGTAGTCCTGTGTCCACCGAGGCCACATTCACTCAATCACTTTGAGAGAAACCAAGAAGACTCCCTTTCCTCCCTCCTCCAATCCCCAACTCAAACCCATGAAGACAAGCATGGGAGAACCACCCGGAGAAGCCCAAGCTTACTGTTTGTCTTCTTCTGAAAGTGAGGTTTTTCCACAGCAGCAATCTCAGCTGAGGCCAACAAGCCATGTTACCTCAGCAGGCACCCCAGCAACCTGAGTGTGGCTCGGAGCCCGTGGACACAGTGGCCGGAGCGCACAGCAGGAATGCTGTGGCTGGTCATTAACTGAAAGATAAAGCAGGAAGGAAGAGTGCTGTCAGTTACTGCTGCAAAGCCACACGACAGTGAGGGCTGTTACTCCAGCCCCCTCACCTGAGACCTCAAACACCCCAGTCTGCGTCATGACTGCTTCTCAATCGGGCGTGAGTCCCCTACTTCCAGCCCCAGGGTTCTCCAGTAAACAGGGGTGCTGGGGATTTTTTGGCAGCAACCTGGGAGCTAGTTGTTACAATTCTAATCATTTTAGCTCCACTTGGTGTCATCATTTGGGAATGAAACATACACCTGTGAAAACAGATTTACGTGAACAACCTTAGGTGGTCAAAACTCTGAGGTTGGAAATGGCATACTGGAAGCCCAGAGACCTGCCTCCCTCACATAAAATGTCAGCAATATTTATAAATTTTCCCTCAAAACTGAAGTGATTTATGCTATTCCTTGAAATTCTCTGCAGACTACATTTTCATCTGGCCAACAGTTGAATCATTCAAATGACAAATGGCACCACGGATAAAGCAGTTTCCCAATCTGAAAAGCCACAGTGTATCTTAGATGATGAATAAACACCAAGGAAATACTACCGACACCTGGCTCCCAGGTGACGAGGACAACCCCAGTGCTGTGTGTCTGCGGAAAGAAAACAACATCCCGTGGAGAAACAAGTCAGCTAAGGCCAGCGGAGACACCGCCTGTAAAACTGACAAGCTCCCACTGTCCAGACATCTGCACACTCTGGCCTTGCTCCATCTGCACCTACACATGGGGCCGGCTGCTCCTTGTCAGGTGTCACAGGTGCCTCCTTGGAGGGTTGTTTTGCCATGCTCGGAGGAGCGGAGGTTCTTGTAAACAGGGGACACAACATTTTTGTGTGTCCCAACTGTCCACTCAACAGCTGTATTTATTTAGTGCTGGAATATTCCCAAGTAGTCATACTAAAGTTAAAGTTGGGCAAAAGGCAGAAAAATGAGACGTGAAAGAGGCAGGGAGGGATACAGAGATTAAACCTAGGCCCTGCTGAAACCAGCTTTCCATCCAAAATGGCTCAGTTAATCATCGTGGCCTCTAGTGAAATAGAGGTGGAAGAGGGACATTAGGCGTGAGGAACAGACAGTGGACGGAGCTCAGTATGTAGTGACCACTTGTGGCTACAAAACCAAGTAGCAGACTAAAAATCCCTGAGTCCAAACTGGATCTCAACGCAAAGGTCAACCTCTGGTAGGACTTTACTCTTTTGTTCCCCACCCCACAGTGACCTGGATTAGAAACTTCTAAAGAACAAAAGAGAGCGGAGGGAATTGGCTGTATCTGAGAAGAAGGAATACCCCATTCAGTATGTATTCAAATTAATTCATTGACAATCCAACAAATGAGGAATTCCTCTGAAATATTCAAGCCTTAGGAGATATATACACACACACACAGAGGGTGCCAAACAAATATACACACATTTTAAGAAAGGAAAGAAATTGTATTAAAGTTGTAAGACTCAATATATACCGATAACAAAAGATGAATACAAGTCATGTGTAGACATTTTTTTGTCACCTCCAGTATAGATATCATTTGCTCAGCAAATCTCTAGAAAGAGGTTTGCTGACTCTAAATCTGCCTGGTTGCAAATCTGCGCCCTATGGTAAGTGATGGCGCTGTATCAGAACCATGTAGTCCTGTGTCCACCACATTCATTCAGTCACTTTGAGAAAAACCAAGACGACTCCCTTTCCTAACACAGACTCCCTCAAAGGTTCTCACTCCAAAAAGAGGAAGAGTTAAACCCACACTGTGTCAGTTTGCAATTCACTGTCTAACGGCAACCGGCCTCTGAACACTGACAGCCAAAATGCCATTCATGTTTGTAAACCCAAATTGTGTAGGCCAGGACTTGCGTTCCAGAAGCAGTGAAATAAATAATTAGCTAGGTTTTTCTCAGGCACAAGCTGCTCTCCACGAATCACTTAGTTGATTTAGAAGTTACATGAATCTTTTCAGAGTCCCAAGGTAACAATGAGGAGGTTGGAACACAGTTTGCTGATTTAAAAAGGAAAATGAACAGAAAGAGCCCAGACATGAATCAACACCAGCTTCCCACCTATGTGCCCTTGGCCATGGCTTTATGCTCCCTGTGCATTGATTTCCTCACTAGAAAATGGGGACGACAATATCTACCTTGCATAATGTTCTAAAGATTAAATGAGATAATATAAATAAGTTCTCAACACAGTATATGGCACATTATAGGTGCCAAAGAAATTAGCTGCTTTCTTCTACCTTATCTTTCTCTGTTCTATCGGTACAGAAATGGTTATATGCTATACAAACATTCTTTTCTATTCCATTATTTCTAGTAAATCTATCGTAGGTGTCTGGAAAGGTAGGAAAGGCAAAGTAGAAAGGACAAAATATGAACAGCCTACTGTTGGAGTCCCCAGGGCCAAACCAGAATATAGAATGACCTCCTCTAAACCTGAGTGGAGAATCTCAGAGGAAGGGAAGACACACGTGTATAGAAGATTGGTGAAAAGAGAAAGGCCAGGAGGAGTTTTGAGGGAGAGTATTTTCCTAAAATTAGAGTTTCTAGGTCTCCCGATAGAGGTTCTGACCCCAGGGACCCTCCAGGAGACAGGCAGACAAGATGATCAAGAAGTAGCCCAGAGCAGCAGCAAAAGGTTATGCTCTGGCTTTGCTGGGTGCAAACACAAAGGCTTCTTGCCCTATTCCCCCACTCACCTTGGCATGGCCCTGGCTGCCTACAGAATTCCTTCCTCCCACCTCAAAACACAATGGTCATTGGGAGGAGCAATTCCGTCCAGAGAGGAGGATTTGGCAAAGCCCAAACCCCTCTGCACAGGTAACTGAAGCCAAAGGGATATTTCTACATCATTTTTCCAAGGAAGTGAACAAACCAACCCAAACAAAAACGAAGGCAGTACTACGTACTAGATTTCTCAATGTTGCAAAGCTGGTAGCACTCTCACTTTTGCCCTTCTGCACATTTCCAGTTATTAGCTGGAAAGGGTCCCACTCCACAGTCATTGCCAATCAACAGGCCATACTTATCTCACAACAATCACTTCACTGGTCTCCCTGCCTCCAGTTTTGCCCCCCTCTCATCCATTTATCACAGAGCAACCAAAGTTATTTGACTAAAACCAAATACCTAAATATGCCACTCCCCCACTTAAAACCCTCTGCCAGCTCTCCATCACCCTGAGGGTAAAGTCTAACCCTCCTGCAGTTTACCTGGTGTCCCTGAGGCCTACAGCTTCCTCTCTGACTACTCCCCACCGCCTGATGCCCCAGACAACTACTTACGGGCTCTGAATGGGCCACACTCTCTCCCGTCACTGGAACGTCCCAGTGTGTCCCTGTGCTGAAACACTGTCAGCCTGGCTAACTCTTCCTCAACCTTTAGTCTCCATTTAGCCGTCACTTGCTCAGGGTCCTTTCAGGACCACCTCCCCTGCACTGACCCCTCAGTTAGAGCCCCATCCAAGGTGCTCCCAGGGCAGCCTGTTTTCCCCTGGAGCATTTCTCCCACTTTCTGAGGCCGACCAGGGACCATTCCTGTTCCTTCCTAGCTGTTTTCCCCCGGATGAAAAATAGTACCTGGCATATAGTAAACACTCAGGGAATGTTTTCTTAATTAATTAACTAAGAGGTGGACATGAGAAATAAGGTTTTAGACTATAAGGGTTGTAGCATTCCTGGGTCTGTGGTAACCGATTTCTCAAGCTTGATTAACTAATTCAGGCACATTGATTAACTAATTCAGTCCCCAGAGAGGGAACTGTATGTTCAGAAGGCTTCCGTCATACACTTCAGAGGTTCCACAAAGGACTGTGAGCTGCCCAGGTGACTCCTAGGCATCCGGGAAAATGTAATTGAATCTACATCTGCTTCCCACAAACACTAGGTTTAGCTAAGCACGGAGCAGGCCCTCCCAAGGCCAGTGGAGCCATGAAATCTACTTTTTACCAAGCTTCATGCTCATCTTTTGGCCCATTGTTTAAAGAAATCTTCACTTCAAATGCCACTGATATTAAAAGTTATTCATATCTAGAGAATACAGCAGACTGCTAAAACATGACCTTCTAAAATACACAAAGTTGCCCAACATTATTAGTCGCAGAGAAATGCAAATTAAAACCACAGTGAGATACCACTACACACCCACTAGAACTACTAAAATTTTTTAAATTTTAAACTGTTAGAGAGTATGAGAAGCAAGTGACACTCTCATACACTATTCATGGAAATGTAAAATGGAACAGTAACTTTGCTAAACAGTTTGGCAGCTTCTTGTAAAGTTACACACAGACTGATAATACAGCCCAACCATCCCATCCTAGGTACAACAGTCCCCTTATCCACAGGGGATACGTTCTAAGACCTCCAGTGGATGCCTGAAACCACAGATAGCACTGAAGCCTACACATAATATGTTTTTTCCTATACATACATAACTATTGCAAAGCTTAATTTATAAATCAGTCACAATAAGAGTTTAACAACAGTAACTAATAGTTAAGTAGAACAATTATAACAATATATTGTAGTAAAAGTTATGTGAATGTGGCACGATTAAATAAAATAGGGGTTACTTGAATACAAGCACTGTAAAATGGTAACAATCAATCTGATATGAGAGGGTTACAGAGTGATTAACAGGTGGGGAACATATAAAGTATGGATACACTTGACAAAGGGATGATTCACGTCCTGGGCTCGACTGAGTGGGATGGTGTGAGATTTCATCATGCTACTCAGAATGGCATACAATTTAAAACTGATGAATTGTTGAGTTCTGGAATTTTCCATTTAATATTTTTGGACTGAGGTTGACTATAGGTAACTAAAATCACAGAAAATGAAACCACAGATGGGGCGGGGGACTGCTGTATACCAAAAGAAATGAGAGCATATGTTCACACAACTGTACATGAATGTTTGTAGAAGTCTATACAGAATAGCCCAAACTGGAAACAACACAAATGTCCATCAACTAGCAAATAAATGAAAATGGAATACTAGTCGACAATAAAAATGCAACAGAATAAATGAATCTCAAAAGCCTTAAGCTAAGAGAAATAAGCCAGATACACACACACACACACACACACACACACACACACACACACACACTACATACTATATGACTCCATTTATATTTCATTCTGCAAAGGTGAAAGAATGAGGAGAGAAATCAGATCAGTGGTGGTCCGTGGTTATGGGTGGGGAAGAGGACAGCCTGAATGAATACTGAGTGATGGAAATATTCTCTATCATGATTTTGGCAGTGGGTATACAACTATATACATTTATCAAAACTCATCACTTAAAAAGGATAAATTTAACTGTATGTAAATTATACATCAATAACCTGACTCCCCCCAAAAAAACACTTGCCTTCTATTATAATAACATACTCTACAAGTCAAATCATACTTTGAAAAACTAAGAACTGCATAATGTAAAAAGCTTGATTATTGTGTGATTCCCTAGGAAGGTGAATAGTGAATAAAATCTGTACCACCTATTCATTCAACAAACAACTGCAGCCTTGACTCTACAAGGCTCCCATTAGCCACAATATTTATTGAGTGCCTATTATATGCCAGGCACTGCTGTAGACACTGGAGATTCAGCAGTGAACAAAAGAAGCCAAGTTCCTGTTCTCATGGAACTCCTATTCTAGCAAGGGGGTGGACAAATAAGACTGGGTTATTAAGGCGGTGAGTGGTAGGAATCGCAAAGAAAAATAAAGCAGAGTACGGGGACAGAAAGTAATGAAGGGTGCGTAACTCCTTTCTGATGAAGCACCTTTGGGACAGTGAAATGAGAGGGTGGGCCATATGCTACTTGTAAAAAACACTGAGTGATAGCTGAAATGGTGAATTCTGTTAACATTTCCCTAAACCAAAGCCTGAAATGCCAGACAGAGATGTTGGCAAAAAACGAACAGATAGGTTCCCAGGAAGCTTGGTGTGAAGGCGGAAATGAGGACCCCAAGTCAGCACCTACCACACTGCCCCCCCCGCCCCCCCCCCCCGGGCCCCTTCTGCCTCACCAAAACATTTGGCTTGTTTGAACTTCACATGTAAGTTTCCAAGAGAGACAAGAAATATACAGATGAAAGGGGGAGAAAAGAAGAGGAAGAAATGCTAAAAAGACGAGGTAGGAGGATTTTCTTCCCCCCGTTTGCAGAGCCAAAAGAAAAACAGGAACTACTACCCGTGACTGCCCTGTCTTTCCAGCATGTCTTTTTTAGATAAACGCTCAGCTCTAAAGCTAGAGGGTAGGGCCTCACGTGCTCCCAGTATTGCTGCAAGAAGGGAAAAAAACCAACCAACCCTTTTGTTACTGTACAAATTAACAGTTTCTGGGAACAGTGCAAACATATGCATTTTTTCTTATTATATTTCCTTAGACATTAAATCTCATTATATTAGCAGACAAGAAGAATTCTATGGGATTTTGAAGACCCACTCTCTTCCTACACCTGCTCCAGCCTTCTGGAGAAGCTGAAGCCTCTAAAAAGCAAGTGACTTGCCCAGAATCGCACCCTAGCATTAGAGCTGGCCCCTGGGTTTCTTGGGAAATAATCTTTTCAACAATTTAGTTATATGGCCTTTCCCCCTATGATATTTCTCCTACAATTCTGTTCTTCTGAACACATTTTTCTCACAAGTTCTATCTGAATAGGCTATACACTCAGAACGTACAGCCAGCAACTAATTTTCATCGTTCAAAAACAGTGATTTTTATGACAGCTATTTCTCTCAACTTTAATAAGTGTGTGTGTGCACGCACGCGCGCATGTATTCTGCTTTGTTAGACAAATTTCCACATAGTTACCAGAAGTGAGATAGAAGCTCAAATGTCTGACAACGCCTATCAGTATCTCTCTTGATGAAATTGTTTCTAGATGTCTTACATCAATAAACACCTAGCCAGTAACCTACAAGGCAGGAGGTAGAGTTAAAGCAGAATTTAACTATATCACATTATAAATTCAAAACGTGTTGGCACTAAAGCTCAACTGATTGCCTATTCATGAGATGTTGACGCAAAAGCAAGAATGACAGATGTTTATGCATCTCGTCTCCAGGGAGATGTGGAGGGTCCGGTGGAATTAGGATGAAACCTGCAAGCCCCACAGAGCATGCTTGCTTTGGAAAAGGTTTGTTCTTTATGTCTCTGGATGAGTCGCCACATTCCGGGAAAAGGCTAATGAGGTTACTGAAAGTCAGAAGACCAGGCTGGAACAGGCTCACTGCACCCATGACTGAAGACAGGACATGGTTGCTGGAGTGGTGGGGGGGGATTCTGACTCATCTTGTGATTTCGCCCAGGCTGACTTATTAGCTTTATTAAACCTGAAGCTACTTTGACTGCCTCAGTTTAACTTTTCTAGTCTGCAGTTGCTATTGTACTCTCTACCGCTAAGACCATCCTTGCTAACCCTTAAATATTCCACGTCCTCAGCCTCCCCAACCATCCTGTAGACCAACAGGATCTATTAAAGTGAAACTGCCATTAGTTGCCATTAGGCCCTTACAGGCCTGTAGAAAGACTCTGAGCTGTTACTGGTACTGTCACCCCTGAAATTTTGTTCTGCTCAAACCGTAACATTTAAACACTCAAATTTGAGGAGGCAAAAGGTATAAGAAATCCTACAAGGATAAAATGAAGCCATTCTACCATTCTAGAAGAATTCTGTCATTCTAAAAGAGGTTCTACTATCACACTACCCACTTAAATAATAACATATATCCCGTGAATTTTATCAAGGCCAACAATCTGTAACTTAGAGGGACTTATTTGAAATTACCAAATGCATCATATTTACATAGTTATTAGTAGCAATGAGTCTATAAATAACTGCATACTCTTCTTTTACCCTGGAATTTTAATTTCCTGGACAAAACTATTTGCTAATAGCTAATTTTCAAATTGAGGGCTATGAGATGAATATATAAAATCTGAAAGTTAGAAGAGAGCCATAAATACTATACAAATCTATAAACTTTGAGACGCATAATTTCTCATGCTGTCAACAATTCTATTTTAAAGGAGACTCAAAAGATTTAAATCTATTTCTATTATGTCACTGATATGTGGATGACCAGAGAAGGATCCTATTTGTTACTCCCAACATTGCAGTTTCCACCAGCTGAAAGAGTCTCAAGACTTCTAAAACTATCAAGAACCAGGGTTTCTGAAAGCAAGTCTGGCCTGTAACCAAGTTCTTATTTCATCATTGTAGAATTATGGAGAAATTCTAACAAAATGTTAGAGAGAGTCCTTCTTCCCCTGCTGATTTCCGCTAAACAAACACAGAGCAACCTTCAAAGAAAGACTTCATCAAACAATACAACTATTTGCTTTTTCCCTGGTTGGGAGTACATAGAACCTAGGAAAACTAACCTTTTCCCTAGAAAAGAAATCAACCTGTCACAGAAAAAAAAAAAAAAATTCATCCACAATCATAATGCCAACATCAGAGGGACCTGCAGGGCAGGAACTGTGGAAATCACAAACACCCTGAGCTACAGAAACACAAGCATGCCTCTCAGAACAGTACTTCATTCGCAGAAAAACTTGACTGGATCGTGTTCCCTGTTGTTACAGGAGGGTTTTCCAAGAGTATTTGGAGATACAGGCTTAGTGACTATATTAGCAAAAATCATTTTCCTTCTCCAAGCCTACGGAGTTTATTTTTATAAAAGTGCTCAAAGGATTTGGGGGACAGACAACCCAAATCACTTCACTGCCTTGCCCGTCCTCTGGGCCTGTGCTACTATGCAGCCAACACCTCCAAACATCCTTAACTCTTTATTTGCTTGAATTAACTGGACCAATAGAAAGAAGGGAGGTGTTTGGAATCAGAAAACTGGGTTTGACTCCTGGCGGCTACTCAGCAGCTCTGGGACCCTAAGGACTCTGAGCACTGTATCCTCTCCATACCTTCGAGCTAGTAACGTACATAAAACATTTTGCCAGTCCCTGGAACAAAGTTAGGAATCCAGTAAATGGTAGCTATTATGATTAGTGCTACTGCATTCACAGGGTAAAGCATTCATCAAGGGTGGAGTGCAGAGTGAACAGTTTATTTAAGGAATCTCTCCTCTATCTCCTTTGTCCCCAGAAGGTACTATTTCCCCCAAAGGCCTTTCCAGGACAAAGTGGCACTCCCTCCAGTGCCCAGCTTTCAGTGGGAGATGTGAAAAGGTGACTCTGGTATTCTGGTGCCACTTCTGCCATTGTTTCACCATAAAGCCCCTTTTTGGGGGATCCACTCTTCCCTTTTACTACTCTTCCCACACTCATGGCAGTCAGCTCCCATTTACCACAGGCACAGTTCTACCTTCCTTCAAATCTTCAGCACCTGGCTCAGTTTTCCTCTCCACTCCACTTTCTCCAACCTCTATGTCAATTACCATTTGCAATCCAGGCCTTATAATTCCTCCATCTTTTTAGCTCTCCCTACACTCTCCTCCCATGTACCAACTTATCAGTTGGTCCCTGCTAAACTCTAAGTCATGTACAGCAAGCTAATGTGTCTCCACATCTTGTTCTCAATCACACTGAGCCAGTGCCCAGGATGACTCAGCGCTCCGTAAACATTTGTGGGATGCAGCCCTCTGAAGTCAGACCTCAGGGATGGGGAAAAATAGTTAAAATAGGTTCACTACAGTAACAAATAAAAAAATTCATTAAAAGGAAAGGTTCGGGTAGTCTAAAACCATGACAAAATCTCCAGCTGTGTTCAAAGAAATAACAAGTTCAAGCAGGAGTGCATTTAATTTGGTTTTCCGCAAAACCATTCACATTTGTTGGGAAGAACATTCATTTTCACTGACCTCATGTGAGCAAAAGGAAAAACCTGTCACTTGCTAGACTGAGGCTCTAGAACCCCTGTGAACATGCCAGCTGACAAGCACACTTCCCCTAGGGGTTCCACCCCAAACACCAGAAATGTCAGCTCTGGTCAGGAGTACTGAACTCTAAAGGCATAGGCTCAAGTCAAGCACTCACTTAACGAAACACATCAATTATTCCCTTTACTTTTGCCAAAACCAGTCACCTAATCGCCAGGACCTTGCTCAGTTGTAGCTGGTAGAACACGTGACAAAGGCAGCAACCTTCTTCAGAACATCCTGTCTCACTGACCAGCTCTTGAAACAGTGCAGGTACATGTCATGGGTCCCAGACACCTCCATTTCTGCAGCCCGGTGAGGACCCACTAACTAGGTAGGTGAGAATTTAGTCGGGGTTCTGAGGCAGGCACAGAGGCATGGGATCTAAGCCCTGCTTCCCCAACTTGATAACTGAACTCCCTGTCTATGATAACCAAAACAAACCACTTTGCTGGCTGCCTTGCTAAACTAAAGCAGAAAGACAAATAAAATCACAAGTTTAAATCCACATACTTGTGATGCTGAAAAACAAAAACTTTTTTTTTCTTTTTTTCTTAATACTGGCAACATGAACTCCATTATTTGAGATCTGGGAGGATTCTCCCAGGGAAAATAGATCTGTATTATTCCAATATTATCATGATTCTGAGTATTCCTTCTAGAAAGCAATACCATCATTAAGATTTTCACAAATCAAACATTTTCTGTGACAGATTAGAAAGTACTCAAGGAAAGATGAAAGTAAACTATTGGGTGGAACTCCTGACTGCCTCCGTTTTTCAACTGTGGCTTTTTAGGGGCATTTAACAATTCAATCTCAAAAGTGGACCCCCGTGCTAAGTGTCTACATCAGGTGAGCACCAGGGAACCCCCAAATGGAGCTCCACCTAAAGAGAGAGTGTCTTGCTGGTCTCTGCAGTCTCCAGGGGCACATCCAGTCCCCTTAATGGAGGCATTTGAACCAAGTGTCAGATAACCCTCCATTTGCTGAGCAGAGGAGAAAGCCACACTGTGATCATGTGACATGGGACTAGAGTGGGAAACTGGAACATGGCACGAATTCCCCTAAATTTGCAAATCCTGCAACAGAACTAACAACTGAATAAATAAACACTACTTGACCAAAGGCTTTCTTTATCTTGAACTCAAAGTTCTTACTACAATTAACACAATCATTAAAGTTAAAAAAAAAAAAAAAAAAAAAAGAAGAGGGAAAAAAAAAACTGCCTTAAATCACAATTAATTTTAACTGGCCAAAATTAGCACAGGGTTTTGTACTTTTGCATGATGGAAACAGTTCCTAGGAAAGATTTGACTTTCAGGATTTCTGTGTGGAGATTTCCTTCTAACTAGAACCTATAACCAAAGAGCAATTTATTATTTGAGAGGGAAAAAAAAGGCAGTTGAAAAACCCGTTAAGATTCAAACTGAATCAACATACAGAATAAATAAATGAAGCCAGTCCAATATTCAAGGATTCAGTGTCCATTTTAAGCTGACGAGGATAGACTTTTAGAGACACACTTTCTATTTTCTCTCCTAAAAGGACACTGTAGATATTACCCAAAATTCTAGCATAATAGTGAGAAGCCTGGATTAAAGAGGTAAGGGACCAAGATTTTAATTTCCAGGCAGTGGCGGCTGGGGAGTGAATTCAGGTGCCATCCTACCACTTTGAGCCACAGAACAGAAAACAAGTCTTTATGAAGAAGAGGCTACAGTAGATGATGAGTCTAAGAAAACTGCCTGGAGCTTGGGTATCAGATCTGAGTGCGAACGCCTGTCTGTGCTGTGAATGAAATTTGTAAACCATGAACAAGTTACTTAACTTCTCCCTGTATCAGGTGCACCATCTGAAAGATGGGGCCACCTCACTATTTCCAACTGTGTGAGAGTTACAGAAATGTCAGCGGTACTTAGAAGATTTTAGGAGACGGTCAGGCGCAGTATTAACACTGACTCATATAATAAGAAAATTTTGTTCTTTTCACCATTTCTTTACCCTTTATAAAAATTTCATTACATTCAAGGGGACGTTTTTGTTTGGTCTTCTACACCTCTTTAACACAAGCTAAATGTCCCTTTTTTAACAAAGTGAGATAAGTGTCAAAGTCAGGTCTTGAGTGTGGAAAGCAATTTTATAGACAGACGGTAAAAAAATCATGTATTTTTATTTTAGTTCTGTTTTTCAATTACCTTCTATTTGGGACAACTGATCTCAGTTTTCAATTTAGAAGACCAATGTAAAGTTAACTTTTAAAAAGATATTGATGATTACAAAAAAAATAAATAAAATAAAATAAAAAAGATATTGATGATTACAAAAATGTGAGTCAATTTAAGTAATTTGATTGGCTTATATGTGGCCGACCTCAGGGTCACAGTGAAGGTTAAAGGAGGTGATGGAGGGAAGGCTTCGCCCACCCTGTGCTCTCATCTACCCATGGTCCATGGGTACAATTTCAGTCAGCGAGGAATAGGAATAGAGGGTACAGTGCAAACAAAAGCAGCAGAAAATGGATATGAGTTTCCAGAACAACAAGGAGCCAAAAAATAGCAAGAAGGGGTTCTAAAAGTGGAAGTCAAGAGAAAAGAGGAAAACCTGCCATGGGAGATTCAGTTAACAAATAGTTATTTAGAGCCACACTATGTGCTAATCACTAGTGAGAAAACCAGTGTAGTTCCTTCAAGTATGCCTCTTATAATCTAGGACAAAGCTGTCACAAAAGGTCATTCTCATTTCAGAGAGCCCTCAGTGTCAAGCTAAAGATCATCATGGTGGCAGATCCTTAAAGTCTTTTCATATTTGTTCAGCTCCTAGTAATGTATGTGATGTCTGAAAAGTATCTGCTGAACAGATGAATTGCCGTTTAATGGTATTTATTACCATTAACACATTTAATTGATATATGTACATAATCTTCATATATGTATATATGTTTAACATTCTAGCTTCTTCTTCTCTCCCTCTACCAGTACCAGAGATCACACCTCACCACCCCAGTGTAGATAAACTGCCACTTCCATCCCAGGGCCCTGCCCCTGGGAGTGGAGAAGGGTCTACAGGTCAATCTAAACTCTGAGTCTGAGTCCTCACTTTCTCTTGTCTTTTCCAAGGAAAGCTGCTCCTTCCATCAGTGTTCCCTTTATGACAAACTTGGATCATCTAAATTCCAGCTCGAATCCATTTCAAACTGCCATACCCTTAGGGATTTGCTTCTTAAAGAAAACAAGCTTGGTTTGATTCTTGGCAAAAACAATGATTCCCAACCTGGCATCCTACAGGAATTTTGCAAGGCAAGTATAAATAAGGATATGAAACCCAAACAACTTCTTAGCAGTTCCTTTCCTCCTCCCATGCTGCCCCCATCCTAAAACCTCTTGCTCCTTTTCCTCCCTTCTTCTTCCTTCTAGTCCGAATCTATTATTATTTCTGAAACAGCAAATTCACAACAAAGATTTAAAAACCTTTGTGTCTTTCCCACTTACCCTCAATGAGAGTCTTTCAAGATATTTAGAAATATGCTCATAAGATTAGTCCAATTCTCTAGGATGGGCATTGGCATTCCTTTCTTGGAGGATGAATTAGTCTTAGGAGTCAGTTAGCTTTTTTTCGATCACATATTGGCTTAACAGGGTTGCAATATAAGCAGCACACCGTATACCCAAAATGGAAATGTCCAGGATGAATATCCAAATGAATGTTTTATTTCAGAGCTACTCTCCAAATGGTGAGTCGGAGATGAGAACAGTGTCTCCCTGTCTTTCACTGCATCGTGTTTGCTCTATTGAAATGAATTGCAATGAACTAACTCCTCCTTCCTTTGCATTTCAGATGAGAATTTCCTTCTGGTTCTGTGATTTAAGTCTTTGTCCACCTAATGCACATAGTTCGGCAATTTCAACAACTTTCTTTCCTTCTTCCTCTCCTCCCATCATCTTCCTTTCCATCATTTCTCGCATCAGGACCACTCTTGTGCACCCCCTGCGTGTTTCCCCTTTACCTCTCAAAATCCACAAGCTCTGTTACACTAATGTCCCTCAAGATATACCTCCTGGAAGCTCCAATCAAAGGATCATCCTTTCCCTAAACACAAACCTAGAGTTAGAGGACTTTAAAAGTCAAGTGCTTCAGCCTCTTTCATTTTATAAACCAAGAACCTAAATCTCAGAAAAATGGAATGACTTGCCCAAGGTCACATGGCTCCTTAGTGGGTTTCTGGAATTATATGAAAAATATAATTATGTGTAAACTTGTAATTATATGTAAATTCTGGAGCGTACATGTCTATGTATGTTTTTTCTGAAGGGATAATCCACAGCTTTCATCATATTCTCAAGGTAGTAAAAAATCCTCTCCTAAATAACCACAGATTGGTTTTATGTACATAAAATTCTTCCTAGGAAATGTCCCACACTATATACCAGTTATCATGAAACATCTTGACTTCAAGACTAGCCAGAAAAAAATGCTTTGACTTCCAAATACTTCTTGGAAGTCGGATTTAGCATAAAAAATGTTGCAGAGTTTTAAATAAACACACACACACACACAGAGAATGAATAAAAGAATAGATCCTATGCATAAAAGGATTTGGGTTTTTAAAAACTATTTAAATTATAAATTACTGAATTATCTCATTCTTATTTAAAAAATAAATTAATGTGCAAATCAAAGTACTCTGAATGTGAAATGTCTCCGACTATAGCATTTTTTCAAATCGCAGCTGCTTCAAAAAGAGAAATGAAACTGAATAGACTCAGAATTGTTTGTTCTCCAGAAAGTTAACTGGTCAAAATAATTTAAGTACAGGCTAAAATTTCTCAATCATAAACCTAAACTTAAGTAGTTATCTCTTATATAATTCTATTTCTAAAGCTTTTCTATGATTACTCCATCATTTTAATTCACCTTTTAGAATAGAGAAAACAAACATTAGTTTCCCATTGCCTTTGTTGGACTCGTTCAAGTCACCATTTATTGAACTCCTTGCATACCTCATATCAAGGGAGTTGAATTAAGGACTGGGGAGAATGAATGGAAGATCTCCAGGAGGAGGAGGTCTTTCTTTCTACTCAAAAGGAACACAATTAAATGTTAACTATATCAAAAAAACACAATTAAATACACGGCATGAATACTGTTGCAATCCAATTTTATGGGAGTAAAAAAGAAGGGGATAATTAATTTTAACCCTGTGTTGGCAAGGAAGAGTGAATCCACAAGTTTAGGAGAAGGATGGCATTTCAATCAGGTCTTAAAATGGGTGTTCAGAATGTAAAAAGACAGAATTTCAAAGTTAATTTTTTTTTAGGATCCAAGTCTTCGTTCTTTGTTAAACGCTCTTTGCTTTAATATAGTTTATCATCTCAACAAAATGCAGAGTAACCTAAGGTTCTATCTGAAAGCAGTTTTATACACGAGATTTTCATTCTCTGGCTTCAAATATTTTTCATACGTACCTCTCTAACAATATCTATGCTGGTTACCTATCCAGGGAACTATTTTTAGGTAAAAATAGCCAAATGAAAAGGAAGAATAACTCCTTGCCTCGTGCTAGTATTTCAATTAGAAACCAAACTTGCGTGGATGCAAGCTCAGCTCCACTACTTGCAAACTCTATGATCACGCTCCTCACAAACTCTATACCTCAGTTTCCCTGTCTATACAAAGAAGATAATAACAGTATGTACGTCATGTGGTTCTTGTGAAAATGAACTGAATTATTACATGTAAAATGCTTAAAACAACATCCAGCATACAGTAAATCCATAATAAATGTAACTGTTTTACCAAGAAGAAATGTTTTCTAAGAGTTTATTTTTAATTTTTAATTTGCTACCCCAATTTAATAAGAAAAAGTTTTCCATCCTATTTCACTTTTATAAAGCAGACTTTGAAATTGCTACTTATTTTCAGAGAAAAATGCCTAAGAAAAGGCTAAATTTGCCTCCTAGACAGTAATGGCAATAATAGGGAAATAGCTCAAAAGGTCCAAAACATGGTTAGAGATAGAACAGGCAGGAATCGTATTGAATTATAGTCATTTTTTAAAAAATTCACCCAAGTTAGGACTGACACAGTTAAATAGCTCTCTTTCCTTTTTCTTTCGTTCCTTATATTTTTACTGCCAAATACTCTGTTATTCCATGTTCTGTGTATCACACAGGAAAACATTTTGAGATCATAGACCTACTCACAAATATTTGACTGAAGCAATAGTACATTTTTCATTATAAATCAAGTAAAGAATGAGAGTTGAGTAAATCTGATTGTCTGTTCTTTCCGTGGTGTTGCAATCCCTATGCAACCAATGTCCCAACAAGCAGAAGAGAATTTGGCTGGCCCACTCACAGCAATAATGGAAATGTGATACAGGCTGTTGATTCTGATAAGAACTTAGCAGATGGGTGTACCAACACACAGTGTGAGCATCCTTGGAAAGTCCTCTGCTCCCAGCAGCTGGAACTGTACCACCTCGTGACTCAGTGTGGGAGCTCCAGAACTCTGGAGCTCACTAGCTGGGGTCAAATCTTAGCTCTGCCGCTTGCAAGATGTATGGCCAGGGAGAAGTTAATTAACCTCTCAGTTTCTTAATCTACAAAATAGGAATAATAAATGGGTTTGTCGCAAAGATTAAATTAGTATTTGAAAAACATTTGGAATAGTACTTGGCGCGTACTGCTACTTAATAGTCGTTAAATAAACATTGTAATAACTTTGGCATTTATGATTATTTCCACATGCAGATATAAAGACAATCTCCGTTTTCACTGTACATCCTCTGCCAGGAGAGTTAAATAAAACAAATTTTCAGAAAGATCTTTTAAAATTCGATGCTGGAGTAACTGACCACTAAGGAACATTATACTTGCATTATTTCTTTAGTACCCAGATAGTAAATAAAAATGTATTTGGATTTGAGAGTATTTTAGAAATGCAAAAACCGCATCTATTGGTATTTCCTAGATATCCAAAAGGTTCCTAATTAAAGAGTAAGGCAATGTCCATTTAATTATTTTAGGAGCTAAAAATTTAAATCGCAAACATATTAACAATTGTGGTCACACGAATATAGTATAAGCAACTTGTATTATGGAGGGGAAGATCCCTAAAACAAAAAAATTTAACTCGAAAAATATTCCAACTTCTCTCTATATAAGGTAAATACTACAGAAGATAATAAAAAGCTGTGTTGTTGAGTTTCATTTGGTTTCACTAATTTTTAATAATGTAAGCATTGAGACTTCCTAGAGCATTGGTTTAAACCAAGTCCCAATTACCCTTTTCCAGTCCTAGACTAATCATTGTCTCACATGAACTATCAATATGCCCAAGCCAAAATGTGTCCAGCATCCATCATAGGCCTCTATTTAGATATAAATCAAAACACTTGTAAGGGTTGAGATTTCATATGCTCATCTGGACAGGAGATGCACGTATCATAGGTATCTCCTTCACAACCATATGTGATTCTGGAACACCAGGCTTGTCCTTGAAAAGGGGCTCGTCAATTACTCTGACTACAGTAGCAATTAATTCTTACCCTTACGTGGACCTTGGTCATCACTAAGTCTGGTCACTGTGATCCTACTGCATTTCCTCAAGTAGATACGAATTTGCTTTGTGTATCCAATGCATTCCGAACTCTATCATGAATTATTTGAATACTTTATAAAAGCATTTGGGAAAAAGGCTGACAATGAGAACTTTGCACTTGAAAATTATTATACTATCTTAAGAGATTCTATTCTAGAACATTATCCACACTTTCCCACTTTCTTTGATTTGGAGAAGTATCTCAAGAGAATGATATGAACAGAAAGCCTCCATTATTGTTGTGGAAGGTATGAGGAAAATGGTCTGAAACAAAAGGCGAGATGAGAAATTAAGTACTTGATTTTTTGTCACCAAGGAAGTTTTTTTAAATATCAAAGTTGTCCTCTACTATATGAATGTCTATACCACCCACTCACTTTGTGAGATGTCACTGAAAAGCCTTGGGTTTTAAAAGCTGATGGTATCAGTGATGCCAAAGGGTCAATTACTTTAAGCGCCAGAAGCTCCTTTCTCTTTCTCTTCTAGTCTCTCCCCCTCCCCCTTTTTTTATCTTGTTCATTTCCTTTCTTCTAATAAGTACTGAAAAAGAGGCATCTACAACACAACTCTGGCACTGGCCCACGCCCCAAGAACCTTCGGATTTAGCAACGGTCTGGGAGTCGGGAAACATTCTAACAAAAAAAAACAGACCAGCTTTCGCCTAATTCCCCAGGTTTCCTTCTTCAAGCGATCTTGGTCTGAACTCGCGAGCGACAACGCCTTACAGAGCCCGGCCCCACGCCAGCCACAGGGCCGATTCCCAGGCCACCCGGCCAGGAGGCGCTGCGGGCCAGTCCCCCGGGGCCACTGGCAGCCGGCGCCCAGCCCCTCCCCACCCCCACTGTGGAGGCCAGCCCAGCCGCGAAGCTGAGTTCTGCACCGCCCGCCGGGGTTACTCTCGGTCATTCCGCTGCACCATCTCGCCCCAGCTTCTTTCTTCATCTGTGCCCTCCCTGAGGCTGCTCCAAGAGACAAGCAGCAAAGGGCAGGGAGATGGGGGACGGGGGAATAGGCACCTCGGCTCTAGGTTTCCGCAGGCTCTCCTTCTAAGTCTTCTGTTTTTCAAAGGAACAAAACTCGTCCCCACGCCCCCACCCCGCTGAGCCAGGTACACCAGCTCGGGTGAGCGCACAGAACCATCCGCAGGACTTACAAGTCAAACAAAGCCCCTGAGGCCTCAAGTGAGCAATAGCTACGGACCCCGTTTGGGACACCTCCCAGTCGAGTTCTTGGGGAACAAGAACGCCTACTCCAGTCCGGGGACGCACGGGGCCGATCACCAGGTCAGAGCCCAACTTAGACCAGCTTCCTAAGAACGGAATAGGGACTAAGTGCTGGCATTCATCCCTATGGGCGCCGGCAGACCTGCAGCCAGAGGGGTTTCTAGCCAGCTCAGAAGCTTCCAAACAAAGGGAAGCACTCTGTGTGGGACCTGCCACGCTGCCCACTCCGGCAGCAGTGCCCCCAGCACGACCAGGAGCCCCCCCATCCCACTGCGCCCTAGGTATTGCACCCGAGGCTCCACGCCCAGAGATGCTCCCTGGGCTCCACTGCAGGGCGAGTCCGGAGCGCAGCAGCGCCGGGCCTTTGGGTGGCCGAAGCGCGTCCTAGGACGTTCTCCCTGCATTTACAGCACCCCGCACCATTTGCGTTGCAAGAGATGGGGATGTGGGGGTTCGGACTAAACTCCCCGCAACCTAGCGCTTCCCAAAGACTCCTCGACCCCACAACAAAACAATAACGCCTAAGTCACTGGAGAGCCTCTTACCTGTTTTCCACTTTTGTGTTTGCGTCTCTTTTCCCCACCCCTTGAAAAACCCTTCCAGAGAAGGGGGAAAACAAAAAACAAAAATAAAACCGGAAAAAAAGAAAGAAAGAAAAAGGAGCAAAGGCGCCGGGAGAAATTGGCTCCAGTGACGCTGGTCCTGCGGCGCCTCCTGCCCTGCCCACCTGCGCCCGGGGAGAGAAGTGTCGACTCGGCTTGTCCCGGCCCCAGTCACTCTCCCTCGGAATTACCGGGCTTTTGCCGCGACTAGTTCCTTTTATAGATTCGGCTGTGCTGAGCGCAGGGGTTACTATCGGTCAAAGCCTGTTCGCTTTGCCTCCTTCCCCGCCCCCTTTCCCGGCCTCTGTTTTTGTAGTTCAGTCACTCAGCAGAAAGCACGTGGAGCCGCGCCCCGCCCCTTAAATGGGCGACGTCCCGCGGCTCCCCGCAGGACTGCGGGCGATGGGTGGAAAGCCGGGGGTGCTGCCGGCATCGCCGCGTCCAGGGTCTGCGCCCCCTGTCCCCGCCCAGCCCTGGCCTCCTAGGATGAGAAGGAAACGCGGGGCTTGGAGCTGTGCGGGACACTGTCTCTGTCATCCACGTTCCGGGCAGCCAACAGCATTAGTGGAAATCGCTTCCTCTCAACCCGTGCTTTTCAGCAATGTTTTTTTCTTTTGTTAGTTGACTCAGTCATTAGGATTGGACGGAGAGAGAAAGTGAGGCTGAAAACCTGCCTGACACCAACCAGTTAGTCTTTCTTTCCTTTCAAAAGCCTAAAGTATGGGAGAAGGCGGACAGTCCTCTGGATAATTGACTTTTTGTTTTCCTCCACAAACCCTGATTTTGGTATTCAATAGGCAAGCTACTGCCTTTGGGACTCCCAGCCTGGCAGGACCAATGAAAAGCGTCTTGCTGCTCTTCTTAAACTGGGGTGAGGGGGAAGGGAGGACAAATAACGGAACCATGTGGACCAGCCCCCTTTTTATTTTCATTGTATTGGTCAGCATCCCAGTGATATATACACGGGGCTTGTATTTTGGCTCCTATAGATTAGCAAAGTGCAGCTAGAGAATCACAATCACGTAAAATTATGTAACCATCCAGATAGATTTCCAACTTCTTCCTCTAACTTTGGCTTTGACAATCAGAAGCAAGGCTGCTCATAACATTCAAGGGACAGAGGCAAGATTTCAAATGGGGGCCCATAAATCAAGCCAACAGACTGTAAAATAAATGTCTCCTACCTTGACAAAGATACCTTGGAAGCAACCCAGAAGGGCAAGTTCATGTTCAGACTCCTCATAGTTTGACCTTTTGGTGGAACAGGACAGCCTGCCCCCAGACCCTTTCTCTTCCCATCTTTAGCTCCATTATATTCCAGAAGAACCTCCACTGTGTGCACATGGACCCCCAGCTGCATAAGCTCCCTTCATGGGAACCGTCAAGGCTACAACTGGAACCCAGGTACAAAAGCCACTGGTTGTGTCAACACTCCGGACAGACTCAGTGAGGAAGCCCATGCAGAGCCTGCAAAGTACACTTAGGAGCCTTCGGACAAGGAACTCTGGGGTCCCAGCACTCTGGTGTCCTGGCCCTGTGGACTGCTCATCCTTAGGAAGAGATGGAGTTGGAGGACAGCCAGAGGCAAGCCACCTGGCTCAGGTGCCAGGAGAGAGGTTCTTCTTGCCTGGGTCAAAGAACAATCGTAGCCAAGAGACTGGGGTCAAATTTGAGTGAAACACATGATCCATAACTTTTTGCCTCCATGTTTTCATCTGGAAAATGGAGAAAATATACATTCTCTCCGTGCCTCACAGGAGTTTTCTGAAAGTGAATTTTGTTTATTTTAAACTCCTTGAAAGAATGGCACTATAAACAAAGAGGGTGTTATTTGCTGACTATTAATGTCATTTTCAGATATCAGCCATGGCCTATAAAAATTTTCCCATGGCAAACTTTTAAAACTTCAGGGCTAGCAAAGAGTTAAAAGTAGTATCTCTGGACCTCTAGAGCTAAAGGAAAGCTCCTGGAGCAAGTGTTACTATTCCAAGTGTGATTTGGGGGAGTGATTAGGTCTCCCTGACTCTCTATTCCCTGCACCCCCACCAACCCACCTATCACAGTGTTTAAAATTCCACCACCAAATTTATTGTTTTTGGAATTTTAAAGGCTATGGTTCCCAAGAGCACCCCTACTAAACTAATCCCTTAGATTATTTTATTGGGAAATGAGCAATAGGAAGTCTTTACAAATAACAAAAACATAGGATGCTGGAGAAAGGAGGTGAGCCCAAGAAGATGAAAGCCCCAGAGAGAGGATAGCCATTGATTCTAAATACATAAATCAGTGGCCCCAAAGCCAAGCTTGATCATTTTTAGCTAAGAAAAACCGGTGGTATCAAGACCCTGCTCACCCCTACAATGAATACATGGATATACTACAATGTTTGAAACCTGTTTATTAGTCTCATTGATTTCTACCAATAAAAGAGCCCAAGAGGCTATGTGATTTGGCCAGGTGATGTAGGAACACAAGTCTGCTGACACCAAGCCCATACTTTGCCAGGGTGACAAAAATACTGAATTCCAAAAGTTAGAGCCTAAGAGAACGTGTCCCTTGAAGAAGTTTGCAAGTGTGAATTCTCTCCCTTAAATGTCAGAGATTGATTTTTTTCTTGAGTATGGTTTAGTGAGCTTTTCCCCAAGTTTTGCAATTCCTGCCAGTAACACCAAATCTGCACCCTATGCGGCCCTCTCCAAATATGTAGGAAGGCCCTTCTTTGTTACTGCTGCTCTGGAGAATCTGATTCTGTAAATGTAGCCTGAGGGGCCTAAAGTTCTAGTCTGAAATGACCCTGGCATCTTCTAATCAGGGAATCACCCTTCAGGCAGTTGTGACCTTGGAGACCCTGCTAGAGATCGTGGAGCTACAGAGAAGCTCAATTTTATCATTCCATTGAGACTTTCAAATTATGGATTATCTAAAAGGCTTTCTTGGCGGTTGCTTTGATATATAGTATCTGTTAACTGGTCTACATAAATGTACATATACACATTGTTGAAAATATAAATGATTCCCACCACATACGTATTTTTGGTTGGTATGTATTCTGTTTTGTTCCTGAAAACTCTGAAAAAATAGAGTATTACAGGAAGTCAATGAAGAACAAAAAGAAAATATTCTAAGAATAACTTTTCAAGCTGAATTTGTTATAATTAAAAAGACCTAAGAGCTGGATTTTTTTTTTTTTTTTTGAGAATTCCAGGAAAATGAGAGGTGCCTCCAAAAAGAAAAAAAAAAGTAATCCTTTCATATACGGAGGGAAAAAAAAGGACCTACAGTTCATGTCTGAGTCAGTTTAATTCCAATACATGGTTAGACACACAAACAAATCTTCAAGCAATTGATGTTTAAATTTTTTTTTTAAATGAGGAATTGCCATTATTTGTGGAGTAAACTATGTATTGCACAGGTTCTCTGTACCTACGAATTCAGTTTAATTAGACCAATGCAATTCCCTTCTGTATTAATGTGACCGCTATGACATCTAAGCAAGATTCAAAACCATTACTGTTGTTGGATTTGAGTAAGATGTGTTCTTTGTCACTGGGATGAACAAGTTAGCCGGGCTGATAGACAGATATGTGCCCCTGAATTACTAGTTGATCAATGAGTTATAATTCTTTCTTAAAAGCCATCCTTCCCGCCTCCCTCCCTTCACACTCTCCTTCTTGTAAGAGCCAAACTGCTGGAAAGATTTCATCTCTCCTCCCTCCCTTTCATTCCTTCACCAGCCCATTACAGGCAAGCTCTTGCCCCTTCCACTCTGTCCGTTCTGTCCAAATTCATTAGTGACCTCCTTAAAAAGAGATAGGCATGTGAGCTTTCTTTTTTATCAGTATAGAAAACAAGACCATTAATTGGTACCGCTGATGACCTCCTTTTAGTCCTTAGGCTACCTGATCGCTGGTATCTGACACTATTGACCACACCTTCCTTCCTGAAACCAGTTGTTCTCTTGTATTGCGTGAATCCAGTTCTCTTCTGCCTCTTCTGCCTCTTTCACGGCTCTTTTTCTGACTCCTCTTTCCTTATATATATTTCCCTTTATACTGGTTTTTCTCTGTCTATTTCTACATGCTCCACTCCCGTGGCTTCACTTAAACTCTATGTCGCCAGCTCTTACCTCCTCCCTGAGCTCCTGGACTGTGTTCCCTAATTACAGTAGAATACCCAGCAGGACCAGTGGGGTGCTGGAGTCAGCTCACTCCAGCTCAGAGGAGCTGACTGTGTATATCTCTTCCCACCTCTGCAGTAAGTGACTTCCATGGGGCTAGTTTAAAATCAGCCA
Organism: Rhinolophus hipposideros; assembly: GCF_964194185.1. Taxonomy (NCBI): domain Eukaryota; kingdom Metazoa; phylum Chordata; class Mammalia; order Chiroptera; family Rhinolophidae; genus Rhinolophus; species Rhinolophus hipposideros. Next base: position 59,036,568 of record NC_138057.1, read on the forward strand.
GTGGTAGGAATATTTACACCACTGGAAATCTGATACAAGTGGGGCTTTCTTTTATTTTTTTGGAAAGCCAGCTAACATTTACCAGCAAAACACTGAACGAGACGTTCTGCCGATAAACCCCAAACCAATTTTTAATCTTCCCTTTATGTCTCTCTCCTCCAGCTGCATTTTATTTATCATTTCATTTAATGACATCATCATCCACACATTAACTGTGGGAAATCATAGTCACCCTTGCTTAACTTTTCATCTCTGTGTCCCCATCGTTTCCTTCTCATTCTAAAAAGCACCAATGTCGGGTCAGTCAAACATATCTCTTAAAGCTGCCCCTTCATCTCCACCCCCACTGCTTAAGCCCAAGCCAAAGGCCTGTGCTTCTGTACTGCAGTAACCTCCAAACTGCTGTTCCGGCCTTTAGTTTCTTCCCCTTTCTATTTATCTTCCCTAACACCATGGAGTAATTTTTGCTTTGGGGAGAGAAACCCTAAGCAAACCAACACAAAACCAAAAAATAATCATATCTTTTCCCCCCTCTCAACACTGCCTATGGTTCTCCATTGCTTACAAAGAAAAAATACCCTCAAAATTCCTTAAGAATACCTACAAACACCTTTGCAAGCATGACATTTGCAGGCCTTTGGAGCCTAATTGTAGGCCCTGCTTCCTCTTTAATTTCCCCACTCCTATCTTACCTTTACCCATGCCCCTGTCCGCAAACTTTCCACATCTCTGCACATGTAGTTCACATTGCTTGGAAATCGTCATCTCCACCCCTCTCCTCCTGTGTAAGAATACACACTGAGAGAGATGGATAGGATTAAATAACGAATCCATGTGCCACTACTCTAGAAGCAGGAGGCAAAAGGGACCGAGAAGAAAAGGAAGAAAAAGGATATAGAAACCACTTCCTTCATTAAATAGAAAGTATGGGATATAGGGTAGGGGAGAGAGACAGAGAGAGGGAGGAAAGGAGGGAGGAGAGGATAAGACGGGGGGGGGGGGGGGGGGGGGGCGGGGGGTGGAGAGAGAATTATTACAGATAGATATTTTTTTAAGTACTGAAATTAATATGCAAATAATACCCTCAGCTCAGATCCATTAGTAAGTATAGCAATAGATTCACAGGGGAAACAGTGCCCTTAAGTTTGAAAAGAAAATAATTAGACTCTGTGGATTAAAAGAAATCAAGCATTTATTATAACAGAAATGAGGTGTCTACATTCTTCTCTCCTTATTCAAAGTGCTTTTTTGATACTTATTAAGAATCCATATTCCTGGCCATGATTTCTGGGATGAGGAACTGTTTATATTTTAGCCAGGAGCTTTCTTTCTCTCTGACATATTAATAAGAGAATAAGTCATTAAAAAAAAGGAAAGAAAAAAAAAGAAATCCTAAAAAATGTTCCAGATTTCCCTTTTCTCTTAGGCCCCTAGAAAGGCAAGCCTCTCTTTTTCTCCTTCAGTATTTTGGGAAGGATTCCTTCAGAAGTACATGGTCTTCCCTTTATTATCCTCCCCCTCTCCAGGGGTCTTGTGGTGCTTTGACCTGGACTTGTACAGTACTCTCTACCCTTCTGCAATTGTCTAGACAGAATGAATGTTTTTACCTCCTCAAAGACTAACTGTCCGGATGTGCTGTGACCATGTCATGGGGGCAGGCTTTTATTTCCCTTCCTTGTTGCCATGCTTCTGGTAACTGATTTTGTCCAGTGAAATCTGAGCTATTTCTTAGCTGTTTACATGTCCCAGAAAATCACACGCACAGAATCACCCACAAGGATGTAAATTAGTGGAGAATGGGCTCCATTCCTAGAGGGCTGGGGTTTCCCACAGAGCTGACCCTAAAGCTGGTTTCCTCTTGATGGACTCCATTACCCAGCCGAGTTTGTTAGGAAGTCCACACATCTGTCTACTTGGTTGGGGGTGGGCAGCCCTGGACACACTACTAGAATGAGAAAAGAAAGCTAAATTGAGGGTCTAGTCCTAAGACATCTAAGGAAATAAAATCAAAGAGAAGGAAATGAAGATCATAAAAACAAAGGGTGTTGGTGGCATGTGAATTGGCCCGACATTCTGGCAGACGACTCAGCAATATGTATTAAGAGCCTTTGACCCACTAATTTTACATGAAGGAATTTATCCTAAGGAAATATCCAAACACATGGTCAAAGACTTAATGTTCAAAATGTGTGTCACTATGTTATCTGCACGAGTGAACACTTTATAAATACTTCATCACCTAACAGCATGAAAATTTTAAAATAAACTCTGGTAAACTCATATGACAAAACTCTATGTAGTCATTAAAAATATAAATAATGTTTTCAAAGGTAGTGATATGGGAAACTGCTTATGATAAATGTTAATTGAAAACAAAAGCAGAGCTATGGTTACATCTATATATGATTTATATTTGGTAAAAATAATTGCCAGTATATTTATAATCTTTTTCATTGAATATATGTGCATAGGAAAGGATCCCACCTAAGGTTAATAGCTATTTTCTGTGGATGGTAAGATAAGAAGTGAATTTTTTATACATGTCTGTATTTTACAAAATTTCTAGGATAAACATATGCTATTTTTTAGCTAAGAAAAATGGCATCAAGAACAGCATTTGTAGATAAGTAGAAGGAGGGGATAGTTTACAACTGCAGAAAGGCAAACCATAAATTACCACATGGAAACAGTAAACCCTAACATATTTTAGAAGAGTATATACACAGTAATGAAAAACAGAAGAGAATGTGGAGAGATGAAAACGATTAAGACAGCTAGAACTTTTTGGTGACTGGTTTATAAATTGTAATAAAATAAAATAAAGTGAGAGGATTTTAAACTTATCCTAGGGGTCCACTGCTAAGTGAAAATTCCTTATTTGTATGACATATCTGTGTGTCTTTCTGTATATTACTTCATCTGTCTATGCCTCAGTTTACTCCTCTTTCAAATGGAGGTAATAGTAGAATCTACCTTACGGGTATTAAATGAGTTAGTACACATGAAGCACTTGTACTGTGCCTGGCATATGGTAGATGCTCCATAAATGACAGCTGTTGTTATTATTATTACCAATTATTACCATTACTATTATTACTATTATCCCAAACAACAAAAATGTTCCTCAATGCCCAGCAACAACTTAACAAATGTGACTCCTTTGCAAAAATCCAATTTGTAAATTTTTAAATTGATGTTTTCAATTAAATTAACCAGTAAAGCCACTTGATCAGCTTGGAGTCAAATACAAATATGATCATATCTCTTTTTAATCTTTTGCTTAATTACTCAAATCCCTACTTGCCTCTTAGCAGGAAGTCCGATACGTCTTTCTTAAGGTTCCCCTCACAATCTCTCTCCCCCAGAATTGCCCAAGAGCCTTGGGGGCTTCCACAGAGATCTAGAAAGGCCAATCAGGCTCAACCAATTGCTCTCACTAGCACACGACAATCCCACTGAAGATTGGTGCCTCAAAGTCCCAAAGTCACGGCTGGAATCCTCACCTCAGAGCAGCCTTCATCATACCTTGCTTTCGGTATGATGCAAAGTTTACGCATTTTCGTTTTTAATCAGAAGTTGCACACTGGCAGCCCACGGATACATCCAGCTCTCTGACAAGTGGTTTGGGCTAAAGTGTATTGACATTTTATTTGAAATAGTTGACAAGATTGGAAATATCAGACAAAACTCTTTATTTCTTGCTTCTATTGAAAAGGTGGAGTACCTGACCACACGAGGCCTATTCCCACATAGGAACAATTGTCTGATGCTGAAAAGAGGTTCTTCTTGATGGAACATGCCCTTGCAGCTTTGCCCAAGTCCCCCACTAACCCTTCTTTTGCTTAAACAGCCTGACTTTCTTGTCTGCACTACCTGCCGGGCCCCGATAGGCTTCTGAGTTTTGTGGCCTTTTGGCCTAGAAGTTCTTGGGGCAGCGAGGCGAGCTGGAGACTCTAGTGTGTCACACACCCCGAGAACGTGTTGGGAGAAGTGGCTGAGCGTGTGAGTGTAGTAGGCAGTGAATTACCCACATCTTGGTGAAACTTAAACTTAGCTGAGGGACATTTTAAGATATAGCTAAACTCTCATCTCTGCTGAAAGATCGTAACCTTGAGTTTCTACTTTGGCTAGTTTGAATTTGAATGTTAAGGCACACCACAATGACTGTAACCAAACACAACTTGAGTCACAGCACAATAAAAGGCATGAGGACCTCAAACAACAACACCACTTTCTCAAGAATCTTACCCTTCGTTTGTATCAAAGATCTAGTAAAATCAGCAGGGAAGAGTCAAAGACGGCAGAAGAAACACTCTTTTGGTAACTAAAAAGGAGACCAGAGAATACCTTCAAATCCATAAGAACCCAAAGTTTGATCCAAGACTCTCTGTTTATTGAATTAAACCCTGGAGATAAACCAAAAAAGCAAGATTTAAAAAAAAAAAACAAAAACAGGCAGCACTCCACTGGGGGGTGGGCAGTAAGGCAAAGATGGGGAAGGGATGGATTAGAAAAACATGTGAGCAGCTGGGGAGAAAAAAGCATTCCCAAAGGAATCTCCAGTGTGTGGAAGAGAGTTCTGGATGGCCTAAGGTTGAATGAGATAATAACAATTATTTCTTCTGCAGACAATTTGTTTGTCAGCTTATATTTCCACGAAATGACCAGAATGTCATATACAATATGATACAATGAAAACTAAATGTGCAGTTTCACACTCTTCATTTTCTTAAAACCATGCAAAGGCAAACAGAAATGTGAGACTTTGAGACTTCAAGGAAACTGTAGAGTCATAGTAATTTGATTCTAAAAACAGATGCTTGACAAGAAGTTATATTTAAATCAACCATCAAATCTATCAGTACATAATTTCTAAATTTAGTAATAGATAACCTTTCCATTTTACCCTCCCAATCACAATACGCATAAGACCATACTTTATACTAAGCAAAATACATTATTTGATTTTTAACCCTATGAACACCTTGAGGTTATGTTCCTTCAGCCCAAGAATTACATTTTAAATATCAAAGATTACTTCTCAACAATGAGGAATAGTGGTAATAACCCACACATATTGGAAGGTGGGAAGTTAAACAGTGAAAATAATACTGCTGGTCCCAGCAGTCCTAGAAATATGCAGCTAAATGCTCTCTTTTATAATATATTTGTGCAAGATACTTTGGGGAGGGGGGGGGTGCATGACATTTGAATAAACCTGTTTTGACTTGAGAAAATTTTATCATGGTCTAAAATTGAAACCTTCAAACTTTGCATGGGTTTTTGTAAAAATCAAAATAAAGTTTAAAAATATATATATACATGCTCATAGTCAAATGTTCAGATTATAACAAAGGTATAAAGATAAAAAGAGTATGAAAAAAGTATACGACGATGAAAAGTGGGAATCCCGATATGCCCACTACACAGAGAGGGCTTGTCAATGTGTCCGGTGTACGTTTTTCTGGGATTTTTTTCTATAAATAAATATATGTTTAGACCCATACTTCTCATTTTAAAAAGAAGTTTCATGCCATATATGCTATTTGTAAGCTATTATTTCACTACCTATTATGGACAATTTTCCATGTAAACAAGTATAGGTTTATATCATTTTAAATGGATGTATAATATTCCATTTTGCATATGTATCCACTTGAAACCCAATCCCCACAAATAGACATATAGTTTGTATCTTTTCTTACAACCATAAAATATGTAGCCATGAACATCCTAGTATTATCTTTGTACGCATGCCCAAAGATTCCTTAGAATATACATTTTTGATACATACAGCTAAATTACCTTCCATAAAGTTGGCACCAGTGTGAACAGGGTATGAGAATACCTAGGGTTTTCTTTTTTTTAATTATCATAGAGTAAAATTTACTTTTTTTTTCGTTCAGTGTCAAGTTCTATGAATCTTAACACATATACAGATTTGTTACCACCCCCATAATCATGATACAGAACAGTCTCATGACTTTTCCACACCTAAACTCTTGGCACCCACTAATCTTGTCTCTTGTAATTACGTGTCTTGTCAACAATGTCATATAGATGGAATCATATACTATGAAATCTTTTGGGATTGACTTCTTTCTCTCAGCATAATGCTGAGATTCATCCAAGTCGTATGTATCAATAGTTCTGACGGTGTTTTTTTTTTTATTGCTAAGTAGTATTTTTTTTTTTGGATATACCACAGTTTGATTAACCATTCATCCACTGAAGAGCATTTCTCCCCAAGTTTTTGTCAGTTATGAATAAAGCCACAGTAAACACATTCGCATACAGTTTTCTGCATGTGTCTGAATATAAGTTTTCATTTCTCTAGCATAAATGTCCAGGAAAAGATCACTAGGTCATATGGTAGGTATATGTTTAACTTTATAAGAAACTACCAAATTGTTTTCTCGGGTGATTGTTCCGTTTTGCATTCTCACCAGCTATGAGAGTTCCAATTGTTCTATATCTTTGTTAACATTTGATATTGTCAGTATTTTTTCTTTTAGCTATTCTAATAGGTGTATATTCTAATAGGTGTGTATATTGGTATGAATACGCCTAGTTTTTCATCTTCCTATCAACATTTTATCAGTCTTTAAATTATGTCCAATCTAGCTTATTTTTGTTCTGATTTATATATTATTTGATTACCAGTAAGAATGAACACATTTTCACATGTATGTCCACGAATTTATCTTGTTCTGATTTATCTAACACTTATTAAACCAAGCGTTTTAACTCCTTGACTGTTACATGTGTTGGAATATTTTCCCCAGATTGTCATCTTTTTATTTTTATTTTTTAACTTTGTTAAATCTATAAATCTTTTCCTCTAGGGTTTCCGGCTTTAATGAAATGGAGCCTCCTCCATTTCAGTATTAAAGAAATACTCAATCAGATGTTTTCAAGTGCTTTTTAAATTAGTAAACATTTAATTTTTTTACTAGTCGCCTTCACCCCAGCCTAATGAGGGGAGGCTCTGAAATAGGATAAGGGTCAGGACAGTCAGTTTATTCTCATTGTTTGAAAACTGAAACTTCTTTCCAAAACTGTTTCTCTATCAGCGGGGATCAGTTTTACACAACTACAGCAAAACATTATGTAAAATGTTCTGCTGAGCTTTAAAGTGAAAAGGCCCAGCTATTTCATGGGTAGGGAGATTGTCCTGAGGAAGGACAGAAGGGAGGGTGGAAAGAGATTATCCCAGCACAACTCCGCTAAGTATTCCATCTCCCTCAGAAATCAAGAAAATGACCTTCCTAAAAATCAAGAGTTAATTACTGCAAGTCCTGATTTAAACTTCACACACCCCAAAGTACAGTTTTAGTGAGTAAATAGGATTAACGCTGAGTGAAGCAGAGACCACCCTAAAGGTGATGAGAAGGGTAAAGGTAGAGGCAGAAGGCTCCAAGAATGGGGGTTCAGTGTTGGGAAACACCAAGGAAACAAACCAGAAAGGAGAAAAAATTAATATGCAAGAGAGTAAACTGCACGAGGGAAAAGAACATAGTAAAGAAAAAACTAAGAGTGAGAGAGGATTCTGTCAGGATCTGCCACAAAGCAAATGATTGGATATTAATGCACTGAGATGGTACGCTCCATGACAAAGGCAGAGAAGACAAAAGAAGTTGAGGTGACTGAGCCTCACTGAGCCAGGTATCCTTGCTGAGGTCAGAGGTCAGCAACTGTTTGGGGAAAGAGTTATGGTTGGAGCAAAAGCAGAATTTGTAATCAGTTGTAATTTTCACTCTCTAGTAAAATCAACTAATGGTTTGTCTCTATTTTATAAACAAATTATTTTCAAATGAATCCCATTTTTAAAGACTGTTTAAGAAGTTCCAATGCTCATGAATTATGTCAAAAATTCCAACCTCCTTTCATGTCCAGATTAGGACCAACATATCCTCCTACAATTTCTGCACACCTGCCTACCTGGTAGAATGAAAAGAGAGGGTTTCATGACTGGCCCTGAAAATAAGTGCCTCATTTGCATATATGTTTTATAGTCAACATCATCATCACTAGAGTGGTTGCTCAATTCACATGTTAGTGTCAGCTCATCATCAAATAGTCAAATGTTTATAAAGTGTCAACAATTTATGCAAACAAGCCAAAAAGAGTGAAAAGATTGAGAAGATTATTAGGATAATTAGAGCCAAAAATAAAGTTCTTTACATAGCTTGAAGACAGAATCTCTGAATGCCCATAATCATCTCATGATAGTAACATTTGCTTTAGGCCTTTCTTTTCTCAGTAAATATTTATGGAGGACCAGCTCTGTACCACACACTGTGCTATATGTACCATGCCTTGAAGGAGCTCACAGCTTCATGAGGCGAGATGGAAAGCAGTTACAGTATTACCTGAAACAAGCTATTGAGAAGGGATAAGCCATGTGTTGAGGAAGCACAAAGAAGCAACAACCCAGCCTGAAAACTCGGAGAAAGTTTCAGGAAGTTGACATTTGAGGTGAGTCTAAAAAAGCTGAGGGCTTCTCTAAACTTAGATGGAAGAAGAGCTTTCCAGGAAGGGTATGTAAAAACATAAAAGCACAGGAGGTCAGCAAATCAGGATGGGTGCCCAGAAAGTCACCTGTTGTGGCCGAAGTCCAGGGAAGTTGCTCAGTCAGAGGAGGCAGCCCAAAAGGTAGAAAGGTTGGCCAAGGCCAGCTAGGGAAGGACAGAGAAGTCATGCCGGAAGCTTAGATTCACTGTGGCCCTTCCACTTTTTTTTCCTCTTTCAGTTTTATTGAGATATGATTGACATACAGCACTGCGTAAGTTTAAAGTAGATAGCATAATGACTTCACTTACATACATTGTGAAATGATTACCACAACATGTTTAGTCAATATCCATCATCTCACATAGATTTTTTAAAATGTTTTATTCCTTATGTCCCCTGCTCTTCTAACTTGGCCTGAAATATGCTTACAGTTAACAATGCTCCTTTTTTCATTTGCCACGTGGATGGAAACATCCTTGCTCAGAGTGATTAAGTGTGAACACTCTGAAACCGAATGGTCTGGTTTCAAATCCCAGCCTTGACCTTTCAGATGGTGAGTGACCTTGGCCTAGTTATTTCCTGCCTCCGTGCCTTGGTTTTCTCATTTATGAAGTGACGATAATAATAGTACCTGCCACGCAGATTTTTGGTAAGGATTAGTGAGTTAATACAGTACAAGTACTTGGAACATAGTTGATAGTCAGCATTCAATATATATTAGATTAGATTGTATTGGCATATTCAGAAATTAATATTGCTCCTATGGTATGTCTAATACCACTGATAAGCACAATGGCAGAACCCAATGGCATATGCTTTTAAAAGTTTCTTTTCCATCATGTGCCTTCCCACTGAACCTCAGATTAGACCACATGTGATTTTTGTTTTCTTTCAACAGCCATGCTGGGAGCCCCCTGCCCCCACTCCCAGGACAACATCCTTCTTTAAAAACGCCTTCTGAAGCAGAGCAGCACGTTGCTATTGTCAGACTGGTCTTGTGTGATCACTGTCCCACTGTCAGCCTGGCTGCTAATCAGAAATAAATGGGCAATTCACAGCCCGTTGAGCTGTGCCACCCAGAGCACAGCCTGGACCAGGAGAGGCCACTAACTAGGAGAAATCTCAGCCTGGGGCTCCCCGATCATGTCACTGTGGAGAAGAACTTTCCACTCTCCAAAGCAGCGACCACCATGATATCACACCTCCACTGGAGGCGATCCATTTAACTTTCTGAAACAGCAATCTGCCAAGTCTGTGGGGAGTGAAATAATAAAAAGGTGTCAGGAATAAAGCACAAGAGAGAAATCTGAGGCCAGGCACAGAATAAGCTGCAAGACCCACTTTCAGGTTCCTTCCAACCTAATTACAAATGAATGTCATTAGTTGCCAGTTTGGCAAAGTGTGTTTTATGCTGAAATTTACCATCTATGATGAACTCAAGAAAAGTATAGCGGATAAAGGACAATCAGACATCAATTTGAGAGCTGTGTCTCAAACATTTAAGATTAGTCCCAAAGTGGACATTCATGTAAAAGCTGTGACTGACTCTCCTCTTCAATTCCAGTGTCTGGCCATAACCTGGCATTTTCGCCAAGAGCACTGTACGCGAACACGGATCCCAGGCCTACGGCCACTTTCTGAACGCCAAGGCAGGAACCACATGATGGGACATGCTCTGGGCCTCCATGTGTCCAACAGCACTTTCTGGAGAAAGAACTCTGGTTATCGTAATATTGAAAAGAACCTCGGCTTTCATCTTGCCCAATGAGGTCATTACAACATGAAAAAAACTGAGGCCCAGAAAAGTCAAGTGACTTGCCCAAGGTTATTGTTAGAGACAGAGCCAGAGCCAGGTATAATTGACTACCAGGCTTTCTGTTCGACAGGTTGTTTAAATCATGTGGATGCCCACAAGCTTATAGCAAACATCGCACAGCTGAATAGCCTAGGTTTCACCCGCCTGTTATTATAGAGTAGGCCACACAAACAAAGTCTCCTAAACATTGTCAGCTCTGCACCTCTGCCTGCTCATTCAAGAATTTAGCCCTCTCCCAAAGGCTTCCCTCCCCAGGGTCTTTTGCTTTGTCCTGCTCAGGGACAGTCTGCAACCCACCAGCACCTTATGAGAGATCCAGCTGTCCTGCCCTAGGTCTGCCCTTACGCGCCACGGCGTTCCTTGCGTTTCTGTAGATCCATCTCTGAGCCAGAATGCGCACTGTGGTCTCGGAGCTGGGGCTGGAGACGAGGTGGGAAAGGAGGGCATAGGACATGTGTCACTCATTGTGTGCTGCCTTTGGTCCCAACGCAGGGCTGTTTATACCTCAGGCCTTCTGTCTTTCATGAGCGCTGGACTCTGGTTACTTGCCCTGGCACCATTCCCATAGAGGCTCACAGCCAGGCCTGAAGACATGAGGCAGAAGTGAGGGAAAAGTTCGAGGTGGTTATCCACACAATTCTTGCCCTTCTGTCCTTCCATGTCTTTATCTCCCCTCACACCTCCGCAAATTCCACTCCACCAAAAGCAAAACAACAGCAGCCAAACAACAACAAAATGGGAGCAGCAACATCCAACCCTCCGCTCAATCACCCAAAAACCAAAAGGTGCCCATGTGTATGTGTTTGAATTTGTACGAAGAGGTCTTTGGAAGGAAGTAATTGCCTGACGCTGAGCACCAGAAGCACCTGAATCCCAGCTCTGGCTCCGCTATTGGAATCAGATGATACACTGATCATGAACTTAAACCACCTGTGAGGTGAAGAAACCTCATTCCTAAGCAACACCTGCCTTCATTTACGTTTTCTCAGAAGTGTGCTGAGAAGGAAATGCAGGTAAGTTCTGTATTTGAAAGACAATTCCAGGGTGTACCAGTGAGAAAGTGGGGAAAGTGAGACAAGAAAAGGAGAAATATCAGTAAAGAGTGTATTAATAAGTAGGTTATTAACTATGAGCTAACAGGGCTCATAGTCAGGAACTTACCTCAGAATCAGAGCCAGGACCAGGGCGGCGTGAATGAGGCCCCTAGGGTGTACAGTCTAAGAGGGCACTCACTCTCAAGATCAGCCACGTTCAAGTCCTGCAAAAGCAGTCAGCCCTTCTCAGAATCACACGCTTGGAGTATGGGAAGACTGGAGCATTTATCGGCTGACTTCCATTTCCCATTGGTTGAGAATTACCCCCTGTCCCGGGGGTACTAATGCCTCTGCACTTCCAGGCTGAGCCTGTTTGAGACTCTGCAAGCTTCTCATGGTGCCAAGAAAGCCCCTAGGTAGAGAAAAAAAAAAGGCAGGTGCTCAGAGTGGAAAGCTGTCCATGCTCTGGAAACTGTCTGCAGCAGCTGCCAGTGAGCATGAGTGGGCAGAGGGGACAAAAGCAGGGCATCAGCTGCATCTGCTACGTGTCCTGCAAGTCCCAACAGTATCTGCATACACAGACACATGCAGGTGTACACAGGCTCATACCTCTTCCCCTTAGTCAGGGCAAGAGAACAACAGCTGTAGAATGTCCTACTTGACTCTTCCCTATTGTAAATTACTTGTGTTCCAGGGAGACTTCATACACACTTCCTTATTATTTAAACCCTTAGGAAGCTGGCCTATTCTTAGTCCATCCTCCTTTCTGCTTCCAGCCTTTTCTCCTCTTCTCTTATGTTCAGAGTAGACAGTCAGTATCAGTACATACTGGTGCTTTCTCTCATTCTTCACATATCATGGGACCATCAGACCCTCATCAACTGGGAGTTTGTTATTGTTCCTTAAATCAGATACAGGGTTCCAGAAACAGTCCTGCTGATGGGTGTGACCATTAGAAAGCACAGTGCGATGGGCATTTCCATTTGATATGGATGATCTTCTTGTATAGTTCAGCAACCATTTTATACCGTTGACTCACATTACATTTGAAATTGACCAAAATATCTATGTCTTCTTTTCATGAACCAACAAGATGTCAATTCTCCCCCATCCTATACTTGTTTAAGACACTGGTTTAGGACTTTCCATTTTTCTTCATTAAAAATCATTTATTAGTTTGGAGCATTATTCCAGTTCACTTTCTTTTTCTTCTTGAAAAAGAAATCTTAGTTTTGATATTCATTGTATTCAATATCTCTCAAAATGTTGTGTAAAAGCATGTACAAATTTCATTGAAGTTATTGATAAAACTGGAGAACAATTCAGCATCCCAACATGCTACTCTATGACTCCCTCGGGGTTGCCTGCAGCTCGTTAGCCACTTGTTTAACTAGCAAAATAATTCTAGTAATGGTAATACCACATGACTATTCCGGTGAGTTTTCTTCATCGTGCTCTCAAGAAAACACTATAACCTTACTGAAATCAAGATACACTGATTTGAAGGAATTTCTCTTTTCTATCAGTGTCAACCCTATCATAAATGAGAACAAGGTTAGTTTAGCATGGCTTGCTCTTAGTAAACTCATGCTGTTTCTTTTGCCATGTGCTTACAAACCATCTGTTTCACCATCTGATGCCAGGGATTGTACCTCCAAGCCACCAGTTTCATGAATAAAAGCTAGATGTATTGTATGCAGAACTACATTTTGTTTTATTTTTATTAATAAGACATAATGGATTTGGGTAAGACTTTGTATATAAGGCATTCGCAAATAAAAATATATATATTAATGCCTTGCTCAGGCCCTGATTTTATCACAACTTGAGAGTTGAGAAAATATAGGGATCTTATGCATATGTGGCCCCCATGGGTCACCATACCATCTTTTTGTGTTTATACAGTGTTTCCCTCGGTGGCCCTCATTGCTCCTACGGTATGTCTAATACCACTGGTAAGCACAATGGCAGAACCCAAACTAGCAGGCATACACAGTGACTTGACACAAATTATTTAATAATTGGTATGGAAAGCAAGGTGACATAATAGAGAAAAGGTAATTCCACTAAGACAGCACCAGCCAAACAGCAACTGCCCTAGTCCAGTATGGGTGCACAGCAAACACTGCCAGTAAAGATGGAGACAGCAGGAAGCAGCCCATATTTTACCCCATCCTTACCCCCAATAGGCAGTGTTATCAATACCGTACTTTGTGTAATGGAACAAAACAAGCCCATATCCCCAAATCCATTTTTTAAAAATCAATAGTAGCCAGCGAAAGTTCAAGGTAAAATCCAGTTCTTGTAGCAGCCATTCGTTTTTATATTTAATGTGTTTTGGATCATGAAGAGCAAGAATTGAAAGGGTGATGGAGAGTGTGAGGCAGCTAACTCATGTCTACCGAGAGCTGATCTGTCTGATGCATGGAGTTTGTGTGTGCGTCCAAATAAATCCACAAGTGGTGGTTTTCCTTTGCATGCCTCACAATCTTATGCTTTAGGAATTTTATATTCCTTTATGTAGAAAGAGTATCATGGTAAATGAAGGCCCTTAAAGTCTTTCTTATTTTTATGTGCCAAACTGTGTTTCTCACACCCTCTTGTCTGCTCTTTCAGGAAAATCCTAATTGAAATCCATGGAATGAGTTCTCTTCAGTTCAGAGTTTATTTATAAAATTTCTAGAAAACCACAACACTGCCTCTCTCCCAGACAGAATATTCCAGAGCAAGTCTCCTCTGTACAGTTCAACTGACTATCATCGCCACACAGGAAACAATTGGAAAGCTATCCCCCCACCAATTCTTAAGCAACTGAGGGTGATGACCAAGAGAAAGAGAAATAAAAGTTGCTTCAATCAGGAAAAATATTTTGAGAAGCATTAGGAAGATGTGAAAAGCCTGGCTCAGTAAATTTTACTTAACCAAAAAAATTCAGAGAAAGAGCTATTTTCATTTGTTTGCTTGCTTTTGTTTAAATCCCCTAATTAACAAGTTGCTCTGTTACCATATAATTCCATTTGCATATCATTCTGGGAAAGGCAAGACTAAAGGGACAAAAACTAGATCACTGGCTTCCAGGGATTAAAAGTAGAAAGAAGGGTTGACTACAGAGGTACAGCACAGGGTACTTTTGGGGGTGATAAAACTGTCCTGCATGTTAATTTTGATGATGGTTGCATGAGTGTATGCATTTTTAAAACCTATAGAACTGTATACTAAAAGGAGTGAATTTTGCCTTATGTAAAAATAAATGAATGTAAAATTTTCAGTTGCTATGCAACGGAGGAGGAAGACCACTGGACTGGGATTCAGGTGACCTCCGTCTACTTCTGCTGGCACTGTAGACAAAAGTTATTTTTGCTTGTATTCTTATCACTAGACATCTTTCTAAAATGACTCTAGGAGATGTGCCTGCCTTAGAAAGCAGAATGTGCAGCGGGGAAATGTCAGCTTTCTTTGTCATGTTTCCATGTCTTCAGGACCTACACATTCCAGGACACAAACAGTAGCAGCGCGACTCTTCCCAGCTGAATGCTCTCCCTTCCTTTCCCCCTCTGGTGCTGTGCACCTCCACAAGCCATCATATTTTAACAGATTTTACTGAAGTGTTAATGCACTTATTTATTCATACATTGCCTGATAAGCAAAATTCGCAATTATATTCTTAGATGCACTTAATGAGTTTCAATAAGCAGGCTCTTGCAACATATGTTGTTTGCAATTACATTCAGCAGCACAGAGATATCTATACGGAGTGGTCCTCCTATGCATTTTCTCTGTGGCTTTCGGCTCTGTCTCTGTCTCCTGTACAAGCTCTTGTACTGTGCAATAGAGTAGGTATCTCAAACAGAGGCTCCAAAGAAAACCTCCTATCATGACGGTCTTTAGTGTATATTTTTAACTGCTGCATCAGGGTGCTCTTTGTAATAACAATTATTTCCTGTTATGCTTTTCCAGGTTTGTTAATGATTTGCCCTCAGCATTTCCATATGCTTAGTCCCAGGGCATTTTTATCTGTTTCACGTCCAGTACCTTCTCTCTTTCACCAGTGTTCTCGGCCTTTAGGTTCTTGGACTACCTGACTGTGATATATTTCATTAGTTTTCCTTATGCAATTTTGGGGATTAAAAAATTCATGAAAATGTGTATAGCTCGGCCATTTAAGCTTCTTATAACTTTTCATTATGTAAACTGGTACACAGTCACTGGATGGTGGCATACTGGCTGACTATAGTTACCAAGTGAAACCTTCGCAGCAGAACCTTGGGGCAGCATGCCTAAACATTGAAAATCTATACAGGAAGATTGCAGTACTTATCACATTTTCATTGATTCAGGTGACACCCAAGTTCCAGACTTTCTGGCAGAGACTATAGGACCTCTGAGAAATGGCAGGGATAAAGGCTTGCAGTCAGGAGTTATCCTTCACTCCGCCTTCTCATCATCCTTCACCTCCTACCGGTTGTCCTGTCTTGTCAACTCCCTCACTTCTCTGCCCTGCTCTTTATTCCCAATGTCTCTGCCCTCGAACAGGCCTCCTACAGCCACTGATCTAAGGAACTTGGTGCATAGAAAGTACTCAGTAAATATTGGATGGATGGATGGATGGATGGATGGATGGATGGATGGATGGATGGGAAGAAAGGCAGTAAGAAGGAGGGGAGAGGAAATGGAAAGAAGGAAAAGGAAGAATAGTTATTTTTGATGTCATGTCGATGGAGTACTTGTAAATTAGAAATGACTATACTGTGACCCACATCTAATTTCCCAGCTCTGTAAGTGGGAGAATGAACCCAAAGATATAAATTCTCCCCTCCCCTATTCACCAAGGATTCCTCTGTCCATACCTTATAGTGTTCCACCAACAAAACTTAGAGGAACAAAGTATTCTCACATGGCCCCTGGAAAGGTGATGAGGTATCCAGTGCCTTTTGCTGACAGCCCCCTGCCAGCCCCAGAACACATGACTCCACAAGTCACCATGACCCTCAGTGGCAGTTGCCTGATTGCCTGTTTCACACTAGAAAGCCCCACTGCATCACTTCTCTAAGAGAGCTAAGTCCTCCTCATTTGCTTGGAAGTCTGAAACCCCTGCCCTGGAAAGCCATGCTGACCGAGAGAGGCAGCCTGGGCTATAAATTGATTAACTAAAGTAACAAGCTGGAAGATAGAAACCCACCCTTAAGACCATCACTCTCTTTTCTGATGGAAATTGACTCCTCACGTTAAACTGTGCTAATCACATCTTTGTTGGCCTAGAAAGTTTTTTCCTAAACTGCTATTTATTTCAGTGGTATGATACTAGAACTTTACCATGTTTATGCAGGTGAATACTTTTTGGCTTTACTACTTATGGGAAAAAGCCCCATAAAATGAATTCAAGTGTGTGTGTGGGTGGGTGTTATTAGCTTCGGGTACCACCTTGGTGACTTTTGCTTGGTGGAACTCTATACTGTGGTTTAAACATGGACTACTTTCCCTTCCTTGGGTGTAACTATTGAAATAAGCTATATCTGGCTTTTTGCCCACAGAAAACCAAGGGCTTAAAACCAGCTGAGAAGGTAAAAAGCCAATTGCCCATGGCAAAAGCTTAGCAGATTTTCCCTAAAGATAAAGAAACTCTTTCCTATCACCTTTAGCCAAAGTGTAGTGAATTCCCACTGCATGGCTGGGGGTGGGGGTGGATGGGTACCCTGCAGTCCTGAGCTCAAGTGGTTCCAACAATCTGGAGGTTATAAAAGAGTGAGCAATGGCAGGTGGCCAAAGAGGAAGCCTGAACAGCCTGTACCACTGGTATTACTTTAGTTTATAAGCTGTATGGGGCAAAGACAGTGTGTCTTTAAAACTTATTTATTAGGTGCTCAATAGAGTACTGTGTAAATGTGGGTGCCTAATTAACAAAACTTTGCTGATAAGTGGAAAAGCATTCCAAGGCTATACACACCACCTGGGAATCCAGGACGACCTGTGCTTCAAGGTACAAAGGTGAAGGTGGTAAAGAGCCAATTAGTCTATGAGGTGTTCATTGCAAGTGCTCTGGTTTTGGGAGTAAAAAAGATTGGATACATTTTTTTTCAATAGGCAATTACGACCATGACTGTGCTACCAAAATGAGGAAACAAAGATTAACACATTTCAGCCAAATTGAATTTTCACAATTAAGTATCTTTAGTAAAACAAGCTATAATATGTTGTCTGTAGGTGGATGACTTGCCATTTCAATCCTTTAAAAAAATGATATAAAAAGCACCTTTTTATATCTATAATTGATATATAACATTGTATTAGTTCAGGTGTACAACATCGTGACTCCATGTATGTATATATTCCGAAATGATCACCACAATAAGTCTAGCTAACATCCATCGCCTTACATAGTTACAAAATTTTTTTTTCCTGTCATGAGACGTTTTAAGATCTACTCTCTTAGCAACTTTCAAATATACAATATAGTATCATCAACTCTAGTGTTTATTTTGTACCTGAAGTTTGTACCTTTTGGCTACCTTCACCCATTTCATCCATCCCCAAAAGCATTTTTTCTAAAACTATAAACCAATTGTAGAGAGGGAGAAGAATTTGGCTCAGTTGCCATTCCACTAGAATCTGGGATTCCAGCAGGCTAATTTGCCCATTTTGATGGGAAGATGCCTATGAAAAGATGAGTTTTCCTGCTTAAAGCTGCAGCTTCTCACTGCATCCACCACAAATTCGTTAGGAGCAGAGAGCCATGCTCTTAGCCTGCACCTGCCCTGCTCCTAAAATTAGGATTCTCAGCCAGATTTAAGCTCTGCAGGGCCAGCTCGCCCTATCTCCACTAGTCCCACTGTGCTGTAGGGATGTGGAGACAGAAAGCTGGCAGATGGCCCTCAGCAAGATCCCTACATGCCTTGGTTCTCAATGCCAAGGTAGCTTACAGAGAGTGGATTGAATTACAAGGGAAACTCAGAAAGTTGCATGAAAATGTAAGTGTAACTTCAGTTCACCAAACAGGTCAGTCAGTCTTTTTCTTTTTGTTCTTTTAATGGGCAAGTTCATGAAGTAAAGAAATAAAATGTTACAGACACATTTGAAACTCCCTCCAATGTTATTTTCTTCCTTACCCTAGAGTTTGGTGTTTATTCATCCTATATATGTTTTTCTACTTTCTCTACACACGAAACTGTCCATAATCAATAACTGATATATTTCGTATGTTCCAAACGTTATATAAGTGGTATCATACCAGCATTGTACACATCATTTTGTAACTTGTTTTCTTGCACAAATTATGTTTTTGAGATTTATGTATGTTGATAACGCAGTTCTAATTCATTCATTCTCACTGCCTTATAGTATTACATTGAATAACTTGATTTACTTACCCACTCGTCTCTTGAGGAACATTTTCATTGTTTTCTATTTTTAGCTATCATCAGTGCACTATGAATATTTCCTACCATTTCACTTTATGCATGTGTACAAGCATGCAAAGTGGACTTGTTTTGTAATCTTGACTTTTGTCAAGATATTGCCAAACTTAACCAATTTACCAATTTACACTAACATCAGCAGCAGATGAGAGTTTCTGTTGCTCATCATCTTAGACTGATTATTGTTGGTCTTATTAAACTTTCCAAACAGATAAATGTGAAATGATATCTTCTTGTTGTTTTCATTGGTATTTCCCTGGTTACCAGAAAGGTTGAGCACCTTCTCACTATCAGCCATACAGTTTCCCTCTTGTCAGAATTGCCAAATCATATCTTTGTTCGTTATTATATTGTATCATTACACTGTATCATTTGCCTTTGTTTTATTGATTTGTGTTAGTTAAATGTTCTGAATACTAATCTTTTGTATCTCTTTGAGTTGTATTAGGTCGATGCAAAAGTAACTGTGGTTTTTTCAATTATTTTTAAAATTTTAAACCTCAATTACTTTTGCACCAGCTTAATAAATGTCTTTCCAGTTGTGTGCCTTGACCTTTGTTTTCTAATGTACAGATGTTTTGTTTGTTTGCTTGCTTGCTCATTTTTAATGTAGTCACATTTACCTATCTTTTCCTTCATGGTTTAAACTTTATATGACTTGTTTAAGAAATCCTTTCCTAGACCAAATTCATAAAGATATATAAGAAACATCTAAAAGTTTCAAAGTTCTTTTCATATTTAATTCTCTAATTCACCTAAATTTATTTATTTTTGTACATTCAGAGATAGAGATCTCTTTTGTGTGTGTGGTTAACCAATTATTCCAAGAACTAGTGATTGAACAGTTCTTCTCCCAATGATCTATCATGTAAGTTCCCATGTGCACAGCCTTGTTCTGTCCCCTATTTGTCTATTCCAGTAACACCACCGCATTGTCTTATTACTACAGTTTTATAAGACGTCTTGATATCTAGTAGGGGAAACCACTGATATCTAGTAAGGCCCCTACTTTATTCTTTAAAAAATATGTTATTCATAAACCCTTGATAATCCACCTAAATTTTATTTAATAAGCTTGACACACACCTAATCTCTAAATACACTAAATATTTATTTTGTGTGTGTAAGTATACATACACTAAAAACACATGAGTAGTTGATTCAGATTTCATTAAATTTATAAATTTGAGAATTGATAGCTTTATAAAAGCTACATATAGAGTCCTTTCATCCATGAACACGATGTATCCCTCCATTTATTTAAATGCTTTCTTAATGTTTTTCAATAGTTTTATACTTACATTAAAATTCTGCACATCTATTTTTAGATTTATTCTAGGTTCCTGATTTTTTTTTTATTATTTATTAGTTTCAGGTGTACAAGACAAGGTAATACTTATACGTTCATCATTTATATCCCTCACATTGTGAACCCCCTTCCCCCCATCCACTATCCCTCCGACCTCACACTGAACCATCACATTATATATATAAAATTATAGTTGGCATTCATTAATGTTTAGCTTCTGGTGTACAATGCCATGATCAGGTATCCACAGTATCCCTGAGGTGGTCTCCCAAATAGGACGCATGTCCATCGGATACCCAACAAAATCTTTACAACATTATTGAATACCTTCCCCAAATTAATTTTCAAAAAAACCCTGAGGCCATCTTGTGGTTACCAGCTGCTTCCAAATCCCTTCACCTTTCCTCTTATCCCCAACCCCCCCCACACACACCCATCTAACAACTCTCGGTTTTTTCTTTGTGTCCCCAAAACTGTTTCTGATTAGTTCATTCACATAGTTTTTGGTTCCTGATTTTTTTGTTGCTACTGTTAGTGGTATCTTTTGTCAAATTGATGTTTGTTCTTTGTTGATGGTGATAGGAATAAATTTGATTACTGTATATTGCACTTATTTCCAGCTGTCCTCTCTTAAAAGTGTTAATAATTCATCTATAGTTTTTCTTTTAATTTTCTTGTATACAATAGCATTGTCTTATATCTTATCTTTCTTGTTTGCTTTCTTGTCTTATTCTGTGGGCTAGGACTTGATAAACTAAATGTTTAGTAGAAGAATTGATAGCCAGAAAATTTGTTCTGTTCATGATTATAAAGAGAACACTTGAGAACTTGGAGAATTTTAAATATTACCCAATGTCATGAGTATTGCTTTCTCCCTTATTTAATGTTCCAGAATGTATGTATGGAGGGTTTGTTCAGAGCACAACCGCTGCTCTAGTCATCTTAAAAATCACTACATATCAACTATTATTTTCAGCCTATTGCTGGGCTCCCCCACAGAAAGAACAAATGAAAAAGTATACGTCTTGTTAATTTTTGACAAAGTTGCCCAATTTCATAATATCTACAAATGCCACCCTCAACAGGGTGCATACACAGTCATAAAACTCAGCAGGCTGAAGCTTGAGACGTCCAAAAACAAATGAAAAAAAAATCCCTACTCTAAAACTATTCTGCATTCAAGTTCTGAATTGATTCCTTTTGAGGCCTTTAAATGTATTTGTTTGCAAGAAACAAAAGGAGTTCTTTGTTAACATGTGGGGGTGGCTTATTAGTGACTCTAAGAAATCAGGGTTAGGACTACAGTTAAGAAGACAGTATGGAATTTCTTCAGTTTTAGTGCCTTAAGCCAATAAAATTTTTAAGTCCGTTCTTACCACTGTAACTACTCTGGTTCAAGAAACCCACTCTAGCCGGGAGGACCGAAGACTCTAACGGCACTAGTCTGGTAGCTATTCCTCCAGCCATCTAAGAATCGTCACTTGTTGCTTCTCTACAGCAAGAAGAGTAGCAGTTTTAAACTGCATCCTTCTACATCCTATTCAAAGATTAGGTTACCATTAAAAGTCGGTTTTAAAATCTGCACCTTAAAACAGTTTGCAAGGGTGATGCATTCTAAAGACGCTTCATTACAAAAGTTGAAATATAGAAAATTAGAGAAAAATGTATCAGATCAGCAAACTAAGCTTTGACGTTTGCAGTATGATGTACTGCAGGGTTTCTTTAAACGGACTTCCCTGTTATTCATAGCGTAGAGAAAATAAGTGAGGCTAAACATCTTCCACTGCCACCTACAAACTAGAAAAAAAAAATAAAGTTGCTCTGATATAATAGGAAAAATAATTCATGCTACAAAAATGTAAGCTATTTTTCAGCTTTTCATTTGCTAACTCAACTATTCGGAATTTGCGAAGTGGGAGCAACATGCCGCTGAACCTAGAGAAGCCTGTAAAGGAGCGTAACTATTGTTTTCTTGTTTTGTACCACTTGCTAGTTCAAGTACAAAGGAGCAAAGGGAAAGATACCACCGCTTTCCCACTCAGTCCCGCTGGAAACACCAAGCGCGAACTCAGCCCCCACCAGTCCCGCAGACAGAGCGATCTCGCCGCTTTAAGTCTCGGACAGCCCTCGGGCCCGCCCACAAGAAGGCGGGGCCGGCGCGGTGTCTGCTGGAAGTTGTAGTTTCAGGCCCGAGCGCTTGTTGACTCGTTTCTTCTGCCCCCACCGCCCCACGGCTGCCCACGGACTCTGAAGCTGCTGTGTACTGAGCACGAGACACAAGCGGAGGAGATAAGAGAAGAGCATCGAGGCTCCGTTGATGAGTGTCTAGAGTGTGGTGGCGACGCAAGCTGCGCGCATGCGCGGGTGGCCGAGCGGTCCCTGCTCCACCTGAGTCTCTCCAGCGCTAGTGGGATAGCGGGAGGGCACGAGGCAAGTTTGAGGTCTTACGGCTTGCTTGCGCATTGCAGTTGTTAGCGGGGAGATGGGGGGAGCTGTCTGATAATCGGAGGACGGTTTTCACCCTGCCCCACCGTGCCTTTCCGGATTCTCCCACCCCCTACCCTTTTCCAATTTGCAGAATTGCAGCTTCCCCACCCTTCCCCCACTCCTCCATCTCTCCTCCACCACCACCACCCTCCCACCCCCCGGTCTCTCCGTGGGAAGCCTTTCCCAGCTGTGTTGTGAAATCCGCTAGAGCCTTTTAGCCAAGGCCTTTTAGCCTGCCTGGAATTCAAACTGCCCCCTCCCTGCCAAATCCAGGTCATCCGAGGCAGCAAAAGGCCTGAGGCACAGGCCCTACAAAGCAATGCCCTCTTTGGTTCTCTTAAATTTATGTCCTCCTCTTCCCCTACAAAGCCGGGCCTAGCGAGGCATTAAATAAGGTGAATGGATAGTTAGGTTACATCCTTAAACTTGCAAAGGGCTCTCATAGCTTCCTTTGCTTTGGGAGGTGGCATCAGTATATGAAAGGACAGTGAGTGGCCAAAGAACTTAACGAATGTAAAACACCCTGTATTTCCCAAAGGATAGCATTAGGCACAGTTTGTTGTGCATTTCTTGCTTGTCTGCCTTTCTTGAGACTCTGTCATACTGTTTTGTTCATCATTGTGTCTGCAGTGCTAACACATGGTGGTCTCTTGATGTATGTCAAATGACGAAATGCATGAATCTAGTGTCTGCCCTTCAGGTCCATACCCAAAATCTGTTGGGAGAGGTAAAAATGAAAATAGAAATGCAGGTTTATACAACGCTTTGGGACAGGAAGGAAGAAGCACATAACTGCCCAGAGAGGTCCCTGAAGCCTGCGTGGAGGAGGCAGTACCTGCTAAGCTTTGGAATTGGCCCTCTTTGGATTAGCGGGTAGGAAGTTAGCACCCCAAAGCCTCCATGTGAGCTTTGTCTGAGGTGGAAAGGGGCTAGTTGTTTAAGAACTGGCCAAGACAGGAACACAAATGCTACCCTCTTCCAGGTGGTCATCTGCAGAAGCTGTACTTTCCAGAGACCCTGGCTTTCTTCAGACATCTTTGGAATGGTCTTTGTGGATCTGTCTTTTGAGCTTACAGCACATTCTTTTGTAACTTCTCAGCAAGTGGAATATCTCATTCCATTAGAGAGTTGCTATTTGGGAACAGCAAGAAGTCATTTTGGATGCAGGTCTAGAAGATGAGGAAGAAATACGCGGCATAAGAGTTGAAATTCGGTAATTGTCACCCCAATAAATTAAAAAAAAAAAAGAAAAAGAAATTCGGGGGAAGGTGTTTGTTAGTTTATACAGGGCGAAGGTTCTCATTCTGGAGTGTGTGGAAGTTTCAAGTGTATGTGTAGTTTCCTAATGGATCATGTCTTTAGCTTTTATCAGATTGCTCAAGGACTCCATGATTCAAAAGAGATTAGCAGCCACTACCATAGAGTTATGAAAGCATTTCTTCATGTAAGCTCGCTCTGAAGGAGAGTCATGTGGCAGGACAACAGAGATTTCAGCTTATCATTTGATGTGTTGTCTCAGTGGATTCCAGAGCTTCCAGAGCCTCTGTGTCTCCACATATAAAGTGGAAGGTAGAACTGGAGGTGGGTGGGGGGAAGAGCTGGGCTCCATGGTCACTTTTGGACTGAAGCTTCAGGACCCTTTTTGTCACAGGTTCCTCAAGCCACGTAGCAGTCACTGTTCATCTGGATGCCTTAACAAGTTTTGTCTCCTAACTTCAAAAAAAAACCCAGAATACCCAAGACCCACCTTGAAGAGAAAGGAGTACATGGAAGACATCCCTGCTGTATTAATTTGTACAATGGTCAGAGTCAGGGGCAGACACGTAGAGTGACCTAAAATTATAAACGCAGGAAATGCTGCTTCCATAGGCATTTTCTGTTGTTCCGTTCTATATATGTGTGTGAACTTTCTGCCTTTGGCTCAAGCTGTTTTCTCTTTCTGGAATTCTTTTTCTCCATATTTTTGCATCTATCAAAATCCAAGAAGAAGGAACTACTTCCTAAAGAATGCTGTTTCTTCCTAACTGAATGCTTTTATTTTTCTGGTCTCCTAACAAGTTCCTACACATCGTTTCAGACTCTTAGACACCTGTTCCGCTGTGAACCTTTCCCTGACATTCCCTACAGGCCCTCCTGGGCTCAGTTATTCACCTGGTCCTCTGAGCAGTTATTGACATTCCATTCTTTCAGCTGTAGGGTTCAAAAGCCCTCCACAATCTGGCCTCGATCTTCAATACATCTCCACTTTTGTTTCCTAGTCCAGCCATGTAGTACATTGTGTTCCCCTCAGAAGCCTTCCCTGAGCCCAGAAAGAATTAATTGCCCATTTACCCTGCGCCTTGTGACTGTACTTTTTAACATACCTATCATGGCACCTAACACACTGTAGTGAAAGTTTTTGTTTATACACCTATCTCCTGAACTATACTATGGGTTCTTTTACCATATGAACCATGTTTATTTCATCCTTGAGCTTGAAGTTTAACAGACAATAAATGTTGAATAAATAAATGAATGGATGGTTGAATGATGTAGTTTGTTTACATAAGTGTCCCTCCCACTTTATTATTAAGTCTTTGAGGTTAGTAATATTGGCTCATTTATCTCTTGTTCTTAATAGCTAGTTTGTGCCTGGCATATAATAGGCGCCTAATAAATACTTTTCACTGAATGAATGAATGAATGGATGAATTTATAGTCTTTTGTAATATCTCCAACCTGATATAGCCTTTCCCTCCTTTAAAACCTGGAACACTTTCCTTGTGTTTATCCAGTGGCATTTTCTTTAGCTTGTACTTTTCTCAGCATCTAACCCCCCCCTACTTGGTGGTCAGTTCCTTGAGGTTAGAAATTGAGCCTTATTTCCCTTGGTGTCCCCTGCAGTGCCTACTGCATGCAGTGCTGGGCGTATAACAAGGGCTCACCTTTGAGCTTTTCTGGGAACAATGAAAGTACCTGTCATTCAGAGCCCCTGTTCCAGCAATGAAATGCCCAAGTACGTGAATTATGTTCACATAGTGAATCTCCAAACCCACTCCTTGGCCTTATGGGTGCTCAGTGTTGCCAACTGCTGGGTGAGAGGATGACAAAGTGGAAAAGACCATGTTGTTTCACATTTGTGTTCTCTGCAATACCCTGTACTAGTAGGTGCCCAGTAAATGTAATTTTCACATTAATAAAGGACACAAAGCCCATCAAGAATGAATGAGCCCAAAGCTACAAAAGAGCTGCTGAAAGATGAAAATCCCATCAGCTAATAAGAAATGGAAAGGAGGGTCAGTGGATTCTCCCTCAGGGTGACAGTGTAGAAAGAATTGAAAAGCATGTTTTTCTCCATAAAAGACGGAGTGTCATGTATGCATTTTAACTTCAAAATGTTAAAAAGTCCCCCAAATTCTGCCATAGCTAAATAGAGAAGAGCAATCCTCAAAATTAGAATTTGTTAGCTGTTGTGGGACTTCATCCATTTGCTTTTTGTGTGGGCATTCACTTTTCTTCCTTTCTTTTCTTTTTCTTCCTTTCAACATATCTTTGCTGAGCATTACTAACTATGTTCTAGGTACTCTTTCTTCTAAGAGCTTTATACTCACATTTTCTCATCACACTCATAACAACTCTATGATGTAGGTCTCAGTATCTCCACTTAAAAGGTGA
Source organism: Rhinolophus hipposideros (assembly GCF_964194185.1). NCBI lineage: Eukaryota > Metazoa > Chordata > Mammalia > Chiroptera > Rhinolophidae > Rhinolophus > Rhinolophus hipposideros. Next base: position 59,062,794 of record NC_138057.1, read on the forward strand.
TAAAATTGGGGCTCAGATTCAAGAAGTTGCCTAAGGCCTCACAGGCAGTAAATACAAGGATCATAATTTAAACCCAGGTCTCATAAATACTGAAGCTTATATGTTGCTGCTGAATTCCTACATTATAATGCCTCTTTGTACCATCCAATGGTTCTATTCTCACATAGCTTACAACTGGAAAGACAGACAGTAAAAGTAAATCAAGTGCAGGGTCACAGGTTAGCAAAGGGTAATACTGGAACACAGAGAAGGTCACATCTATGCCAGGGGGTGGAGGAGAGTAGGAGGATCAGCAATGGCTCCCAGGGAAGGGGTCCCTTGAATTGAGATTTCAAGACTAAGTGGGAGTTGCTAGGTCAAGCCAGAGACACCATCTGGATGAGGTACAGCAAGTACAAAGACCGGGGATGAGAAGCCACCCAACATGTGCAAGGAACTGTATGTACCGTTTCCCCGAAAGTAAGACCAGGTCTTATATTAATTTTTGCTCCAAAAGATGCATTAGGGCTTATGCTCAGGGGATGTCATCCTGAAAAATCATGCTAGGGCTTATTTTCCGGTTAAGTCTTATTTTCAGGGAAACCCGGTAAATATTGCCAGGGGCGCGAGTAAGGGTAAAGTCTTAGTCATTTTGTGTTCAAAGCTTGTGTGTGTGTGTGTGTAGCATAACTCACAGTGGCTAATTGTCTTTGCTTTGTCTAAAAGCGCTGAAATGTAAAGGTGAGTGGGTCATTGAAATGAATTAAGGTTTTCGTGTTGAGTTCAAATGCTCTGCAGGGGCCCAATGCATTCTGATGTCCAGATGACATACTGAAGTGGCCAGTGCCATGGCCCTGCTGGCCAGTGAAATCAGATAGCTATGAAAGTACACTGTGACATTTCAGGAAAAGTCCAAAATGGGAAGGCTCATAGTATGCTTTTTTAAAAAGGAATTATCCTTTATCATTTCCACAGCATATAAAAATGTAAATCATTTCAGTCTTATGTCTGTTGTGAAATGATTTCACTAGTCACTCCAAACACTCAAATTAAGATCTAAGGTGGTGGGTCCATGGGATCCATTATACTATTCTCTCTAATTTTGTATACTTTTGATGTTGTTGAACAAAAAATTTTAACTTTCACAGCTGAAAGTCTTTTTAAAAGAAAGCAGTTATTAGGCCATTGCTAGGGGGAAAAAGAAGGAGGAAGAAGAAGGAGGAGAAGAGGAGGAGGAGGAGGAGGAGGAAGAAGACAGGTCTGGGGAATGGAGTCTAATCCACTAGCAGCATGGCTGGGTAGGAAAGACAACATGTCCATAGTCCCTGAGTTTTGCAAGCATTTTTGTACATCAAATGCGAGGAGGGGGAATGTAAGCTGTTCTGAAAGGATTTACATTAGCTGTAGACAAAGGGGATGGGAGAAGCTGAAGCTGGGCTAGTGCTGGGATAAACCAGAGTCTGCAACACATTCCACAGCAGAGTCCCTCAAGCTCGTGTGTAAACAAGGAGAGGCTCCTGGAGTTCGATGGTGGCTGGCTAAAATAATCTGCCGAGGCAGCAACCTGAAAATTAGTCTGCAGATCCAACAGATATACAGGAATGTGAGCAGTCTTTTGTCAGAGTTGGTCCACAGTTGTTCACAGGCTGTTCCATCTCTTTTTCTCACTCTCCAGTTGCTGTAATTGTAATCTAGAACACATCTCAGAATTTTCTCCCTGTCAGTGTTTTCCATAAGACTAAAACAAATGTTTTTTAATAGACTGTATTTTTAGAGCAGTTTTAGGTTCACAGCAAAGTTGAGTGGAAAGTGCCGAGTTCCCGTACACTCCCCACCCCCACACCTGCACACAGCCCCTGCCACTGTCAACAAACATCCTCCACGACAATGGGTTTTATTAATCTAGTCTTTAAATCAGATATACATTATATTATAGATGCTTTGCTTATTTATCAAGTATATAGTGAGCATTTCACCCTTTGCTTTGCATTTTGCTAGGTCTTTGCTAAATAGGGATAGTCCCTGCCCATATGTTGTTTATAGTCTAGGGGGAGATCCATTAAAGAAATAATTTTACGGACAAAACTTAGGTACAAACTGTGATGTGGAGAACCAACTGTATACTAGGAGAATTCCTTCAGTACAGGTGGTCAGGAAAGGCTTTCCCAGAGAAAATCAACAGGTAAACTGAGATCTGAAAGATAAGCAAAGATGACAGGGAAAGCATTTTAGGCAAGCAAAGTAACTGCCTGCAAAGATCTTAAGCAAGAAGAAGCCTGGCATATTTTAGGAGCTGAAAGTTGGTGGACAAAGACAGAGATGCGGCTGGAAAGTCAGGTGGAAGCCAGACATGTGGGCACCATGTTAATTTGTCTTTACCCTGCGTGATGGGAAACAGTGGATGGGTTTTGCACAGGAGGTGCCGTGAATGGATTTTATTTTAAAATGAAGACCCTGACTGCATTGTGAGGAATGGGTAGGAGTAGAACTGAGGAGACTTGCTCGTAGCAAACTATTGGAATCGACCCAAAGATGATGGTAAAGGGGAGAGACAGAGAAATGGACAGGTGCCATCTTCATGAGATGGAATCAACAAAATTGGTGTTTGCTTTGAAAAGATAGAGCAGAGCTGAGTTTTTTGGCTTGTAAAACTGGATAGAGTCTGGTGCACTTACTGAGATGGAAGAAGGGGTAAAGAGAAGATCAGGAATTTACAAGGGCTTTATAACTATTTTTTCTATTCCAAATAATTACCCTGTGCTAGGTGATTCACACTTAGCATCACAGAAGCACTTTTATCTGATGCAATAAGGACTGGCAATGGGTTGATTCCCATACTGCCACAGCTCAATGAACCTTAAGGGACTGTATTTACTGTTCTCTGCTATCATTTCAAGTGCACATGGTTTGTTACCTATGCACAGCGCATTGACATATGGTTATCTGAAGCTCGAAGCATCGTCTCCAACTCCCTTCCCAATTATTTTCTCATGTGACTCACTGGGCAACTTCCACGCCTTTTTTTTTTCCTTCTCTCAATACTATACCTATTCATGGTAACTTGTTTAATAGGTTTATTTAGACATCTTTCCCCTCCCCCTCCATGGTCAGTTTAAAGTCCTCTTGATCAGGGCAGGTCACTGGGCAAACGTGTTCTCAAGCCATACATAACAGAGGTTCATCTTTGATCCATTATCCCAGATGCTCCATCCCATGGAGCGTTACCTCCCTGGTCTCACTTCCCTTCCTGAAACACTGCAGTGGTGTGCCCACTGCTATAGGAAACAAACCCCAAATTCTCACCTTCCAGATCAAAGCCCTTATCAGGACAGACTCTGACATCATTTCCATCTTCTCTTCTAATCTGCCTCCTCTATTTCTCTGGGGCCCTCTGTCACTGGTTCTCTTTAATAGTAACCAAGAGCGTACAGGATATTTTCATGTGTGTTGTGCCATTCAATCCTACAACACCTCCCCCTGGTTCCTTTCCCCATGACTGGCCTATCGTCGTCATCCAAATATTTGTTGAATTAGTGAATGAACTGTGTTGCTGGGAAAGCAAAGGATGCCTTATTTGGAGGGGGATCAGGCCTGTTTCTGTTTTTTTAAGAGGAATTTTAATGTTTTCTTAAATTTTCGTAAATCACAGCTCATCTATAACCTATTACCAATTGTAAACTGTTAATTCATTTATAATAGTATGGTTCATTCTATATGAATGACTGTAACATAAGTAAGAACCTGATCTCTCAAATGAGTTATTGTTTGAGTTAGAGGTGCAGTGATACCAAAATACCACTAAAAAGTAACAATTAAAAAGGAAAAACCAAAACCATTATCTCATGGTGCCTCCAAAACACCAATCCAGATTTTCAGCTTTGGCTGGACATAGCTAGATGGCTGTTTTCTAATACTTTAGTGCCTTTTCTAGGGTTGCACTGAACAGCATGTTTCCGTCTAGATGGTGTCATTACTGTTTTGTGCATTTTGGTAGCACTTTATATTTGCAAAGTGCAGGAAAATCATATTCATTAGTATTTCTTTAAAGCTCTGTGTGGTAGCTCAGCATTACTGAAGCCAAGCATAAAAATAAGTGTGCACTTATCGGAAAGTTGCTGATAGGGTCCAAATGAAATGTCAATGAACACTAATGCACAATATTCGGAATGTTACAGTTTCTCTAGATACATTTCAGTGGAACTAAGGAACCTCTTTCCATAGCATTTGGACTTCCAACTCAAAAATGAATCCTAATTTTGAGGTAAATAAGTGATTATTGTATTAGATCTTACTTTAAATGTTAGTTTATGTTACTATTTAAAACTTAAGTACACAGAAGTCTAAGCTTATGAAGGCAATGTTTAAATCCGCATTTCACAGAATTCATTTGCATTCTTGGCAGGAGCAATTTTTTTTTTAACAGTCAGATTAAAGTAAAAATTAAACGCTCTTGTGGCAGAGAATCTGAATTAATCAATTATGTGGATTTGGGATCACCTCAAATTGCCCGGAATTTATCATTTTAAAGATCAAATTGTAGTTCATTAGCCCCAAAACATTCACCTATCTCAGACCAGTACACTCTAAGAACCTATTCTAATAGAAGAGAGAGCCCCAGTCCATAAAAGAGTCAAAGAAAGATAGGGCAAACACAAATACTCAGATTCCCCTGTCTTTCTGCTTCACCAACGTCACAAGTGGCCCCAATCTCATGGTTCAATGTGGGGGCACTATCTCCAGGCTCTTCCCCTTGTTTCAGACAAAAAGAAGGAGGAGGAGGAGGAGGAAGAAGAAGAAAGGGAGGAGGAAGAAGGGAACAACACACGCAACAGGAAGACTTTTCAGAAACTGCCCCATAGACTCCCCAGTAGCCTCACTGATGAGAGTTCCCCACCCTCACCAACCCCTGCCCTCCATCCACCGGCGTGGGAGATAGGAGAACAGAGTAATATGTTTGTTTGGGCACATGGCCATCCCAAACAGAACTGACGGTCTGGTAATAATGAAAATAGGATGAATGGATATTAGTTGAAGTAGGAACGAGCAATATTACCAGATCGGCTGTTTTCAGTGTGAACCTAGAGGGACATATGAATATGTAGTGCAAAGAAAGAACATGATGAGAAGTAACCGGAACAATTGGAGGAAGAAGAGCTGGGGCTGAAAAGGTTTCATGGAGGTTTCCAGGCCTTCAAGTCGCCTCTTGGGGTTGTTTTAAGATTTCAAGGTGGAATCACGTATGTCAAAGTTCCCTGTATAATTGTGATGAAGGTGATAAACTTTATGTAGAGTACATTTTACATTTCCCCCAATGTGCACAAGGAGCTATAATCCAAGAATGTTTATTCCAGAATTATTTGTAACAGCCAAAATTTGGGGAAAAATCCTAAATGTCCACCAACAAAAGAATAGATAAATTTTGGGTTATTCATAAAGTGTGGAATACTTTACAACAGTTAACATAAGTAAAATTTGACAAAGCTAGGTGGTAGGCACTAAGCTATTTGTTATATTATTCATTTTGTTTTTTCTATGTGATTGAATATTTCATAATTTTATAAATTAGCAAAATAAAACAAAACAAAACTCGGGCAGTGTTTCCCACTATTTGGTCTACAAACCACCTGCACCAAAATCACTGACAATATATATTAAAATGCAGATTCCTGGGGCCACTCCCAGGCCCAGTACTAGAACCTTCAGGCCTGAGCCCAGTAGTATGTGTTTCAAACAAGGCCACTCAGTGATTTCTAGAGGACTACTGGCACAGGGTCTGGGTGGGGAAAAGAATTGGATGGAAAACAGAAATTGTGAAGACCTTTGGGCTGGATAAATGAGTCATACAGAGCCTGAAGGAGGGCTGAAACTATCATGTATCCCAGATGCTGGGGTGGAGCACACGAGCTGCCACCCTTTGATACAGGCAAGGGGGGCAGTTTAGTGGTGAGCAGGACCTAGTTGTTAGGATTAAACTGTGAGAAATGGAGAACCCAAATATCAGTGGCTTAACCAAGCAAGCCTTGCATTGCCTTGTCATGTGGAAGAAGTCTGGAGGTAGTCAGTTCTCCACGATGTCAGCAATTCAGGTTTAGTCTACGCTGTTGCTCTGCCCATGCTCTGCACGCTACACCCGCCTCGTGGCCTAAGAGGGTTGTTGAGCTTGGGCCACCATGATGACACTGCAACCAACAGGAAGGAGGAAAAGAGAAAAGGGCACCCCTCCCTTTAAGGATACTTCCCGAAAGCAGTACAAACCACGTCTGCTCACATCTCATGGCCATACATAGCTGGAAGGGAAACTAGGACATGTTGCTTTATTTCAGGTGGTCAGGTACCCAGCTAAAGATGGGAAGGGGAGGTTCTATCCCCATGGAGAAAGGAATAAAATGGATATAGGAGCCTCTGTCATGGGGGGGCTGGGGATTCAGAGCCTACGAAAGCTCAGCGGCAAAGACCCAGGAAGCTGCTGTGAGGACTCCAGGATCAGAGCCACACTGGTCAGGTGATTTCTGGGGTAGCAAGTTGCAAAGTGTGGTATGGGGCCAGCAGTTTCTACATCGCCTGGGAGCCTGTTAGAAATGCAAATTCAGCCCCCTCCCTCCATCTCACCCCCAACACACAAGTCTCCTGAATCAGAATCTACATTTTAACATGACCCCCAGAACTGGGCTAGAAGGCCTCAGAGGAGAGAAAGATTAGAAGCTGGGGAGGCTTCTAGCACAGGACAGGGACTAGAGGTGACAGTGTTCTGGCAGAGGGCGAGCTCCCTGGGAGCAAAGGCAGAGACAGGCCAGAGAGCTGAGGGGAGGGGAGTAGAAGAGACTGGCAGCAAGGAACGAGACGGAGAAGAAAGAGACACAGAAACTGGGAAAGAACATGGCCATGAAAACATACTTTAACAGAGTGTCAATGAAATACACATTTAACCAGCCTGTACCGTGGACTAAGCAACACTTAATCCTTACAACACCCCAGAGTGGCAGGAACTATGTTCTCATTGGAGGTGTTGAAGCTGAGCTTCAGAGATATTTACTTGCCAAGGTCACCCAGCTGGATATTAACATAGCTTACAAGAATACTTTGTAGAGATCTGGCCAGTTTTCAAAGCACTATTATATTCATCATCGAATTTAATCCTCACAGTAACTTTGAAGTACACAGAAAGTGGCTATTTTAATTTTGCACCTAAGGAGTTCCAGGATTTTGCTTCTCTGTCCATTTTTTTTTTCCATTTTTGTTTCCTGATTTCCTGACTCGTGATGATAATGAAGACAGGATAGGAGTGTGAAGTTCACTGAACCTGAACTCAACTGTGTGAGAGTCTAGCCCTGGAGCAGGCATACAGTAGTCCTCTAATGTGACTGATGGTATAATTATAATTGGTTTTATTCAATTGTAATTACAAATTGAGGAAGGTAATATTACAAAAGTAGCTTATTGGAATGAGGAGTACAGAAGCCAGATATGGGGTAGGGGGTGGGTGGATTGAAGGTACTGTGTCAGCAACAAGGGAAGGGATTCTAAACACTGTATAAATGAGCACCGGAGCCAGACAAGCTGAGTCCACCTGGCCCCACTGCTAACTTATTAAAATGGTGATGTTGGATAAATTACCTAACATCCCCTTGCTTTCCCTTCCTCTTTCTTCAAAGTTGAGATAAATAGTACTTTATTGGGTAATATCATGAGGGTTAAATGAGACAAAGTCTCATTGGATGATAAGCCCAGGGCTCTGAAGAAAATAAATATTCAATAATTATAGCTATTATTAAATCTGATTATGGATGGAAGAGTAAAATGAGGTGGGAGTTAAAGCAGTAGTCGGTTCAGGTGGTCACTAAAATGAAGAATAAAATAACCTATGTTAACTGCTTTGGATGTTTATCAGTTCATAGATTTTATATAACTTTAAATTTCAAAAAAAAAAATTCCCTGTTCCCCAGGCTCACAGACTTTACACACTAATTATAATTAATTTGCCTTCAGATGATGCTGCATTCTCACAAATGTGTTTGCTAACTGAATCTAGCAAATGAATACAAAACAAATGGTCAGAACTCCTTACCTTAAATGTTCATGAAGTGAAAGAAATCAAGAGAAAATGCCAACAAACTCTTGTTGTCTCACTTATGAGAAGCTTTGGCACAGCTTCTGAAGGTGACAGATGTTCTGCTTCCTAGAACCTTTTTGTTCCACCCCCAAAATCTATATTTTCCTTTAGTATATTGATTTCTTGTTATAGAGCAGAGTGCCTATTAAATATCTTTATTTGGGAGCTAGGGGATGCCAGAATGTGAAAGGAAAAGGCATCAGTATTTAAAGGAAAGTTATGGAATGGGTGGAAAACAACTGGAGGGAAGGTGGTAGTCTATATCTGGGAAATTATTGACGGTTTGACTGAAGGACAGAAAGACTTGCTGAAGGAAGAACAGAGGGAGCAAATAAAAAAGCATCCAATCGCAGGTAAACCCTTTGATGGATGAGGAAGGCACTTGAATAGATGAGAAAGCACTTTCTCCAGTGGCCAGCTGGCTCACCTCATCTCTCTTGTTGGCTTGTAGCACAGTGGGACGACTCAGTGTAACAAATGATGGAATATATGTATGATAGTGAACCAGCTGATGCAAACTAATAGCAACTCCAAGTGTTCTTTTCTGTTCTGATGAGGGGCTACTGATTTCTCTTTAGGGCTGAGGTTGGATCTTCACTACCAAAATAGCTAGAAATTGAGTTGACTAATGATGAACAATGTCCCCAACACCACTTTTCTCAGCAATAGAAATAACAGTTATGGAATGTATTTGTAGTTTCAAAGTAGGCTCAACTGCATCATCTCATTTTATCTTATAAATAATCCTGTGAGCTCAGTGTCATTATCCACATTTTATACTTGAGAAAACTGAGGTTTATCCACACCCAGCTCCATCTTACCATACTACCTTTCTTCGGCTCCTCAATAAATATCAATCTATGGCTATAGTTCCCACAAAGTGCTTTTGTTTTGCGGGGGAGGTGGCATCTTTGCCAAGCATACCCTAGGTTTCAATAATGTTTTTCCCTCCAGGCAACTCCATGACTTTTGACATCTCTCAAAGGCCTTAAGAGTCCACTTGAGGTTGTTTGGAGGACCTGGAATGAGGGTGGGGACTAGGAGTGTGGCAGGGCAGTGCAGTCCTACTGGAAAACTAAGCTACGGCTTCCCTGGGCTTCTGAAGACCCTGTGACCTCGGTGCCTCCCTTCTCCTCTGCAGCGCACACTTCCTGCAACACCCTCTCACATGCTCCCCTGGAACCTCTGGGCTGCCCTCCAGCCATCCTATGTATCCCATCCCTCAAAAGGCCCACTTACTCTATCTCCCTCCAGATACCTCAGCCACCATTTAGGAGAACAATCGCTTATGGCAAATGACTATCTCCTTGAGAGAATTTCCAACATGAGGAACAGCCTGGAGAAGGGGCTGCCTTCACCACAACAAGAGGTTTTCATCCTCTTGGACAGAAAGCCTCCACTTCCTCCTCCTCTGATAACTTCCTGGTCTGGGGTAACTTCTATCATCAGTGGTCAATTAGCTTAGAATTGTGACTACACACCAAAAAGAGAGCTGCCTTGCCTCAGGTTGGCAATGCAAAGCAATGCCAATTACAGCTAGGGAGACCATAATAGTTACCAGCTAGTGTACAGATTTGCCTGTGTTTGAATCCAGGCAGCACCACTTGCTAGCTGTGGTACCTTGGTCAAATGATTTATCTTCTCTGTGGCTTAGTGTACGCATCTTCAAGTACGGTAATAATAGTACATATGGAATGGTAACGAGGATTAAAAGTGCTATATATGTAAAGAGTTCAGATCAGTTCCTAGCACACAGAAAAGCTATATAAGAATTAGATAAACTGAATTTTTTTTTTTATTAGTTTCAGGTGTACAAGACAAGGTAATACTTAGACGTTCATCATTTATATCCCTCACACTGTGAACCCCCCTCCCCCCGATAAACTGAATTTTTAAAATTACCTACTTTTAAAAGTATCTGCTCCGCATTAGGTTATTTACATCTGAAATTCAGATTGTGGCTGGAATTATCCTGACCCTTCAGGTGCAGATAAGTGGTTTCATCTCCCTTTCCATGGATTTTGAAAAAAAACCTAATCATCTCCCCAAGAATTCTTTGAATTCCCAAGTGTACTTTCCATTTCTTGATGAGGTCAGGCTCTAAGCACCAGCTTCTTCAGAATTATTCTGTTTTGTTGTTCTGCACATTGTGTTCCACAAATGTTTAACTCAATATCCACGCAACATTTATCAGTGTTCACGTGCACAGCAAACGTTCCGAGCCTTTTGAGAAAGAAATGGTTGACGTTGCAATAACCCAATCCATTTTAAGTTGAGCATCAATCATTCCTATTCTTTACTAGGCTTCTGATCATGTCCACATCTTAGGATCTAGCCTCCTGCCAGGTTCCTTCATTCTCCACTCTCACCCCTTTTCCTACTATGTCTCTTCAAGCCTTCACCCCCAGATTGCCTGAAACTCCAGATTCCTCTGGTTCCATTATGCAGCCAAGCCATTTAAGCTCTCTCCATCCCACTACTTAAAAACAAAACCCCCCCAAAAATGGGTAAACCCTTAAAGGTCACCGCTTCAGGCACACAAAGACCTTGGTGAAAATTTGAAATTATCCTTTTTAATTATCCTTCAAGACATTATTGGCCCAAGATAAAACTCATCCCTGTTCTCTTTGTTTGGGGGGTGGGAAACAGGGAGAGGATGGTTACTAAACGTACATTTTCTCAATTAGTTCTCACAGCAATGCTGCAAGGTAGGTGTGATTTTCCCCATTTTATAACTGGGAAAACTGCGGCTCAGTAAAGTTAAGGAATATACCCAAAATCATCTAGCTGGGAAGGGATGAACAGAGTCAAGGCCATGTGCATCTGCCTCAGAATCCCTCACTATTTTCACCACACCCCAGTGCCTAATCCATTGTGCTTGGCTTTGAGAATCTAAAGTGTCCCAAGGTGGTGGGAGAGATCAGGAACCAAATGCAGCTCCTCCTTTGGGCCCTTCATCTTGGCCAACCCTCAGCTGTGCCCCTGGCTGCCATCTTATGGTAAGTGTCCATGTCTTCACACATGGTGCCCAGCCCTTAGCCCAGCCTTCCAGGTGGGATCTGAACAGTGCACAGGAGAGCAGGACCCTTCACTTTATTCTTTACCCTGGATTTCTAGTCATACAACCTGCGATCACTTTGGCTCCTTGAACCCATATTTCATTGCTGATTCATCCTGGGTTTCTAGCCAATGGAAACCTCTAAAACAAAAGTACTCCTTGAACTCTGGAGTCAGTCCCAGGAATTCCTGCTTCACTACTTCCGGTGAGACTTGGACAACTCACCTCTTTTTTAGATCCCAGTTTCCTTGGATGCTCTAAAAGAGGTGATGGTATTATTTACCTTATAGATCGTTAGAAAAATTAAATGAATTAATGCAAGATGCTAACCCAGTACCTGGAACATTATAAAGTTCAATAAATATTAGCTGTATTAATATTAATTATAAATGCCCGTCCTCTCCCCCACCTCCAGACAAATATGATCTCTTCACTTCCCCGTTTTCTCCACATGAGTCTGCACATGTCTGTACATACACACAAACCCATTTGTTGGGAGGCACTTTCTTAAAGGCACTCTCTTAAAGGTTTGGCCTTAGAAACCGTGGATTTGGTTTTATACAACTATCTAGTGACCTCAGGCCAGAGCTTCAAACTCTTTTAGCCACAATTTCTTCCTCTGCAAAACAGAAATTATAATTTTGTACTCTCTTAACTCACAGCATTATCATAAGAATTACATAAGGTAGAAATGTAAAGCTCCATATTTACTGGAATCATATTTCCATTCCCCTAATAAAAGTATGTTAGTAGATTTTTTTTAACTAAGTGCAGGAATTTATACTTATAATCTCTGTTAAAACATATAGACTCATTTCGGATTTATCAAACTAACATTGTTCTAAATGCTTTCTCTATATCAGCCTTCACATATTTTTTTCACGTGATACTTTTTATTTGCTCATGAGTTTTAAAAGTCTCTTAATAAAATGAAAGCACTGGAACACTATTCCCCACTAGTCACAAATTTTCTTTTATTAAGAATGAATCTGCACCCATTGGCTGCATTATATACTGGGTTGGGGCAATGACAGAGTCAAAGAAATACAATTTGGGGTGGGTGCCCTCACCTCTATTAATACTTTGGGAAAATGACCTACATACTTAACCTTAAATGTTACTGTCTTGAGACAGTTATGCAACCTTTCAAAGAAACCTAGAAAAACCTCAAAATGTCCAATCATGGAACAAACTTGTAACTTTGATGGTAATTCTCTTTAACAGCATTCCTTGCTGGGCCTGTCTGAAATGCAGGAGACATGACATTATGGAATTGAAAATCATAGAATTCGTCACCTCACATTAATGCTGAAGGGCCTGGGGTACCATCCAGATTAAGCTCTGCATCTTACAGTTGAAGATGCTGACCCTAAAGAGAGAAAAGGACTTAATCCCCAATCAATCCGGTCGGTAGCAGAGCCCAGAGGAACCCAGGTCAGCCTTCATTCGTTTGGGTTGTTACTGGACTGCAGGAACCAGAGACAGGAAGAGAAGGGTGGACAGATCACAGGAACAAGAGGTACATTTTGCACACATCTAGTTTTATTCTTCATCCTAGACCGTGTTCTCTGCCCCTAAATTGGTAGGATGTCCGGAGAGGGACGACCACTGGAGCAAAAGAGATAGCAGGGACACCTGAAAACCGTCATTGGGGGTTGTGTGGTTGGGAACTCAAAACCTAGCCAGAGGATTAAAAGAATTTCTGTAAATGCGGTTTTTGAGGGCAAGCAAGCCTTGCCCTACCAGCGCTGGCCCCGCCCCGTGCCCGGCAGTAACCCCAAGGCGCTCTGAAGCCTCCGCTATCTTCAACGTAGCCATTTGGGAAGAGAAACGCAGAGAATGTGCTCCTTTTCACTTCAAACCTAATCGTTAGGTTGGGGCCCCTCCCTGGCAGAAATGGGAGCATTCACTTTGCGCCCACTTGGCTCTTCTGCGGGCGTGTGCTCTGTTGGGAAGCCAGAGGCTCCTTCCCTTAACTGTCTTTTTGGGAAAAAGGCGATGTGGGGAGATGACAGAACTGAATAGGGGTCCGCCAAGCGTGAAGGGGCAAGCAAGCAGTGTAAAGACAAGTAATGAGGTGTCCGGGGCTGGAGAACGTGTGGGGGTGACGGCTCAGGAAGCCAGGTCGCCTGTCGGGCCTGAGATTGTGCCCCGTCCCGCCAAAGCCAGAAATTAGGGCACATCCGCAAAGCCCACACCCTTTATTTAAGAGAGAAACGGAAACCGGCAGAAAACAAACCCTCTCAGCTGTCCACCGCGAAGGGGAACGAGCTGTGCGCAGGCGCGCAAGGTTCCGCGTCTGCCCTCGAGTTACCCCGCGCTGCGAGCCTGGAGAACTAGGTGAAAGGTAACTAGCAGGCGCCGCTCCGGTCCACAGCCACGGCGCGCGTGCGCGCGCTGGAGCAGCTTGGTCAATCCTCCCCAAGGTTCTCCAAGTCTGCACTTCATTGAGCTGTGGTCGTGGCAGGGGCCAAGCATGAGGCGATGGAGATTGGGGGCGGGGGGCACCGAGCAGACAGGGAAAATGTTTGTCACTGAATCCTCAATGGAGAAATTAAGTCCAGGAATGATGCGGGCGGGGGGGGGGGGGAGGGAGCAGAAGAGGGGAAGAGACCACTTACTGAGCGCCATTGGTTTGCCTGACACGAAGCTGGGCGCGTCTCTGCATTAATTCTCACAACCCTTCGAACAAGGCAATGTCACCTCCCATTTACAAAAGAGGAAACTGAGGCGCAGAGAGTTCCTGTAACTTGTCGAAGGTCATCCGATCAATAAAAGGCAATTTCTACAAATGTTCCCTGATTCAAGGTGTTTGTTTTTAGGGTGTTTTTTCCCCCAAGTATTAATAACTGACGAGTGTAGCACCTTTTACAAGGCACCCTCGCAGGCATTACTCATTCTGTCCTTACCTGAAACCTATGAGGTGGGTACTATTAATATTTCCCTTTTGCATAGGGGGAAACTGAGACTCAAGAAAATTGTTCTGGGATCACACAGAAACTAGCAGAGTTGAGATTTTTGTGCTTCACTTTAGAGGGATTTAAAAGCTTAAAGCTCAAGATCAGTTCCCCCACCCCCTATCCCACAGACCTTTGGAGAATAGGAGAGCTTCAAGCTCTACAGGATGAGTGGCATAGGCCATGAAGAAAACAAAGAAGTTCTCATCGTTGGAGGTTTCTATTACAGAATTCTACAGTGACCACCCCTTGTAGGAGGTATTTGGGTTGTTGGCTCATTGACATCAGGGACAGAATGCACTGATTAAGGTTCGTTCAACTTGGTGTTTGTTGGATAAGTTTATAATCAAGTGAACAACACATTTTCAATCCCAGACTAACCCAGAAAGAAGCTGCAAGTGTGTGTGGCAATGGGTGAAATGACAGCTTTTTGTGTGACTTTCCCTGGATTAGGGCTCTTGCATTCATTCAGCAAACATACTTAGCACACAGCTGGAAAACAAGGGGGTAGCTTCAAAGGGCAGGAGTCCTACACATCTGGGAGTGTGTGCCCCTTCATACACAGAGAAGCCATAGGGTTTCCTGCAGGCAAGAAGTGCATCACCCATGGAGAGGCGTAGGATCAAATCTCACCCCTCCCATTCCCACTTGCCCCTCAGTGCCCTGGCTGTTCCTCAGAATCACAAACAAGGAAGCAGGTCTGCTCCTCTCCTGAGGAAGCCTTGGAAACAGGCAACCACAAAAAAGGAAATGCCAGGGAAGCAGAAAAAACTACAGAGCAACCATCAGCCCCCTCCCACCCCCATCTCTCAACAAGAATCCCCTTTCTTGAGTGTCCAGTCAGGGAACTGGAATTTCACTGCCTTGTTCCCTAAGACTGTGTTGCTACTCAGGCTGATAAAAGACAAAGGCTGCAGTTGGACTGCTTTTTGCCCTAATGTAACCCTGCCCTGCAGCCTCCCTGAGATGCCCGGGGGGATCATGTGCTACCCAATGCTTTCAAGATGCCACTGTGAGCAGCCTGCCTGGTGGTATTGGCAGGAAGAAAACTGCTGGAGACTTATATCATCACCCCGTGGAGAGTCTCGTGTGCTGAGAACTTGAGCCACGCTGGGCCCTTTGCTAGACACTTTCACTTGAATTCCCATCCATCCTCCACAGCCCTGTATAGTAAGGTGTGATCCCCAGGTTAAAAACTGAGGCTCTGAAGGGTAAGTGATTTCCCCACATCACACAGTCAGTAAAAGGTGTGACTGAAACCCAACTCCTTTCACTGCCCTCTACATTTAGACCCGACACCTCCAGTGGGGCCTGTACCTGGACTGGCTGGGAAAACTCTCCCTAGGTTTCTTTCTTTCTACCCTAATTATCCCAGAGACATTGCAATGAAAATGTAGGACAAGTGAAATTCCATGCCGTACACACAGGTAAATGATAAGTGACTTAGAGGAATGAATAAATGAATGGAGGAAGGAAGGTAGAGAATGAGATGCGGCAAGCACCTAGACTCCTGCCTGGCACATGGCAGACACTCAATAAATATATACCAACTGAATTAATAAAGGAGGAAGAATAAACCAAAGTACAAGGTATGGAAGAATTTCAACGTGAGGTGCAAATACGTTCGGGAAACAATTGGCCAGACTTAAGTTCACAGATAAAGTTTATAGTCCTGCTGGAATTTGAAATTCTTCCTTTGGAATTATTGGTGAAAGGTTTACTGTGCCAGGAGGTTATCAGATACACAGAAAGTAAATGCAGTCAAGCCCTAGTCCACACCCCCTTCCCACCGAATTGCCTGTCATGTTTCTGGGGTGTGATGTATGCTGCTGGAATTTATCCATAGGAAAGGCCTTTCATTCCATTCAGTAGGAGACAGTACTCTTTATGAAGCACGACACAGGTTACAAAGTACATAAGATATGGTCCTTACTCCCAAGTGGGGAAAACATGAGATTTGGAGTGAAACATCTCAGGTTTGAGTCCCTGCTCTTTTAGGGTGTATACTTCCTTGGCTTTCCCATATGTAAAATGGGTGTGCAATGACCTCAGGGGGTCATTTTAATAACTTAATAATATATAAAATTAGTAATTTAATATATAAATATATAAGAGGAAGGGGTTGATAAGGTGCAAGTGCTATTAGTTTAATTTTGTTCAGAGCGAATATGAGGAGTGTTGCACCAAGCCTAGGAGGGGGATGGGACAGCTGTACACTTGAGCCCTGAGAAGGATTCTGGGCTGGAGGGTTTCCAGGCAGCACGGAGCCTGGAGGAGCAGAGTGGTACTGCTGGGGAGTAGGAGCTCAGCAAGTGCCTTTTGGGCCTTGGGCCTGAGCCTGGGACTCGTCTGGCTCTTCCCTACTGAGATACAGATGTGTCACTTGAATTTGGTGGCTGCAGGAGGAAGGAGCATCCTGGAGCAGCTGAGACCATGAGACCTCTGCTGCCTCACGGTGTGTACCACGCCACTGCCCTGCTCAGGTCAGCCTAAATTCACCTCAGCCAGCATTTATGGAGCCTTTGCTGGATGCCAGACCCTAAAAATACAGAGCAGACCTGATACAAATATAGAATGTAGAAACATAAAATGACCAGAAGATTTAAGGAGGAAGAAACTTAGCGAGCACACAGGGGAATGGGAAATTCCCAAAGAGGTGGCCTTGGGCTGTGATGTGAAGGATGGAGCCTAATTTGACTGAGATAGAAAGCAAAACAGGTTTACACATTTTGGCAAAAAAAAAAAAAAAGTAGAATCCCACTTTGGCCATACCACATGCTTTCTTTGATTTACCCAGAGATTTTTGAGGGATGGAAAGAAAGAAAACACTGGGAAACACATCTTGGTCATCTTGGGAGAAAAGTGAGCACTAAGGTTTTACAGCTGAGGTTTTACGTGTTTGCCAGCTCTGAGGCTTTGGCTACTCACGTTCCCTGTATGCCTGTTTTCTTGTCTATAAAATAAGTACTCTCATACCTAACGCACAGCGCTGTTGTGGGGGCTGGATGATATGACGAAGGTAAAGCATTCACCATAATATTAGGGATGCAATAAACTCTAGAGAAATGGCGGCTTCTTTCTCCTTTTCTGCCATATGGAGTGTCAGTGCTCAACAGAGCTGAGCTCATTCTTTTGCATTACCTCATAGCCTCTTTTAAAATTATAAGCCCAAGGAAGATTTTAGAACATCATCCTAGACTCAGAAATATCTGCTTTCTTCCCTCTTACCCATAGAAAAACTTGTACAAATGTGGACCCCTTGGGAAAAAAAGCAGCTCTGTTAATTAAGCATAGCTTTTTTCAGTCTGAAGACTGTAATTACCTTCTGTGTAGATGTCTTGCCTTGAGATTTCCCCGGGCCCCCAGGTAACCTGTCAGAGCCCAGCCTCCTTAGGGTGAAGATGCCTGAGAGCTGGGATCTTAAAATCCTTCCACAGAGGACAAACTGATCCCCATGGAAAGCGATTGTAAATAATTAGTGTGAGCCCCATTTCTCTGCCTAGCTTCATGGCAATTTCAAGGACAACAACACAGAGGACAGCCAAGTTTCTGAGGCATTTCCTGAAAAATCCAAAATGCTCAAGTGTCGAGGAATTTCCCCACACAGCATCCAAGTAGAACCGTGCTGTTCTTTGTCCCACTTCACTCTTAAATACATTGTAGTGGGTACGAGGAAAAATTTAGTTCCCATAAGTATATTTTTTCCAGAGTTAATTGTCATTGGGAAAAAACTGTCAAGGCTATGAAAAAGAAACAAGAAGTTGGAATTCAGCTCACCCCATCTCCGTGGTTCTTGGGGGGAAACTAGCAGTCAGTCATTTCGAGAGCTTAGAAGGGGAATCAGGTGATGGGGGTCCTAACTCTGTTTCTACCTCTAACATGATGTGCAGCCTTACCTAAATCATTTCCTTTCTCTGAGCTTCAGTTTCTGTTTCGGCACCTGTAAACTTAGAGGTTTGGTTTAGAGGATCTTTACATTTCTTCCTAATTAGCAATCACCTCTGGTGTGTATTTGGAGTTTTGCTTCAGAGAACTTAGTGGAAAAAATACCTGGGGAACACTGACATTTACTGAAATTCAAGCACAAGCACCAACCATAATCGAATAACAAAATCCAATTCAGGAAAATATGTACTTGAGAACAATGAAAGTATTACTCAGTTCTTCGCCAAAAGTTAAACTAAATTTAACTCTCTCTTTTTTTTTTTCTAAATGTATTTTATTTATTTTGCTATGTGTTGAGTATATTTTTTAAAGGAAGCGTTTTATTAAAAGACAATACTGTGCCAAATTTTAGTAGTCAGTGAAAGCAATGAAATTTTTGCTTACCTTTCCGTACATAATACGTATGTTAGATAGGGAATAAGGAACTTTAGTGTCAATAGTTAGGAATAACAATGAGTATATTTATGAATTAACTTTTTTTAATGACTAAAACTAGGAAATGGTTGAATTGGTGTGGTGGACACTTGGCACCCTGTTACTACTTGTCTATCCACCAGTTGCTATGAGTGTTCACTGCCAAAAGCTCACAGAAATTGCCCTCCGCAGACCGGGAGCTGACCCTCCCAAGAGGTCATGCTCTCCTCACCCTCATCCTGCAGCCAAATATTGATTGATATGGGATTAAAATATCTGGCATCTCACTTCAGGATGGGACAAACTCTGTGGTATGATTTATGCTCCAGAGCTCCCCTTAGCTCAGGCCAAGGCTACACTTTCCCTGAATCAACATTTTTACCTGACTCCTTGCCCTTCCCATCATGCTTCCTCATCTATTCTCTTACAGGTTTCTTTGGTGAGCACTCCCTCAGTAAATCACTTACACCCAAACCCCTGTCTCAGGCTCTGCATCTAAGACACTTAAGATAAGAATGTGCTGTTGTAATGAGTGGCCAGTAATGAAAACATTTGAATTTTTTCCATTCCTTCATTTATTCCACCAACACTTAACGAATTATCTACCTAGCATGAATCAGATACTTTCAGATACTGGAGATATTTATAATGGGCAAGATAGACACTGCCTCTTCAATAAACAACAATAAATGTGGTTTATTTGATGTGGGGAGACACATTGTGATAAACAAAACAGACAAAATAATCATAGTAAACAAAAAACTGAACAAGATATTCAGGATTCTTATATTTAGGGTTTTTTTGAACTGTGTTTCTGGATTGTGTGCTATGATCATTAAATAAACATTTAAAATTCAACTATGCATTTTTTCTGTTGTATAAGCCTTGGACTCAATGACTCCATATCAAGGAATTCACAGATATACCTGTACCTATTCTTAAAGACATATATGCAAGGCTGTTTATTGTAACATTGTTTATAATGGCAGAAGATAGGAAACAACTTAAATGTCCATCAATAGAGGATTGATTAAAACTTCCGATACAGAATATAGCTGTATCAGTTATGTTCCAGCCATACTAGGAAACACTATGCAGTCATTAAACAGAATGAAGTAGCAAACACTATGCTATCCACCTGGAACTAATATAAAATAATATTGAATGTCAATTGTAATTGAAAAAAAATTGTTTTAAGTGGGGGTGAAATGAACAGAAATGAAAAAAAATGAAGTACCTGTATATTTGCTGATGTAGGATAATTTCTAAGTGAAAAAAGTATAGAACAGCATTTGTAGTGTTCTTCCATTTGTGAAGGAATGAATGTGAATACAAACATAGACATGTACACAAATAACTTCTATGCCATAGATCTCCGAAAGAATACACAAGAAACTTAATGGTGTTTCTGTGAAGAGGAACTATTAGGAAGTAACACGTGGCTGGATTTCCTTTTCATTCCAGATTTAATTTTGTAAATATATGCATGTATTAATTAATAAACCAGTTAATTAAAAAGTATTACATACTTAGTGTGGAAATCATATAATATACAGAAAAATAAAAATCACTTATAGTCTCATCTCTAAAATATACCATTGTTTATATTTTGGTGTATTTCCTTTCTGTCTTCCTTCTATTTGAGGGTATAAATGAGATAATAATGTGCATGTATAGATTTGTATTCTGATTTTTTGACTCGGTTTTATATCCTAAGTATTTTCCCATATCAATGAATTTTATTCTAAAATATCACTTGAAATGGCTGTTTAGTTTCTACTAGATGAACAAGCAATAATTTTTAAATCCTTTTCCTATATTTTGCTATTGTATAATGCTGCTAGATACCTGTTAGATATCTCTTTATCCATGTGTCTCTAATTGTTCTCTTAAGATAGATTTCTAGATGTGGAGTTACAGGTCAAAGGAAATGGAAATTTTTTTTTAAGTTCTAATAATGAGATATTAAATTGCCCTCCCCACAGCTTGTATCCACTCACAGTTCCCCCAACAGTATATATAAGAATTAATGAGCCCTGACCAGTACTGAGTACAGTAGACCCTTGGCATTCTTGGGTTTATCATTCTCAAATGTCCACTCCTCAGGAACTTCCCAGACAGCTCATGACATGTAGTCATGACAGGGCTGGGGAACTTCCAGGAGAGGCCGAGAAGGTCACTGAGCACCCAGGAAGTCTAGCTGAGGGCCCAGAGTGTGCAGTACATGGGGGAGCTCTGCAGAGGGGCCTTGCTGACTCATCCTGTAGTCTGACCACTTGGCATCGCTGCCTTCATCCGCCAGCACATTACTGGGCAGCAGCATCATTGAAACGTATCATCATCACCGAACTTTTACACATTCAAGCAAGCTGACAGTTTGCTTCATTTCAGTAACAATGTAGTGTCATAATATAGCATCAGATTTATTTCTGTGGCTGATTCATTTTAAAAGCCTTATCAGTTACTTTTGTCCATTATTTATTGACTGTATTAGGGGTCTTCTGGGGTTACTTCAATTTCTCAGTTCTTCTTTAATGCATTTTCTGGAGGAAGTTATGTGCTTCAATACAATTTGACAATTTAGAATATCCAAATTCTGGAGATGTCAAGGGGTTTCTGTTATTCCAAGTGAAATGGAATTTCAATGCTTCATTGCTTTCAGTGTACACAGAACCCATGACAGTAAGTGCTTCGAATGTCCCCATCCCATATCTGTTTCCCATCCACATGGTCCGGGTGCACCTGTGACCTTTGGGAACAAGGTTCTAATTAGCCTGATAAATGTACAATCCTACAATATGGAATTTGCAGGTGCTAGTGCTGGTTCTGGCCCTGACTAGCTGGGACTCTTCAAGCAACTCACTTCTCTGGGTTTCAAGTTCCTCCTCTTTAAAAGAGAAATTTATTCGCAAATAGCATTTCCCAACCTGGGATCCTAGAACCTCATTTGCAGTCTTGAAAGATAGTGATAAGTATTCACAGGCTAAAGTATTTTTAATATTTTATTAGAAACCTAAAAAAAAAAAAAAAAAAAAAAAAAAAAAGAAACCTAATATTATATAGAAACCCATTAGGTTCGACAGGATAACAAAGGGGGCCATTTTTTTTGGGGGGGTTGTGATAATGCAGGAGTCCTCACAACTCTATGAGGTATGTACTATAGTTATTACTTTAGAGATGAGGAAACAGAGGCACAGAGAGTTAATAAATTTGCTCAATGTTGCACAGCTAGTTCATGGTGGGAAGGAGATTCAAACCCAGGTAATTTGATTCCAGAATAAATAGCCACACTGCCTACTGCTAATTCTACTTACCCCATACTAATTGGAAGCTCTAATTGGCAATAATATGTCTTTAATGAAAATGAGAAAATGAAATATTAGTAATTAATAATTAAATACGGTTTGTTTGGCATGCAAACATTTTCAAATGCTATGAAAAAAAGTGGAAATATTTGACCAACATTGGATTTAGATGATATCCAAGTTCTCTGCAGTTCTAATGTTCTGTGAGATTGAGGAGGAAATGTAGGTATTAAAGAAAAACACAGTAGAGTATACAGATATTGGATTATAATATTGTACCCCTGAAATTTATGTTATTAACCAATGTTACCACAATTTAAAAAAAGAAAGAAAGACAACAGCATGAAACATCATTCAGAGTGGTGCATTTATATTCCAAGAGTAATCAAAGCACTATTTCTTTGTTACGTGGTACAAACGATTTTAATTTTAAAAGTCGAGAATCAAATGAGAATCAGTGGACTTGATTATTAAGAAATCTTAAAGTCAAATGCAAAAGGGCCTTAGATATGAAATTTCATGGTTGATTTTTAACACATTCTTATTGTGCTGGAGAATAATCACATACTTGTGAGTTCTTATGTAGTGCCCATCAAAACATCTGAACTGCTTTATAAACATTCTCTTCATTCCCCATAGCAATTCTGCAAGTTTGGTGACCAGGATAAATGCAATCAACTTGGATTATTTAATAGGAAGAAAGAAAAAAAAAATGAGAGCTACGGCAGGGTTTGTCTTATTGACCTATCATACATTACCTAGCATAGAGCTGATAAAAGCTCAATAAACATTTATTCGTTCAATGGATGAAAATTTTTCTAAGTTGCTTCTGGGCCCTGGCGAAATCTCTATTCAGTTGCCTTCTATCCATAATGTAGGTTTAATACAATGTAATGCCAACCAATGCAATTGATCTTAAGAAGCCATGAGTAGTAGTGCAATGTAATCTCTGCTGTGGTTAGACAACTTTTTAAAAACTCTGTGGCCATAGGAACAATATTCCTATCATTGCATTCCTATTTTACTTTATTTTCTCATCAGTTCTAATAATCCTTATCCTGCTCAGAATTTGCAGTATACGTATTTTGCACCATAGATAATGATTCAGATTCTTATCCTGACATTCTTGATAAAATAAAGAAGCCTGAATTTGAAGTGAGGTTGTGAATTAATGTTTTTTTCAGAGGTAGGTAAATGACTTCTGGTAACCCTAACTGATTTTAACACTGGGAGCAGCCCCACCCTCCAATTCATTGTGCAATGGGGAAGTGGTTTGCTGAGCAGGCCTATACAAAAAGGCAAAAACTGTATTATTGTACATTAAATGTGTGAGTCATATCCCTTGCTCCTTGCTCAAGAAGAATTGTATCTTAAACAAATGATGGAATGCATGGGCCAGACACAGCTTGGGTTTCAGAGATGAATAAGATGCAGTTCCAGCAATCATATGACGGGCATGGCATGTGGGAGTGGGAGAGTAAATTAAAATGAAAAAAAACAAAACAGAAATAACTGTGACTCAAGGCAGAATGTGATTAGAGCACTCAGTTCCCACCAAAGGGAAAAAATCATTTCTAGTTAGAGGATCCAAAGATTTTATGAGAGAAATGTTGTTCGAGTTGGAATTCCCCACTTTATATAAGCATTTACTGAGCTCTGCTGTTCGCCAGACTCTGTGCCAGGCACTGGGGATTCAGAGATAAAGGTAGCACATCCATGCTCATGGAAAAGCTCTCAGCCTAGCCAAGGAAGAGAAACGTGTAAAAAGAAAAATCTCACCCATCCTGACAAATGCTCTTTTAGGAAAAAGAAAAATAAGCCTGTGGAGCACAGAGGATTAAGCAGCTATTCTATCTGAGGACGCTGGGACAATGTCACAAAAAGGGGTAAATAAGAGTTCCTAAGAGAACCAACATTTGACCATCGAGGCACTTATTATTTTCCCTACTTTATGGATGGAAAAACTACAGCTTAGAGTTTCAATAACTTGAAAGTTGCCTAAAGTTGTACAGCTAGTAAGCAAAGAAGCAGTGGAAATTAAACTCTGGGTTCTGTGGCCCATCTCCAGTAGTCCAAAAGAAAAGGGAAGAAAACTAGAAGAAGAAAAATATTTGTTCTAATAGCTTGATCACAAGCCAGAAAACAGGACAGCGAAGGTTTTGGGGGGAAATAACACACAGTACAGATTTTACAGAGTCTAGACCACCTAATGGTTTAGAATACAGCTGTATCTATAACTATATAATCTATATATAAAATCATTCCTTGAAATCGATTGCTTAACTCTTTCCAAAGTTTTGCCTTCAAAAGGAGCTGACACCTCTAACACAGAAAAAGGGGATAGGAAGTGATAAGAAGAGCAAGGAGGTGGCTATCTAAATGAAGTGATGAATAAGACCTCCCTCTAAAGAAGTCATTGAGCATTTAAAGCCATTATGCTTTATTCCGAGTATGGTAAGAAGCCAGAACATTTTGAAAATATAAATATGTAAATTCACAATAACTCCTAAAACTTAAATGGGGGCATAACCACTAGTAATATTTTGTTGTATTTCCTTCCAGTTTTCTCCTTTGTATATAAAATAAGGTAAATAAACACATACTTAATGTTTCACTCTTTCTAATTTATGATCATACTGTACAGGGATTTGTGCCCTATTTTTATAACTTTTTATTTCCATCTAATTTCAAATGTTTCCTACAGAAAATTTGTAGGAATAGTACCCTCATATACCCTTTTCCCAGATGCACCAGTACATTTTGCCCCATCTGTTTTATGATTCTATGTATATATATTTCTGCATATTATTTAGTATGAACCATTTGAGAGTAAGTCAGAGACACCAATGTGTATTTCCTAAGAATAAGGATGTTGATTCTCTTATGTAACTGCAGTACAACTATCAGAATCAGGAAATTTAACTTTGATGCAATTCACAGTCTACAATCTATAGTCAAATTTCATCAGTTGTCCCATAAATGTCCGTTATAGATTGAATTTTTTTCTTGGTCTAAGAAAAATCTTAGGTGCACTTAATTCTCACAACTTTTAATCTCCTTTAATTTGGAACAGTTCCTCATCGTGTGCGTGTGTGTGTGCGTGTGCGTGTGCGTGTATTGACCTTGACATTTTTGAAGAGTACAAGCCGGTTATTTTGCACAATGTCTTTTGATTTGGATTTATCTGATCAGATTCAGGTTTTGCCTTTTTGGCAGCTGTGGCACCAAAGTCAGTGCTTCTCACCACGGGACAAATGATATTGGTCTGTTAACTTTGACCACATTGTTAAAGTGGAGTCTGCCTGTTTGCTCCATTCTAATGTCACTATTTTTCCCTTAAAATTAGTAAGTGATTTATGAGGAGATACTTTGAGACTACGTAAATCTGCCTCATTCCTTACACCTTTACCCACCAGTTTTAGCATCTACTAATGATTTTTCTATCTCCATCATTCCTTTTATAATTGTTAGGTATCCTACTAAAAGAAGAACTGTCTTCCTTTCTCATTATTTATTTATTTACACATTTATTGACATAAGTATGGCCTTCTAGATTTTAATTTTAGTGAATGGGTTATAATCCATTACAATCATTATTTATTTTGATACCCACATTGTCCTGCATTTGGGACAACGGGAACTCTTCAAGTTGGCTACGTGTCCTTTCACGTTTTCACTGTTGTAAAGAAATTTCTTACTTTTGATACAAGATGATCCAGATTCATCTTGTGCTTCCCTGACACAATCTTAGAATCTGCTCTTCCTCCAAGGAGCTTAATTCCTTTTATTAGAAAGTGGTGTTTACAAGCCAAGTTCTGGATGCCAGGTGTGTACATTGTTACTACAATCATGTCTTCTAGGCCCTCTCAGCAGACAGAGCTAGAAAGTATCTATATCTCTCTATATATAATTAGTTCTATATGTATTTGTAATTGTTCTCTATGCATCTATCTATACGTAATATATGTTAAATATGTTTTTTTAAAACATGAATACTAACTAATACCTCCGGTCCCAACCTAGCACTTCATAGTACACTCTCAACTTCAACATTCATGTTTCTAACTCCCATCTCCAACACTGAAAAAATTGTCTTCCATTATCCTCAGTATATCTATGCACTCGATTAAGCCTACAATACACAGAAAGTAGTTTCAGAATCGCTAATTCATACCACTACAAAAAGCAAATCTATCGACTAGAGCTCAATATTTGTTTATATTGTTCTTTTTCTTAGATACATTCAATGTGTAACATAGATAATTAAGTGCATAAGTCTTGCACGTATAATGTGATGAGTTCTGACAATACCTGTATCCTCTTTTCAACCCAATATGAGCAATTTCTCAGGTCATTAAAGGCTTTTTCAAAAATGTGAATTTTTAAAAGCTGGTTATTATTCTATAGTACAGATGTACCACGTTTCCCCCAAAAATAAGCCCTAACCGGAAAATAAGCCCTAGCATGATTTTTCAGAATGACATCCCCTGAACATAAGCCCTAATGCATCTTTTGGAGCAAAAATTAATATAAGACCTGGTCTTATTTTGGGGGAAACCCGGTACTATAATTCATTTTACCATTCCTGATAATTAGATCTTCGGTTTTCAGTGTTTTCTATTAAAAGCAGTGCTGCAATAAATATCCTATTAGCACTACTAAAAGAATGTCATATCACCACATAAGCTATAGTTATGCTTTACTAAAAGAGATATTCTGTTGAATGGATTAGTCAAACTTCCAAGATTTTAAGATATTTCAAGTGTTATTCCTACAACTAAATTGGTTCTGGCCCTGTGTATTAATTTCCTAGGACCACTGTATCACGTTACCACAAACTAGATGGCTTAAAACACTAGAAATTTATTCTCTCTTGGTTTAGGAGGTCAGAAATCTGAAGTCAATGTCTTGGCAGAGTTGGTTCCTTCTGGAAGCTCTGAGGGAGAAACTGCCTCACGCCTCTCTCCTTAGCACCTGGGGTGCTGACAACCTTTGGCCTTCCTTGAGAGATTGTATCACTCCAATCTCCTACTCCATCATCATGGAGTTTCCTCTGTGTGCCTTCTTCTCTACCTGTCTTCAAGTATAAGGATACAAGTCATTGGATTTAGGGCCAACTCAAATCCAGTACAACTTTATCTAATTTAACCAGTTATATCTGCAAAAGGCCCTATTTCTAAATACAGTCATGTTTTGTCATGTTCCGAGTTGCCAAGTAGACATGAATTCTGCGGGAGACACTATTCAATCCAGTGTGCCTAGCAAATGGTTTTCCCCCTTTGCAAATCCACAACCCCTTATCTGAACTCTTGGGACTAAATGATTTTAGATTTATTTAGATTTTAGACAAGACATATCATGTATACACGATATATTATGTAATAGCCCAGGAAGGTCTGAAGCAACACCCCATAATCAACCACATTACTATTGCTGCAGTGAAGTGTATGCATATTTATATCAAGTGAGAGACATAAAGACTATAAATAGTTTCATGTAATTTCATGTCTAATCTTGCTGCCAAATCAAAAAAAAATTTTTTTTTTTTAATTTTCCGAGCTTTGGGGATTTCAGAATTGCAGATTTTGTGGTCCTAAAGGTGAGGCCATTTTTAGGTGCCAATGTTAAAAGTCCAAGTCAAAAAGCCACCCATTGTAGTAGAAGAAAGCAAAGGTCCAAGGACATCAACCTATGTGTTCAAATTTGGTCACATTATCATTCATACCTGATGTTTACCAGCTCCAAAGTCATTTCTACTCAGGTAGAATTTCCAGTACATTGGAAATCTCTCTACTCCTCAGCTAATTCTTGAAACTCCCAGTGTGGGCAGGGTCTTTTATTTACCCACAATGCTATTCTACTAATACCTATTCAATAATTATAATTCCCTTTAGAATTAACCCACTCTGAGAAACATGTTATGGTTGTAAGATGCTAAACTTGAGATATCATTCTAAAGCTTAAAGAAAAGGACTGTATTAACTGCTTCCCCAAAATGGAAGCAAGTCCTCAAGTGCTCTAAATTTCATACTTACCCAGTAGTCCAATCCCCTAAAGTTTTTTAAGTTTAAAAGTTCCTTTGTGCAAATTAAAATTTGAGTACACCTGAAACTAATATAATGTTGTATGTCAACTATAAGGAGAATTTTTTTAAAAAAATTCTAGTGAGCTACTATTTTTTTCACCTATCAGATTGGCAAAGATCAAAAGACTAATAACATATTGTAGCCAAGAGTGTAGAAAAAATACAAGGAAAAAAACCACATATATTGCTGTAGGCAGTAAAACAGCACAGCTTCTGTGTTGGATAATTTGACAAGATCTATCAAAAATATAAGTGTACATATCCTTTTACTGACAAGTTGATTTCTAGTAATTTAGCTTACATATATACTCCCACATGTTGATATATGTACAGTACAAGGATATTTATTGTAGCATTGTTTGTAATACCAAAAGCTTGTAAATAACATAGATGTCAGCCAAACTTAAACTGGTCAAATAATATATGACACATCCAGACAATGAATTCTATGCAACATTTAACAAGAATGAGGCAGCTGTATGTATACCAAGGTGGAAAGATCGCCAAAATATATTGTTAAAAAATATGAAGGTGCTATGTATGAATACTAAGTTATCATTTATGAGGGTGGGGGTGAAGAAATACATATGTATGCATTTCAGAAGGCATAGATAATTTCTGAAAGCACATACCAGAAACAGGTCACAGTGGTATCTCTAAAGAAAAATTGGACAGATTAGGGCAGGGGTGGGGGACTTACTTTACTTGTTACTCACTGTACCTTTTACAATTTTACCCTGTGTATGATTTACCTATTCAAAAATATAATAAGGTAATATTTTTTACAAAAGAAATCATAGTGTGGAATAATATATAATTTGGAGTTAGAGGGCTGGGTTCAAGCTGCTCTTTATTGCCAGGATAACCTCAAACAAGTGATCTTCCCCTTTCTGAATGTTTCTTTGGGGAAATAAAGGGATAATATAATATTGTTGGAAGGACACTTGAGATATTGGATATAAAATTGTTTATAAGTATAATAAAATGTTTCCAAGTGTCTGTCTGTCTAGGTATAAAGCATGGGAAAAGCCAGCTGTCTCCACATCAGGGCATTACTCAGATTGGAAGTGAGTCTCACACTTTGGGTTGATGGCTGGATGGTGAATTACCTGCTTCTTTATAATTTTCTATATTCTGTATGCCGTCCATAATGAGCATGATTGATTTTTAATACTAGTAAAAATAAAACAAATTGATTATTTAAAAGTTAACTTTATATACACTAAAGCATTACAGTGGATATTTCTGGGTGACTGAAATTGTGGGCTTTGCTGTTCTTTGTTTGTCATTTACAGTCCTTATTTTCTGGTAATAAATATGTATTGTTTTTGAGAAAAGAAAAATAATTTTTAAAAAAGCATAGTTTTAAAATGAAAAAAAAAAAGAAAGAAGAATCACTTTAAGTCCAATAATTCATTCAAAGCATTTAGGGTTTCCTTCCGCACCCCTTTTGCCACCCCTTCTTTGTAACTTACAATAATAGACCATTATCATTGTTTGCCTCACAGAAAGTCATATCTTTCAGTGCTGTAAGCCACAAACAGCAGGAAGCCACATGCACTGAGCTGTGCATTTGCAAAATGCATAAAGCCAGGAGTCAGTATGAGCCATAGCCCCGGTCTGCAGAAATGTTTGACCAGTGTTTCACAAACGTGGGTGTAACCGAGGACAAAGAAATCTTCAAGCCTTTTGAAAGAGAAGAGTGTTCAACTTTCAGAAGCCAACAAAGAGGATTTAAAGGATTCCAGAAATAAGAATCTTCCATAAGCTCCCCCCAATTCCCAGCCAGTGAGGGACAGATTCTGGGGCACATGAAAGGGCAGATCCTGGGGTCACACAATCTTGTCGTTTAACCACCAAGAAACAGGTATGTCTTCCTCCTCCTTAACCTCCTCAATAAGACCTCCTTAGTCCGATTCCTGGTTACCTCGCTCCTGGATAATTGTGATGTCCTCCTAACTTGTCTCACCACTTCCACTCTTTCCTCTTTCTAACCTTTTCACAGAAAAGTCAATGTGATGATTTAAAAACTTACATAAGCCCATTTCCCCTCCTGCTTAAGCCTTTGATGACTGTTCCATTCCATGGCAAATAAAATGCATATTCCTGTCCATGGTCTAGGAAATCCCACAGGGTCAGAACTGCCTTCTCTCCACCCTCATCCTGGACCACCTGGATCTCACCAGCTTCCCTGCAGCCACATTAGAGTCTTTTCAGTTCTTCAAGCATGCCAAGCTTTTTCCCACTGAGTTTTCCAGATTAGCTGTGGCCTCTGCTGGAAGAACTCTGACTTCTCTTTTCATGATTTCAATTAAACATCAGCCCCTCTTACAGGCCTTTCTGACCATCCAATCTAAGCAGCAATCCTTCTCCTGACTCTGCTCCCAATATTCTCACCCAATCATTTCCTTCAGAGCACTTGTCACAATTTGTAATTACAGCCATGCATCACTTCATTACAGGGCTACGTTCTGAGAAATGCGTCGTAAGGCAATTTCATCGTTGTACTAACACAACCCGAGGATGGTATAGCCTGCTACTCACTTCGGCTGTATGGTAGAGCCTACTGACCCTAGGATAGAAACCTGTGCAGCGTGTTACTGTACAAAACAGCACGAGATTAAATCAAGCACAAGAGAAAACGGTGCCATCAGGAGACTCAGTAAACATGAGATGTATGAGGCTGCTGCCGGCCCAACCCGGCATACTGTTTTACAGTAAACTTTTTTTTTATATGAATAAGTAGAAAGAGTACACTCTAAAGTAACAATTAAAAAATATAGTATAGTACATACATAAACCAGTACTACAGTTGTTTATTATCATTATCAAGTGTTTGTACTGCAATAATTGTGCTATACTTTTATCTGACTGGCAGTGTAGTGGGTTTCTTTACACCAGCATGGCCACAAATACATAAGTAATACATTGTGCCATGATGTTATGATGGCTACCATGTCACTGGGAAATAAGAATTTATCAGCTCCATTACCATCTTACGGGGACCACTGTCATATGTGCGGTCCATTGTTGACCGATGTGTCTTTATGCAGCCCATGACTGTATACATTTCTATCTTTGTTTACTTGTTTATTATCTAACGTCCAGAGTATAAGCCCCATATCTGGTTTACTTACCATTGTATTACTTCCCTTTGTGACTCTAGAAGAATGCCTGGCACTTGGTAGTTCCTCCTGGAAAACAAAAAACAAACAAAACTGTTGAATGAATGAATTCACTCAGTTCTACTGCTTATTCATTATGTGTCCTAGCCTAGTTTACTGAACCTGTCTAGGACTCAGTTTCTTCATCTGCACAATGAGAATGTTAGTTACCTATGTATGCATAAATGTTTGTAAAATGTCTGACACAGTAGCTGCACAGAGCAGGCCCTCCTGAAATTATAGCTCTCGTGATGCAAGTTATTATGGGGTGAGCAGTTCATAGAGACATCCCATTTTTGTCTTGTAAACTGATAGGCAGAGTTTGTTCTTCTAATTGGTGATGTCCTGAAAAAGGTATAGTGTCAGGCACAGAAAGGATGCTTGATAAATGTCTGATCAATAAATCAATTGTAAGCTAAAAACTTTACAATTCTAACCTTTAAAAAGTTCACCATGTGCATTGTTTACAATTTTAAAAACGGAATACAATTTAAATGTCAATCAATAGGAGAGTGGGTAAATAAGTACAGTACATCCGTACAATGGAATTATGTCCCTGAATAAATTGGGGTATAAAAACCATTAGTTTTTGACATCTATAAATGAAATCACCAAGGCATAAGGAAAAGAGGAACCTTGATAATAAACACTTGAATTTACTTTAAGAAAGCAACAAGTGCACTTTTGCACTGATGTGTCCAGATTGGCTGTGAAC
Source organism: Rhinolophus hipposideros (assembly GCF_964194185.1). Classification (NCBI taxonomy): domain Eukaryota; kingdom Metazoa; phylum Chordata; class Mammalia; order Chiroptera; family Rhinolophidae; genus Rhinolophus; species Rhinolophus hipposideros. The sequence continues at coordinate 59,094,526 of NC_138057.1, forward strand.
TGCCTTCAGATTTACAAAGGGAGCTTCCGTAAAATGAGTACTATTCTAAGAACCAAGGGCTGGCCTCTCTCATGCTGACTCTGGCATTAAGTAGCTACTTGACTCTGCATCTCTCTCAGCCTCATCTTGTAAAATGAAAGGCTTGGACTAGATGATCACTGGGGTTCTGCTGATTCTAGTGAGACTTGAACACTTCCTTTGCTAGTCACAGCCCTCATTGTCAACCATCATTTCCTAATGACAGTCGTCCCCCTCACCCACCTTTTAGCTTTCTGCAGTTTCAGTTCCCTGCAGTCAACAGCGGTCCAAAAATACTAAATGTAAAATTTCAGAAATAAACAATTCATAAGCTTTAAATTGTGTGACGTCTGGGTAGCGTGATGAAATCTTGTGATGTCCCATTTCATTTCTCCTGGGAGGTGAATCATCCCTTTTGTCCAGGGTATTTGTACTATATATGCTCCCCGCCATTAGTCACTTATCTGTGTCAGTTACCAGATCGACTGTCATGGTATCGCAGTGCTTGTGTCCAAGTCACCCCTACTTTACTTCACAGTAGCCCCAAAGTGCAAGAGTAGTGATGCAGGCAATCGGTTAGCCAAAGAGAAAGGAGAAAGTGCTTCCTTCAAGTGAAAAGGTAAGTGCAGTACAATAAGATATTTTGAGAGGGAAAGAGAGAGAGAGACCACCACGTTCGCATAACTTTTATTCCAGTATAGTTTTATAACTGTTCTATCTTATTGTTAGTTATTACTGTTAATCTCTTACTGTACCTAATTTATAAATTAAACTGTATCATAGGTGTGTAGGTATAGGAACAACATAATATACATAGGACTTGGTCCTGTTCGCAGTTTCAGGCATCCACCTGGGGTCTTGGAATGTACCCCGTAGATAAGGGGGGACTATTGGAATGACGACGGCTTATCTGCATTGCTCAACTTCGTGAAATAATCACTGATAGTCTATCTGACGGAGGAACCAAACTGGGGTCTAGAACCATAGCACACTGGGCATTACTCTACCACCCTAACACGTTCTAATCCAAAATTCATGTTTGCAATCTAGAGCATGAGCTCAAATAACTGTCTGTGCAGTTTAGACACCCAAATTCAGACATCTTAAATTTTCCAGGTTGATACTTTGCAGGATAGTAATTCACCAAATATTAGCTTGGTGCAAAAGTAATTGCGGTATAAAAGGTTAAAAGTAATTGCAAAAAACCACAATTACTTTTGCACCAACCTAATAATTGCCAATTCTTATTAGTGACATTACTTGATAATCTTATTACCCCCATTGTAGTAACAATTACCAAGTACTCAAACTATAACTTGTAACTTGTAGCAGTGCAGAATGATGCCAAGAATGCAGCCTCGATGTCAACTAGGCTTGGGTTCAAAACCCAGCTCAACCCTTAGCTGCTATAAGACGTTGGGAAACTCCCTTAATGCCATGAACTTCTGTTTCCTGTAGAATGAGAATAAGAGGGAGAATGTCTCCCTCAAAGGGCTGTTTTGATTACATTAAATGACATTCATAAGGCACCAGCTTTATTGCCTGGTATGTGTTTTCGTTTTCCTATTGAAAACTGGGGTCTGCTATTTCCATTTGTGGGAGGGCAGATGGAAGTTCAGAGTAGTGGTGCCCACACCTCTGCCACAAGCCAACTCCAGAGCCCAATGCCCAAAAAGGCCATATTTCCTGGCTCTAAATCTTAGTGTAGAACCATGATTGGTTCACACCCATGCTTCCTGAAGAGCCATTCCTCTTTCTATCATTTCTGAGCACTCACTCTATTCCAGTCACTAATCTGGTTTCTTGGGATTAAAATAGAAATAAGATACATTCCTTTAATGAAGTTATAGGCCAGTGAGGGAAAACTGGAAAACAGCAAGAAACAATAAGGAAAACTAATATTTAACAAATAGCAATAACAATAAAAGAGTAATAGGTCATCAATTGCCCACTACTCAATTCTCCCTGAAAAAGAACAAATTAGCCTCCCACTTCAAGCTCTCTCAGAGATCACAACTTTGATATAAAGTGGGACAATTTAACCTTGTCAATTATAGGTTCCCATGTAATTCCCTAGCTCATAAAAATAATACGACCTTACATTTAGCAGAGGCCATTTTATTTCAGCAAAAATCAAATTGCTTTAATAAATGTATTCCACTGTGCCTCAAACCATCCCTTGCTGGCAAAAAGACAGAATAAGTGGTTCTAGTTTTATTGCACAAACCTAGCCACAGAGTTATCAAACAGTGGTCTAAGGTCACCTATCCACAGCACACAATTAATATCTCAAAACTTGAATCAGAGCTGAACACCTGGTTCATTACATTGCTCACTAGGCCAGGCTGCACTTCATTCTTCAGTGTTCCTAAGCAACTACCATCCCATAAGTTATCTTGAAAGAGTCGTTTGATTAGAGGAAAGAAAGGGGCGGGGGAAGACTCTTGAAGAAAGAAAGGGCATCTAAACACATCTATGATCAGGAAAGCAAGGTCCAAATAGGCTAAGTGATTTGTGCAAAGTCATACAGATATTGAGAAGCAGAGCTACATATAAGCAGAGCATTTTTCAATTATTTTGCAAAAACTGTGGCTCTTAATAGCTTTACAAAAATCATAATAATACTTAACATTTACTAAGTATACATGAAACTGTGAAACACTTATTCTAAGTATTTCCTCATTAATTACTTCATTTTACTGATGAAGATACTGAGTGTTAGAATAGGTTAAATAACGTGCATGAAGCTACAGAACTAGGTAAGTAAAGGAACCAGAATTTGAATCTAGGTCTGATTAAGTCCCAGTTCTTAACCACTATGCAGTGCTGCTCACCATGTCATAGAATTTCAGAATTTGAAGGAAACTTCTTAATAATCCTGCTCAATCCCCCACCACAATCATGAACAAGCCTCCACATCTCTGATACCTAATGATCCAGCCTTTGCTTGATCACCCAGTGGTAAGAAAGTCATCGTCCAAAAAGGTAACTCACATTATTTTAGGGCAGCTGAAACTCACTTCCCTGAGCCTTGTACTCACTGGTGCAATTTCTGGATAATAATGGAGCATATCACCAAAGGACTTTAAAAAGAACAAGGGAAGGGAAAAGATGGCAACTCCAAGGACAGCAAGTTTAATTTATGTGGTCAATATGCAAACAGATACAACCTTTCTACCAGTTTTATTTCTCTCTGATCTCATGGAGATACTAATCCAACAACAATTCAAAACAGATATCCAGTGTGTAAGAATATTTGAAATCCTTAGGACCGGGAAGTGAATAACCAGTTTCTGGGCCACACACAATTCACCAGCCCTGAAGAAATATCCAGGGAATGTGGAGCTCTTCTCAGTGGATGTCTCTACCAGCTTTCTAGTCACTTCCAGAGAATTGGTGGCTACAGCCTCCTAAAGCTCCCAAATTCACCAATAGGTAGTGAGTATTTTTTTGAAAGCCATCTGGCTTAATTTGAAAATTAACTGAAACCTGCTGATGGGAGTATGAAGCCTCTCTGGTGACTCATAATTACAAGATCCAATGCACACCCCACATTGCGTGGACCCCTTTTGCTCTGACTTTCTTTAGAGCCATTAATGCGCCCCTGATGGGACTGAGAACAACACTCAGTGTGTATAAATGTGCAACAGCACATAACAACCTATAACCCTGGGACTGGGAATTAAGATTAGTTTTTTTCCAGTTTGGGTTTGGGGGTCTTTGAAGAGTTTTATCTGGAATAGAATAATTGCTAGTATGTTAAAGCAAAACAGATTGCTTAATGGTTACAGAATGGGGAAAATAAAAATAAAAATTTTTTTAGAAATAGTTGTGATAGTTGCACAACATTGTGAATGTGATTAACACCATTGAATTATATACTTAAATGGTTAGCATGACAAATGTTATGTTAACTATATTACCACAACTAAAGATTCAACAATGAAATATACCAAAAACAATTGAATTGTACAGTTTAAGGGGCTGAATTATATAGCAATGTGAATTATATTTCTTCATTTTCTACAGAGATTCACAGAAATCCACTGTATCTTAATAAATCTTTGTGAATAAAATTGTAAGATATGACTGTCTCATTAAGGTTGTCTTGATCCCCAGACTGCTGGAAGATGTCTTAAACAGGAAATATCTGAATAACTTTCTCTTTAAGAATCAGCTGTAGAACCACTTGAACTCCAGAACAAAAGAGAGAAATCACAGTTCCTCAAGAAGAGAGAAAAACATGCCCACTTACAACATAATTGACACCTTCCTTTTGGGACCTTCACAAAAGGACCCTGAGGACTTTGGTCTTCCAGGCTTTGTCAGATGATGGGTATCACTAGTCCCTAAGTGGTGCTGACCAAAAAGAGACCAATCACACCTCTCGAAGAACTTATACATCAATGGTTAGTCAGAAAATAAAGAGCTTATGAGCCAAGTGAAGAGCTAAGAAAACTACCTCAATGATTCAAGATAACAAAAGAGTTACATAGGAAGACAAAATGGGAAATTTAGACAAAATTCCTGAGCTGTTTGATTTGCCCAATAATTCTCAAGAGCACTGTCCCAGAATACTAAGGTGTAGAGATTGGTTAGAGATGCCTCATTGTTATTAAAAATTAAGCTACAATGCTTGAAAATTATTTCTTTCCTTAAAAAAAATAAAGTAAGTGATTGTATGTAACCTACACAAAACTAAGTCACCTCATGCCCCAGTTTCTACATAAAGTTGCATTCAATGATCCAGTATAAATATGACAGAATGGAAGTGTATATTTAGCTTCACAAACCCAAATAAACTGTATTAAAGGAACAAAAAAGTTTTTTTAAAAAAAGCCACGAGAATAAAGACAGTAGGAAAGATAAGGGTGAATGAGACTACGAAATTTGGAGAAGATAAAAAGTAAGTAGAGACGATTTTTCCTCAGCGACTTACAAACCAGAGGAAGTTGCAAACAAAGTTGCTGAAGAGGGGGATGTTGATAACTATATATATAACTATATATATAGTTATGTTGATAACTATATGCTATATGTTGATATATATATAACTATATGTTATATGTTATATGTTGATAACTATATATATAAGTGAGCTGATTTTTCTAATAATTTTTTTCCCCAGGAAAGCCTTAGGAGTTGGAAACACCAGGCACTGCAGTCGGGATTGGTTCTAACTCTATATGCATCTTCTACTTCTGATAATGTAGATTTCCCACTCCTTTAAAGGATTTCCCACCCCCTTTTTTTAAAGCAAGATGATCTTTTAAAAAAGATAATATTTTTGAGTACATCAAAGAACTCAGGTCTGAAGGCAACTGAATAACATCAATTGCAAACAAACTCCTCCCAGAAGAAATAAGACACATAAACCATTTGCTTTGGGCAGAGAAAGAAAAGAAGTGGTGGTCGCCACATAAGCAGATAAAAAGAAATCAACTAAAATGTTAATTGACTGTCAAATGGCATGTCAGCTTGGGAAAGCTGGAAGTCCCAGGTACAAAGGGAGTTAGTAGTCACTCACAACTATCAAATTGTGTTGTTAATGAGCTCTTTCAATCTGGAAACTTGTTCTTCAGTTCTGGAAATTTTTCTTCTAGTATGTCTTTTATATTTTCCTTCTATCCATCTTCTCTGTTTCCCTCAATAACAGGTTTTCTGAACTGATTTCCTAATTTTATCATTTTCTATTTTGTATTTCTTTAACTTCTTTCTCATCTTACACTCAAAAGACTTTTTTTTCTTTTTCAATTTTGTCTTTCATGTTTTCCATTGAATTTTCAATTTCAGTCTGCAGGAAAGAGTTAACAGAGCAGGCCTGATGTTGCTATCTCTAGGAGGTTTTGAGAATAACTCCTTGAAACTGGCCTCTGGTGTGTACCCCATGCTACTAAGAGATAAGGTTGTTTTGTGTGCCTGGGGCACTGAATTCTGTTCTATCAGCCTGTCTATATTGTTTGTGCAAACAATGTGATTTAGGATGAACACCTGCTTTCCTTCTGAGAGTCTGGAACTTCAGTAATTGTGGCTGGTTGCATAGGCAAGAGAGTGCTTGAATGACCAGCAATAAAAACTGTCTTAAGAGGGCTTATCTGGGCAAAAGCACCACATGTGTTCCTACATTTCATTGCTGAAGGCCAACGTATGTTTTGTGCAATAGCCCCACGCTACCCAGAGGGAAAACTTTGGAAGCCTGCACTAAACTCCCCCAGACTCTGTCTAATGTGTCTTCCCCTTGCTGATCCTGCTGCCATCTTTTGCTGTAATAAACAATAGCCATGATTACAACTACCCCTGAGTCTGAGTCCTAGAAAATCATTGAATATATGGGTAGTCATGGGAACCCCCAAGACTTTCAGCTACCATATTTTTAAAATTTCTATGTGTTCTGTTTTATTGTTTGATTGTACCTCTTTTTAAAAAAACATAGCACTCTGCTCTTATTTAAGGGATCAAATATCTTCTCCTCTCTCTTGGAGAATTTTAATTCTAAACATTGTAGGTATTGCTCCATATATTGTCTTTCTTCCCCTCTGCTTAGTTTGGTCTCTCTCTTTAATGTGGGAGGCTTTCCTTAAATATTTCATGATATCTGATTGTCCATTGATGGCTAATGATAGGGAACTAAAAAGCTGATGGAAGCTGTGTTTGCATGGCAAAGGCTCCTTAAATGGTGGGCTTGACTGTTGGGTGAGCTGGCATTCTTCACAGGGGATGTCAGTATATACAAGCCTTTGACCTGGAAACAGTTTCTGCAGAGAAGAGTCCTTTAATTTTCTCCTTGTAAAGTGCATGCGAGGCTGCTGTAATTTTGTGAATAAACTAGGCAGTGGTTTTCAAACTTTAGTGCACATCTGGAGATATGTATAATGGGTCTCTGGGTCTGGGCCAACAAGTATTTGGGGTGGGCCCATCCCATATGTACTGTGTTTCCCCGAAAATAATACATAGCCGGACCATCAGCTCTAATGTGTCTTTTGGAGCAAAAATTAACATAAGACTCAGTCTTATTTTAATATAATGAAAGACCAGGTCTTTAATATAATATAATATAATTAATATAATATAATATAATGTAATGTAATATAATATAATAAATACAATATAGTACAGTATAATAATATAATACCGGGTCTTAAATTAATTTTTGCTCCAAAAGACGCATTAGAGCTGATGGTCCAGCTAGATCTTATTTTTGGGGAAATACGGTATCTGCCCCCAAACTCCCAGCTCTCATGCGGTACCTCTCCTGCTTCCTCCAGGGTGGCCATTCCACGCCTTCCCCCCCGTTGGGCACAGACCTCTATCTCCTTCTTGGGGCCCTCAGGATTGTCTACTTTCGACTCTGTTTATAGGCTATTTGCCCCCTCTCTAGGGCCGCCTCCTATTCTCACCCCTGTCAGACAGGTTATGGAACAGGATGCAGTCTCCTTTGCTTCCCTCGTTCTCTGCTTCCCCCAAATAAGCTCTGTTTTTCATAAGTATACTACTAATCAAGTCAGGGAAACAAAAGAATGGCAAATGTGAGATCAGGGCAGAGGTTTCTGAACTCTTACAAAGTTCTGGACATTGTTGCCCCTAATTTTTGGTTCCTAATTCTACTGGCCCAACTCCCACCTTGCCACCTCCTCCAGCCCATACAAAGGTACTGTAAAAATAAATAAAAATAAGAAAATCGACGTTTTTTTCTTATTACACAAGTAATCTAGGGTTATAGTAGAAAAAGTACAGGTAACATTCCCCGTTCCCCATCACATACACACACTCAAATGGAAATTTAAGTCATTCATAACCCCTCCACCCACTATTAACATTTCGGTCTAGTCTTTCCAGGATTTCTTCTATTCAAGATTGTTGACTTACCCACATTATAATACTGATTTTCAAGATAGGGATTGTATTGTGCATATTTTTTGTAACTGCCCCTTTTTATTTAATAAATAACGGGCATCTGCCTAGGTAAGTAAATATAATTCACAAGTCCATTTTAATTATTTCCTTGAATCATATGGATGTGCCATAATGTCTTTAACTATTACCACATTGCTGGACATTGAAGTTGTTTTCAGTTGTGTGCTGTTGTAAATATTGCAGGGCTCAGCGTACTTTCACAAATGTCTGCACACCCACCTGACGCTACTCTTAGGTATGGAGATCTAGGGAGGTCTAAGACAAGGTTTCCAAATTTACACCCTACCAGCGGAGGCCCTACCAGCGGAGGCCTCTTTTGCTACATCATTGCTAACACCGCATATGAACATCCTTTTAAGTTTTTGATCGTCTCTTAGGCAAAAATTATATTTTGTTTGTCTTTGTCTTTGCATTTCTTTGATATGGAATACATTTTCTTCCACATCTTTATTTGTCACTTGTTTTCTTTCATGAGTGCTTGTTCTTGCCCATTTTTCTATTAGGATGATCAGCTTATTTCACTCCTTTGGAACAGTTCTTGGTGTGCTAAATATAGTAACTTTCAGTTTGACACACACATTGCTAATTTTCCCCGTTTATCATTTGCCTTGTTATAGGCGGATGGTACTTCTGGACAGTTTGAAGATACAGACCTCCTGGTCACGTCTGTCCATATTTCCCTTTATGGTTTCTGGGTGCATTTTCCTTGTGCATTTTCTAAAAAGGCCTTCACTTCCTCCCATGCCTGCTAAAATATTTGCCAACATTTCCTTCTAGTACTTTTACCCTTTTGTTTGTTATATTTAAGTCTTTATTCCATCTGAATTTATTCTAGTATATGGCGTATTAGTCAATGCTCTTCAGAGAAACAGAACCAATAAGGTGTATGTGAGAGACAGAGAGAGAGAAAGAGAGAGAGAGAGAGAGAGAGAGAGAGAGAGAGAGAGAGAGAGAGATTGATTGTAGAAATTAGCTCAGGTGATTGTGGGGCCTGGCAAGTCCCAAATCTGCAGAGCAGGCTGGCACCTGGAGACCCAGGGAAGTTGACATAGATCGCAGCTTGTGCCCCAAGGCCATCTGCTGGCCAAATTCCCTCTTTCTCAGGGAACCTCAGTCTTTTTTTCTCCTAAGGCTTTTAGTTGATTGGAGAAGGCCCACCCACATTATGGAGCATAATCTACTTTACTCCAAGTCTATTGATTTAAATGTTAATCTCAACTCAAAAATACCTTCACAGAGACATCGAGGCTGGTGGTTGACAACTTGGCCCAGCCAAGCTGACACATGAAATGAACCATCATAGTGTGAGTCAGGGATTTAACTTTAACTTTGCCCTCACCTTTCTGAAAGTGGAGCCCATGAAGCCCTGACTCCTTCGTATTCTCTTCTGTTGTTATTCTGAGGGGTCTAAAAGCAGGTGTTCAACAAATTTCCTTCTCTCTCTGAGCTCAGACTTCCCATCTCTAGATCGTACTGGAGTCTTTTCAGGCCTCTAGATCTCAAAAGACAAACTGGGGAAAGCAAGGGGAGTGATGCAGTGTCCTCTTGTCTCCAAAAAGTGGGGAGCTTGGACCATAGCAGACAAAAGGCAGGCCCCATCCTGATTCCTGTGGGGAACTTTTCCCCTGATGCTGCCCCTTTAGAAACAACCACAAACACTTTACTTTTCTACTTATCCTCACACTCTACAGAGCCTTTGTTCTCAACTACACAGCAGAATCCAAGCGCTCTACAGCAGGACCTTGTGAGGAGGACATGAAGCCCCAGTGAAAAGCTCTGCCGAAACATACAACCTTATTACTATTAAGAAACACCAGCCATTAAGTACTTTGAGAGCTTCAGATGAAAGTTTCGCAAACATGAGTGTTATATAATAAGGATTACAAGCTTCGAAGCGCCTCACACTTGCTTTGTGATCAAAACAGACAAGTCTTTACATACGTACAATATTACTAAATCAGATGCCCCTTTAAAGGTACTTAATCAGGTCTGAGCTTCCTTTCTTGTGACTCTGTGATCACATTGAAGATACACACCCTGCTCGGTGGGCTCCAGAACCCCAGGCTTTCGCCCTGCTGGCTTGGCAGCAATGTGTCCGGGAGGCCAGTCCAGGCTGTGAGTGTGAAGGCTCACCGGTGGAGAACCATCCCTTGCACTTTGGAGCTTCCCGAATGCCAGCTCCCATTACGTGGGCACCAGAATGGACTCAGGGACATTGATAGCACGCCAGGCTGCCCGTCTTCCAGGCAGGCAACTCAGCCAACCCGCAGCAAATGCGGCCTGGTCTTAGCTACTTAGAACTGAATAATTGGCTCGGACATCCATGCAAGCCTGCTGACTTGCATTTGGTGCCCCCATTTGAATTTTAATTCTTTCGTTATACCACAGAACATCTTTTTTAGAGACCCAGATCTTCCCATAATAATTAGACTCTTCCTAAGGCACGAGGAAGGTTGAATTATTCTTTGTGCCTCCCTGACCAGGTTCTAAATAAGGCGGTACTTGCTTTCTGAGTCCATTAGAAGAAACGAGGTAACATGAGTAAGGCTCGACTCCCTTTTCCACAGAGCAGACATCAGTGCTAACAGTGCCTCCTCCCGTCTAGGTGGTACAGATACGCCTCCTTGGGCACCACAGGAGGGGAGCCTCGGAAAATTGGACTTTTGGTGTGTCCTTCCAAGTGAATCAAGGCACTAACAGCCCTGGGACGCTCTATAAGGTTGTGACAGTGTGGTTTGTGTGTGTCACGATAAAGGGTTCTGTTGCTGCTTCAATGCATTTATAAGCTCTTGTTGAGATAGCAGGTGACTAGAGGGGAAAGGAATCCTGTTTGGTGTATTTTCTGTAAATCCTTTGGAAAGATGGATCTAAGGAGCCAGGCTGCATAGAAACGTAATTGTGACTCTCAGCAGGTTGAGACTCAGTCACAGGGAGCCAGAGCAGTGGGTTTTATACAAGCCATCCTTTCTTTCTTTCTTTCTTTCTTTCTTTCTTTCTTTCTTTCTTTCTTTCTTTCTTTCTTTCTTTCTTTCTTTCTTTCTTCCTTCCTTCCTTCCTTCCTTCCTTCCTTCCTTCCTTCCTTCCTTCCTTCCTTCCTTCCTTCCTTCCTTCCTTTCTTTTATTCATTATTTCCTTTACTGAGTGCCTCTGTTATGTACCAGGCTCTGGGTAGAATACAGTCCCACCTTGATGAGCTGAAAGTATTTGTATGAGAAGTGGTTGGTAAGAGTACAGAGCTAAGGGCAGGGGAGACAAGTAGACAGGTTATTGATACACTGTGGTAATTACTAAAACAGTGGTGGGCACAAGTACCAACATTCAGATGGGGAAAAATTTACTAGCTCTGGTGCCAGAAACGGGTGGGAAGGAACGGAAAGCCTTTACAGAGGACGGAAAGGTTTATCTGAGTTTTGAATATGAGTAGGAACTTGTCGGGCAGATGAAGAAGTAGGCAGGGGAAAAAAAAGAAGGGCACTCAAGTCAGATACAGGAAAAGATACAAAATAGAGGGGGTGTAAAACAACATGGTGTACGCAGGGTACTAGAGTTTAGTACAGCTCAAGATTGGGAGCATGGAGCTGGGGGCAGCAAAAATGAGCCTAGAGAGGTAGTCAGAGACCAGATCCACAGGGACCTCCAACACCATGACCATGAGTCCAATAAGCTATATCCTAGAAGTTGGGGTTACTTGACACAAACCATGGCTGCCTACATCTACCCCTTCTGTAAGGCCTATGGGCCAAGCAGATCCCCAAAGAGCTAAGACTATGGTACATTTACTGTTTGACCTGGTTTATATGCTAATAAAGTGTGGACAGGCACAGGCGCCGGGCCAAAGCCCTGTGGGAGCCACTGGGGATCTGCTTTCTTATCGCTGCCCATCCACTGATTGGTATCCACTGGGGACAGCTACGCAGCCATCACATGATATCTGTAGCCAGCCCATCTTTCCACATCTTGCCTTTAGTGATGTCAGAAGAGACACGCCTTGCTCTCATCTGGATATTCTGTGCTCACTCCATTCCTGCTCAGCCATTCTAATGGCCTTAATAAAAAAGGGAAATTAGATTACTCTGGTATGACCTGTTTTACTGAAACGCTACTGGCTTAGTGGGACTGCGGCTTAATTTGTAAGCACTCATAAGCCATTAGCGGAATAATCTTTTATGGAATTTTGCCTAAGACTGGTGACAAACTCATGAATTCATAGTTGGTAGATGTGGGGGAGAGGAAAAAATTAATTGTGTTTCCTAAAAATCAGGACATTTGCCCATCCTTAGTCCTTCAGTTGGGTTCCTATTTTCTGAATCCCTCAGGTTATCAATAGTGGTACTGTGGTCTCACCAGCAAATCTCCCAATAGTTTGTACAGTAATTTGTTTAGTCCAGGAGACATGGACTCATTTAGAATAGCTCCTACCCAACTTCACCCATCTCAGGGGCTTTTATCAGACAGGCTCAGTCTTTTTAGTAGGAACAGCCTTGTCCTTGACAGAAAAGCAACAGCAAAATTGGAGTCACCCATTAATCTTTCTGGTTCTTGACTAGCTGTTATGTGTTCTCAGTGAGTGTAAATTTCTTTTTTAAACTTTGGCTGGCTCAGAGCATTAACTCTCATATTCCGTGCATTTTGTTTCAGCGTTTAACATTCCCCAACATCCAAAGTGCACAGGACAAGGGCTTCCAAAGAGATAAGTGATGGTTCCTAAAACCAAACATTTGAACTGAGTCTGAGTCACACAAGGGATTTAGTGCTTCAGGAATTCTCTCAGAAGTAATATATCATAAGGAAATATACAGGAGCAAGAGTCTTGCAAATCAACCTTGACAGGAGAGAGTCTTTGAACTCATCCACTTCTGTACAATTCCATTTCAGTATGTCTCTTTTGCATTACTTGAGAATAAAGATAGATTTAGAGTTGAGAAGACTGATTATCTCTATGAACCTCAGTCTCTTAATTTATAAAATGAAGAATTCTGGTAAGATGACTTCTAAGGTCCCTTCCAATTGGAAAGTTTCACAGCCCCAGAAAACTGAAGGAAGAAGAACTAAAATTCCCGGAAGGCCTAGTACAGACAGGGCATTGTGCTAGCCTCTTAACACCTCATTTAATGTAGACAACAATCTCATGAGCTGGCCCTATTTGGCAGACAAGGAAGCTAAAGTTTACAGCTATTATGCACCTTGCCCAAGATAACACAACTATTAATCCTAAATAAGGGACAGAGTAAGAATTCAAACACTAATCTGTCTACATTATTGATTCTCGGCTGGGGTGATTTGCCCCTTAGAGGATATTTGGCAATATCTGGAGACATTTTTCGGTGGTCACACCTAGGAAATTGTTACTGGCACCTAGTGAGTAGAGGCCAGAAAAGCTTCTACATTTCCTACAATGCACAGACAACCCCCACAACAAGGAATTATCTGGCCCAAAATGTCAATGTACCGAGGGTGTGAAATCCTAATCTATATAGCAGACCCAAGTGGTATGCAAATAATCTAAGTCACTTTTTGAATTCAGAAAATATTAGTCATTGCTATACACAAAGTTTTCTATATAAAGACCGCCAGCCACAGAGAAGAATGAAAATATTCCCAAAAGGGACGTGACCATTGTCCACATCTGAGTATTTTGCACTATATTCCATAATATGCCCACAATTGTGTAACAGAATACAAACATTTCCAAGGCTCTCCTCCCAGATCTTTGGGTAAGATCCTAGAAGACACGCCATGCTTAACCTATGGCTTCACAGATCCACTCACTCACCACTCATATGCCATGAGTATGGAAGTCCCATCTTGAAAAACATGTCTTTAGGTGGTAAAAGAGAATAAATTGTCTATTGGCAAAAACAGCCATCTCTTGAAGGCCTTAGCCAGAAAAAAATTATAGTTCTGAATGTAAAAGTGTGATAAAAGAGAGAAGAGATAAATGAGTGAAATATGAGGAAAGACCTCAAAGTCATCTACTTTGGCCATTTCATTTTACAGATAAAGAACCAAAGACCAGAGAGATAAAGTGACTTGCCCAAAACACACAGCAAGTAATGGACAGGTCCAAAGGTCACACGGCAAACACTCAACACTAATTAAAAAATTATTTCTTGAACAAATAAACAAATCAGCCCAGATGGGTCTCCTGATGCACAGTCCACTGTGGCAGCCCCTGTCCATTGCCTACCCAACAGCCACTTGCACACACTCCCTTCCTTGATGCATAATCCAGATTTTGTTCAGGGGTTAGTCAGATAACAAAGTGCTCAGGGAAGGTAGAACTCACCCTTTTCCAGGTGATGAATCATCTAACCCAGTCATGGTAATATCATTCCTATTTGTCAACAACTGGTTTACGGGAGGACCCATAACATAGCTATATGGCCAGTGATGGATGGAAACTAGACTTTTGGTGGTGAACACACTACAGTATATATAGATATCAAGTTACAGTGTTGTACACTGACACCATCCTAACCAGAACAGCCTGGTACCTGCCACCTGCTACTAGAGTTATTTCAAGGATGTCTTCACACTCCATTTAATCTTTTAAATTTCAGCTTGGAAGTTAACCCCACTTCCTAGTGAGAATTCGTCATTCTCCATTCATTGCAGGTGCAATGGAGGAAATTAGGTATGGGATACAATTTGGACTGGATGAACTACAATGCTGTACAAACAATGAGCTTCTCTAACACCAAAATAGTTTAGGGCAATTACCATGAGTAATGATTGTGATGCCATTATGTAACCTTTACTTTGAGGTAACTAGTTATCTGTTTAAAATGGAAGGAAGTTTCTGTTGTTTTCAGAGAGAAGTATATCAATCAGGGTAAATTTTAGTTGTAAACAAAACCATTTGACCTAGTTTACGCAGAAAACAGATGTAGTAAAGGCTATTAGGAAACTCACAGAAGGCCTGAGGGGGCTAAAGGTTATGATGTCTCCAGGAATAACCCCCATATCACAACACAGAGTTGCCCCAGAGAGCCATAACTGCTGCGCCACTGGGCAGAGACACCCAGAGAGCTCACCTCACCAGCCCAGGCAGGGTCTGAGGGTTATCTTTGACACCTCTTCCTCTGACCCCTCAAAGAATTGCATCCATTTGTGACCACCATCACCAAAGTGGATTTTGTTGCACCCTTCTTCATGTCACAGGCCTCCAAAAATATTCCAGTGTCTCTGATCAGTAAAGCTAGATTACTCGGTCTGGATCCTGACTGCAAGGGAGGCTGGGAAGGCAAGTTTCTGGCCTTTCCCTTGGGTTGGCATGGACCTAAAATGTGAAGAATTCTCCAACTGTATACGTTTGTAACTTAAAGATGTCTAGACTTTTAAAGAATAAAATTAGTTTAATCATCATCCTGATGCTATCAGGAAGAAGAAAGGGAGAGGGGGATGTAATTTGGGAGCTTCACCCTTTACCTAGTTACACAAACAAGAAAACTCATTGCCACCTGGTCTCCTCTTACCTCCCACATTAAATCTTGATAGTTCTACTCTTCAACTCTCTATAGTGTCTGCTCTCCCTCTCCATCCCCTCTGCCCTGGTTTAGGCCCACATCAGTTCTCACCTGGACTTCTGAAACAGCCACCTAACTGGTCTCCCCACCTCTAGTCTGATTCCTCACCTTGCTCCAAGAATGTTTGTAAAACACGAGTCTGATCATGTCACTCCCCTACTTAAAGGGTTTAATAGTTCCCATTGTTCACAGAAGAGTATGCAAAGCTGTTCTTCACCGGACCCTGCCCACCTTTCCAACTTCATCTTCTGCCATATCCCGTATGTCCTCTAGTGTAGAGGGCACATTTCCTAGTCACAGGCAACTTAGCAGAACCATTCTGATGGTTTTTGTTCACATGGCTTTCCTTTTGTTTCATTTGCCTGGAGTTCTGCCCTATGTCTATCTGTGAAATGCTCCTTGTTACTTATGGCCAGGTTAAGTGTCACCTCCTCTGTTTCTGGAGAGAACGTGGAACCCCTTTCTCTAAGCATTTGTAGCATTTTGCATAGCAGTCTCCTGTGACATCCAGCTCGTGGTGTGCTCCTGCTGGAATCCCTGCTGTTCCTTCTCTAGATCATGAGCATCTGAGCAGAGGCATGGGTCCTATTTCAGCATTCACTGAGCCCTGACTGCCTGGCTGCAGGGATGATGGGTTCAGCGTATAACCAAACAGGTAACAACTTAGATTTGATCCCATTTCTTTCATAAAGTATTCTAGGTTTTTCTGGGG
This sequence comes from Rhinolophus hipposideros, assembly GCF_964194185.1. Classification (NCBI taxonomy): domain Eukaryota; kingdom Metazoa; phylum Chordata; class Mammalia; order Chiroptera; family Rhinolophidae; genus Rhinolophus; species Rhinolophus hipposideros. The sequence continues at coordinate 59,110,696 of NC_138057.1, forward strand.
TTTTCTTTGGTGGGGGGCGGTTAATCGTAATAAATAAATTAGCTACGTCTGATGTTACTTGAATTAAATGGCCCATTAGAGCTAGATACTTGATAGATCAATAGATAAATAAAATGATACCTTTCAGAATATTATAGTTTTCAAATAGAGGCTTTTGAAATTTGATTTCTCAAATCACTCCTTTTATCTGAGCACAACGTCCATAACCTTAAGATTTTAGAAAACATATTGTGTTCACTGATACTTTTAATACTTCATTGTGTCAGCAGCTGGATGTGTGCCCATTATCAGGAAGCAACCTACCTAAGAAGACTTGCCACATGCTTTGAGTTCTGAGAGGAAAAATTCCTGGTGGGTAGGGTTGGGACGATTAGAATTAAGATTCTGTTTGCCTTAATGCTCAGGACTCACAGGAGCAGGGATTTTTGCCTGTTTCGTTCACACATGCAGCGCAGGTGCTTAGAACAGTGTCTGGTATATAGAAGATCTTCAATCAATATTGTTGAATGAGTGAGCGTATAAAGGCCTGACATTCGTTAGGAAAAGAAGGGGTGCTTTAGTAGTTCTGCTGGTCAGGGAAGGCCTCTCTGAGGAGACTACAATGAGCAACTACCTGAATGATGTGACAGAGGGAGCCACGAGGGTCCGGAAGAAGAGTGTTCAGCTGCCCACCCCCAACCACTGCCCTAACAGCTACATTATTAGGACACAAAGTGCATCTCTTCTCACTTCCACGGCTCCCCTTGGTGATTTACTTTCATTTCTAACATAACTCACATACCAGGGGGAGGTTGCTGTTCCGCCATTAAGTTGGTCTTAAAATCCCCACTCCATGCCCTGTGGCAGTTCCATGGCACCGCTCAGATTCCATAGCTCCTGACATTCCAAGGGTCTCTCTTGGATCTCATTTCCACACCTGTGGTCTCCCATTTGATCTAGGTGTTTAACAAAGTCCTTTCCATGATGCTGCCCTCCCCAGAGTCACATGCACACACAAACCCACTCACACAATGATTTGTGAATATTAATTGACTTAATATGTGGACTGTCTATTGAAAATGACTTTTGGGTATCTGACTGTAGGGGACTCTCTATTGGCCCATCACCCCACAAAGTCCTTTACACCATCTTCCCAGCTTCTCTCTGTCCCTCCCCTGACCTCAGCCCAGCCCCTCCTTTCTCTGGTCCTCACCTCTTCCTCCCTCATGCCTCTTCACTCTTAGGAGCAAAGAACAATTTCTTCTTCTTGTCTCATGCAGAGCAGTTGGGCCAGCATCTTTTACTACCTTGTTTCCTACTCTCTGGACTTCACATTCCACCCAGGCAGATTCTCAAGGCAAACTAGAAAAGTGTCACCCAGAAGCAAGCTCATCGTATCAGCTGTTTGATCCATCCTTTCACTTTGTTATACTGGGGAATCCCAGTACCAGTTCCACTGTGGGAATAAACACAGTGGAGGAGGGTACCAAGCCAGTCAAGGAGGAGGTGATGACAGGATGATTTTGCAGAGGAAGTGACATCTGCAGGAGGTATAGGGGTGAGAAGGTGAAGGGAGGTGACACATTTGACAGAGCCCGGCACACTTAGCATTTGTAGAGCAGTACATGCATGTGGGGAGGTGAACCTAGAGAGGTAAATAAGCAGGGGCCAACCCAACATGTTTAGCGCCTCAGCTAAAGGGTTTTAATTTAATTCAGCAAGCAACATGGAGCCAGTGAAAGATTCTGAAGGATAACACAAATAGATTTGAACTTTTTTCTCTTTCTAAGAATCACTGCAAGGACCCCATTGAGGATGGATAGAGGGGAGAGACCCTGGAGACAGAGTGCCCATGGATTGGGGAAAGGACACAGTGCCAGAGTGCTGGCCATGGAGATGGAGAAGTGGGGACTATGAGCTGTGTAACAGGTGGATTGGACACAGGCTGGTGACTGACGGGCCAGTGAGGGCACAGGGGTCATAGTGAGGATGCAAAGGTCAGGATCACAGCTGGTGCGGCCTTCCTCTGGGAGCTGGGGCTCAGAAAGGACCCCAAACAAGTTTGGGGGCAGCTGATGGATTGATTCCCTCTAGCTCTCCTGTGCTGCCCTTGGTGACTGTATAAACTACCTCTCTCAGCTGCAGCTCTGTGCCAGCCACAGCTGGACATCTTTGAGCATTTCCTGTGCTGGCTGGGGGCTGGTGACTTGTGGCCTCCCCGCCACCCACACACACAGAAAGGGAAGGCTGGAGCAGCTGAGCGCAGAGAAGAAAGCCCTGTGGGGAGCTTTGAGTGGTTTACTGGCTGTGTGACCGCTGAGTAATTCCATGACCCCCTCAGTTCTAAATTCTCTATCTACAACTCCGCCATGGGAATCTTTCCTTTAGACTTGTGTTTTCAGGATTTCACATCAGGCACGTGAAAGTCATTCTGTAAATTGTAAAATCCTCTAAGAGGAGTGAAGAGAACTAAAATTTATAGCTATATGAACTGAGATTCTCCACCCACCCCCAACTCCTCTCAGGAAAGATCTGGGGGTTCATGGAGATGGAATTTGTGGAAGTTTCAATCCACTGTCCTTGACTCAGAGTCCCTTTGTAAAGAAAATAGGCCCTGGAAGGAGGAGAATGTACCATTATCACTATGCTGTCAAGGTTAATATTTCACAACATTTAGGGTCATAGTCACTTGAATTGGAGGAATTTCATGTTATGCCAGACCGTATGAGCTTCATAAGAAAATAATCTTTGTACAGACATTTGCCTTGAGATTAATCAGGAGGAAAGTGGGCTCGGTTGTTATTGTCAGAGATAAACCAAACTGAAGTCCAGTCCTCGCCCGTCCCCAGCCCCACCCCCCCAAGCCTAGCCCATCGCCCACCCTTTAGCATGAGCAGGAGCGTGGGCAGAAAAAAAACCTCTCTTCACATACAGCTGCAGGCTGCAGTGCAGAGTGCAAGACACTGGGGCTCCATTCCGTAGGGAGGAATAGAGTGTCTGGAAGGAGGAGTATGTGGACGTCACACAGGGGACATCTTAAAAAGGAGGGAGGAGGACAAGTGAAGGTTGGGGATACAACATTGGGGGAACAAGAGAGCACCCAAGTGGGACCTCCTTCAAATGGCCAAACAGTGAAACTATTCCCCACCCTACCCTCCCTCAGTACAGTTGAAGGGATGACTTAGCCAGAAGCCTCATTTCAGTCTTCCATCCTGACGCTCTTTACAGGGATTTGTATGCCCTTTAGTAGAGAACAGCTCAAACCTCCAGCAGAGCTCAGTGAGGACTCCGTTTCAGGAAGCTGGGCCTCACCTCTACCTTATCTCCTGGCAGAAGCTCCCCTGCTACTCTTGGGTATTTCCAGGCAGAGAGGATTAAGGAGTAGCAAATGCCAGTCCCAGACAGGCGATGCTGGACCAATCTCTTATTCTGCTACTGCCTTTTTCCCTGGGTTGGTAAAGGATATTCGCAGTGGGACAGATAGGAAGAGTCTCACCTTCTCTACCCAGGACAGTTGGCACACTGAGGAATGCTGCCCTCCCTTGAGGGATGAAGAGGCTGAGAGGAAGAGTTTGCATGAGCACCATCTCATCCAGACAGTACGAGAGGGAGCAAGAAGTCAGCACCATCAGTGTACAAAGCCCAAGTGCTTCCTGCCATGCCAGCAGTGTACACATCTGCTAAGCTGGAGAGCCAGCCCTGGCTCGTTTGCCCCTTTCCTGACAGAGCTGACTCTGGTTCCCTTTCCTCTAAAACTCCATCCGCACCCCCCAACACACACACACACACACACACACACACACACACACACACACACACACACACACTGCTACTGCCACCACCACTCTCACCCATAACAATAAGTTCCAACCCAATAACTGGACACATGGCTATACCGAACACCATCCCCAGCCCTGGCCCTGTGCTGGCTCAGGAATGGGGAGACCCTGAGCTGCCCCTGCCCACAGAAGTTCTCAATGTGATGTGAAGACAGTCCTAGAGGCGTGTGACAATGACATGCCCTCAAAGGGCTTCTCAGTTCTAGGGTTCTGGAAGCCCTCTGCAAAGACCCAACAGTCCTCCCCACTCCATCCTGGGAAGTGGGTACCTGGGAAGAGGGAATGTTCCCAGGTGGCAGAGGGGCCATGTGGGGAGCATTAGAGGGAGAGGGAGCAGGCTCCCTGATGCCCCGAGGATCTCCACTCCATTCGGGACCTCAAGCCCTCCTCCCCATGCCTAGCTGCTTGCAGTGGAGGCGCAGCCACTGGAGACAGTGAGTGTGGCTGGAGCCAGCCCACAGAGTAACCGCGAGTAACCCCGCTGCATGTGATAGTGGCTTGCTGCCAGCTGGCTTCCTCCTGGATGCTTCCAGCTGCTAGCAGCTCTGAAGTCAGACAAGCAGTGGCTCCTGGGCTGTCTCAAGGGGATGGTGAGTCCAGGGCCTACGCACCACACTGCCTTCTAACACACACCTAGATAACAAGCTAAGTCTGAGCAGGACTTCCTAAAGGTCCCGGGGTCTCAGGCCAGCTGTTGTGTCTAGACTGGAAACAAGAGAACACGTGAAGCTTACTCACCCCTGGCTGAAGCCGACAAAACAACAGTTCACAAAGTAGTTCCCATTCCATGATGTCATTTTACCTGCCTAACAACCCAGAGGAGATTTCTGCCAGCTCTGACCTTGGGCATGCCACTCAGTCTCATCATGCCTCAGTTACCATCTTTGTCAAACGGGAAGGAGAAAGGCACATATGTCACTTTCGAGCTATGAGTCCTTGGCAATGTGCTTAACTGAATTGTGCTACCATTTTTCTCATGTGTCAAATGGGGTTAAAAATAGAACCAACCTCATGGGATAGTTGGAGAAATTAAATGCTATTCAGTTAATAAGTTAAAGAAGTTAAAACAATGGCTGACTATAGGTAGTGCTCAGTAAATGCTAGCAACTCTTACTATTCCTCTGTTATTACGAATCGTAGGGTTACTATGAGAATTGGTAAATGGCATTTGTTGCATATGAACCACATTTCGGGCACTAAGCTGAGACTTTTATAGGAATTACCTTGTGGATAATGTTGAGTGCAGTACTGAACATGTAGAGGACTACTGTCACGATTCACCATCATCCCCATTCTACAGAGGAACAAAGTGCTCAGAGGTTTGATGACTTGCCCAGGGCTACAAAGCCTCGAAACAGGAGCACTTTGGCTTAAATGCAGGCCTTCTGGGAAATAGATTTCCACAGTCCTACAATCCTCACCACTCTTCCTGCCTTGGTCCTCAACATTTGCTCTGTAGCTAAAACTGGCTTGACTTCAAGAATGCTACCAGAGGATACAGGTGCTGCTCAGTTGGAAGGGAAGTAGGCGGCGCTGCATACAGCTGCCACCAGCACCTGCACTGGGAAGGGCTGAGCGTGCCTCCTGGTGGCTTTTCCCTTTCAGGAGACAGAAGCCAGGCTCCAGCAGGCACAGACATGTGGCAGGGAATGAGACGGGGTCATGGACATTCCCAGGAAGCAGACCTGACCCCGATGCCAGCTCCGTCCTTTGACCCAAATGTCCCTCTGCTCAGATTCTGTGGTGGAGCCCACAGGAAAAGAGCTCTGAGTCCTCCCTAAATGCACTGAAATCAGTCCACAACCAGCAGCCGCCAGCTGAGGGTGACAGGTGTTTGCCTCCATGATACATCTAAAGGCAATGTGTCACTGAAGGCATGACTTCTGCACTGCTGGCAAGTCACTTCCCTTCTTTAGGCCATAGTTTCCTCATCTGTGATATTGAAATACTGAGGCCCTCACTCAGTAAGGACTGAGTGAGAGAATGGGTATAAGAGCGCAGGCCCTGGCACCCATAGCACAAGCAGGAGTGCTTGTACACAGTACACACATGACCAATGCTCACTGAACAGCTGAAATCCGACAGTGCAGAGCCCCGAGGTGGCACACAGTAAAGGGAGCATGAACACCATGACTTGGAGAATAAGAGGATGTGAGACCCCAAACTCCACTGAAGCATAAATGCGTGTGCCCAATGCAGGTGGCACTTTCCTCAGACTTCACAAAACCCTACTTATCACAAGAGGTAGAGAAGCTATGTGGCAGAAGGCACAGAAGGGCAGCCATGGGGAGACGTGAACAACACGGTGACAAGGAAGCAAAGGAGCCATGATTACATTTGATACCCAAGTATTCATGGCCTGAGCTGGTTGGTCAAGGAGCAGGCATGTGCTGGCAAAGACCAGGGGCAGTGCTGTGCTGCGGCTCCCAGGTGTCTGCTCACAAGAGCCAATTGTTCTGTGTTCAGAACTTTCGCGAACTGGTTGTTAAACATGGTTGTTCAACATTCTTAAAAATTATAAAAACTTACACTTAAGTAAAATACATTAAAAGTAATGGTAATATTCAGAACTCATCATTTCCTAATTGTTTTGCTATAGTTTACTACCATCTCTGCTCATGAGGTTATTTACATCAATGATACCTGTATAAAAACTACTCTATCACAGTGTGCCACTGCACATCTCTCGTCCCAAGTCCATGTGCAGTGATAGTACATTTTAATTTGATATCAGCCATAGGGTATTTATACCACAGAAATGGAGCTTTCAAGAAAGTGATTTTTTTGTAGGTGTTTCTTCTTTCCCTTTGGGGAAATGTTGAAATTCCACTGTGATTCTCTTTGAGGTCTAGTTTTGATCTAAAGCTCTCATATGTAATAAAAAATACTCAACAATATTCTTCCCTCTTCTGTCAATTCATTTGGTCTGATGAATCCAGGCAGAGGTGAGAAATCCCCCAGATACTGTGGAGAGCACAGAGAGCTATCACCCAGGACCCACTTGAAACCTAGGCAGGAGAAGAATGATTAGATGCTGAGTCTGCAAGACACACAGACAAGGTGACTCAATCCAACAGAGTGCTAATTCGCAGTGAGCTGTCACTCTGTTCTGCATCAGAGGAATAACTCTTTGACATCAAAATACCCATGACTTCCTGATGTCTCGCCTCCCCACATACTACCAGTATAAGCCAGGATGGAAGTTTGAGAAAAAAATTAAATGAATGGTCATTGTCATTCTGGAGATGAGATGACTTGATTTTCAGTGGTAACATCATCAACTCTCATCCCCCTGTTGTTTTTCTTCTCTTTGCCTTACTCAGTGACCTAACACTCAGTCAACTATTATCTCTGCCTGTGGGGTCAACCTCCCAAATCAATTCCTACTTGTGACAATAACAGGAGTAATTACTAGTATGTGTTCCCCTTCCTCAATCCTATGAGTTTAGGAATACTCCCAGAACCAAAATCTGGTGTCTTAGCCTAGATCTGGTATCCTAGCCTCAAAACTACTAGGTTCCCAAGATCCCACTAACCTACATGATTGAGGAATAATACTGCAGGCTATGAAGTTAGAGAGACTAAGTTAAATTCCAATCTGCCACTTGACCTTGTACAGGAACATTGTATTAGTCAAGATGGAATAGGCAACAGTGCTAAGAACTTAGCAACTTAAAATAAGAAAATTTATTTCTCATCACAATACATGTCCAGCATAGGTTAGTGGAAAGCAGCACTCCATATAGTCACTCAAGGACCCAGGCTGAAGCAGGTTCTATCTTGTAATGTCACCATCACAACACATGGTCTTTAGGATACTAAGAGAGTGGATAGAAGGCTAAAGGGTCAAGTTTTTCACCATCTCATACAGGAAATGACACTTCTATTTGTGGTCCATTGGCTAGAACCAGTTACATGGCCCTGACAACCTGCAAGGAATAAGAAAGCATACCCCTTTTATATGCCCAGGAAGTGGAGAGAACTGGATATGGTTGAATAATTCTACAACAGCCAGTATCACAGTATGTGACACTACCGTGAGACTACTTTCTTTCTTCAAGGTTCCTGCAGGTCCAACAGACGAACGATCCATTAAGCTAAGGTAAGACCCTATGGCTTACATAACACACACCAGAAGACTCCCCAACTTGTCCCTCACCCTCAGTGCTTTCCACAATGAACTGGTTCAGTTCACCAGCCTGGGATTATGTCCAGGGCCCTTCTCCCTGCTCAGTCTTGCCCTTCTGTCCTGCCTGATTTTCTGGCCTCCACCTTCAAGCTTGAGCCCTGCCCTGAGAAGAAACCTGCAGGACTGGAGGCTTCATATCTTTCCCAGCTTTTGCTAGGTCTCTTTGAAACCAGTTGGTGTTTCCAGCAGGGGAGTCATCTTGAATCTTCAAGCTTCTTGAGGAGACCGAGGCATCAAACAATCCACAGTCACAATAAATTTACTGTTGAAAATACAGTCACTTAGCTGTCCTAAGGAAGTGATCAGATATGCAGAAAAGGATTACATACAAAGATGCTTCCTGAAGCATTGTTTTATAATATCAAAACATTGGGAATAACCTAAATGTCCAGCAAAGGGGAATGTTTATAAATGTGAATCATCCACTGATAGATATACTGGTTCTGCCTGCTGAGTTCATCAGGGTAAAAGGAGAAAAAAAAATTCAGATTATTTATTGTGATAAAGTTAACTGGGAGCTTCCCTGTCACTGTGGGTCATAATGTGACCTGCTTTCATTTTGTTTTCCCTGCAATTATACTTTTCCAGGTGGACTTTATTGGCTAATTTTGGATCAATTCTATAGGAAGCATCTTTATTGGACAGCCTATACCTGGTTGGATAACCTTTGCTAGTCATTGGTCTCCAATCCAATCAGCTGTGTTTAAGGGGGGATGTAGCTCTCCACCCAAGGAGAGAAGGTTGTTCTGGTCTCTAATTATCCCCTTCAGTCTGTCTAACTCAATGGTATATAAAAATGGTCTTTAACAAAGGTTTTTAAAGATATGGGGGAAATACTGTAAAGTTTAAAAATATTATAAAATTGAATCCATAGTCTGACACATGCTACAACACGGATAAACTTTGAAAACATTATGCTAAGTGAAATAAGCCACTCACAAAAGGACTAATAATGTATAATTCTACTCATATGAGGTAACTAGAGTAGTCCAAATCATAGACAGAAGGTAAAATGGTGTTTGCCAGAGGCTAGGGAGCAATTGTTGTTTCATGGGTCCAGAGTTTCAATTTTGTGAGATGACAAAAGTTCTGGAGATGGATAGTGGTAACGGTTGCACAACAATGTGAATGTAATTAATGCCACTAAACAATTAAACGTGGTTAAAATGGTAAATTTCATTACATATTTTATGAGAATTTAAAAAATTGAACCTATAGTATCATCTCAAATGTGTGAGTGAGTGAGTGTGTGTATGTTTGTATAGGCCTAGTTGTTCAGCCTTTGGTAATGGAGAAATGTGCTATAGTTTCTTCCCAAATGCTCTTCCTTAACTACTGTTAGGATCAGCAAACCATGGCCCTCCAGCCAAATTCAGCCTCCCATGTGTTTTGTAAATAAAGTTTTATCAGAACACAGTCTTAACCATCAGTTACATATTATCTACGGTTGTGTTTGCACTACAATAGCAGAGTTGAGTAGTTGCAACAGAGATGGCACTGTCCAGAAAGCCTAAAATATTTACTACCTGGCTCTTTGCAGAAATAGTTTGCTTACTCATGCTTTACTGCACTGAGAGCACACACGGAGACCAGAGAATGATCAAAATTTTAGTGTGGGTTCGAAGTCCTATATTCTGAACCAGAGTTCACAGGCCTGGAGATTCCAGAATTGGCACCTCTTCTCTATTTAATCATTCTCCCACTTCCCAACAGGCTCCGAATCTTCATTCCAGACTCTCAGGTTGCCCCATGAGGCTACTCCTGACACTATAGGAAGAGACAAAGGGAAAAGAAGTTCTCATGGTGGATCTGATTCATTCTCTTCCTGGAGTTGCATTGCCTGAGACTATTCTCAGTTACCCAAAGCTTGTAATATACTAGGAAGGGGAAAAAAGATCATGTCACATTTGCAAACACAGATATAATTTAGAAATCTGGAAGGATGTGTACCAGTAAATTCACTGTAATATCTCTGAGTTGTGAGATTATGGATAATTTTTTAAATTTTTGCTATAAATTTTCATATTTTATGATTTGTTATGGGCAGGCATAGCTTTTGTAATCAGAAAAAATAAGCCATTATCGTATTTTAAAAATTATTAAAAGAAATAATCAGAAGCATGGCAGGTTGAAACCCAGGATGAATCACATGGGAGACATTTCAGCAGGGTCAGAAATCTGGGTAACAATTAGCCAATCTCAGTTTGTTTTCTTGACCTAAGCTCTTCCGAGAAAGAGCTGAAATCTGTCAAGTCAAATATTTTCATGGCATGTTCAGCCACATGGCCCATAAATTTCATTTGTCCTGGCATTCTCTGCTCCCCTGAGAACTCCTGTGCCCTCCAGGCCTTTAAAAGCAGCCGCTAAGCTGCCACACACTTTTTTTCTCCATTTGGCCATAGGTTCTCTTTTCAAAGGCCACAGACATTGGTTCTGCAGAGCTGAAAAAGTCAGACAGACCTGGGTTGGACATGGGCTCTGCTGCTGAGCTGAGTTTGGACCGTTACTAAACGTCTCATATATAAAAAGGAGGTGACTCTACCTTTGGAGGAAGAAGAAATAACCCATTCATCTGCCCACTTCCCTCTCTCCTCTCTCAAGAGCACCTAACACTAATCTGAATTATGGATGGTGACTGGGGTAAGAGTAGCCAGAGGAGCAGGTCTCTCTCCCATGTGGATGGAGGAACAACCAGCTTGCACTCATTCCTTTGACTTCCTGTGGTCAGAGTGGTGACAGCCTAAGATTTGGGTTTAAATTTAGGGAAAGGAAAAAAGACTTCAAAGACCTCACCTTACCTACATCACTGGGATTTGCACTAGATGTTCGACACAAGCCTAGATATTTTCTTCATATTGTAGAATCAAGACGTACTTCTTACAAAAGATGAGACAATGTCACCTTAATCCATTAAACCTCTACATTACTCCTTCCCATACCTACCTCCCAGAAGTACAGAAAGGACAAAATAAAACTAAATGGGATAAAGCTGCTCATACAGAGCCAGGTATATAGTAGAAGCTTAATATCAAGGAACGTCATCTTTCTCTTCTTCCTCCTTCTCCTCCTCCCTTCATTCTCCCCCTCTTTCTTCATTCTGATCTTAGGGCCCTTCCTCTAATCACTATAGCATTTATCACACTGAATTATAAACACCAAGTTCACTAGACTTTGACTGCCTAGGAAGACTGAGCTATATTTCTCTTATTCACCATTTAATTCCCAGAGCCAAGCACAATGCCTGGTGTAGGGTAGCTACTCATTTAATATTTGGCAAATTGAAGAAACAAATAAATTTAAAAAATAATGACTTGTCACACTGATTCTCTAAGCCTGTTATTCCCATTGTATTTCCTATTCCAATTAATAGCAACTCATCCTTTCTGGTTGCTCAGGCCAAACATATACACGTCGTTCTCCTGATGCCTCTCTTTCTCTAATAATTCACATCCGATCTAGCAGGAAACCCAGTGGATTCGAGTTATATCCAGAACGCAATCATTCCTCACCACCGTCCCTGCTACCATCACTGCCAGGGCCAACATCTTCCCCTAGCATCCATTTTCCATACAACAGCTAGAGTGATCCTTACAGTACTTCTCAGGTCGGGTTATGGCCCTGCTCAGAATGTGTCAGTGGTTCCTCATTTCACACAAAAGATAAATCAAAGTTCAGTTCCAGAGTCCCAGCCTGAGAGCCAGCTTTCTAGGGCCACGCCTAGTACCAACTATGTTTGTCTAGGTTTCCCTGCTCCAAAGCAGAACAAGAGTGGTCAGGGAGCAAGAGTGAGGAACTGGAGGGAATGAAACAGAGAAAGGAAAAGCCAAAGTGTTATTGAGTTGGTCATCACTTTGAGTAGCCAGAGCTTAATTCTACCAGAACCTTCTGAGGAGGAATACAGAATGTGACACAAAAGAGAAGGGTTTCCCAAGAGAGGAATGGGCCTTGGGGCATTGATCCATCAGCTCCCATTCCCCACTGGCAAGGGTTTTCCCACAGGATGTTAAGGACTTTACGCCTTCAGGCCGCTCAGGTGTGAGTGCCAGGCAGATCCCCATGGGGAATGGGGAGGCAGAGGCAGCAGAAAGCACGGGTCCCTCACGGCAACTGAGGCCAGATGCTGTCAGCTTACACCTGTGCAAAGCTGATTGCCACAGGCAATGGAATAAACAGTCAGCCAAATTTTTTCTGTAAAGGGCCAGAAAGTAAATATTTTAAACTTTTCAGGCTACATGTGGTCTGTGTCACATATTCTTCTCAATTTACAATCTTTAAAAAACAAAATTCTTAGCTTGTGTGGCTTCTGAAGACAAGCCACCAGCAGATTTGACTAGAAGGCTGGATCTTGCCACCTCCTGCCCAAGAGGACATGGGGCTTCTCCTGGCAGAGGGGCCTTCCCCGACTACCTTACTTATGAGTGCACCTACTCCTAACCCCTCCCAATCTCCCTTCTTGCTTGATTTTTCTCTTTGGTATTTATCACTTTCTAAAATGTTATATATTTTACATATTCGTTTAGTTTAGTGTCTGGATGCTTTAATAGAGTGTAACCTCCATACATGCTGGGTTTTTCATCTGGTTTGCTTATGGCAGTACTCCAGCATGAATGCCTGACCCATAGTAAATTCTCAGTACATTTTTGTTAAACAAATTAAAGTAACACAATCGCATACTTGTGTGTTGCACTTTACAAATGACCAGAGTCTTTGACACACATTTTAATATCCATTTTTGTTCGGTTTTCACAATCACCCTTCCAGGTAGGCTAAGCTGGTATTATTACCCTTATTTCGCAAATAAAGAAAAGAGGTTAAGCAACGAAGACAGCATTGGAAGAGAAAAAAGAAAAGCAACGACTTTGGATCATGTGGACCTGGCTTTGAATTCTGGCTGGCACACTGCGTGACCACGTGGACATTGTGTAACCTTCGGCAATCAGTTCCTTATCGCTAAAATGGAGATAATAATACTTGCCCCACACAGGAAGATTACATGAAATAACATACTGGGGTTGTAGTAGTAGAATTTAGTCCACAGTAGTAAATTGGCGAGGACTGTGGGGAACGGCTTCATGCAGAGGCATGTGCCATGCCTCAGGAAGGTGACAAAAAACACCAGTCTGCAAATTCTAGCGCCATCCATAGAAAGAAAAGGTACGCACATCTCAACTGTCCACAGGCACTGCTTACACCACCTACACCACTGGCCTGGGGCTGAGTTTTGTTTGACTGGTTAGTTCGGTTTTGTCCAGAAGTATGTTAAAAGGCAGTTTCTTTAGGCAGGTGTTCAGTTTAGTTGCAATATAAGCCACTTTTGCCAGGTGTCTAAGTCTAGCTTGATGCCTTTATTGAAGCTGCCTGGGCCCTGGAGACATTTTGAGTTCTGTACCCCTGGCTTCGTGTTAAAGAGTTGGTGGCAGCAGCTCGACCAAGATGTGGATCTTGACACCATCACTTATTTAATCTCTCCGAGCTTCAGTTTCTTCATTTATATGAAACGGGGCTGTTTTGGTTTCCCTATTGCCATGTGCCCTAAAGTAGAACACTTAAGCCAGTCTAGTACCTTTCCTGATTTTCTAAAGGGCCCCCAGCCTGCAGATGGGTAAAAGAAATGAAGAGCCACTTCTGTTTGTTCTCAAGAAGGTGGTCTTGTCTACAACAGGAAGCTCAGCACTCCAAAGAGATGCCTCCAATCCTTGCTGCTGCCGCCACTGGTACCAGAATAACCCTGCAGCTTACGGTAGTTATTCCCCAGAGATACCTGCCCAGTGGTCAGCACTTGGCATATTCACTCTCTTCCCTTAAATCTGGGCAGGCCTGAAGCTAACTTGTGACTAATAGATGTGGCCCAAGTGATGCTGCATGTCTTCTAAGCAATGATGCAGTTTCCATCTGACTCCCTTGGAAAACCTTCCCTGGGAGAAGCCTACCTTCACATTAAAATTCCAACTCCTCTGAAACACCCATACTGTGAGGAAGTCCAATCTACCTGTGTGAATATGCCCTACAGAAAAAAATCGAGCCCTTGGTAGACAGCTCCAGATATGCTCCGATTCAATAGTCAGCACCAACTTGCCAGGCAGTAGGAGAAGCCATTTGGACATTCAGCTCACGCAAGCCTTCAGATGACTTCGCTTCAAACACCACCTGACGGCTACTGCGTAATAAGAGATCACAAGTGAGAACTTTCCTATGGAGCCCAGAACAATGAGGTAATACGATGGCTATTATTTTAAGCTACTGTGTTTAGAGGAGATTTGATACACAGCAGTAGATAACAAGTACAGGATTGTGCAGACTACTGCTGCCTGGCACATCTGACGCCACGTGGCTGAGACCAAACTTCTGCTTCCCATTGCTTCTTTCATCGCTGGTGGAAATCCCTGCCTAGAAGACACTGTTCCTTGAAAGGCAAAGGAGGATGACTCTTCTCTGTGCATTATGCTTGGACAAGGCTGGCCCATGACAAAATTGCCTTGGGCGTCCAATGTTATAGATCCTGCAAACCATTCCTCCAGCGGCTTCCCCCGGACATACGCCCGTCACCGGGATGGCTGGGTTAGAAAGGTTCTGGAATTGACTGGCAAACTGACTGTATCAAGCAGGGTCACAACAGGAAATTCATGGGGCTTTCAAATGAGAAAAAAGTGGGGTCACAAAAATAAACTTTTTACAAGTGGGTGTAGAGGACCCATAAGGAATAGTTGAGTAACCCCAGACTAGTAACCCCAGTGGACTGTTACTACATCTATATCCATAGGAATGAGAGGAAGGAGCAGTGAATGGAACCTGAATAAAGTCATGCACTGAAGGCCGCCTTGAGAGGAACTGTGTTCTCTGGTCTAAGCCCTAAGCAACTCTTCAGGGAATGAACTGAAGAAGAGTTATTTAAGACCTCCTTCCCATCCCCTCCTCCTCATTTCCTGCTGGAGTTTTTCATTGGCCAAAATCAAGCAGAAGCTACAAGGCAACAAAGGCCATTGATGTATTTTATTAGTCTATGTAGGTCAGCATTCTGGGGCTGACATAAGGGTGGAAAAGGGCAAATGGAAGATATGTCGTCCATAGACCTGGAATTATCATTAACTACCACCCTCAGTATAGCAAGCCAACTCTTTCTCTCCTGATGAAGTCTTTATCCTAGGAGTCTCAATGTCTCTCCCTGCCAATCAGATGCAACACAACAGCTTTCAATAATTTTGCCTCTTAGATAAGAAGGGTTCTGAATCCTTTCTGTCCCCAAGGCCCCCGGGTTCCTTATACAGTTTGTCCACCCCCCTTTCTAGAAATTTTAAACCTTCTATCATTTCTCTTTCCCTGATACCCTCTCTGGAAGCTTTAAGCACAGAACATTTCTGGAAGGCTATCCAAAAAACTAATTATTGCTGTTATAATAGGTTTGGGGTAGAAAGGGACATCTAATTGTCACTTCTGTTCTGTTTAAAAAAAAATGTGTTTGACATGACCCTGAATTACTTACAATTAAAGTAAAATGAAAATATTAATACCCATCTCACAGAAGAGAATTAAGCGGCATGATAAATAATTCACTGCTGGGCACATAGCAAGCGCACAAATGAATGACATTTTTCTTCTACTCCTTCTCATCTTTAAGTAACTTGCCCCAAATCACAGTAAGGGCTCAGATTTGATTTCAGGTTTCTAGATTCAAGTTCAATGTGCTTGGCACTATTATCACTTTGCCTTTAATCGTGTGAACAAAACCGTTTCTTCCAACAAATTCAGAAAGAAATGTGACAACAAAACCTTGCCAGTAACCTTTGTGTACCTGCACACAGCAGGTCCCCCAAGTCGGACAAGAAATAAATTCACTTAAATCATATTGCTTCTACAATGTAAGAAAAACAAATCACAGAAACTTTTCTTGTAACACGTCAAAGTCATAGGCTTGTCCCTATCCCGCTGAGTCTCAGTTCACTTGTTTTCTTTTATTAAATTTATTGGGGTGACATTGGTCAATAAAATTATATAAGGTTCCAGAGTACAATTCCATAAGACATAATCAATTTTGTGTTCACCCAAAGTCAAATCTCCCTCTGTCACCATACATGGTACCCCCTTTACCTGCTCTACCTCCTCTCCTCCCCCCTTACCCTCTGATAACCACGAAACTGTTGTCTATGAGTTTTTGCTTGTTTGTTTGTCTTGTTCCTTTGTTGCTTTCAGTTTTATATCCCACATAGGAATGAAGTCATATGGTTCTCAACGTTTTATGTCTGACTTATTCCATTTAGCATGATAATCTCAAGATCCATCCATGTTGTCTCATACAGCAGTCTTTCATCTTTTCTTATGGTTGGGTAATATTCTATTGTATATATGTACCACATCTTCTTTATCCAATCATCTGTCAAAGGACATTTCAGTTGTTTCCATGTCTTAGCCACCATGAATAATGTGACAATATAGGGGTACAAATATAGGGGTACAAATGTATTTACAGATAAATGTTTTCAGATTTTGGGGTTATATACCCAGGAGAGGGATTGCTGGGTCATATGGTAATTCTATGCATAATCTTTAGAAGAACCTCCATTTCACAGGGCTATAGTGGGGTCCAGAGACAGGATGTTAAGGAAAGCACGATGAAAACCTGCAGCCTCTTATTTAAGATCCTCAAATGGGAATCTATCCTGTGTTAAAGGGGTAATGTTGGAAATTATATTTTCAGCTTTAAACAAGCCAGACATAAGAAAAGCAGAAATTGCAAGACAAATACATCAGGGCAGAATTCTTTACACATAGTTTTCACTTTGCAGAAAGATAGGTTTGGGGGTAGCTCAGTGGCTCAGTTGGTTGGAGTGCCATGCTCCTAACACCGAAGGCCACCGGTTCGATTCCCATATGGGCCAGTGAGCTGCGCCCTTTATAACTTAGACTGTGAACAATGGCTTTCCCTGGAGCTGGGATGCCATGAACAGCCGGAGGTTGGTATGAGCTGCTATGTGTTGCCACGAGCTGCCGTGGGCTGCTGTGTGCTACCGTGAGCGGCTGGTGGCTGCACTGGCCGGCAGCTGTGAGTGGCCAGTAGCCAGAGTGTGGCCGGCAGCCATCGCAAGCGGCCAGCAGCCAACGAGAGCTGCTGTGAGCAGACGACCGACAACCGGCGACCAGTGACCAACTTCCTCAGCCGGGTGGAGCACAAAGGCTTATAATACCAACATGGGCCAGAGAGCTATGCCCTACAACTAGACTGAGAAACAAGGGCTTAAACGTGGGGGTAGGGGGGGCAAAAAGAAAAAAGATAGGTTTTTCTGATTGCTTTTCAAAAATTCTTTGCTTTACCCATAACTTTTCAGGAATACACATTTTGCTCGAAATGAGGTTATAGTTCTGGAACAGAGGTCACGGAGAAGAGCTTAGCTATGTAAACTTCAAAGAACAGGATCAAGGGAAAGCAGACCACTAGTGGAATTCCTGTGGTCCTGAAGAATGGCAGAGCAAGAGGGAGAGGGTCAAAGAGAAATGCCGGCGTCAGGGAAGTGCCACCTCCTTCAAAGTGGTACAAGAGTGACACCCAGTTCAGCAAACCTGATACTCCAAGACATAATTACCTTCTTAACCCCTTTTATCAAAAAAATTCTCTTTAAATCTTCTGGAAGTTCTTCCCAATGGAATGTCTTTCAATAAAGAAAACAAAAAGCAATGAACGTAAAAAATTTAGTTCCTAGAAGTTTCCTTTGCTTGTTACTTTACTAGAAACCATTTATTCTGCATAGATCCACTTCAGTGGCCATTGATGCTTTCCTGCTCAATACCATTGCAAAACTGCTGGAGTTTGTTCAGTGTGCCACCACCATCACAAATGCTATCTGCTCTCAGACCCTCAAAGGTTATTACAGAGTTGGGAGACAGGGAGCCCAGCTCTTTCAGCCAACCCTTGGACAGCCGGACATTGAAGGGATGTCATATTAGTTACCTTAAAGGCAGGTAGCACTTTGAAGTGTGACAGCCCCTCTTCTCACATCCCTGAAGGGGCTGAGTCATTAGAGAGGAATCATCTGATGCTACTACACACATAAATATCTCTCCCCAGTGACGCCAAGCTGGGCTCCTCCTTCTTTCTCTCTGTCCAACTGCAACATCTTGTCCAAAGGAGTGGGGCACCCTTTGTTTCCATTGCCTGTTTAGAAGCTTTATTAATTTATTCATTAACTAAAAAAAATATATTGAGCCCCTGTGCTTCAATCTATCAGCAAAGACAGTAACTATAATATAAAATTATAATTATTATAAATGGGAAATATAGAGAATGACAGAAGCTCACAGGAGGATCACCAATTCTAAAGGGGTGGAAAAAGCTTCCTACAGGAAATGTCTTTTAAGCTGAGTCCTGAAGAATATGAGGAAATTATTTAGGGTTTTTGTTTGTTTTTTTGTTTGGTGTGTGTGTGTCTAAGGTGGGGAAGCAAGAATGTTGCAGGATGAGAAAGTGGCATGTGTGAGGACAAAGTCAAGAAAGTACAGAGATTTTTAAAAATCGGAAGGTTTGAATGTGGCTGGAATATAGCACGTGAGGCAGATGGACAAGGTGAGAGATGAATTGGACAGGTAAGCAAAAGCCAGTCTCTATTTCTCTTCTCTATTTGGATACTTTCATATGTTTACTTATTCAATAAATATTTAGCACATTCCTCACATTTGCTTATTAATGGGAGAACATGAAAGGCCTTGTAAACCAGGTTAAGAAATTTCGTCTTCATCCTAAAGGAAGTGGGATAATACTGAAGTATTTTAATCAAGACAAAGCTAGCATTCTGGGAGAGCTGAAAATGTAGGTTGGAGACAACTATGCTCCCCACTTTTCTAGATCAGGGACTTCTGACATCTCAGGATGGGAATCCTTTAGGATACCTCCTAGCATTAAGGTACCCAAGGATACCCAGAGCAGCTTTGTTATTACATGCATTGACTTTTAGGATTGCTGTGTCCTCTTGATGAAATATCTCCTCTGTTATTATTAAAGACCCTCTTTATCCCTTGTAATATTATTTGTTCTGAAATCTACTTTGTTTGCTATTAATTTAGCCACTCAGCTTCTCTATTTTAATAGTGTTAAAATGGCATATCTTTTTCCATGCTCTTACTTTTAACATATTTATTTCGTCATATTTAAAATGGGTTTCTTTTAGACAGCACATAGTTGGGATTTACTTTTATCAAATCTGCCAGTCTTGGACTTTTAGCTCAGTGTTTAGACCATTTACATTTAATGTGATTATTGATCTGATATGGTTTAAATCTACCTACTTGCTTTTTTTTTTTTTTCAAATTTCCTCTTTGGTTCTTTGTTTACTTTTCCCCCCTTTTCTACATTCATTTGGATTCATTGATTTTTTTTTTATGATTCCCGTGTATCTCTTTTATTGGTTTATTAGCTACAACTTTACTGTGCTATTTTATTGGTCATCTAGGGTCTATAGTGTACATCTTTAATTTATCACAATCTACCTTCAAGTGATCCAACATTATACTCTTAAAACAACATATATCCATGTATGCACTCATAGATTTTTTGCTATTATTGTCATATATTTTACTTCTAGGTTATCCAGTTTATTGGAATCAAATTACATGAGCCAAAAACTAATAGAATTGAGAATTGCAAAGAAAAGTAGAGGAATCTATCCTCACAGTTGAAGATTTCACACCCCTCTCAGAAATGGACAGATCCAGGAGCAGAGAATCAGTAACATAGTTGAACTCAATAAAGCCATCAGTGAACTAGATATATTTGACACTTATAGACTACTTCATCTAACAACAGCAGATTATACATTTTTCCTCAAGCTCACATGAAATATTCACCAAAACAAAACACATTCTAGGACATAAGACACACCTTAACAATTTTAAAAGAATGAAAATCATACAATATCTTCTCTTAAATCACAATGGACTTAAACTAGAAATTAATAACAGAACAATAACCAGAAAATCCCAAAATATGGATATTAAATAACTCATTTATTTCAAAA
Source organism: Rhinolophus hipposideros (assembly GCF_964194185.1). Lineage (NCBI taxonomy): Eukaryota > Metazoa > Chordata > Mammalia > Chiroptera > Rhinolophidae > Rhinolophus > Rhinolophus hipposideros. The sequence continues at coordinate 59,130,702 of NC_138057.1, forward strand.
AAGAAATCTCAAGAGAAATTTTTAAATATTTTAAACTAAATAAAAATAAAAATGTAACATCAAAATTTGTGGGATGCAGTGAAAGCAGTGCTTACAGAGAATACCATCAACAACTCTAATCCCATAAATTTGATAATCTAGATAAAATGGACAAATTCCTTGAAAGACAAAATTTGCCTAAACTCACACAGGAAGAAATAGACCATCTGAATAGGCCTATATCTTAAAGAAATTGAATCAGTAATTAATAACCTTTCAAAACATAAAGCACCAGGCCCATATAGGTTCACTGATGAATTCTACAAAACATTTAAGAAAGAAATTATACCAAATTATATTCCACAATCGCTTTCAAAGAATAGAGCAGGAATTCTTCCTAACTCATTCTAGGAGGCCAGCATTACCCTAATACCAAAACCAGACAAAAATATTACAAGAAAAGAAAACTACAAACCAATATTTCTCATGAACACAGATGTAAAAATCCTCAACAAAATATTGGTTAATTGAATTTAGCAATGTATAAAAAGAATTATACACCATGGCCAGGTGAGATTTATTCTAGGTATGCAAGGCTGGTTCAACATTTGAAAATCAATGAATGTAATCCATCAACAGGCTAATAAAAAAATCAGATAATCTTACCAATAAATGCAGAAAAAGTATTTGGCAAAATCCAGCACCCATTCATGATAAAAAAAAAAAGTCTCAGTAAACTACAAATAGGGAGGAACTTCCTCAATTTGGTAAAGAATTATCTACAAAAAACCTTACAGCTAACATCGTATTTAATGATAAGAAACTTGAAGCTTTCCCACTTCTCTCACACTCCTTTCCAGCATATACTGGAAGTTCTAGCTAATGCAATAAGACAAGAAAAGGAAATAGAAGGCAAACATATTGAGAAAGAAGAAAATAAACTGTGGTACATCCAGACAATGGAATATTATTCAGTGTTAAAATAAAATGAGCTGCCAAGCTATTCTGTGGAGGAAACTTAAACGCTACTGCTGAGTGAAAGAAGCCTAGCTGAAAAGTCTACATACTATATGATTCCAAATATATGACATTGACATAATACAAAAATATTGAGACAGTAAAATAATGAGTGGTTGCCAGGGATTGGGTGAGCAGGAGGAATAAACAGGTTGGAACACATCCATAACAATGGATACATGTCATTACACATTTGTCCAAACCTATAAAATGTACACTAAAAGAGAACTGTAATGCAGTTTTGGTGATTATGATGTGTCAATGTAGGTTCATCAATAGTAGCAAATGTACCACTCTGGTGAGGGATGTTGACAAGGGGAGAAGCTTTGAACGTGCAGAGTCAAGCAGTATATGAGAAGTCTCTATAACTTCACCTCAATTTTACTGTGAACCTAAAACTTCTCTAAAAAAAGTAAAGCCCTAACAAAAATAAATAAATAAAGTTGCCCCATAGCTCACTGATGCTTGGCTTGTTTATTTTGCAGCTTACTTTTTTCTGAATATTTATTTAATTTTGAATGTTTTTCTTTTCCTAGGTCTTCAAACTCACTAATCAAGTCTTATGCAGTGTCTAATCTGTTGTTAATTCCATCCAGTGCATTTTTTATCTCAACTATTATTATAGTTTTCATCTCTAAAAGCTACACTTGCATATTTTTTGTATCTTCAATATCCTAACTGAATATCATGAATTTTTACTCCACCTTCTTTAACATATGGAATACAGTTATAATAACTATTTCAATATCCTTGTCTACTAATCCTATCATCTATGTCATTTCTGAGTCAGCTTTTATTGGTCGAGTTTTCTCTTTGTTATGGGTAATATTTCCTGCTTCTTTGCATGTTTAGTATATTCTGACTGGATGCCAGACATTGTGAGTTTTACTTTGTTGAATAATGGATATTTTTGCAGTCCTTTAAATATGCTTGAGCTTTCTTCTGGGTGTTGTTAAATTTTTTGGAAGCAGTTTGATCCTTTTGGAGTTTACTTCTAGCATTTGTTGATCTGGACCAACGCAATTTTTACCTTAGGGCTAATTTTTCTCCATTACTGAGGCAAACCATTCTCACTATCCTATTTGAAGCCCCCAAATTATGGTGTTTTCTACTCTGGCTGATGGGAACAAAAGCTAGTAGAATCGAACAGTCTCAATCAAAATCTTGGCTCCACTCTGCCACTGACTAACTATACAATTTTAAACAAATCAATATATTTGGGTCTTCGTTTCTTAGTCTATAATGTCAGGGGTCAAAATAAATAACAAATTAAACCTCTTATCAACGGTTATTAGTAAAGTCCATTTATTTTCCCTCTTTATTAATTTCCTTCCTTTCCAGTAGTGAAACTGTTAACACCAGTTGTGAAGAAATTCTCTCATTTTTACGACACATCTTAAATATTTCTTCTTCACACTTAACCTACTCTTCTAACATTATGTCCTACTATTCCTTTCATTTATTCAAGCACAATGAGTATTTATATTACTCACACTGGGTTGATTAGCTTAGGGGACTCAGAGAGGGATAAGACATAGTTCTACTCTCAGAAACTGAGGTTCAGAAAGTATGTCCAGTACTCTGGCCACTCGGAAATCCCTTCTCCTTGTCAAGCTCTCAGACAGATGAGATCAGATGCTTAAAGCATTCTGAGACGAGGACAGGATGGGAAGATGGGCTAGAGCTCAGAGCTGCCTAAGTAATTAACTGCATAGGGTCAACTGAGTGGACAATGAATGGTGTCCAATGGTGAGGACAGGAAACATCATCCATTTGTGTATTCATGGAACAGCCAGGTCACAAGTGTTATACTAGGAAGCAGACAGCCTAATGGGTGGTCAAATAACCGGGACAGAAAAAACCAAAGCTACAGGAGCATTGCTTCATGAGTATTGTGGGAGCCCAGGGAACATCATAGAAGCTTTCAGGTCTGAAACAGGGGCAGCCAAGCTACCTGCCTCTTGTTCAGACTGGCTTGGACAGTCTGAGCCTTTAAATACACTGATGATTGAGTCAGCTGTCAGGAGCTGAGAATGAAACAGAAGCTTACCACTAGGTCTGTATTCATGCTCCCCCTGAAATGCCTGTCCATATCTTTCCTATATTTATAACCTAACTCATATCACTCTCTAACAGAAATCCAGCAGAACATGATTTACTTCTCCTCTGAACCTTTAATCATCCTGCCCTATACCTGTTAGAGAATGTATCATATTTTGCTTTTCATTTGTGGACATGACTTTGCTTCAGTCTATGTAAGCATCTTAGGGACAGTAATTACTTTTTTATAAGTTCCAGCCTCATCTCTGCATAGAGCTTCATAACATTGAACAATTCCTTCAGCCTCACCGAGCCTTGTTCCTTACCTGTAAAATAAGCATAGCAAAACCTGCCCTGCCTGTACCTCCTGGGGTTGTTGTAAAGTGCCGTCAAAGTCAAGCCTATTAATGTATTTTATAAATGATGACATGTTAGGCAAATGTGACTACAGATAGGGACACTGCGGCACTAATTATTTAAGAAACTTCTTTAGTGTGTCTCTGAGCGAATAATGGCAGAATTAAAGTGAGGCTGCCCATCCCACTTCCATCTCCACCAAGAGCAAAGTTAAGAGCATGGAATCTGGATGAAGCCAGACCACTTGGGTTCTATGTTGGCCCTACTCCTTATGAGCTTTGGGAAAGCTACTGGACTTTTCTGCAGGCACTTTCTCATTCGTATTTATATCTTCCAGGTACATTATTGACATCCAGTGTCAAAGGAGCAGAGCAATGTCCAAGGAAGTGTCTGATTGGCCATGTCACAGATTGTCACCTAGTCTCTCTGGATGACTAGTTCTTGATCTATACCTTAAGTCCTTGGATTGGATGAGCTCTTTTTAAATTCTCTTATATCATACTTTAAAGTTCATCTAATAAACCATTCTTAAAGATCTGTTTTGCACTTTATAGTAGAGACACATTATTTTGGTTAAAAATAAAAACTTTAGTGAGTACAGTATATTTGAAGAGTAAAAATCTTGCTGTGCCTCTTTCCAGCTAAGCGACTCTGGCAAAGCATTTAAGCTCCCTGAGGCTCAATTTCCTCCTCAGTAGCTACATCATAGAATTGTTGTGATGATTAAATATTTAAAGCACGTAACACAGGGAAGCGCAATGGTAGCCAGCAATGCCAAACAATAATTACAACTTACTTTAAAATTTAATTTTTTAAAATGGATTTTAAAAGCTCGAAGTCAGTGTTCAGGGACAGATACGTTGGAATACCAGTCTTTCACATTTACATTATCAGACGCCAAGATTTTACCACGCAGTGGGAATCCACTCCTCTTTATCTTTGTGTCACTCTTTCTTCTGGAATAACCTTCCCTTCTTCTCCACCTAATAAGCTCCTCATCATCCTTTAATGTCCAGATCAAATGTCACTTCTTCCAGGGTCTCCCCTACCTGCTCTGGGCCAATTGAAGCTCCCCAGTGCCACACACTTCTATGACAACATTCATTATGTGTCATTTCAAATACCACATATCTTTATGGATATGTCTCCTCTACCAGATCACGAAGGTCTTTCAAGGACAAGGATGAGCACAGGGCCTGGCCCATGGTAAGCGTTCAGTATATTTCTTATTGTTTGAATAAATGAATAACAAAAAATAATTCTTCCGCTTTTAGCTGCTATTTAGTAAATTCTCTCATTATTTACAAGAGGAAGAAAGGGCAAGGTAGAGGCCTGGTGTAATTCTACAGGCTCAGGTGCAAACTTGAAAAAAGAAAAAGCCAAATCAGAGTTTTTTTTTAGAAATTCAATCTTAGATAGAAATAGGAAATATTTTAATGATGGTTACTCACTGCCTTGTGACCAGAAAAAAAAAAATTCTAAAATAGAAGAGTTCCAGCTCTGCATGCTGTTTTATTGAAAACATGAAAAAAGTTTCCAAACTCTTTGAAAATCACATGGCTCATCTTTTCAGGTCAAGGTAAACAAGAAAAAGAACAAATCCAGGATTAGTAGACTATAAGTGCCACCCCAAGGAGGCTCAAAGTTTCAAACAAGTTTGATGGAAAACCACAATTTGGCCTAATGTTTAAGAAAATTGTAACTCTGTTGCTCAATTATGAATGTTCGAAAAGTTAAGCCAAATGACACACATTTATACCCTGGGATCTATTTTCTCAAAATGTGAAGAGTTCAAAAGTTTGAACAGAGCAGGTTTATAGCCATCACTAATTACCATGGGGACCTTGGGTAAGTTACTTTATCTTTCTGGGTATAAATTTTGTTCATCGCAAAATGAGAGCATTGAAATAAGTGATTTTCAAAGTCCCTTATGACTCTCAGCAAAGTCACAGAAAAGGAGAGTCACAGGGTATCATTTGGAATAAGCGGAACTGGCATCTACCAACATGATATGTTTTGAGAGCCAAGAAGAAAGAGCCTCCATCCAAAAATATCTCTGTTGCAGAAGGACCAAAACCCACAAGTTAAATGGTAGGACAGTAGTAGAAAAAGACATAGAGGCTTTGGTATCAGCCAGACCTGGGCTCTAATCCCAACTCTGACACCAGCTTTCTGTCAGTGGACATGTTACTTAATCTCTCTGAGCCTCTGTTTTCTTATCTGTAAAATGGTAATGTTCAGTTTATAGTCTTATTATTCAAGGTAGGTCAATGGTGGTCAAAGTGCAGCAGAGTGTTCTGAGAGTGGCCAACCTCCCCAGCCTGCAGGGTTACTAATTAGGAAGCAAATAATGAGTTCCGATTAGCAGCCTCTACTCCAACAAGCAGGATGAGAGCGGACCAGCTGCCTTCCCGGCTTCCCTAGAAGAACGGATTTACTCTGGCAAGCCCAGCCCCACCGGGAAAAAGAACCTGTCCCAAGTCCAGCCAATATTACAATTATAGTTAATCATGTCGAAATAATGGAGAGTTGACTATAATTTTGTTTTTATGTACCTGCTATTCCTTCCCAATCTGCCAGTACTCCCACAAATTGAGAATTAACTATAATATATTAAACGGTGATTTTATGGATTATTTTCCTTTTGTTTGGTGGATGCCACAGAAATCTCCTTGAATGATTTTCAGAGCCTAAGGAACTAGGGCTCAACCAGCACTTTTAGAGTTGAAAAGAACCTGAGGGCCAAGGTGCTCATGTAAGCAGAAGACTCAGCCTGCCCCCAAAGTATTTGGGGAAATGTGCTGGGTAGAGATAAAAGGAGATGCAGCCAGGCAACCACAAAATCACGTGGCTTCGGCAACGCATCAGACACGACGCCTAGCCCTGTGAGCAACTTATGAAAGAGGAGCTCCTATTATGAATCAGAGCTGATCTGTGTGGTGCCAAAGTCTACAAGTGTTTGCTCCGCCACACCGACCCCCTACCGACAGAATGCTAGGGGACTTTGTGGATCACAGCTCACTGTGAATGTTTAAAAAAAAAAAAAAAAAGTTTTAGCATACATACTCCAATACATTTGTATTTATTTATTTATATAATATACGAGTGCTACTTTACATGTTAAAACTTCCACGAGATAAACCTTTAAAAATCGAGAAAAGGATTAATGTGTTTGAATATGCTTTATTATTTTCAGCATCTTGGTTTCATGTCTTGAGTCCCAGCACTGTGAAGGTCTGTGTGTAAGTTCAGTTTATACCAAGACTTAATTGTCAGCGTTGTCATAGCTGGAAAAAGAACTTCACGTGGAAGTTCCACACAGAACGAAATGGAAGAAATCTCTCACTGACTGCACTTACTAAATCATAGTACTCATTTTGCAATCATAGCCACCAGTTAGTTATACAGAGGTTTTTAAGTTTGGCTAATGAATTTCCGTCATTCTTGATGCAAAAAAAAAAAAAAAATTATTCCTGCAAACAAATAAGAAGGGATTGCATATTTATATTTTTAAAAAATAGATTCAAAACCAACTAAAACACTTTGGGAGATCATTAAACAGATTGGAAAATTCTGTTTCCAAGTTTATTACATATGCAGGTGACAAACATATATAATTTCTACAACTAAACAACAGAACAATAGAAACATTCCCCAAGAGCCATTTTCAAAAATGCCCTCTGGATTTCTTTTCAAAAGCAGTTTGTTTCTCATTATTAAATGTCATTTTTACCTTGAAGAGACAAGCTAACGTATGTAATGTATGCTTATTTTTCTTTTAATTCATTTGCTAGATTGCACATTACTGACAACCACGTGTTATCACGTAAAAGGTTGATAAATTGGAGATTTGTTTCTAACTTCAACAATCTTGTTAAATACTCTGACACAAGATAAACAGTGAACCTCTACATTCGTGACTATTCCTCTCTCATTATAAAGTAGGTGTCAGCAAACTACAAGCCCTCGAATCAGAACCAACCCAACCCTGTTTTTAAAAATAAAATTTATTGGAACACAGTCACACTCATTCATTTACATATTGTCTGTGGCTGCTTTTACACTACCATGGCAGAGTGAATAGTTGTGACAGAGACCATGTGGCCTGCAAAGCCTAAAACACTCTCTTCCTCTTTACAGAAAACACTTGCCAAGCCCTGCTATCGATCATTATAAAATTTTTAATATTAAAGGTTCTGTTTCACAAGATTCACTACACCTATATTCCTGGAATTTTAAACACAAGGGCTTTGAATTCTTTGCTGCAGTATCTGCCTGTGAACGATGCAGTGATTCAATTTATCTTGTGGTTCTTTCCCTCTAGCCTTACCTCTTCTTTTATTAAAGAAGTCATTAATGTATTTATAATTAATAAATTCTTTCCAGAATACCTTTTCCTCAGAAGACAAAGAGAGACAGAGAGAGAAGAGAGTTTTATCTATTTCATTATTGGAACAGAATCTAGCAAATATTGTAAACTGAGACAAGTTAGAAACATCTGTGCTTTGATCCGGCCATATCAGAAATCTTCCACACTGTCAAATAGATCCTAATGCCTGTTTCTTCAGATCTTTAGCAATGCTTTCTATGCATCTTCCAATGATATTTGCTGATAAAGGAACACATTTTTGCTTATTTTTTCAGATGATTTTTATCATGGCAGAAGTAAAAGTGCTTCCTTAACAGGATGTAGCTTTTTAACTTCTATTATTAGGAAAAACGGTAGTTAGTGAAATTATATTAAGTGAATTTGAGTATAGCCTAACTAAAACAATACTGTAAAAAAATCTGACCTTCATACTTTGGATACTTTGTTTCTAAATGTCATGATAATCATGATAGGTTCATGGATAAAAATCAAGTACAAAGTACACTTTGGGTCAATGCCTATTGTTAACGATATTAGATTTAAATCTATAGTTCAAAGAGGCTCTGTTAAAATTTCTAATTTTTTGGACTACTTCTTGTTGAATTGCACTAGACCATCGTTTTATCTCTTTTTTTCTTTCTTTTTTTTTTTAATTAAAGTTTATTGGGGTGACAATTGTTAGTAAAGTTACATAAGTTTCAGGAGTACAATTCTGTATTATATCATCTATAAATCCCATTGTGTGTTCACAACCCATGTCAGTTCTCCTTCCATCGCCATATATTTATTCCCCTTTACCTTCATCTACTACACCCCTCCCTCCCTACCCTGCAGTAACCACTAAATTATTGTCTGTGTCTATGAGTTTTTGATTCTCATTTGTTTATCTTGTTCTTTTGTTGTTTTTGGTTTATATACCACATATCAGTGAAATCATATGGTTCTCTGCTTTTTCGGTCTGACTTATTTCGCTTAACATTATAATCTCAAGATCCATCCATGTTGTCACAAATGGTCCTATTTCATCTTTTTTTACCGCGGAATAGTATTCCATTGTGTATATATACCACAACTTCTTTATCCATTCATCTATCAAAGGACATTTTGGTTGTTTCCATGTCTTGGCCACCGTAAAAAAAGCTGCAATGAACATTGGAGCACACGTGTCTTTATGGATAAATGTTTTCAGATTTTTTGGGTAGATACCTAGGAGAGGGATTGCTGGGTCATGTGGAAATTCTATTCGTAATTTCTTGAGGAACCTCCACACCGCCTTCCATAACGGCTGCACCAGTCTGCATTCCCACCAACAGTGTATGAGGGTTCCTTTTTCTCCATAGCCTCTCCAACACTTGTTACTATTTGTCTTGTTGCTGATAGCCATTCTAATTGGGGTGAGGTGATACCTCATTGTGGTTTTTGTTTGCATTTCTCTGATGATTAGTGATGATGAGCATTTTTTCATATGTCTATTTGTCATTTGTATGTCCTCTTTGGAGAAATGTCTCTTCAGGCCCTCTGCCCATTTTTCAATTGGGTTTGTTTTTTTGATGTTGAGTTGCATGAGTTCCTTGTATATTTTGGATATTAGGCCCTTATCGGAGGCACTGTTTGCAAAAATCTTCTCCCATTCAGTTGGTTGCCTCCTTATTTTGTTGATGGTTTCTTTTGCTGTGCACAAGTTTTTAAGTTTAATATAGTCCCATTCGTTTATTTTAGCTTTTACTTCCCTTCCCTTTGGAGTCAAATTCATAAAATGCTCTTTGAACCCAAGGCCCATAAGTTTAGTACCTGTTTTCTTCTATGCAGTTTATTGTGTCAGGTCTTATGCTTAAGTCTTTGATCCATGTTGAATTAATTTTGGTACATGGTGACAGATACCAGTCCAGTTTCATTCTTTTTCATGTGGCTTTCCAATTCTGCCAGCACCATTTATTGAAGAGGCTGTCTTTTCTCCATTGTATGTTTTTTGCTTCTTTGTCAAAATTGTCCATATTTATGTGGTTTTATTTCTGAGTTCTCAATTCTATTCCATTGGTCTACGTGTATGTTTTTCTGCCAATACTATGCTGTTTTGATTATTGTAGCCCTGTAGTACAAGCTAAAGTAAGGGAGTGTGATACCTCCAGCATTATTCTTTTTTCTTAAGATTGCTTTGGCTACTTGGGGTCTTTTATGGTTCCAAACATATCTGATGATTTTTTGTTCTATTTCTTTAAAAAATGCCATTGGGATTTTGATGGGGATTGCATTAAATCTGTATATTGCTTTGGGTAATATGGCCATTTTAACTATGTTGATTCTTCCAATCCATGAGCACGGAACGTTTTTCCATTTCTTTGTGTCTTCTTCAATTTCTTTTAAAAATGTCTTATAGTTTTTAGTATATAAGTCTTTCACATTTTTGGTTAAGTTTATTACTAGGTATTTTATTCTTTTTGCTGCAATTGTAAAAGGAATTTTTTTTTTTTATTTCTCTTTCTGAGATTTCATTGTTAGTATATAGGAATGCAATGGACTTTTGTACATTGATTTTGTAGCCGGCCACATTCCTGCATTCGTTGATTGTTTCTAATAGCTTTTTGGTGGAATCTTTAGGGTTTTCTATATATAGCATCACATCATCTGCAAAGAGTAACAATTTAACTTCTTCATTCCCGATTTGGATGCCTTTTATTTCTTTCTCTTGCCTGATTGCTCTTGCAAGGACTTCCAACACTATGTTGAAAAGCAGAGGTGATAGGGGACAGCCCTGTCGTGTTCCTGAACGTAGAGCAAAGGGCTTTAGTTTTTCACCATTAATTATGAGATTAGCTGAGGGCTTGTCATAATGGCCTTTATTATGTTAAGGTATTTTCCTTCTATACCTATTTTATTAAGTGTTTTAATCATAAATGGATGTTGTATCTTGTCAAATGCTTCTTCTGCATCAATTGACATAATCATACGATTTTTGTCCTTTATTTTGTTTATATGATGTATTGCATTGATGGATTTGCAGATGTTGAAACATCCTTGTGCCCCTGGGCATTTTCTTTTCTTTTCTTTTCTTTTTTTGTAGTTTAGAAAGAAAATTTTATTTCTCTTTTTTCTACTTCGCCTTCTATTCCAGGAAATTCTTTCCACTTAAATCTTACATGACCAATTTAAATAGACATCCTCTTTTTCTCTTTTTGGAGAGTAGGAATCAGCGGTGAATGTTCATATACAAGCTTTGAGGATCATTATTAAGTCACTCTCCTGTCTTCTTTTCTCTAAGCTATATAATTTTAATTTTTTAGTAGTTTTCATCATAAATTTATTTTCCTATCTTCCAGTCATAATTATTTATCTCCAAAATTTCCAGGTTTGTTTTTAGTTGTGAGGCTGAAATTTGACCATGGTCCTTGTAATAGGATTATTATTTTACTATTTCTGCCTATTTCCCTTTTGCTTCTTTTTCTCCTTTTATTTTTTTTTTCCATGTTGGCCACACAAAACAATTCTCTCTCTCTCTCTCTCTCTCTCTCTCTCTCTCTCTCTCTCTCTCTCTCTCTTCTCTCTCTCTCTCTCTCTCTCTCTTTCTGTTTTATTTTACAGACATGTTAGCATCGAATTTTCCTCTAATCGATAGCCGCATAGTTAACTTTGCACAAGTCACATCTCTGTGGTAAATTGAATCACGCCTCTTGATATTCATAGCCCTGTGTGGTGTTCTCTTGAATCTGGGCTGGCCCTGAGACCTGCTTTAATCAATAGAATTCAGAGGAAGTGACAGTGTGCTTTATCCAGGCTTAAGCCTTATGAGGACCTAGCAGCTTTCTGGGGACCTAGCAGCTACCTTGTAATATGTTTACCCCAAGACTGATGTGCTGTGAGCAGCTGTCCTCCACGTGGCCTCTCCATGAGCCCAGCCTCGCCACACGGAGGGGCGATGTGGAGGAGAACCAAATCCCGCCAACAGCCCTAGCTGATCTAACGAACTACAGCTTCTACTCCGACTTAACCTCCTGTGAATGAGGCCATCTTGGCAGTAGACTCTCCAGTTACAGTTACATCACCTCACCTGATGCCATGTGCAGCAGTGACAAGCTATCCTTGACAAGCCTTGCCCAAATTGCATAAGTAAGAGCAAGTAAACAACTTTAAAAAAAAATTAGTTTCAGATGAACAAAGCCATGTAATAGTTAGACATTTACTCCCCTCACAAAGTGATAACCCCCACCGCCTTCTACTACCCCTCTGACATCGTATATATCTGTTACAATACCATTGACTATCTTCACTATGCTGTGCTCCACAGCCCGAGGCTATATATACTGGGGGTGCCAAAAACTGTACACATTTTTGTCGTACCAAAAAATGCCAAAAAATGTACACATTTTAAGAAAGGAAAAAGCTGTGTTAAAATTGTTAATACTCATTATATACCAATAACCAAAGATGAATACAAGTCATGTATGTACATTTTTTTGGCACCCTTGGTGTATATATATTTAATTATAGTTGACATTCAGTATTATTCTACTTCAGCTTCAGGTGTATAGTGCAGTGGTCAGGCATCTACACAGTCATTGAAGTGATCCCCCTGATAAATCCGGTGCCCATCTGGCACCCCACATAATCTTTACAACGTTATTGATTATATTCCCCATGCAAGTAAACAACTTTTTTTTTAAGGTTTAATATCTTTTTTTTTATTAGTTTCAGGTGCACAAGACAAAGTAATACTTAGACGTTTATCATTTATATCCCTCACACTGTATGAACCCCCCCACCCCCATCCAATATCCCTCTGACATTACACAGAGCCTTTACATTACCACTGTCTCTATTCCTAATGATGTACTCCGCTTCTTATAAGTATATACATACATATATATACATATATATGTAAAATTATAGTTGGCATTCATTATTGTTCAGCTTCAGGTGTACAGTGCAGTGATCAGGCATCTACATCATCCCTGAGGTGGTCTCCCAAATGGGACAAATGTCCATCAGATACCCTACAAAATCTATACAACATTATTGATTACATTCCCCAAATTAATTTTCAAAACCCCGAGGCCATCTTGTGGTTACCGACTGTTTTCTAATCCCCTCACCTTCCCCCTTATCCCCACCCCCCGCCCATCTAGCAAACCTCAGTTTTTCCTCTTTGTCTCCAAAACTGTTTCTGATTAGTTCATTCACTTATTCTTTTCTTTAGATTCCACATATAAGTGAGATCATATGGTATTCGTCTTTCTCTATCTGACTTATTTCACTTAACATAATGTTCTCTAGGTCCATCCATGTTGTTGCAAATGGTAAGATTTCTTTCTTCTTCATGGCTGCATAATACTCCATTGTATAACTGTACCACAGTTTCTTAATCCAGTCATCTACTGATGGGCATTTCGGTTGTTTCCATGTCTTGGCTATTGTGTATAGTGCTCCAATAAACACAGGAGTGCATAAGGATTTCTGAATTGGAGTTTTGGATTTCTCCAGATAGATACCTAGAAGTGGAATTGCTGGATCATAAGGTAGTTCCATTTTCAGATTTTTGAGATACCTCTGTACTGTTTTCCATAGTGGCTGCACCAATCTGCAATCCCACCAACACTGCACAAGCGTTCCCTTTTCTCCACATCCACGCCAGCACTTGTTGTTTGTTGATTTATTGATGATAGCCATTTTGACTGGGGTGAGGTGGTATCTCATTGTGGTTTTTATTTGCATTTCTCTGATGGTTAGTGAGGTTGAGCATTTCGTCATATGTCTGTTTGCCATCTGTGTGTCCTTTTTAGAAAAATGTCTCTTCATGTCCTCTGCCCATTTTTTAATTGGGTTCTTTGTTTTTTTGGAGTTGAGTTGAGTTTTTTATAAATTTGTGATATTAACCCCTTATCAGATATATCATTGGCAAACATCTTTTCCCATTCAGTAGGATCCCTTTTTGTTTTATTGATGGTTTCCTTTGCTGTGAAAAAACTTTTTAGTTTGATGTAATCCCACATGTTTATTTTTTTCTCTTACTTCCCTGGTGTGAGGGGAAATATCAGTAAAAATCCTACTCCGGGTAATGTCTGTGAAGTTTCTTCCTATATTTTCTTCTAGGTATTTTATGGTTTCAGATCTTACATTTAAGTCTTTAAGCCATTTTGAATTTATTTTTGTATATGGTGTAAGGAGGTGGTCCAGCTTCATTTTTTTGCAAGTGTCTGTCCAGGTTTGCCAGCAGCATTTATTGAATAGACTGTCTTTACCCCACCATACATTCTTGCTTCCACTGTCGTAGATTAAATGGCCATATAGGCATGGATTTATTTCTAGACTCTTTATTCTGTTCCATTGATCTATGTGTCTGTTTTTATGCCAGTACCATGCTGTTTTGATTACTGGAGACTTGTAGTGTAATTTGCTGTCAGGTATTGTTATACCTCCCACTTTGTTCTTATTTCTCAAGATTTCTGAGGCTATCCGGGGTCTTTTATGCTCCCATATAAATTTTAGGATTATATGTTCTATTTCTGTGAAAAACATCATTGGTAGTTTGATAGGAATTGCGTTGAATATGTATATTGCCTTAGGCAGTATGGACATTTTAACTATCAATTCTTCCTATTCATGAACATGGTATGTGTTTCCATCTATTTGTATCTTCTTTCATTTCTTTCTTCAGTGTCTTATAATTTTCTGAGTACAGATCTTTTACTTCTTTGGTTAAATTTATTCCCAGGTATTTTATAGTCTTTGGAGCAATTGTAAATGGGATTGCTTTTTAAATTTCTCTTTCTGATGTTTTATTATTGGTATGTACAAATGTAACTGATTTCTGAATATTAATTTTGTATCCTGCTACTTTACTAAATTCATCTATCAGCTCTAATAGTTTCTTGGTGGAGTTTTTAGGGTTCTCTATATATAGTATCATATCATCTGCATATAATGACAATTTTACTTCCTCCTTACCAATTTCGATGCCTTTTATTTCTTTTTCTTGTCTGATTGCTGTGGCTAGAACTTCCAGCACTATGTTGAATAGAAGTGGAGAAAGTGGGCAACCTTGCCTTGTTCCTGATCTTAGGGGGAATGGTTTTAGCTTTTCCCCATTGAGTATGATGTTAGCTGTAGGTTTATCATATATGGCCTTTATTATGTTGAGATATGATCCCTCTATTCCCACTTTCTTAAGGGTTTTTATCATAAATGGCTGCTGGATATTATCAACTGCTTTTTCTGCATCTATTGATATGATCATGTGATTTTTATTTTTCATTTTGTTAATGTGGTGTATCACATTGATTGATTTGCAGACGTTGAACCACCCTTGCATACCAGGGATGAATCCCACTTGATCATGGTGTATGATCTTTTTTATGTATTGCTGAATTCTGTTCACTAATATATTGTTGAGGATTTTTGCATCTACGTTCATTAGAGATATCAGCCTGTAGTTTTCTTTTTTTGTGGTGTCTTTGTCTGATTTGGAGATCAGGGTGATAGTGGCTTCATAAAAAGTGTTTGGGAGTCTTCCCTCCTTCTGGATTTTTTGGAAGAGCTTGAGGAGAATAGGTGGTAATTCTTTTTTGAACGTTTTGTAAAATAAACCTGTAAAGCCATCTGGTCCAGGGCTTTTGTTTGTTGGGAGATTGTTGATTACTGATTCAATTTCCCTGGTGGTAATCAGTCTATTCAGGTTTTCTGTTTCTTCTTGAGTTAGCCTTGGAAGGTTGTATGCCTCTAGAAAATTGTCCATTTCTTCCAGATTGTCAAATTTGTTGGCATATAGTTACTCATAGTAATTTCTTTAATTTTTTTGTATTTCTGCGGTGTCTGTTATCACTTCTCCTCTTTCATTTCTGATTTTACTAATTTGGGTCCTCTCTCTCTCTCTTTTAATGAGTCTGGCTAAAGGTTTGTCAATTTTGTTTATCTTCTCTAAGAACCAACTCTTGGATTCATTGATCTTTTGTATTGTTTTTCTGGTTTCTATTTCTTTTATTTCCACTCTGATCTTTATTATCTCCTTCCTTGTGCTCCCTTTGAGCTTATTTTGCTGTTCTTTTTCCAGATCTCTTAAGTGTGAAGATAAACTGTTGATTAGTGATGCTTCTTGTTTCTTTAGGTAGGCCTGAAATGCTATGAATTTCCCTCTTAAGACTGCTTTTGTGGCATCGCATAGATTTTGGGTCATCGTTTTTTCATTTTCGTTTGTCTCGAGATATCTTTTGATTTCTTCCTTGATCTCACGGTTCACCCATTCATTATTTAGTAACATGTTATTCAGCCTCCATGAATTGGTGTGTCTTCCAGTTTTTTTCCTGTAGTTCATTTCTAATTTCATAGCACTGTGGTCAGAGAAGACAATTGGTATGATTTCAATTTTCTTAAATTTATCAAGACTTGTTTTGTGGCCTAGTATATGGTCTATCTTGGAAAATGTTCCATGTGCGCTTGAGAAGAACGTGTATTTTGCAGCATTGGGGTGAAATGCTCTGAAAATATCGATTAAATCCAAGTGGTCCAATGTATCATTTAAGGCTGTTGTTTCCATATTGATTTTCTGTCTGGAACACCTGTCCCTTGTTGTCAGAGGTGTGTTGAATTCCCCTACTATGATAGTGTTACTGTTGATCTCTGTCTTTATGTTAGTCAATATCTGTTTTATATATTCAGGTGCTCCTATGTTGGGTGCATAAATGTTTACTAGGGTTATGTCCTCTTGTCGGATCGGTCCCTATATTATTATATAGTGCCCATCTTTGTCTTTTAATATGTTCTTCATTTTAAAGTCTATTTTGTCAGATATAAGTATTGCAACTCCAGCTTTTTTCTCATTTCCATTTGCATGAAATATCTTACTCCAACCCTTCACTTTCAGCCTGTGTGTGTCTTTTGATCTGAGGTGAATCTCTTGTATACAGCATATACAAAGGTCTTGCTTTCTTATCCACTCAGCCACCCTATCTCTTGAATGGAGCATTGAATCCATTTACATTTAAAGTGATTATTGATATGTACATAGTTATTGCCATTTTTAAATTTGTAGTTAGATCGTTTTCATCTTTCTTTTATTTACAGAAGTCCTTTTAGTATTTCTTGCAATGCTGGCTTGGTGGTAATAAATTCCTTTAGCTTATTCTTTTCTGGGAAGCTCTTTATCTCTCCATCAACTTTAAATGATAACCTTGCTGGATAAAACAATCTAGGTTGTAGGCCTTTGTGTTCCATCACTTTGAGTATCTCCTGCCACTCCCTCTTGGCCTTCAATGTTTCCGTAGAAAAGTCATTTGATAGTCTTATGGGAGTTCCCTTGTATGTAACCCTCTGTCTTTCTCTTGCTGCTTTTAGGATTCTCTCTTTGTCTTTAAGCTTTGCCATTTTAACTATAATGTGTCTTGGTGTGGACCTGTTTGGGTTTATCCTGGTTGGAACTCTCTGCACTTCCTGGGCTTGTATGTTGGTTTCCTTCATCAGGTTAGGGAAGTTTTCGGAGATTATTACTTCAAATATGTTCTCAATCCCTTGCTTCCTCTCTTCACCTTCTGGCATTCCTATCATGCGCATGTTGTTGCGCTTGACGTTATCCCAGAGGTCTCTTAAACCATAGTCATTGTTTTTTATTCTTTTTTCTTTCTGTTGTTCTGTTTGGGTGATCTCTGCTAACTTGTCTTCTAAGTCGCTGATTCGATCCTCTGCTTCATCTAACCTGCTGTTAATTCCTTCAAGTGAGTTCTTTATTTCAGTAATTGTGTTCTTTAGTTCTAACTGGTTGTTCGTTATGATTTCGACATCTTTCTTTATGTCATCTCTAAGCTCCTTAAACATTTTTATCATCAGTGTTCTTTACTCTGTCTCTGATAGGTTGGTTACCTCTGTTTCATTTGGTTCCACTTCTGGAAGTTTCTTCTGTTCTTTTATTTGGAATATGTTTCTTTGTTTCCCCATTCTGGCTGACTCTCTGTGTATGCTTTGATGTATTAGGTAGATACCCTAGAGTTCTTATTTCTTGCTGGGTTATCTTATGTAATATGTGTCCTTTATATTTGACTTGCACTACTTTGTTCTTCTCCTCTGTGTGTGCTCCAAAGGTGACTCTTGTGTTGTGTATATTGTCCTGTTAAAGAAGATCTTTAATTGCTTTTCGCTTATGAGTAGGTGGGGTTAACTCCTAGACTGACTAGTTGTGAGACTTGGCTCTGTCCACCGCAGGGTGCTCTGCTGCTTGAGGGTTGACCACTTAAATGTGGTTTGGCCTCTATGGGCTCTTGTGCCTGTAGAGAATTCCCTCTGGGTGTGTGACTTGTAGGTCAAACACGGTAGTACTCTGGTTTGGTCTGGAGTTGGCCTCTGGATATGTTGAATCTTGTGCCTCTTCAGCTGGGCCCTGGTAGGGCAATTTCAGAACAAAGCAAATCACCAAGCACAACAACAACAACAACAACAAAAAAAAATCAAATACATTCACATGTAAAAACAACCAACAACCTCCACTCAACACAGGCAAAGATATCAAAGATGTAAAGACAAAACAAAACAAAACAAAAAGCAGCACCAATATTGGCTTAAGCCCACTAAGTAATCTCCAGGTTATCCTCTGCTGTCCCAAAGAGTCCCCTGCGTATTGTGCAGGCAGAACCAGTCACCTGGTGCCCAGAGTGACGTTGGGACTGCAGATTTAGATGCGTGGGGCTGAGGGGTTTGGATGGTAGTTTTCACAAAGTCAGTGCAGTTTCTGTCCTTGCCTGCACATATGCACACTGAGAGTAGCACCACCAGCCCTGTGTCCAGTTCTCCTGAGTTTTAGGGCACTTCTTCAGTGTGTGTGTGTGTGGCGGGCGGGAGATTTCTGAGCTGCTTAAAGCCCAGGAGCTGCGTCTGCCACTTACTGCTTATCCCTGGGAGTGCCTCTGCTGTTGTAATTGCCCTGCCCTAGGCAAGCCAGAAAAGGTGGGGGCTAGGGATGGAGGGGTCTTCTCTCTCCCAGCCCAGCCATGTCACACTCTTCCCACAGACCAGAAAAGGTGGTGGCTGGGGGTAGTGTAGTCTCTTCTCTCCTAGCCCAGCAAAAATCACACTCTTCCCAGCCTCTTCCCTGGGTCAGAGCTGCCTGCCAGTCTTCCCAGAGCCTGAGCACTAAGGCTCCTCTGTAATCTGACACTACTCCTCAGTTCAGGGGCCAGTTCAAGTCTCTGGAAGGGCTGGGGTAGGATTGGAAGAGTGGGGCCCCTCGCCCAGGTATGGAGTTTGTGTCCTTTGTCTAGCCTAGGGCACAACTGGAGGACCCAGCTGAGGTTATTGCCTCAAATGCTGGATATGCTGCCCCCTCGGCGGGAGAGATCAGTTGTGGGATGCAGGGAAAGAGCCCACCTCCTGGCTTTTGTGTTCTCTGTTCCATCCTGGGATCCCCTGCATCTCTACAGCTGCAGATGCCGGCTGCGTTTCCACAGCTGCAGATACGGTCCATGTCCCCACAGCTGCAGATGTGGGCCGTGTCTCCACTCTGCTCCCTTCCCTCTTCCCCTGCTCACCCGATTTGCCCACCTGCAAGTAATCCTTGCACGAGTCACTTAGCTGTTCTGCGTGCTGAGCAGAGAGTTCTTTGATGGGTTATTTTTCTTGTTTGTGGTAAGATCCGGAGGAGAACTCAAAAAGTGCACCCTGCTGCCACCATTCCTATGACATCACTCCCATTTTATCTCTTAACATGGCCAATAAAGAAATCACAACAGGAGCAGAAGTGTTTACTTGGCCATTTTTTTCATTGTTTTCTGTGCTTCCCTTATAGATATTATCTTCAACACACAATTTCTCTACCAATATTTTTAAGCCTTTTATTTATTTTGTGAGTGTTACTTTAATAAAAACTACACAATATACCATTCTTGGAATACACATAGACCCATGTAAACTGTTATATATCTCAGTATCCTGAAGACCAATATTCATGAAAAACCAACTTGTACAGACTGCTGTACTATACAGTGATTCTACCATGTTAAAAAGTAAAATACTCAGAACAAGGGAAGTGCATTATTCTGTTAATACTTAGTGAGCACCTACCATGTACAAAAAAAATACCAGTATATTGGCACTATATGAGTGTTACAAAGATGAATCAAAATAAAACAGGCATGGATTCTGCCCTCATCTCCTGTCATTCCTTTATTCATCCATGCAGCAAACATTTACTGGATGTTTTCCAGTTCCAGGGATGGGGCTCGGCACCAGTGTTTGGTGGCATGGTGTCTTTCCCTTCAGACATTGCCAACCATTCAGCCAATTTGAGTTAGTTTGACTAGATTGGTCATTATCATGGAAATGTTTCATTATTTTGGCTGCCCAGAATTTATTTTTCCTTCCTTTCCAATTTCCTTTGGGGTAACTATGTCTCCCCATCGTGAGACACTGAACTAAGCTGAAAATGTAGGATCGAAGACACCACGAATAAGGAGAACCACAGGCTCTGCAACGAGGAGGCCAGAGGGGACAGGGGCAGAAAACAGAGACCAAAGCATCTCAGAGGAGAAACAACTTTATCTCTTACTCTCTCTTTCCCCTTTCTAGACCCTCTAAGGTCCACCTATTCTTCATTTCCTCTCTATAGACATCTGTAACATTGCCTCACCGTCTAAGACATGGGGTGTTGTAACCGTATAATAAACATACCATTTTACATGAGCTAATTGGAGTGTTCCTATTCCTTGTAACCTAATAGTCCTTTACTGAGGACCTGCAGGTCCCAGGAAGAGGAGCTGCAAATAACAAACACTAAGAGGGAATTAAAAATGATTATTGTAGACGAACGATGACACTCTTCTCTTTGCCACTCTAGCTAAGGAGCTAAAGCTCTGAGAAGCTCTGAGATAAGCAGTGGAGAATCAGCTAGTTACTCTTTTATTATGAGTCTCTTAAGCAAATTATCATTAGAAAGAGGAAAGAAAAATCTTAGTTCCAGGTTGCCTGACTTGAAATAGACTGGGGAAACGATCCACTTATTTCTATCCCAGCTTGGAGGCTCTGGTGTGGAAACTCCTCCCTATCATTTTTCTGGAGGCCTAGGGCTCCCCTTTAGTCAAATAATTTTAGTAGGAACAATATAAGGGGTACCTAGCCAGTGGCAGAAATAGATTTATAGTATAACCTAGTAAGCTAGGCATTGCTTCTGCTCAAAGGAAAGCTTTTGAGGATGTCTGATATAAAATGATCAAGGGTTCATGAAGAGAGTGAACATTTGATTTTTAGAAGTCCTGGGAATGAAGAGGTAATGCAAGGTTTTCAATCCTACAAAAACAGCAGTCAGCTGGCAAGGTTTCTGATCCAATATGATTCTAGGACACAAAGACGAGATATTACAGAAGTTCTCTCAACTCACTTATTCAGATTTTTCAGATGGGGGCCCCACTCTTGAACCATATTTCTTACTCTGGGTCAATGGCCCTTCTTACTTTCTCACCACATCCTTTCATCTTTTCACACCTGAAGGCTATTCCCCTTTCCCCCCAAGCCCCTCACTAAAGTCCTTAATGACTGGATTCAGGATCATCAGAAAGAACTTTTATGACCAATGAAAAGTCCAAGCAAGGTGAGAAAGGTAAGAAACCAAAAACAAATAGCACCCCCCTCTTCCTCAAAACCCTGAAAGCACTTTTGAAACAATAGTCTTCAAAATACTATTACTTAAATCTCTAGCTCCTTCTAGTTCCTGGAGACGAAGGAAAAAAAAAAATACACACCCACACACCCACACACACACTATATATATATATATATATATACACTCAAAAATGAATTGAATGGTTTCTGCTAATTCAAAATAGTAAAGACAAGAAAGTCTGGTTTCCATTTCAATACAAATTAAACATTAAACAAATAAATATTTGTAACCTTATTGGAAACCCCTTTCTGCCTGTAGACAGTGCTTTATATTCCACTAACAAATGCTCTTATTGAAAAAGACTGGAATTCTAAGTATTGGAATGGGAGTATCTGAGAAGAAGCAGAGGGACTGAAAAAGCTTGACCTCTGGGCCCCGAGTTAAGTACTTCTCTTGGGTAAGATTCCTTCTGGTAGGGAAAGCCTGAAGCTGTCATGTGTGCATCTCAGAAACTCGTGCCTTTGCTGGAGAGGTGAATCTTTGATATCCCTGTTCAACAGGAGGTGATATTTATGATAGAAAAATTACTGCTGCATATTATGTTCCCTTTTTTCTTTATTCTATATTGGAGTTTTTCATTGTGGGTAATATATTCCTCAATTAGACATGGACTGCTGAACCAAGAGAAATCACATTCAAAGCTGCCTAAGAAGGAAAATTCCCCAGAGATTTGGAGTTGGAGCTAAATCAGCTGGTAGAGGCTACAAACTGGTTTGCTTTGGGGAGGGAGTGAGTATATTTTAGGGATGTGTATGATGGCCATGTTATTTTGGCCTAAAATACCACTTATGGGAGGAAAGTTTGTATCAGACTGGGCAATTGGGGTAGATTGCAGTAGACTGTGGTGACTTCTTTTTCCGCACAGAAAGTTTTCACATTGTCCTTTCTGTTAAGAGACTCCACTACCCTGGCCATGTGCTGGGCAAATGATCTGGGTCTGGACAATTCCCCTGGCAATAGCAATGGTTCATGGTGCAGCATGTGATGCAAGCAAAACCAATTAGAATCCTTCATCAAGACTGAAACAGAGACTCTGAGAGAAAAGTTTTGTTTTGTTTTGTTTTTCTTTTTTCTGGGTTTCCTAAACTAGGACTACCAGCAGTCGTGTCCACATGGAAAATAGAAGAGAATGATGCCAACGTGCAAAGAGGAGCGAACACAAGTAGAGGTGATAACAAGAGCAGGAGAAAGAATTCCTGGTTGAATGGAGGCCTTAGTTCTAGTCCCTGAAGTCCTGATTCTTGCAGTTCTTCCTTCAGTTCTGTGAACTACTCCATCCTGACTCTGTAATCTGGTAAACCACCTCGCCCATCTGTGGACGCTAGTTTAAATTTGATTTCCAACACTTCAAAGAGTCTTGACTAATAAATGCCCAGAGCTATTTGGTACTCAGAAAAATGATCAAACAAAAGTTTAGGGGTTTTTGTTGTTGTTGTTGTTTTTAACTGAAATTGTAATACATGCCTAGGGTACAAATTCAAACAGTACACAAAAGTATATTACAAAATTATGAAATAAGTCTTCCCCCTACAAACCCCAGAGCCCCTCTGCAGAGGCAAAAACTCTTAACAATTTCTTGTGTATCCTTCTAGGAATTTTCTTGAATTAACTTTTTAGCACTCTAAAGGGACAAGGAGAGAATGGAGGGAGTGAGATGTATGGCTCCCACATCTAGCTCAAAAAGCAGAGATGTATCAATATTACATTTATTTGTCTTTCCTTTTTCTGATTACAATGGGTTTAAATTTGCAGTTGTAAGATTATCTTACCATGAACTTTTACATTTTATATTTTTAAGTAAAATCCCAACAGGGAAATACAAGCTAAGGAGTTTTGTTTTGTCGTCATACAGGGTTTTTGCAACATACTTTAAAACACCCAACATCTTGAAACAATTCACAGAACCACTGAACTTCACAGAAAGTTGTTTTGCTTTTTGAAGGCCTATAAGAATAGAGAGATTTATTTTTAACTCCATATCTCTGCTGCCTGTTTGAGATTTTTGTCCTACAAAATCGTCAAGAAGTTAGACAATCTATGCTACCACTGTGGTTTCATTTTTGTCTTTAAATCTGAGGGGCAAAAGCCATCACTGGAAGACCACATTTAAATGGTAGTGTTAAGTCAATTACATTTTGGAAGTAGCTACACAGTGCATAAACGCATGACAAAAAATAGGTGTTGCACAACATTGTGAATGTACAAAATGTCATTGAATTGCTCAATTTAAAGTGGTTAATTTTCTACTATGTAAATCTCAGCTCAATAAATTTTTAAAACATAGTGTTTAAGAAAGTTCTACATTTTCCAAAGCAAACCAAAATTAAAAGATTTTTTTAATGTCACCATCTCTGATAAAAACGTGAACTAACCTTTGTTGAGAACCTACTCTTGGCAAGACCACGTGCTACAAGCTTTCCAGTAAACAGCAGACACACACAAAATAAAATATTATAGTATGGTAGAAGGTGATGGGTACTGCGAGGAAAGGAGAATAGGGTAAGAAGGATTAGAATAGGGTGGTCCTGGTAGGCCTCAATGAGAAGGTAACATTTAAGAAAAGACTCAAAGAATGAAAGGGAGTTGGTCAAGCTGATACCAGATTTCTGGAGGAAGAACATTCCGGGAAGATGTAACAGCCAGCACAAAGACTTGAGGCAGAGACACGCCTAACATGTCCAAGAAACAGCAACGTCAGCAGAGCTAGAATGGAATAAACAAAAGGGAAGTAATAAGAGATGAGATCACAGAAGTAACTCGGCCTGAAGCCCATGAGGACATGAGAATGACTTTGGTGTTTACTCTGGGTTAATTGAGGAGTGACAGTAGACTTTGGAAGCCATGGCTGAAACCAAAGACTGTGTTGAGAGTAAACAGGAGGGAGGGAGGAAGAGGGGGCAATGGTGGAATCAGAAAGACTTATTAGGAGGCTATTTCTGTACCCCAAGTGAAAGACAATGATAGTTATGACCAGGGAAGTAACAATGATGATGGTGGTAAATGGTCAGATTCTCAATTTATTTTTAAAATGGAGCTCACAGAATTTCAGATAGATTGGATATGAAGTGTGAAAGAGAAGAGGCAAGGAGGAGTTCAAGGTTTCGGACTTAAACAACTGGAATGAGGAGCTGCCAAGCACTACAATGAAGATGATGTTGAGAGAAGCAGGTTTGACAGAGGTATGAGGAGTGAGAGGGGACGGGGCAGGAGTGATAACCGGAAGCTCAGTTTGGAACATGTCTAATAGAAAACCAAGTGTAGACATCTCAGACAATCGAGGCAGCTTGTGAAAGTCTTGAGCTATCCAGACTGTCAGCCTCCTTCCAAAGCAGTAAGATTTAATTATGGTGCTATCAGTCAAACCCATATATCTTACGCTTTCTTTTTCCCTAAAGAGTGAAATCCTCACCCTGACCTATTACCAAATTGAAACATGGTTTTTCCATTCTTCTCTTCCCTTTGTATCCCCTTGCCTGTTTTTCTAGATGGGAACATAAATTTATTTGAGCCAATGTCTATCACTCTTTCTAAAAAGATGCTATTGCAACTTACTGCTATTTTATGAAAACTATGACGAAATCTTTTACAACAATTACGGTAAAAGAGTCCACAAATGGTGATTGCCAAGGTGTATTTTCCCAGACTGTGTAGGAGACCTAGCCCAGTGAATTGTGACACCTCCCAAAAGGAACCTGGACCTTTATGACTGGGATAGAGCTGACATGAGTTAGACCAACTACATTAGTTTTCCGGGAGGCAATATTTGGCATCTGACTGAATGTGGGCAAGAAAATTAGTAATGATAGAGAGAGGATAAATCAATAAAAGTTCACTTCAATCATCAACCCTTAGTTTATCCAATGACTGTCAAACTCTCTTCCACACCAGATCTCTTAAAGAGTACAGTAAGATGAAACCAGATGGATTTTTAGCGTGGGAATGCATAAGGCATCATGGGCAGAGAGGACAAAGCAAAATCCTGGTCAGGGATGTCCACAGATGTTTAGCAGGAGGCATAGGCCCAACTACAAAGGCAAATAGCAGACTGGCAGCCAGATGGGTCAGGCACACTGGCCAAAGTACGCAGCAAGCCCGAGCATGACGGAGGCAACAAGTGCAATCAAATGAGTGGGACACAACAGAGGAGAACCCCGACAGCTTGACTGTCCTCCCCAGTCAGGCAGATACACAGGTGGGAGGCTGTTTGTAAACAAGTTGTCCACGGCAGCAAGAGACTGGCATACAGCTCCAGGTTTCTGCCCCGGGCAGAAGGCTTGGCGAATGCCACATAGGCTATCAGGGCCCAGTTGGAGGCGGAGTGCAGGGCCAATGTCCAATCCTAAAAGGGCAGGAGAACTAGAGATCAGGAATAGACCAGATCTGGGGCTTGGACCAGCAATGGACAAGGAGTAAGACAGATGTCACTTGGGAAAACATGTTTAGGTCATCAAACCCCAAATGCAGGTGAATGACTAGCCACCAAGACCTACCAACAGAACTGAGGTGGTTCATCTACTTCCTACCTGAATTGATTTAGACTCAGAAATGGTGGGGGCAGACTGTGACAGGGAGGGAGGGCAACTCGAATGAAACGCATCAATGGACCCAAAAGAGAGCAGCTGGGCAACACAAAGACATGGAAATTGAGGCAGGAGACCAACGGGTTTAAGTTATTCTGCTTGATCATGTACCATGCCCACCTTCTGATAGAGGTACTCATGGGAAAGGATGGCTACAACTGAACTATCCACTTGGAAATCTAAGGAGATGACATTAAGAAATAATCATTCATTCCACCAACATTTATCAAGCACTTACTATATTCATAGCTCTTGCTTTGGAGCATGCAAAGATGCCACAGACATGATGTCTGCCCTCCAGTATCCTATAGGACAGCAAGCATGATAACCGACCCCCCAAAATAAGTACTATGCGATAAGTCCTAGCCCGATGCTGTGGAGCACAGATGAGACATGAAGACCAGAAAAAAAAAAAAAGTCCTGTAAGCTTCTTGAGAAGAGACCATGGCCCTTTTTGTCTGGACAGCACAATTCTAGCTGTTGCTCTATCAGAGACTTCAGTCACCTCTGGGTGGCAGCTGCATCCAACTCCAGGTCTGAAGTCACAGCCATTTTGACTTTATGTACATCTCCCTCAACTACCTAAGTCTTGGGCATTTGCATCCTCTGACAGAAGGAGCCTAGGGTTCTGTACACTAGGACTGAATTCCTGACTGTCACTTACTGAATAAGTAGCCATATCCACATTTCCTAACCTGCCGGAACATCAGTTTTATTCTCCATAAAGTGTGAATAAAGATAACACACACTTCAAAGGGCTATTTTAGGGATTAAGGAAAATAATGTATTTGAAAAGGTTTTGTAAACTGAAAAGAACTGGAAAAACGTTTATCATTGTAATGGAGTCCCAACTGGAGCCTACCCTGGGTTTCGGCCCTGTCCGAGAATGTTCGATGAACTGGTATGTGGAGCATCTGGAAGTCACTCCAAGTGAGGATGAGGAAGTGGTTTTGCTTACATGCCAGGAAAAGAGACAAAGATGGGTGGGTAGCACGTGGGTAGCTTCAGACATCTACGCCCTGCCTGGCCCCACAGCAAGGAGTCAGAACTCAGCAGAGAGAGCAGATCCAGGCAAAGCCGAGGAAGCTCTTTCCAGAAGGGGACATTATTGCTGACACTTTAGGTCTTGATGACAAACTAAGATGCAAAATGAGGTAGGGGTGGGAGGGTGGGAGGAAGACAAAGAGGAATGAGGGGGGGCTCTTCCTGGGACAGATTGGGCTCCAGAGCATTCGAGGCTGCTAGTTACAGAAAGAGTTTCCACATGACGGGAAAGTGTTGTTGGTATAAACACCAGTGCATAAGGCACACACCACACCTCACTCCCAGGCTACCAGGTGATCAGAGATCCTTCCAAAATGGTGTGAGAGGAAGAATGAAAAGAGCACTTGTGAGTGGCCTTTGACTGCTCCTGGGGGATGAATTCTCAGCGGCAAAAGGCAGCAAAATGGCAGTCATTGCCCCTAATATGACTCTAACAGTGACACTCCCGGGCTGGTGAGACCGGGAGAAACTCAAGTCACATGATTACTAAGTCAGGATGAGTGTTTGATGCAATAGAAATTCAGGGACCATTAGCTACTGTTTGCAGTCACTTCTACTAGCACTTCGTTTTTTCAGGAAGCCTGAGAACGGAGGTGTGTTACCCAGCCAGGCCAGATGCCCCTTCCCTTGATGAAGACCACCCAGAAGTGAGCTAAGGTGCTGGAAAACACCCGATCATGCTTTCAACAAATGCTTCTCCAGTCAGGTGCAGCATCCAGGAAAACATTTCTCCTGGCTCTTTTCTCAGTGTTCCCAAGTCCAGAAGAGGAGGGAAAGGCAGGTGGAAGGCCATATAAGATTATGACACAGGAGCTACAGAGGGGGGTGGCAAAAAGAGAAGAGCAGTAACTGTACACCAGCAAGAAAATGTAAACTTTCCCTTTTTAGTGGAGATGGGGTGGGACAGAGGTGCAGGGAGCTGGGGGCAAATGTTGGCCGGAGAAAACAAATGCATCCCATCTAAAGACACAGCGGTAGGTCTGGCCTAGGGTAAGTACATTCAGCTGTTGTTCTTCTTCCCCCCACCCACTGCCATTAACTCTAGAATTCTGGGCCACGCACCTTGAGAGGCACCTCAGATGTGGCCAGCATTGAATACACCACACAGACGGCTGCATTTACTCCACAAGGAGAGAGTAAATAATTCATCCAGCGTCCACTAAGGCAGCTCTCAGCACTATAATACTCTCTGAGGTTGAAGGCTGCTTCTTGCCAGACAGGGAGGAGCTCAGCCAATAACACAGGTCTCCTTAGCAATTTGGGATCTCTGCCTAAACGCCAGCTCACAGGCCTCCCTGACGAGTCCCGCAGTGTCTGGCGGTCCAGAATGCCTCGGCTCGGCTCCATCCAGCAAATCGCTGCCTGTGACCGAGCTGATGCCCATTTCCCACCCACCCTGGACACCAATCGTGGTTCTGAGTAAAGGAGACACGGTCCCTGACTGCCTTGGAAGAGCTCAGTCTTAGGACAGGTTGGGGTGGGAGGTAGCCAACCCATGGGTTCCAAAATGGGAAGTGAGTGGCTAATTGCTGAGTGGACAAGTGTGGGTTTGGGGAAAGAGTGGGGTTTCAAAGAGGTGGAGTTATTTCAGCAGAGTTTTAAATAGTAAGTAGGAGACGACCCGGCAGGAAAGGAAGTGAAATGGGAATAACTAACTTTCTTTGATCTTACTATATGCTAGCCAGTGGGTAAAGAGCATTTGGAGCAGACAGAACAGCAGGTGCAAAATCTTAGAAATTTGACAGTGCATGATATATTTACAGAAGGTGAACTCTGTATAGATAATGTTTAGTGCATTGTGGGAGTTGTCAAAAGATAAGGCTAGGAAGGCAAATTGGAACTGAAAAGTCTTCAAAAAAATTTAAAAATATATGTATTTATATATATATATATATATATATATATATAATTTATATAAATAATTAAATATAAATAATATAAATAATTATATATCTACATATATATATAATACACACACACACACTCACACAGCCCTGAAAAGATATATGCCAATATGTTAACATTGGTTATGGTGGTGAAGATTCCGGTGAGTTTCATTTTTACTTTTTTAGGTATCTATAAGTTCTTGTCCTTTCTTTTCTTTTTCACCAACAAAAAGAAAAGAGGCTGGCAAGGGGGTGTGTGTCGCAACACCATCATAGAAACTGTGCCCTCCATTCTGCCGGCGCTAGGGAACCACTGAAAATTCTTACGGGAAAGACTGAGGTAGCCAGGTGCGAGCCATCAAGGGCTGCGTAGGTGGGAGGCCCTCAGTGACTCCCCTCGTTCCTCTTGCCTGGGGACCATCTTCCTTGTGCCACCTGCAGACTCAGGAGTCAAGCATGTAGGACTGAATCTCTCAGTCTGCGATGGGAGGGGCCGGTCATGAGCAGAGGCACAGTCAAGGCAAGTGCATTTCTCTGCCCACGCAGAGCTCCCCAAAACCTGACAGCAGGCATAAAACAACCTGGCTCTGCCCCAAGCACCAACACAAAGGGAGGGAAAAGGACAGGTGGCAAAGCATTCACAAAAGCTAGAAAAAAAGGCAGATTTTTTTTTTCCCTCCCCTACAGTGTAGCAGCTTTTATTGCTAGAAAATAAAATCCTGTCTGAGCAAATGCCAGGAAAACGATTAAGGGCTCAATTTAGACCGGGAGGCTTGGCTGGGCACCGCTGAGCAGAGAGCTCAACAATGTCAGCCCCACTCTCTGTGCACATCACGTTTGGGGTGAGCAGACCAAGACCCAGCAAGACCTCGCACCGCCTATTCTGCAGAATTACAGTGAAGCTTTGGCCACTTGGTTTCAGTTAAAAGGATTGTGTGGAAGGAAGGATAAAGGCTTTTGCGTGCAGAGCAGCTATTCCATCTGAGGACTGAGAAGAAATGCAGCCATTGAGGTGCCAGACCCAGCAGAAACACTTCTTCCCAGCCGGAGGAAGGGCATGAGGTGGTGGAGAAGCATGGGCTGGCTTCAGAGTCAGACGGGCCTGGGTTGGAGCCCCCATTCGACTTCCCATGAGGCCCTTAGGCAAGATGTTTTAATTTCTCCAAGCCCTAGTGCATTCACCTATAAAGTGGAGATAATAATTTATAGAATTATTATGGGGATAAAATGACATGATATATTTAAAAGTGCCAATAAAGTAGGCACTTAGTTGTTGGTAGTTTCTTCCTTTTCCTTTTGTCCTCTAGGGCCTCCTAAGCCAGAAAATTGTGGTGCCATTGGAAAAGCATGACATTAGAGGTTGGAAAACTCATCTTCTAGTCCTTATTCCACTACTAATGAGCTGTGGTGATGTTGCACAAGTCACTCAGTCTCTCTGGGCCTCACTTCCTCCCACTGAAGAATGTGGGTCTTGGATTACAACATCTTTAAGGGCCATTTCTATCTATGACTTTCAATATTAATTCTAATAACTACTATCATTAAGCAGTTGCTATGTGCCAGGCATGTTGTTCAACAATGCATATCCATTATCTTATCAAGGATTATTATACCTATTATACGAGTAAAGAAAGGATGGTTTATAGGAGTTTAGGAATTTGTCCCAGATTGCACAGCTAGGAAGGGACAAGCCAGGAAGTGTTTGCCCTGACTTACTTTTTTAAACTAATGAATGTTTCTCCAGGGTTCCAAGTCCTTTTACGGAAAGGTAATAAAATCCGACCACTCTGCAGGTTCTAAGTCAGGTTTAAACAGCTGCCAATTCTTGGAACTATAGCTGGGGTTTCATACTTGTAGCAGTATGAAACAGGCCTCACAGAGAGAGAATCTTATATCAGGAGGTGGGAAGGAGGCATTGCAGAGAGCCATTCCTGGGGCTTTCAATCAGGCCAGAGGGAGGGCATTGTGGTGGAGACCCAGGGAGCCAGGCAGACAGGCAGTTATCAGCCAATTGAGCAAGCAGTCGGTGCCAAGGTCAGCACAGTGAGGCTGGCAGAGGCCACTCAGTGGTCAGACACAAGTTTAAGCAGAAATGCAGGCCATTTGGTCTACACCACTGTGGAGGAAGTATGCAAGAGGGAATGCTGTGACTTGGCAGCCAGCAGCTCTCCCTGGGGACACAGGCCTGAGTCTGACTGACAACAAGGAGACTCAGGAAGAAACATCAATGCCCAACAATCGCAGCCGGGCCATGGAGCCCAGGGCTGGGTAAGGGAACTGTTGCTAAACCCTGTATCAGTGGTCTATTGCTCTGTGACAAACCTCCCCAAAACTTTTTAAAGTGACAAAGATGTATTATGTCTCACCATTTTATGAGTTGGCTGGGCTCAGATGGGCAGTTCTTCCACTCTTTGTAGTGTTAGCTGGGTTCACTCGTGTGGCTACATTCAGCTAAGAACTCACTTGGGGCTACAACACCAAAAATGGTTTCATTCACGTGTCTAGCAGTGGGTGCTGGCTTTCTTCTGGAACACCTCAGTTCTTTGTTTAAAATTGGACACTGAAATTTTTTAAATAGTACCATTGACAATTCCTATACATGTAATACTTAAGTACAAGCTGAAGAGTAGAAAACACTAATGTAAGAAGTTTGAAAAGGGTTAAATACATGGAAAGATATACCATGTTGATAGATTGGAAGACGCCATATTGTTAATATGTCAGTTCTACCCAAACTGATCTCTAGATTAATGGAAATCCCAACATTATCCCAGTCTAGGGAGCAAGTTTTATGGGCTGATATTTATAAGCTGATTCTTAAAATGGCAAAGGAATTAAAATAGCCAAACCAACTTTGAAAAAGAACGGCAAATGAGTATTTAAACAATTTCTAGTACATTCATACAATTAAATACTATTAATACAAATGAATGAAAGATTGAAGTACACAACAACTTGGATGAATCTCAAAGGTATTCATTATTCTAAGTGAAACAAGATAGACTCAAATGTTATATCCTGTATGATTCCATTTATATGTCATTCTGGAAGAGGCAAAAACATAGGAACTTGATATTCAAGACCATGTGGTACCAGGGATAGGATAGCTAGCTAGATCAATGGAACAGAATAGGGAGGTTCCGTTCAATGGAACAGAATAGGGAGGTCAGAAAAAAACAAAAACACATATGGTTAACTTATTTCTGACAGAGGTACAAAGGCAATTAAATAGAAAAAGGGTAGACTTTTTAACAAATGTTGCCAAAACAATTGGATATCAATATATGAAAACATGACTCCTGACTAACACCTCATACCTTCCACAAACTTTAACAAAACAGACTATAGACATAAATGTAAAATGTAAAATTAGAAAACTTTTAGAAGAAAACATAGGAGAAAAAATTTGTGACCTCGGGTTAGGCAAAGAGTTCTTAGTCGGACAACAAACCACAATACATAAAATTAAAATATTGATAAATTGGATTAAAAATTTAAAATTCTTGCTCTGTTAAAAACATTGTTATATCATTCTGGAAAATGTTCAGAGAATTTTGGGGAGAAAATTTTATATTCTGATTGCGTTAGTAGTTACATGACTCTGTACACTTGTCAAAAATAAAAAAACTGGGCCGGCCCGGTGGCTCAGGCGGTTGGAACTCCGTGCTCCTAACTCTGCGGGTTTGATTCCCACAAGGGCCAGTGAGCTCTCAACCACAAGGTTGCCAGTTCAACTCCTGGAGTCCTGCGAGGGATGGTGGGCTCCGCCCCCTGCAACTAAGATTGGACACAGCACCTTGAGCTGAGCTGCTGCTGAGCTCCCTGATGGCTCAGTTGGTTGGAGAGCGTCCTATTAACCACAAAGTTGTGAATTCAACTCCCATAAGGGATGGTGGGCTGCGCCCTCTGCAACTAGCAACGGCAACTAGACCTGGAGCTGATCTGCGCCCTCCACAACTAAGATTGAAAGGACAACAACTTGACTTGGAAAAAAAAAGTCCTGGAAGTACACACTGTTCCCCAAAAAAGTCCTGTTCCCCTTCCCCAATAAAAAATCTTTTAAAAAAAAATACATGGAATTTTTTCTAAGGCTTTGCTCAAATGGCTCTTTCTCAATGAAACCACTCTAACCATTTGCTTCCTATGAGCACTGTCAACCCATCTTCCCTTGCTCACTTTTCTCATCATGCTTATCACCTTTTATAATATATTACTTATTACGTCTGTTGTTCGGTATGTGTTTTCTCATACTCTAATATAAGTCCCTAAGGGCAGAGAATCCTTCCCTGTTTTGTTCATTGATGTAGCCCCAGTCCCCAGACAGTCTGGCACACAGAAAGTACCCAGTAAGATTTTTTTTTGTGGGAATCAAGGAAGGGGAAGACTGTGTACAGGTGTTGCAGACAGAGGGTGTTAATTAGGCGGGAGCCAGGACAGGGAAAGAATAGAGCTGGGAACTAAGCTCCCAGTAGGTAGGATGCGAGTTAACCTCCTGGCAGTCAAGAGAGGTGTGCTGCCAGAACTGGACGGAAGTGGCCTATAGCCTGGGAACCAGAAGAGCCGGCAGGAAGCAGCATGGCTGTGCCTCACTGTGCTCAGAAGCACATCTGATATCTGACAGCCAGGAAGCCAGGGTGGATCAGGAAGTGAATGGCCATCTGTGTTCTGCAAGAACACAGGGAGTCACGGGATCAGGGGTCAGATGAGCAGTCAGGGGTTGGGGATCAAAGCAGACAAAAGCTGACATCCAGGAAGTCTGGGAAGGCAAGATACCCATCCATCAAAACACAGAGAAGATCCTAATCCTGAAGCAAGGACTGTGGGAGCCAAGGTTTCTTTCAAGTTTTCTCCCAGGAGGAGTGTGGTTTTAGGGCTACAGGAGTGAGCAGAGAAGGAGGTGTGGTTTAATGGTACGCTACAAGTAGCAAGGGCTGACTGTGTAATCTCTCTTTCCAAGTTCAAGTCTAGTGGCTTGTTGCATGAAATGGGCCGTGGTTGAAGTATTAACCCCATAGAAGTTGACAAATGCTGTAAATTAGGGATTGTTGGCTTGTTTGTTGGGTAGCTGATTGTTAAACATTTACCAGCCCCCCCCGCCCCCCCCCCCCCCCCCGGTGTAGTTTATTATGGAACTGAAGCTGTAGGGAGGCTCTGCTCTTGGCTGGAAGAAAGGGGTGGGACTGCATGTAGAGACTTACGTTAAGGCATATTCCTTTTGCCCTTGGGTAACTAGATGGAACAAGAAGCCGACTTAATAGATCCCTTCCCTAGGGTCTTCCTACCGTGTTTCCCCCAAAATAAGACCTAGCCGGACAATCAGCTCTAATGCGTCTCTTGGAGCAAAAATTAATATAAGACCCTGTATTATATTATATATATTATATTACATTACATTACTATATTATATTATATTACATATTATATTATATTATATTATATTATATTATATTATATTATATTATATTATATGAAAGACCCGATCTTATATTATAGTAAAATAAGACCAGGTCTTATATTAATTTTTGCTCCAAAAAACGCATTAGAGCTGATTGTCCAGCTAGGTCTTATTTTCGGGGAAACAAGGTATTCACCATAGAACTCACATGGGGATTCTTTCTCTTAAATTTGAAAGTCAGGAGTGACTCATTTGAATGCGTGTATTCATTTATTCGTTCATTGAACGAGTACTAATAGAGGACCTACCATGAGCCCGCCCAGCACTAGACCACAGAAGGTGAAGAGGCAGACTTATTCCTGCCTTCACGGAACTGATTACCTAGCACAGGAGTCCACAAATTATGGCCTGAGGACAAAAATGTGTCTTGTGACCTCTTTTCATACAACCATCCTTAATTCAAGTGAAACATGGTTTTCATATTTTTAAAGGGTGATAAGAAGAAGGGGGAAGAAGAGCAGGAGGACAAGACACCATGTGTGGCCTGCAAAGCCTAAATATTTACCACCTGGCCCTTTACCAACACAGGTTGCCAATGCTTCTCCTGGAAGCTGAGATAAACCTTACTCCTTTACAGCTCCCTTAATCAACCATTAAAAGGGCAAGTTTTGAGCCAGGACTCAGCCTGAGGAAAGAACCACGAATAGAGGAGGCGATGTTGACAGTTACAAGGACTGAGGCTGGATGTCTCCTGGGCCACATCTCAGTGTTAGCCAAAGAGAAATGTGTATTTACAAATATGTGGCTGGGTGGGCCAGGGCCTGAGACTAAGGCGTGAAAGTTGAGTGCAAGGAGAGGACAGGTTCGGGGTTAGCCCAAGAACACAGGAAGGGATAGTCAGATACCTTTATTGGAGTAAATAGGGGAAGTAGAGAACAATAACAACAGCTAACTCTTCTGCAGTGCCTGCTATGTACCACATGCTGTTCCAAGCACATTACTCATATCCACACATTTAATCCTCCCAACAGCCCTATGAGGTGGGTCCTATAATTATTCCCATTTGACAGAGGAAGAAGTGGAAGCACAGAGAGGTAAAGTAACTTGCCAACAGTTGGACAGGTAATAAGTAATAAAGCCAGGATTTAAAACCAGGTAATCTGATTTTAGCATCTACATTCTTAACCACCACACTACACTCTCTCTCAAAAAGACTAGTGGGGGAAGGAAGGAAAGCAGGTGGAAAAAGACAATGGGAAAGAGTATAGTGGTAAGCTGCATTCGAACCCAAAGGATGAGCAAGGAAAAGCAGGTCCAGGCCGCAGTCAGAGGCAACACAACAGAGCAGTTCCCCAATCCCTTGACATTCGTGGCTGAGCTTTCAATGTGCCAGGTTCTGTGCTGCTTCGGGACGGCCCAGACGTGAGTTTGACCTTGGTCTAGAGGGGAGGCTGTCACCAGGAAATAGGCAGGATTACATCCTATAAAGCAGCGTCGGGGTCCCGCAGAGAAAGAAGCTCCACCCCGGTGGCAGCTGAGCCAGTATGCGTGGAGCCAGGTACCAGAGACAGATGGAGAGCTTGAGCTACCTCATGTCACCTGGATGAACCACCTCCAGAACAAGTTACAAAAAAGGACGGGGAGGGGGTGCTTCAAGGACAAGTCAGGGACCACTGGAGAGCCCAACAAATATCGATGTGCCAGAAGAGAGAAATAAGGCATAATTCCTGGAGCCAGTGGCTTTTAGAAATGGAGTTGGGGGTGGGGGGGCGCCCAGATCAAAGCCAGAACAGAGGAAGCAGAGATGGAACAAGGGGACTTAGGCTCGTCTGGGTCTTCATATCATGCCGCCTTCCCTACCTCACAGCCTTATCCCTTATCTTATTTCCTAACAGCTGACTCTCCAACAGCCTTATGGATGGGCAATTACTGACCTTAGTGCCCCCAGTTATGGGGAAGGCGGGCGCTCCTCCTACTCCCTGACACCCAGCTAACCTTCCCAGGATGAGCTACTGGCCTTCCTCTGAAAGGAATACTCTCAGGCTCCTTTTCTTACACATTTCTCCCCAGAAACGTCCCATCTAGAGCTTAAGGCTGCTGGTGACCTGGCAGTGTTGGTGACAGCACCATTCTTCCTCTGGGAAATGAAGTGACTCAGCAGTCATTAAAACCAAGATAACAGTACAAGCTGTCAGCAGTTCTTCGCAGGGCAGAGAAATGTCGGGATTGTCGAGTGCCTGAATGGAGCCAGAGCTCCTGGGGTTAATGCAGCAGGAAAAATATGACAGTAGAAAGAGCTGCAGGCTAGTCCAACAATTATCAAGTCACCATGGAGCAACTCTCCATAAAGACTTGTTAACGTTGCTCTAACAATAGGAAAGGGGGTGTGCTCAACCCTAGCCTTCCTTCCTGGTTTCCAGGATACTGATCAACATGCCTGTACTGAGCATTACTGGGCACACAATTGCTGCCATGCTGTTACATTGGACACACATGGGATTGTTTGCCCAGAGCCACTGCTCCTGAGAACCTCCACCCACCTCTATCCACATGGCATCTTCTTATGAGGCCTTGTCTTCCCCCACAGGTTTGATTAGTCAGGGGTGGGTACTTCACCCAAGCTGGGCCAGTCAGAGTCCTTCCTTGGTATTCTTCCAATCGGAATAAGGGAATTGGTCTGTTTTAGGTGGTAGAAGTTGAAAGACAGAAACTTTAGGAACGTGTAGTACCTATATGTGTAATCGTGTGGAGGAAGGCTGTCTGCAGAAGAGAAGATTAAAATTCAGGGAGAAGCAGAGGTTAGGGAGATAAAAAAGAGTCGGTGGCATCCAAGTCTAGGCACCCCGTGGTTCCTGAGGCCAAGTTGCAGACCTGCTTTCTGCAGTTTCGTTATCAGAATGGTTATTGGATTCCATGAGAAAGCAATTTTGCAATTTTGCCTAAGCTACTTCCAGCTTGACTTTCTTCTACTTGATTTTATAAATAGTGTCTGAATCAACCTGGACGCCTGGTGGCACTGACTGTATGGTGGCAGGGGAAAAGCAGAGTTTTCCGGAAACCCCCAGAGAAATCCTGGCTGTGCCCTCTTACAGAGAGTTGCCAGAGTCGTGGCAATCAGTCCCCAGCCCAGGCAGACCACACCAAGTCCACCATGGGAAGACCAAGGCAGCCACCCTCTGTCTACACTTATCTGTACCTCACTGCCCCTCTTCTTGTTCTAGCATCTCTCTTGCTGTTCATTTGCTCAGCCATTCCAACCAATATCTACTCAGTCTGTTTCTCTGGATTCCAACTCACTGCTTCACTTCTGGTTATTTCTCCCCTTGTAGCATGTCTTCCAAATATTCAAACCCTCCAGCTAGCAACCTAAATTTGACGCTGCCACTCAGCATCAAGGGCCGAGCCTAGGTAAGTACAGTCAACCAGTAAATCCTAAATGGTACGTTATAGACTAGAACTGCCACAGGAGGTGAGAAAGTAGAAAAATCAATGTGGGCTCTTGTAGAATAAACGGTCTTGAATTTGGAGAGATAGAAAGGATATTGCAATCTGGACAAAACTAAACAAAATACACCTGAATCAGAAAAGAGATTGGGGACAAAAAGACTGGAAACAAGAAATTAGCCTGGCAGGAGAAAGTATTAACAGAAAGAGACAAGCATGAGGTAAATCTGAGAGATAAAATGGGGTCAGATTATACAGGGTCTTAACAATAAGGCATAGGAGGTTAGACTTGATATGTGCGTAGGCATAATGGTAGGTTTTTGATCAGAGAAAGGAGAGAAATGACATTTTAGCTATGTATTTTCATAGAGAATAATAGAGAATCTCCCTGGTTTACAAATAAGGTGAAAGAGGACATAATGCTTATTCTCTCTACCAAAAGTGTTCTTCATTTTCCTAAAGGATTCATCATGGGTCACTTTGAGACTTTTTTTGTTGGGGTACTGTGCAATATAAAAATTTAGAAAATACAGACAAGCAAAGTAAAAAACGAAATTTCTCCAAAAACTTGACATACAAAATAAGCAAAATAAGTTAAGATATGTATATACCTCCTCCCAGAATGATTTATAATATATATAACTAATAAAGAATTGATTTATGTTATATAAATATGGCTCTTCTCACTTAGCAATATATTTCCCATTGGTTGCTTTTGAGTGTAAATTCCTCTATTGTATTAAAAGTATTATTTGATTCACAAAAAATAAATTTACACATGCTTTTCTAAGAATTTTATTCCATTGCTCAGATCATTATTTTTCTAAATTTGTTTTATAAAACGTAGCTACAAGAGATTCTGCCCCAAATAAGGGGGTTATGTTTAGGAGCGCTCACACCCCTTGTGGAAATTAAAGGTTCTTAGGTGTCCTGCAACAAAATGATCAAAGCTAAATGAAGTTTGCTGCAGGAAATACCTTCTCAATGAAAACTCATCAATATTGGTGTAATTCTAATTGAAATTAATGTATTCAGAAAGAGAGGGTTCAAAACACAATCCTGGTCAAAATACTATACACCCAAGAAAATCATCAAATAAAGCCTCACTTTCTGGAAGAGCAGTGATTGTCCCATCACCAGATGAGGCCAGTAGAGGCCAGCAGTGGTCCTATGACCACTCACAAGGACATAGAGACCAGAATTCAAGCATCTTCTTGAATATGGATATGAAATTGTTAAGACTCCGTGAATTATAACTGAGAGCATTAAAAAGAAAAAGAAAAAAAAAACCTTCTTTCAGGTCTAATTACTCAAGAAAGCCATTTCTCCTCCCTGAGTCTCAGTTTCTTCATCCATGAAATGAAAAGATCTTTCCAACTCTGGGCTACAATCTCTGTATCCCCTGGGGGTCCCTTCCAACAGTGACATACTCACACACCCCTGGTCTCTTGGTCTCCTAACTTCCACAGCATCACTGATAACCTCTATTCTTTGTTGAGGAAGAAATGGTATAAGCAAACAGAAAATCAAGGGTTGCTTGTGTGTACACACAAAGGACAAATCAAACAGCAGAAAAACACAGAAAGTAGGTGAAAGGTGAAGTTGTTTGGCTGAATTGGTGTCAGAGGTCTGAATACAAATCTACAGGGAGGTTGAGGGCGCCACTAAAGTGAACACTTGCTCTGAAAAATTGTTCACAGAACTTCCATCCCAGCAGCGCAGCCTCCCATCCCCCAGCTGGTTAGGCCTAGAGGCAAGGAAAGTCTTGCTTCTTTTTTCCTTTTCCAGGAAAAGAAACAGAAGTTTTAAAAAATTTTAAACTGAAGCTCAATCAGAAAGAGATCAGCCTTCGTCCTTAGGAAAACTTTTAGCTGTTCCAATGCAGCCCCAAGGCCCCACT
Organism: Rhinolophus hipposideros; assembly: GCF_964194185.1. NCBI lineage: Eukaryota > Metazoa > Chordata > Mammalia > Chiroptera > Rhinolophidae > Rhinolophus > Rhinolophus hipposideros. The sequence goes on from NC_138057.1 coordinate 59,170,340, forward strand.
ATTTGGCCTCTCTGCAGCCCTGGTGGGATATCCTTCTGCCAGCTGTAGAGAGAGCTTGTCATGCTAGTACTACTTCTCTTGGCGACGGCAGAGAATGGATCTTCCCCAAAGCCTCGAGAACCAGTTGAAGGATTATTCTTGTATCTGCTAACTAGTAACCATGTGTAGCTTTGACAGAATTTTGTGTAAGACTTACCTGGTGGGGCGGTTATAAGGAGGAGGATGTGTAGATCCTCCAGCCAGCCGTAACCACCAAAGGTAGGGAGACCAACTCAGCCTGGTTTGGCCAGGACTTTCCTGGTTTTAGCACTAATAGTCCTATGTCCCAGGAAACCCCACAGTGCCAGGCAAACCAGGACACTTGTCACCGTACATAACTACCAAACGAATTTACCAACTGCTGAAAGCCAAATTAGCTTGAGTTGGTGGAAAACACTGTTTCCCTTAAAATAGCTTCTACAGGCTTAAATCTCCAAAAAGGATTAAAGGTAACATGAGATCTAGAGCCTTGTTAGTCAAAGCGTGTGGTTCACAGATCAACAGCACAGACACCCGCCAGAGCTTATTACAAACACAGTCTCAGGCCCTACCTCCCACCTACTGAATTAATATCTGCTGTTTAGCAAGACCTCCCAGTGTGACCTGGCACAGGGCCCATGAAAGTCTGAGGTGCACTCGCCTAGAGAAAGATGTCTCGGAGGGTGACGGTTAGCTAGGTCTCGAAGTCATTAGGAGTAAGTCGGCAGAAGGCACCAGAAAACAAGGACACAAAGGCACAGAAGATGGCAGTGTTTTCATTCAGAGGAGTCTTGTTGTTTCTGAGTGTGAGGGATGGAAATAATCTGGGAAGGCAGGTTAATGGAGAGGTTATGGTAGCCCTTGACTATCAGACTGAAACACCAGCCCTGTATCTTCCCTGCTCTCTTTCCTCTCAAAGCTCAGTCAGCTACTAAACTCTGTTTTATTTTCTGAAAACTAGAGCAACGCCCCCTGCCCCGACCCCATGCCTAGTCTGGCAGCAGCTGGACTCCCATGGTGTGAACTGAGAGGAGTACAGCAGGCCCAGGAAAACCTTCCCCTAAGGCTGTGTTCAGGTGTAAGCTCTTTTCCCCAGGGACATTTGAAGGGTCAGAACCCCATGTCTCTGGCTTATGGAACTGAGTCTGACAGGGAAGGCGGAGGAGACAGCCAGCGGTAACACGGAAGAGGATCAAGGATCTCTATTTCAAAATGAAGAGTTAGCAAAATGGAAGAAAAAAAGACAGCGAGAGAAGTCTCGAGCAACATCTCTTTCATTCTGAGATATACCGTGCAACATTGGTTACTTAAAGATTTTGTGCCTTGGTTTTCTAAACCACACAATAGGGAAAACCCTTGTCCCAACCTCATAGGTTGTAGGGATTCGTGAATTAAGGCATGCGAACCTCTTTGGACCGTGCCCAGAGCCTACCACAAGCTCCCTGGAAAGCACTGCCTTGAATTCAACACTTGCCTTTGTCCTAATGTGGGAGGAGGAAACATGACTTGCTGGATGAGGAGCTAGAGTGTGGCAGCCAGCCTCCACGTTGACCCAAAGGGTCATCTTCATGGATGTTGGCGTTTGTAAATACATTATTCTTTGCTACTTAACATGGTCATCACAAGGTGAACTGAAACACCAAGTGCGTTGGTCAGTAGGTCATCAGAGAAGCAGAACCATGATGAGTGATAAAGAATAAAGGATTTATTGTATAGTGGTTAGACCTAAAGCTAAATTGGCATACTACAAAGCTACCACACTGTGTATTCCTAAAATGGCGGGTCAATTGTGAGAACTTCACCAAAAAACTCTCATTCCAGGAGTCCTCTCTGGGAAGCCTTTCCTTTCGTCCCTCCTTCTTGAGGGTGTACCACATGCCACCTTTTGTACACATCTGCAATAGAACCTGTATCACTTGTGTTCCCACTATTTGCGTCTACCTCCTCCCTGGATTCTTTAAGCCCCTTCAGACCAGAAGCTGTTTCATCTTTTGGCATCTCCCGTTCCTAGCATGCCTGCTATTATATATTAGGTCAGATCATGTGAAATCACTGCTATTTTTATCATCTTTGGTCCACAAAAAGAGGTGCTGCTCAAATGTTCACCAAATAAATGAACACAGAACAACCAAACATCCACAAATTCTGGTCAAGCATCAAAGAAAGCAAGCACTTCAGGTTTGTGTGAGGCCTCAGTCTCCTTATTACATACCTCAGTCGTCTTTGCCCTCTTGAATGTGGAGGTGCCAATGAGTGATCTTCAGCAGGTCACACGCACAGATTTTGTTCCATGTTCACGTTTTTGGAGCCTGGAAGCGTCTCCACACAGAATATGAGTGATCCTCTAAGAGGTCAAATGCACAGTTTTCTGTTCATTATAGTGTTTTTGGAGGCTGGCAGTATCGCCAAATAGCTGATAAGTGGCAGGATGCAAGATGGATGAGATTAACTTCTGAGATGGCCAGTGTCCAAGATGGCTTGGAAAGCAGCTGCCGAACTCCACTTGACTTTCCGTCCATAGCAAGGAGCCTCAGAGGTCACGGATCTCAACCATACCTCACCGGGAACTGAAAATTAGCACATGCAAAACAACGTTTTTTAAAAAGCAAGACAAGTGTCAGTGAAAGGGAGTTTAAAAAAAATAAAAGGAAAGCAAGAAAGGAAGGAGGTAGCTGGTACACTCTAGCACTTAGGCAAGTGTGCCTACCAATCGCAGCCTTTGGCGTCACTTCAGCTGTAGGAGGTCTAAAATTGTGAGATTTGTCAGTCTCCACCATTTGATGTGGCAGAGAAGCCCGAGTTGGTAAGTCCTGGAGAGGTTTTTCTGAACCCTCAAAAAGGACAAAGCTCCAGAGAACTGTTATCTATGCAACTGTGCTCCTGCCTGGATCCAGCTCAGCGATTCCCTGGGTTCTGGCCCTCCCTTCCTTCCCCCTTCCTGCTCCTTGGTCCCCAGCTCCTCCTGACCATCCCTGCCCTCCGCTCTTATTACTTACTGACCCAACTCTGGGCCTCTAACCTGGGCCCTGTCTCTCAGGCCCACTCTGGTTATGAGGACAGGGAAAGTGAGCTAAGAGGAGCTGGTTGCCTTATATGGGCTATGTCACTTCAAATTCACAACACAATGCTGAGAGGTAAGGATTATTAGCCTTCTTTTAAAGATAAAGAGAAGTTAGGTGATCTGCTTTTTTGAAACTTAGAGGTCTAAACTCAGTCACTGTAATTATTTGAGTGATCTAAGAGTATTTAAGTACATTTGAAAAAATACTGAAAATAGCTTTTCTCTCTTCAAAATACAAGACTGAGACCAAGGGTGAAATGACAGGAAGTCAATCAAATTTTAATAGGAAGCATTTCCTCTGTTAGAAAAGGTGAGGAATCATAAATGTTTAGAGTTATGACCTTGCACAGCACTGAACCTAGGAAAGGATTTAAACTCTGAATTTATCTTTGATAACAGGGACTGATTTAAAATGTGCTCATATTAAATTATACCTGTAATTTTTTTAAAAGTCACGAAACTGCTAAAGAATTAGAGGAATCAAAACCCAGATGGGGAGACAAACAAGATGGTACATTAGGTAAACGCTGTGTTTACCTTCTCTCACAACCCATCAAAATTACAACTAATCTACAAAACAACCATTATTGAGAATCACCCAAAATCAAGCTGAACCGAAGCCTTTCAACTAAGGACGTGCAGAAGAAGCAACCACCAGACTGGTAGGTAGGTTAGAGACGCGGAACCGGCTGGTGCCACACCTGTATATGACCATTAAAGATCAGGAAGGCTATTTTGACTGTGGGGTCCCCTCCCCATTCCCTAAAGGAGTGAGAGATACCAGCCCCACCCCAGCCCAGGGTTCAAGTGCTTGGGAGAGAAGTCCCCATAATTTCTGGTTGTGAATAACAGCAGAAACTGTGATTGACTGAGACTGAGTGCGGTTGCACTCACAGGTGCTCCTCTTAAGGGAGTGAGCGGATTTAACCCCTAGTGGAATCACTGGCTCTAAGCTCCAGTGCTGGGCATCAGCTAGAAAGGCAGAAGGGACAAATGGAGGGGAACTGAGTTGTCTGGCTTGGGACGGGCTGGAGAGGCGGCTTTCTCCTGCATGGGGGAGCTGGTAGAAGCCACTGTTTCTTTGTTGAGCCCTCTCCCTTCATGGCCTGCGAACCCAGGCGGCTGCCATGTCTGAGTCTCCTCCATTAGTTCGCCCTCCCCTGGAGATTTGAGACCTAGTCTCACCCAACTTTCAGGCACACCCAGGCCGTATCCAGTGGCTTTGTCATCCAGACCACTTGTCTTGGCTCAAACTACAGACTTTCCTAGAGTATCTCAAAGGTTCATGAAACCCAGACAAACAGCATCTTGCTTGAGCGTGTCCTGTATCTCTGCCTGAGAAGCCCTAAGCTGGCATTAGTAGCAATCAGCCATGGTTCAATCTTGGCCTCTCAAAGCACTTCCAAGCACAGCACGAGTGGCAGACAACTGTGGATTTCTTTCTGGCTCCCACTAGGTGGTCCTGAGTGGCACATGGGCTGTGGCTGAGTAGATCTACAGCAGATCCCCTCCAAGATGGTCCTGGGGCTGGCGTCCACAGTGGCCAGATTCAAAACGAGCTGGAGCATAACCCAGCCACCTCCAAGTACAACACACCCAAGGGGCGAATTGGGCAGGCACCAGAGTCCTGCTAGGCAGACCCTGCTCCATAGGATCAGCCCCCTCACAACAACTCTTCCACTGTAGTCAAGGCCAGTCCTCACAAGCAGTGAGCCCAGGGGTCAGTCCCTCACACTGATGTGCAATTATCAACCAAGGCTCAACTACAAGAGTAGGGTACACCCAACCCACACAAGGGACACACCTGGAGCACATGACCCATGTGACCAGAAAGACGGCACCACTAAACACCACAGCACACCTACTAAATAATGCCATTCTACTAAGACCAGAAGATATAGCAGCCCTGCCTAATACATAGAAACAAACACAGGGAGGCAGCCAAAATGGGGAGACAAAGAAACATGTCCCAAATGAAAGAACAGAACAAAGCTCCAGAAAAAGAACTAAGCGAAATGGAGATAAGAAATCTATCAGACACAGAGTTCCAAACGCTGGTTATAAGAATGCTCAGTGATCTCATAAAAATGGAGATGGAAACCATAAAAAAGAACCAGTCAGAAATAAAGGATACAATAATGGAAATGAATAATATATTACAGGAATCAACAGTAGATTAGATGAAGCAGAGGATCCAATCAGCAATGTAAAAGACAATGTAGCAGAAAACATCCAACCAGAACAGCAAAAAGAAAAAAGAATCCAAAAGCTGAAAAGAGTTTAAGAACAATATCAAGCATATGAACATTCGCATTATAGGGGTACCAGAAGGAGAAGACAGAACAAGAAATTGAAAACCTATCTGAAGAAACAATGACAGAACACTTCCCTACCCTGGTGAAGGAAATGGAAGCACAGAGAGTCCCAAACAAAATAAATCCAAAGAGGCCAATGCCAATATACATCATAATTAAAATGCCAAAGATTAAATACAAAGAGAGAATCTTAAAAGCAGCAAGAGAAAAGCAGTTAGTTACCTACAAGGGAGCCCCCATAAGACTGTCAGCTGATTTCTCAACAGAAACTTTGCAGGCAACAAGGGAGTGGCAGAAAATGTTGCAAGTGATGAAAAGCAACGACATACAACCAAGATTGTTCTACCCAGCATTCTATCATTTAGAATCGAAGGACAGATAAGGAGCTTCCCAGATAAGAAAGAGCTGAAGGAGATCCATCACCACCAAATTAGTATTACAAGGACTCTTAGAGGGACTTCTTTAAGATGGGAGGGGAGTTAAGGACGAGTGAAAAGGGAAGGGATTAAGAAGAACAAATTGGGCATTATACAGTCATGGGGATGTAGGGTGTAGCATAAGGAATATAGTCAACAATATTGTAATAACTACGTATGGTGCCAGATAGATACTATATCTATCAGGGTGATAGATGGGAATGGGATTGAGGTCAGGATGAAAAAGGTGAAGGCATTAAGAAATGTAAATTGACAATACAATATGGGGAATACAATCAACAATGTTGCAAAGATGAAGTAAGGTGCCATATGAGTACTGGAGTTACCAGGGGGATCATGTCATAGACTGTGTAGATGCTGAAGTAGAATAATATTGAATTTCAACTATAACTAACTATATAGCTATATATAGTCATGGGATGTGGAGTAAAGCATAGGGAAGGTAGTCGATGGTATTGTAACAGCTATATACAATGTCAGAGGGGTAGTAGCTTGCGGGGTGGGTTATCACTTTATGACGGGTTTAAATGTCTAACTATTACGTTACTTTGTACACCTGAAACTAATTAAAAAAAAACAAACCCAGACGTATGAGACTCCAAGGCCATATTCTTTCTAAACTGCCACACTGCCTCTTTCCCGTGCTTTCTTTGCATCTTTCTTCATGTACCATTTGCATGTTTCCCACCCCTTACATTTATTCTGACACCTTTTATCAACTTACAATTCATCTCTTCATCTCCAGCAACTTTCCCTACTCAGACTCTGCCCAGCTCACTATGTCTTCTGATAGAAGAGCTACCCACCATTTATAATCCATAAAAGAAGTGAGGGCACATCTGATTACATCTCACCTGCCTTCCATGAGTCCCCTCTTCCCCACAGGAAGGGTCCACTATCTCATCATGGCATAAATGCCAATCACAGTGTAGTGCCTACCGATCTCTCTGTCCTCATCTCTCACCCGGCCCTTCTGTCTTCTTTTTTTTTTTTATCAGATTTCAACTATACTAAATCTCCTCCCCAAACAAGCCTACTCTAAGACCAAGTAGCCAACAGGTTGGCCTACAATATTTATTGCAATAAGATGGAGAGCTTTTTATTATCTTGGAATCTGGTACTAGAATTTCCCTTTGGGCGGAACCACCTTTACTGGAAGAATTTCTTAATAACCCTCATTGGTGCAGAAGCTGAGGTCCTAAGATTCCAAGTGTGGGTAGTTTTCAAGCTGGGCTCTTGAGAAGCAGATGCTGAGATGGAGTTGATGGTGCAAGATGTTTATTAGGACAACACAAATACACATCAACTGATGAATGAGTAAGCAAAATATAGTACATCCACATACTACATTCCGGAATATTGTTCGCCTTTATATAGGAATGAAGTACAGATCCATGCTGCAACATGGATAAACCTCGAAACCATGATGCTAAGTGAAAGAAACCAGTCACAAAAGGGCACGTATTGTATGATTACATTTATATGAAAGTTCCAGAATAGTCACTATAGAGACAGAAAGTACATTAATTATAGCCAGAGGTTGGAGGAGGGGTTAATAGGAAGTGACTGCTAAGAGGTATGGAGTTTCTTTTGGGGGTCATAAAAATGTTCTGGAATTAGATACTTGTGGTGGTTGCACGGCTTTATGAAAATACTGAAAACCAATGAGTTGTACATTGTAAAAGGGTAGACTTTATGGTATGTAAACTATATCTCAGTAAAGTTGTTTTAAAAAAAATTTTTAAGGTATTTATTAGAGATAAATATCTGCAAAAGGAAGGAGGAGGAAGCAGGATAGGTCAGAGGAAGGATCTGACCCATGATGCAAGCCCAGCTAACCAGTCTGGGAGCTCCAGAGCAGGTAGTGCCATCAGTGTCTCACATGAGACTGAAATGGCCCAGGCTCTGCACTTCCACTTCCCTCAGTGCCCGGATGCGGGTCATCCTGGGAAGGGCATGACCTGGGGCTGCTGCCACACACTGTGAAGGAGCTGACAGTGGGACGCTGTCCGCTGACCCACTCCCTGGAGCTGGGCAGCAAGTTCCTCTCAGAAGGGGGTCTGGGTGTAAACACCCTGCAGGCCAGTAGGGAAGGAATGTGACAGTTGTTCCAGAAAGAAAAGAAAAGTTGACAAAAGGAAAAGGAGTGAGTGAAACAGGGCCAGTGAGAGGGCAGAAAGCTGTGCAATATGCAACAGGACCCCACTTTATAACTGCTCACTTCTTTGTCAAGGTAAGGCACAGGATATAGACCCTTAACATTTTGTCAAATAAGAAATTCTATTCTAACACTCAATGATTTCTGCCCTTAGGCTCTCATTTCTCCCAGAGCCTCAGCTGGCTGAAGCATTTATTCAATTAAAATTCTTTACAAGTTGTATAGGAGAGGAGAACATCTCTTTTTCCTTCTCTTTTCAGACTTGTTAAAAGACATTAACACTGAGGTATAATTTATGAATTAAGTTCAACACTAAGCTTAAACTCTATGAACAATGATGAACAAGAAGAGTGGTAAAAGAAAAAGGATGAGACATCAACACCAAACCAATTTGGACTTAGTATCAGGTGCTTGATCTACTAGCTTTTCATAAAAAGCACGGCTGGAAAAACCACAAGAAAGACTTTATTTCACATATTGCATCTGGTCAATGGAAAAACCAGCTTGAGAAAATGTAAACCCAGACATCTAATAATAAAAACATACTTTTGGGCCGGCCTGGTGGCTCAGGCGGTTGGAGCTCATGCTCCTAGCTCCGAAGGCTGCCTGTTCGATTCCCACATGGGCCACTGGGCTCTCAACCACAGGGTTGCCAGTTCAATTCCTTGAGTCCCACAGGGGATGGTGGGCTGCGCCCCCTGCAACTAGCAACTGGCAACTGAACCTGGTGCTGAGCTGCACCCTCCACAACTAAGACTGAAAGGACAACAACTTGACTTGGAGAAGGGTCCTGGAAGTACACACTGTTCCCCAATAAAGTCCTGTTCCCCTTCCCCAATTAAAAAAAAAAATCTTTAAAAAAAACAACATACTTTTGCAAAGGTGCTTTCCATATATCATCTCATTTAGCCCTCTCAACAACTCCCTAATGCAGAGAGATCAGAATTATTATTATAATCATCATTTTATAGTTGAGTCAACTGACGTTCAGTTTAAGTGATTGGCTCAAGTTTACATAGCAAACAAGCATCGGTACCAGGACTTGTACCCAGAGCTAGTGACTCCAAGCGCAATACTCTTTCCACGACTACACCATGTGGTAGCACAGCTGCCACCATCTCCCTACCCTCCGTGACCAGAGAGATCAGAGAGAAACCTGCTCAGCAATTCAAATGCATTCCCCATGAGGCAACAGCCATTTGAGAATTAAGTTCTTAGAGGAAGTTTTTATTAATTAATATGGCTTTCAGCCAACAAACAGAATGAACAGAACTACCTTCTAACACACCCCAGAGATACAATAACTCACTTGTGTGTGGACTTGGAAAAGTTAATCAATAAAACACCAGACAGGCAACCAGTGCCCATTTTTAACTCCACCTGTGGCAGCAAGTGGAATTTTAGATAGCAAGACAGAAGAAATTCATGAATAAAGGGCTTCCAGAGAACAGAGTAGCATTCAGCCCAGGAGTTTTCCTTTCCAATAAAAGTCACTACAACAAGACTGGGAAGTCAAAGGCACGCATGTGCAGTGATGGTAAACATATTCACAGAACTGGGGCAAAGTGATACATCCAGCATCGATATGGCTTGTGCAATTAGCAATGGAGAACAGACCAGATCCCTTGTTTGAGAAACTGCCTCAACCAAGTTAAATGGATTTCTTTACTCCAGGACTTCCTAAGAGATGAACGCCTTATCAGCAATTTAAGAAATGGTGAATTCGAGCAATAAAAATATAGTTGAGGTCATTTATAACAACTGCATAGAGAAACTGATCATTCTGGACAACTAACTCATATATGACAAGTACCTGGCTTGTTTGCCTTCGTTTCTCACTCCTGCCCCTGTGGCAGGCCGACTAATTACTCACCGCATTCTTTGCCGCTGATTTTGGATACAGCTTCACAATCCTTAAAACAACACTCCAAGAAGCTGCTACGAGTTAGTCATAAATGCATTATCAGATTTGAAATGATCAGATTATCAGATTTGAAAACCTTGGGCGTAAACCAGCACAAGGTGAAGAAATAGATTAGATATTCCTCAGGTGCAGAGATGAAGGGACCCAGACCAGGAAGACCTGCTAGCCAGTTGTCACAGCAGGAGCTGAGGGCTGGGGACCAGACCCGTTTGTCTTTGCAGCCTCAGCACCTAGCACAGTGCCTGACATCGTAGACTCTGGATATGTTTGGTGAATTAATGAGCTAACACCAAAATCACGATGATTTTACATAGCCCATAGTTACTGTAACATATATGTAATTTATACTGTAATTTATATGTAATCATGTATATTAGCCATTAGGAAAAATATATCTAATTGTTCCCTACTATGGATTCAGTGTCCTTCTGAGCTATTATTTCTGCTATCTTTACAAGGACCCTAATGAAGGACCTTATCCAGTATGGTGTAAAGAAGCCCCAGGAACCACCAACAGACTTTGGTTTGAATTCGGAATCTACACTTATTTGTTATATAACTTGGAGAAAACTGCTTGATCTCTCTGGCCTTCGGTGTCTTCAGTAAAAAGAAGACAGTAAAATGTACTTTGGAGAGTTGTTATGAGGATTAAGGATTTATTATGCAAAGCAACCAATACAGTTCCTGGTTCTTTTTCTATTTGTGCCTCTCTTTATTTCCAAAAGAATTTAAAGTGGTTTAAAAAGTTACCTACAATGAAGTAAATAAATTTAAAATGAAGAGGCAAAAATTTCCGAGCAAAGAGAAAACAAGCATAATACAAAATAAACAAGGAGTGAATTAGAGCATCTCACACCCAGTAGCCATAGTGCAAAATGGCGGTGGTGGTGATAACAGTTTATATTAATAACGTTAGTCGTCACTGCTGCTGTCACCATCTCTGCCTGGAAAAGTCCATTGATCCTTCAAGTCCCCTGGGGACTAGCCCTACCCGATAATGAACATAATATAAAACCTCAAAAACTAAAACAGCGTGGAAATGGTACATGAATAGACAGACCAATCGAACAGAATAGAATGCCCATAAGAAATTTCAGTGTATGATAAAGTTACATCTGTATTATGCATAAAGTGTCTGATAAAGTTGCAAGATTTTTGAAAACCTCAGATACAGATGTAGAAACTAAAGCAATGAGAAGTTAAGTAACTCGGCAAACTCACCCAGCTAGAAAATTATACAACTGGGATTAGAATTCAGGCCTTCTGATTCTAGAGTCCTTTTTATTAACCACTAAATGTTAATATTGAGTTAATATACTACCTGTGGGGTAAAAAGAGAAAAGAAAAAAACTTATTTATGTTTGCCCATGTATGCCTACAGCAGTTCAAGAAGGACTCATAAGAAACTAAGAGCAGTAGTTACCTTTGGAGAGCATGGGGATGGGCAGAAGAGTAAAGGGGCTTGGGGAAGATATCTATAAGTAATGGGGGAGATGTATTTATAAATTGATCTTAAAACGTATACATACGTATATATTTGAACTATATGAATATATAACCTGATCCAAAATTAAATGTTAAGACAGAAGGAAAACACTCACCCTGGGCAAGCCTTTTCTGACCCCTCCTCCTCCACAAGCACAGTAAGCCCACGCTTCTTCCAAGGTCCCTTATCACCTGTGCCTACATTTTTTTCTGGCACATACCATGTCGCACTGCCCTCATTTGTCCTCCACTCCCCTGTTCACCTCGCCCCCAGCCACACTGTGAGCTCTTCGAAGGTAGGGTTCTGTTCCTTTCATTCTTGCATCCCCAGCACATAGTGCAGTCCCTGATGTGTAGTGAATAGCCAGTACATGGGGAAGTGGAAGTGGGAAAAGAGAAGTGGGGCAGACCGGCCACATTTATGCTATTAGCCCTGTGGAAAGGGGAATCAACTGGGGCCTTCGTGTAACAATGGGAATTTGAAGAGGAAGTAAGGAGAGAGGAAACTACAGCACCCCTTGTAGAAAAGGTGTACCCAACACAGCTAAGGCAAAGGGGTAAGAAGGCTACTGTGAGCCCATGCTAATGAGGAAGAAGAACCCCCAGCTGAAGAAAAGCTGAGACTTGAGACTGACCCTGGAAGAGCAAGAAATGGAACATAAGACTGAGACCACAGAAGGGAGGACTCCCAGCCACCAGAGATTCAGCTGAAAACTCTCCACCCCTCTTATGACTGAATATGGGACAGAGGGCATGTGAAAGATTGATACTGGAGGAAACTCTCAACTTGTATACGCCAACACACCTGATCTGTTGCATTCTGTTCATTTGAACCCTGCATACACTCATCTGAGGGTTGACGGGAGATCTATATTGGGTTAGGGATATATTTTCCCCAGCAGAATAAATGCCAGATTCCAAAGGCAAGGGAACTGGCTCACTCCAGTCTGACCACAAACACCACCACCACCCCCACCTACTGTAAAACTGGGCTTCTTGGATATATGTGTATATCCTCATATTATGATCCACAAGAATATATTTCATTATTAGATTGTGTTAATAATCATCAAAACTGCACAGAGTCAATAGTCCTTATTTTAAAATAACACATATACACACACATTTTAAAAATGCAAGATAAATTTTAAAAAAGAAAAAAGAACAATAAAATAAGATACACACTGGACTGGGTCTAAGTGAAGTGAGACAATGTCTAAGATTTGCTTAAAAAGAATAAAAAAAAAATATGTAACAATAAGAAGTTTGGATCTTCCAAACAGTGGCCCTTACGAAGAGAATGCACTTTATGTTGAGGCTGCTTCCCCCTAAGAGGCAAGCCAGTTAAATAAAAGAAGTAAAAGCCTGGGTAAGTATAGGAAATGTTTGCAGAAGGTAATTTTATTGCATTGCCTCAGCCCTCAGTGACATTAGCAAATACTGCAAAGTAATGAAAGAGGTCATTAGGAAGGAACTAGAAACACCTTCCAACGTTAGGAAAAAATTCTGACATCTTAATTATGTTCTGCCACCTAGTGACAAAGGAAATTTAACATCCTTGCTTAGCCAGGCTCCAAGAGCAGAGAGGGCTGCCCTCCACCACCTGGACACGGGAGCACATAGCCTGACCCCTCCAACACAAGCCTGATCCCTCAAGCGTTTGGTGCACGATGTACTCTCTCTGCTTCTGTTCACAGCTCTGGGAGACACTGTAAATGTGGTCAACAGCCAAAGGACAGACTTCCCCTGGAGCGAGAAGGTCCACCTTCTGCCACTCAACACGGCCCACTGGCCCCTTTGCTATCTCCTGCCCGCTGCTAAGGGCTTCCAGGGGAAACAGACAGCAAGACTGAAAGGTGTGAGGAAGCTGGACATTTTCATCCTGAAGTTCCACTGTGGGAAGGAAAAGTAAATACTAGTATCTCCTTCAGTGAAATGGGGTAACTGTGACTCACAAATCTTTGAGATCACACAAGATGAGGGGCACAAAAACTCCAATTAATTTCCAAATATAAATTGAAGGAGTGTATGTTTTAAAGGTACATTCAGGACCAACCGCACATGGCCTCTGAGGCCTTTCTTGTCCAGTGAGCTTCGTCTGACTAAAGGGGCGACGCATAATGCATTGGAGGTTGCAGGCGGTGGAGGCGGAGCCAGGGCTGGAGGGAGAACTGTGGCCCCCTTGCACTCCAGACTATAAGGTTTCTACGTATGTAACAGAGTCGGCGTGATTCCTCAGAGGTCTTCAGGTTCCCCTATTTCATCTTGTCAGCCTCCTCAGTTCATTTACAGACCACTGGTGTGACAACAGTGGCATTTCGGAAGAAACTTGATCCTATACAGAAACTCTTCATGGACAAGATTAAAGAGTGTAAATCTAAGCCCCTGGCATCTTGAGGACCATTTTATGTTGGCCCAGAGGATCATCAGGAGCTGGACTGGGAGGTTTTTAAGCTTGAACAGATGTACATTAAGCCAGACATAAATACATTCAGTAACTTCAAATTTGAGGATCCCAAACTTGAAAGCACTGAAGAAAGCCAGTCCTAAAGAAATAAATTTAATCTGGTTTTTCTGTTATGTCTGGATTATTTGTACAACTAATTAGTATCAGACTAAACATATTTCACAAGTGTAAAAAAAAGTGGAAAGATATTCATAGTTATTCATCTTAGATTTATTTCTATCTCTCATGTCACCCCCTCCAAAGGATTTAAGGGTGTGGGGACAGGAGTGCAGTTTCCAGGCTCTCGGCCTCACATGGAAAGGTGCTCGCTCGGGTAGTAAATGGCCATCAACTGTGATTGGATGGCCATCAGCTGTGGCTAGTTGGCCGTCAGCTGTAACCAGTGAGCCATTGGCCACTAATATAATTGCTGTGGCTATGCTAGCAGAAAATGGGGTCTAGCAAGAAGATAGTGGCTGAGCTAGCAAGTGCAGATTGCAGTTAGCACGACAGAGTGTGGGTTGCGGATTGCAGAGAAGTGGACGGCAGGTTGCAGATAGTGTGGCTCCTGCTTCCTGTGTCCCCAACCCAGCTGCCAGCGAGACTATAGTGGTATGACTCCCCTATCTGTGGCTCCGTGGGTGTTCCTTTTTGGCCTTACAATGCCCTGCGTTCTTATGTGGGGAGCGGGACCAGAGACCCAGCGTGACACCCTGCATGACAAAGGGACTGAAAAAAAAGAACATACATAGTGAAATTTTGAATTATAAATTAAAGCAGAAACCAAAAGCATGAAAAAGCAGAACACAAACATAATAGTTATAAGGAAAAACATAGCTGAGATATAGTTCAGTGATAAGAATCATCCAGGGAGAATTTCTTACCAAAATATTAATATTCGAGGATCAAATTGTGGTTCTAAGACCAACCTAACATCACCTGGGAGCTTTTCAGAAATGCAGGATTTCAAGCCCTACCCAGAACTACTGGATCAGAATCCGCCTTTTAACAAGATTCCCAGGTGACTTGTGCACATAAAGTTTGAGAAGCACTGGTTTCGTCCTGCCGGGTTTACCCATCCTTGCATGGAGACTCAGATTCAGGAGCCTGTATTGTTTTTAAGTATCCATGGCCGACTCTTACTAAGCAACTTAAGAAATATTACTATAGGTGAATATCAAATATAGTTTGGGGCTTCCTAGTATACAAAAATCAGAGAAAATAAGCAGAATTAGTTCCTCAGTGGCAAGCCAAGCATTTCAATCATTTTAATAAATTTTCTTGTGGGACCTTAACAATGAAGCACATAATGACCCAGTGGAAATGTTCTGACTTTTTTTTGGTACCAAATGTTGCAGCAAACATAATTTGGTAAATTTCTTATATCTTTAGTAAAAGCTAGACGTTTAGTGTCAGAATAGATGGGGCTAAGCTAATAATGGGGCTAAGCATAGAAGTCAGGGGTCAGCAAATTACCACCCTGCTTTGCAAATAAAGTTTTATTGAGCACAGCCTTGCTAATTCATTTGCATATTGTCTATGGATGCTTTCATTCTATAATGGCAGACTTTCATTCTATAATTGTCTATAAGTGGTTGCAACAGATACCATATGGTCTGCAAAGGCTAACATATTTATACCTGCCCTTTTACAGAAAACGTTTGTCAACCGTGCTCTATACAAATTACCCGGGGAAAGCCTAGCTTTCAGTCTCCATGAACATCACTTCTCCCAGTGGGCTTCTGATAGGAATTAGAGATTGTACAGTGATGAAGGTATAAGAATTCATTTTGGGGATTAGTGGTTGGTAAACCGGCACTCAAAAAACAAAAGGTCCTGCCTTATTATACTTGCCAAATTCCATGGTATGAATCAGGGTTTCTCAACCGAAGCTGGATTCCGGGCTGGGTACTTCTTTGTTATAGGGGGCTGTCATGTGCACTGTCGGATATTGAGCAGCATCTCTGGCTACTACCCACTAGGTGTCAGTAGTAAACCCCCAGTTGTGACAAAATATGTCTCCAGAGATTGACAAATGTCCCCTAGGGGGCAAAATCACCCTCATTGAGAACTGCTGGGGTAAATACTCCTGCCATGAACAATTTGACATCACTGACCATGGATGTAAGAAAAGATGTCACAGTCTCACAAGCCAGAGAGAACCATCGCCAGCATACTACTGCACGAGATCATACTTGCACAGATAGGAATGTTGTTGCCCTATTTTAAAAGCTGAGGTACCTAGCCAGCATCTCCACATGAATCACAAGTTACCACTTCTCCAGAGATGAACCTACTGGAAAAATTGGTTTTTTGTGTTTGTTTTTTTCCTTCAGGAAATGGCTTGGATCACTCCACACAAAATTATGTTCCACAAAGCATGGTTGAGATTATTCTGAACTAGAAAATATCCAAAACAGATGTTAACAGTCACCTCCAATGGTTATTAAAAACTCTCAATAATATATTAGTAAATCACATGGCTTCCCAGTGGATTTGGCAGGATGAATTAGCCCCAAGAAAAGTGAATGGCTGTACTTGTTATATGGGTTTGGGTTCTGTTTTGTTGTGATTGGTGTTTTTGTTTTGTTTTATTATTTATTTAAATCAATTTAATTTTGGGAAATGTCTGCCAATGATAATGACATTAGCTCTGGAATTCTTTGTATCAAAAGCACCGACAATGGTTAATTACTCAAAACCAATTATTGAGGTCACTCTTAGGCCATGACATTAAAACCATATCCTCAGCACCCAAGAGGACACTTAACCTCCTGTTCTGGGAGGGCAGGCATCAATTTTTATCTGCAGTTTCAGATCCTTAGGAATAAGGCTATTTCTATTGATCCCGAGTTCTTGAGGGTTATTAAAATGTAGATTTTGTAGAATTGTCAATAAGATAGTGCTTGTATTGAGCACATGGTACTTAGTGTGGCAGACCAATGGAAGGTCAATAGAGGCTACAGTTATATTATACTGCCCAGATTTCTGCACAAGATCATTCTACACAGTGATCAATGTTGCCACTTCTAGGATTTCCTTTCCCAGTGCTAGCTGTGGCCTCCCTGGATTCCCTAGATTATTAAAGAGACCAAAGGCAGATGGCTTATAGAATCATAATAATTTTATCAGATTTGTGATAGCCCCTGGTATCATGTGATTGACAATGTAACAAATCAAACCCATATCTAAATTCAAGATCACATGCACACACACACACACACACACACACACAGAACCACTACAAAGTTGAACTTTACCACCAAGCTGTAACTACTACTTTGTGAGGGTGTCAGCTGATTATTTCACCTTCATGTGGGATCTTAGCATCTTGTGACATATTGTTAACACATGTTCACAGCATCAAAAAAGTACCTAGGTGGCTATAGATACACCCAACACCTTGGCATCGATGTATTACTTAAATATGCTTGTCCTCTCCTATAGCAAGCAACAATAAATAAGATATATAGCTAAATGTATATACCAAATTTAGGGAAATTGAAGAATCC
The DNA here is from genome assembly GCF_964194185.1 of Rhinolophus hipposideros. Taxonomy (NCBI): domain Eukaryota; kingdom Metazoa; phylum Chordata; class Mammalia; order Chiroptera; family Rhinolophidae; genus Rhinolophus; species Rhinolophus hipposideros. The sequence continues at coordinate 59,187,696 of NC_138057.1, forward strand.
CAACTTGAATTACACAGTACAACTGCAAAAAATAGAAAAATTCTAATTATCATTAAGTGACCTTATAGAGTGATTTTATATACACACATAGGATTTAAGAGCCATACATGCACACTATAGGCTCAGATATGATTGCGACCTCTGCCCTTTAAGCTGGATGCATACAATGCACCCCAAATCCATTAGAAATCACCTTGTATAGCTTACTTCCAATAAATAATGTAAATATGCCTTAAACCCATTGGCTCTGCATATAAATTTCTGTCCTGGCAAACCAAACAAGCAGTTTCTTAAGAATGAGGTTGGAGCAAAGATTGAAGGAAAACACAGCAAACTACCGTAAATGAAAATGTAATCTTAAGGGCTAGAAGGCTTACCTTTAAAAAATACTAAGTGGCTTCAGTTTTGAGTGCACCCAAATTGAAATGTACTTGAGTTAATAATTAAAATGTGTGATAAAAATCAGAAGTCACCAAAAATAACAGACTTTGAAAAAATAGAGCAAAATAAAATCATTATCTAGAGCTTCAAGATGGATTTGAGAGAAGTGATTAGCAGACCCTACCAAAAAAGTAACTTAACATAAGGTCTACAAAATCTGAAGTAGCTGAGAGAAGTGATTCTTCTAGACATCAGTTGAAATCTTTACTGCCACTGTTTCCATAATTATTTTCATTATAAATACTCAAGTCCAAATTCAACGTCTTCCAGAATTTATAATACTTGATGTTTACAAAATGGTTATATCCATCAGGATAGGATAGGTTTTATGGTGGTGACAAACAACTTCAACATTTCAGTCACTTAACAAACATTTATTTTTCAACCAAATGACCAAAGTGAATTAGCAGGGGGTTTTAGCCCATCATCATCCCTCAGATGATGGAGGTTTCATCTCAACTTGTGCTTCCACCATCTCCAGAGTAGCAGGAAGGAAAGGAACATGCAAATTGCACACAGCCTCTTGAAGATCCCATCACATGTCACTTCCACTTGCTTTCCATTTGTGGAAGCAAAGCACAGGGCTACATCCAATGTCAAGGAGAGTGCAGACAGAAAAGGGAACTGAAATAATGCTAGGCAGCCCTAATGACTACTACAGTGACAGGACATCTTTTAAGATATAAACGTAAGGACTCCTCGAGTCACTTCCCACTTCTTCCCTTTTCAGTTGCATAGAATTCTCTATATGTGTAAGGAAGACATAGAGACTTTAGATGCCGTAAATCCTCATAAACCTCACCAGAAGAACAATTCAAACGTGCTGCCAAAAGGTAAAATTTGAGCCCCATTTCAATGTTTTAAGAAATCCAACACTGAAGGGAAGTGTATTACCCAGGATTCTTTGGACTCCAAGAAATAGAAATTCAACTCAAACTAGCACAGGCAAAAATATTGTAACCAAAGTCAAAAAGAGCTATGGCATACGAGGCCTCAAAGTGAGACTGGATTTAGGAGCTTAAATGCTGTTAGTCCTCCTTCTCTCTGTGTTTCATCTCTGCTGCTCTCTGCTTTGTCAGCATCTCTTTCCCAACCTGGCTTCTCCAAGCAGGGGAAGAGAGAGGAAATATGACCCCAGGGAGCTCTAGGCTCACAACCAGAAAGGAAATGAGAGCTGTTCCTCACCAGCTCTACTTAGACAAATCCTAGGAAAACCACTGAAGTTGCGAAAAGATTGCTCTGGCTGCTGTTTGGAGAATAAATTGGATAGAAGCAAAAGTAGAAGCACACTTGACCCTGTTGGTCAGTTTCTTAATGAAATTCTCTCTTCCCTTGTGTTCTATGACACAGAAACATCATGGGTCTCTGATCGTGGCTAAGAAGCCCTTTAGGTTCATATCTGTTGTTGCCACAGGTCATCTCCCGGGTTCTTCATTAACTACAAACACAGGAGATAATAATCCAGAGTATTACTCTTCTGATCCTGACGCTGGAACTCAAGTGGAAAATTTTCACAGACTGATCCTCGGATCTCTCTCCACACTTAAATCCAAACCTTATAGTTTTAACTTACTTCTCTCCTGGGCCTGCTGTTACTACTCTGCTCATAAACATCCATAATTCCTTACATTTCACTGATTTAAACACAGACTTCTCAGGTCCTCCACAATACTGCTTCAATTTACTTTTCCGTGTAGTATTTCCATTTGTTTACCCAAATGTAAGTGAACACCTTTTTATAAAAGGCTTAAAAAATTCAGAAGTGTATATAGAGAAAAATGTGGCAGCCCCCCCTCGGACCTTCTAGCCTTCCCCATTCCCCTCTCCAGAGGTGACCACTCTCACCAGTTTGGCAGGTATCTTTCCAGTCCCCTTTCAATACATTTATCATATATACATGTATGTATAAAAACGTGGACATCACTTTGTATAAAAGTAACAGAAATCATATAATATGTATTATTTGCCCAGTAGTCAAATACTATAACACATATGGTATTATTAGTTAACAATATGCCTTAACTTTCCATTTCAATATGTTCAGCTCTGCCTCATTCTTTTCAATGACAAACTTCTACTCATAAGGTGGATCCATTATCGTACAGGTCACAATCCTTTATACACAATTCCAGATTCCAAAACATCCTGAAAACTGAAAATTTTTGGAAAGTTTGTGGCAAACTCATTTGGTGGTAAAACTTGACCTGAACTTACATGAATCTTTTTAGAGCCTTTATTTATCATATGTAGTGAATATTCATAATTTTCATTGCAGAAATAATTATGTGTTTGACTAGGAACTGTGGCCCCAGACTCCACTAGCACTGTTGCATAACAAACAACAAAAAATTCTGAATTATGAAACACCTCTGACCCAAGAGTTTCAAACAGATGATTGTGACTCTATAGTTTCGGGATTTGGGTCAGAGTATGTGTGGGTGTGTGTGGTTGTTTGCAGTTTCTTAAGAAAAGTGTATGAAATGTGTAAAATTTAATAATAATTAACAATTATTGTGTGCTTATTATATACCAAACACTGTTCCAGTGCTTTCCATAAGCTAATTAATGCAATTCTCACAACAATACTATCAAGTATCATTATGATCTACACTTTACAGATAAGACAAATTGAGCCACAGAGAGGCTAAGTAATTTGTGCAGCTTCTACAGTTAGTAATTCTTATAGCCAAAATTGAAACTTAAACCAGTGTGGCCCCAGAAGCTTGCACTCAAGCCATTACGCTATTTTGCCTTTATGCCCTCTGAGTACAATATAACAAGTACCTAATCAGATCTTAACATTTTGTCTCCTTTGCTTGACATGATTTTTAAAAAAATAAATCCTTACAAATATATTTGAAACCACTGGGTACTTCTATCCAATCCCATTCCCTTTCTTCCCAGAGGTAACCACTGTCTTCAGTTTGGAATTTATTATTGTTTGCTTGTTTTTTTATACTTTTACATAACAATGTATGGTATTGTTTTTCACGTTTTAAACTGTACATATAACTGAAAAAGGCTTTTTCATAGATCTTCAAATTACTAATAATCTGTTTCTTAAACTGGATAGTGTATGAGTGTGCATGCCATTGTCACTCTAACCTGCACATGCATTTGGTATTTTATATGTATGTTGATTTTAAAAGTTTTAAAGGTTAATATTAATATTGTATGATTAAAAATTGTACCCAGTTAATCAAACACTAATCTAGTATTGCTATAAGGTACTTTTTAGATATGATTAACATCTACAATCTGTTGACTTTATATAAAGGAGATTATCCTGCATAATCTGAGTGTATTATCCAATCAGTTGAAAGGCCTTAAGAACAGAGCTGAGATTTCTGTGAGGAAAAATGTATTCCCTCTGCAGATTTCCGACTTGCCTAGCTAACCCTCATGATCATATAAGCCGGTTCCTTGCAACAAACCTTTTTACATACACACACACATGCACACATATCCTACTATATATCCTGTGGGTCTGTGCCTCTGGTGGAACCATGACCTGAAACAGGGCAGGAAAAATGCTGGAAAATAAAGGCCAAAAAGTTTCCAAATTTGGTGAAAAACATTAAGCCACAGATCCAAGAATGTCAACAAACCCCAAGTAGGATACACAAAAAGAAAATCACACTTAACACAGTTCAAAGCCAAAGGTAAAGAAGCACCTTATCAACTCACCTTGGTAGGATGATAGTAGAGAATCAGATTTAGAGTGTATCTGAACTCTTCTATAGGACCCAGAGTGGCAAGCCCACCTGGAGAGACTTCAGAATTCCTAAGGCACTGGTCTAATTTAAATAATCTAAACTTGGAAAGGTATTAATAGTTAGATCCTGAGGCAAGTCCAAGTCCTGTGGGTAAGTGGCAGGTGCTTCCCCCAACATGGGAGGAAATTCAGATGTTGAAGTTTTAAAGATCCCATACCTTAGGATGGGATCAAGGGCAGGAAGAGCTGTTGGGCACTAAGATACAATGCACCTCCTAAAACTCTCCTCCAGAACTTAACCTACCCAGCCAGTGACTGAGAGAGCTGGACCACTGCCATCCCCCTAACCCTTGCCATCCAAAGCCTTCCTTTGTGTCAAGGAGCAGAGAAAGCATGCATTCCCAATGTTCTACAAATTCAGGAAGAGAGAAGAAAAAAGGTGCTGAGCCACCATGCTCAGTCCCTCTCCCCAAGCTCACCACTCATATAAAAAACTCCTCCTCTCTTAGGAAGAATGAGAAAAGAAACAGAAATGTTCTACCTTGGCTGTGGAGGAGACATTTCTTCCCCTCTACAGAAACATGGGGAGTAAGGAATAAATTGGTCTGGTCTCCCAAATAGATTGTACATTTCTTAAAGTCAGAAGACTGACATATAAACTTCTACATCTATCACAGTTGGGAGCAGAGAGCTGGACATACAATAGACAGTGAGCCAACATGTATCAACTTGACCATTCTACTCGTATACTTAACTGTGTGTGTATGTGTTATGAAAACTAAACATAATTTTAATATATCCTAATTTTATCTAACATTTGAACAGTAGCCTGCAGCTTATAAAATATTTCTGTAAATATTATCTTATTCAGTGCTCACGGCAACCAGTATTATGAATGAGAAAAATGAAGCTCAAGAGGTGACATAACTTGCTCAAAGTCACACAGCTCATCAGAACCAGAGATGAGACTCAAATCCACATGATCTGGCTCACATCCCATTTTGTCTCTAATCATACCATGACTGCTTCACTACTGCGATTTCTTTGTTAAGCATTTTGACCTCCTTAAAGAAGAGAAGGATGTTGCACATGAAGTCTGAGGCAGCAGCTGTATCTCTGGCTGTCTGAAAAGCCTCCACCAGGTCTGGCAACAGCTGTCTCAGCTTGACATCTCACTGGGTTCCTGTCAGAGCCCCACCTTGGGGAACGACAAGTTTAATGAAGAAAAAATCCAACCTTCCACCTGAACTCCTAGCTTTGCAAATGCAACTGACATCTGACAGGCTTGGAGGCCCTCGCTGCAGGGAATGGGGTGACCTCAGCCTCCCAGCTCATAGATTATATGTTTGGCAGCTTTCTCTGCAATTGGCTAGCAACATTTGTGCCCTCTCCAGATCTTACTTTCTGGTCCCAGTGCTAATTTAGATGCAACTCAAACAAACACTTTCTGAGTATTCCCTATATGCCAGGCACTGGGGATATGTATAAAAAGATGAGTAACACACTATTCCTGCCTTGGGGGCACTCAAAGTCCTACAGAAGAATCAGAAACTTTACACTGCCAGTATCTCTATGGAGACAATACTCAGTGCCATACTGAATGGGCCCCCTTTGAAAAAAAAACTCTAACGCGTCTGCTCAAAAAATTAAATACCATGTTAATTTCCTTTGGCAGGAACAACAGATTCATATGCCAGCAAGAATCTCAGAAAGGCAAAGGGGATTCCAGAGCTGTGGAAGGGGCACTTTGAAACTAGTGTTTGAGAACCAGGACCTCGTTTCCTTTAATCTTAAAAAATAAAACAGTGATGATCATGAACCAAGGTGTATAAGGGGAAACAAACCGGACGAGACACTTGCAGGACAGGATACAAGAAGCAAGACTGGAAGGAAAGGCGGTGAGGGGGCTTCAATATCAAGCCAATGATGTTTAGAATAGATTTTGTATAGACCCATAGAAGATGTATAAGTTGGGCTCAGGTTAGCATGATTAAGGCACACTAGCACTTGGGAGAGGAACGGCACAGGGAGACTCGCCAGAGGGAATGTTAGACTGTCCTAAGTGAGAGACATGAGGGCCTGAAGCAAGGAGGTGGAAATGGAAACAGGAAGAATTGGAAAGACACTTCGGAAGTGGAACAGTGAGGTCTGGGTTCAAGAGAGGTACAGATATCTAACTATGTGACTGGTCACTAGGGAAGCTCTGAACCGAGACAGGAAATCCAGAAGAAGAGGTGGAGAAAGAGAAGATTCAAGAAGCCATTGAGTTTGGTTTGGGCTGGATGTGCTCAATGTGTAGTACATGCAACACCCAAGTGAAGATACATACAGCCCAGGAATGTGCTGCAGGCTCATCGATGAAGCCATGCGAGTCGATGAGACTGTCCAGGAAGAGAGCATAGAGAGAAGGAAAACAAGTGAAAATGAGGCCCTCAGGGACACTGACATGTAAAAGCCAGGTCAGGAATCAAAAACAGGACCTCTGGATTCCCTCAGAAAACTGAAAGGTCATTAAATCTAGAAGAACTAAAAACAAAAGAAAAAAAGAAAAACAAAACAAAACAAAAAAAATAGGAAAGGAATAAATGAAATAACATTGGCAAAATGTTGATTGTTGTTAAAACTGAGCCCTGAGCACAGGGTGTTTATTATAATGTCTCTACTTGTATATGTTTGAAAATTTTTTCCAAATAAAAATTAAAAACAAATTACTAAATAAAAAGAATAAAATCCGAAGTCATTATTGGCTTCTAAGATTAGGGTTTCAGATGACTATGGAGTAGCAAATGGGAAACAAAGAAGAGAGGGCAGGTGGCATCGAATGCCACATTTTGGACTTTGCTGGTGATGTGAGAGCATGTTGGGGAGAAACTGGGCCCTATCATTCATTCATTGTCTCTACAGAAAACAGATGACTCTTACATTAGGATGATTCCCCAAGCGTTGAGTAAAGGGAATAGTTATGGTGTGAGAGCAGGGTATAGGGAGAGCACAGGAATATCGCACTAACTCTGGTACTAGTAACAGTGGGGTGTTACCCCCCTTTATCACAATCTTGGTGGAATGCAGAAGCATGTGGGTGTGTGGCTTGCCTAGAGGTATCTGGCTCAGCATGGGGCTTTGCCTCAAGCTGGTGTCCAGCTGGGCTGGGCTCCACTCTGCAGATCAAGTTCTGGTCTATTCCAGATGGCTTCATCCTGGGGCCCAGTGTGAAGAGGTAGCAGTGCCTAGGGAAAGCTCTTCTCATGGAGATGGCAGATGCCCATAAAGGGCACACAGAAACACAGGATGCTTCCAAAGTCCTGGGCTTGAAACCGGCAAAAACAATTGGTTCCACCCACATTCCATTGACCAAAGCAAGTCATACAGCCAAACCCAGGGGCAGGGGAAATACACCCCTCCTTTTATAGGAGCAGCTACAAAGTCACATCCAGGCAGAGTATGGATACCAGGAGGGGCGAAGAATTGAAGCCAATAATTCAATCGCACACTCAAGGGTCAGGGAGATAGTGCTTAGCAGCACGCAGGAAGAGGCTTGAGAAAAGGGCCCCCTTGAGAGGACCTTCCATCTCGGGGATCTTGAGGAGATCGCACAGGGCGGCACCGGGGGAACAAATGTCTGGACCTCCCCAGGTCTCCTGCCCAGTTTTCTCACTTGCTGGACCCAGCTGGAAGCCAGAAAGCCAAGGAGCCCTCTGATGGGGTCCAAACAGGTCCACCTCCCAGGGCAGGTAGCAGTGTGGGGAAGACTGACAGTGAGTCTGGAGGGACAAAAAGAGGATCTGGGCTCAACACTGGCCAGCTACTAGAAGAGAACAAAGTGAAGAGGCTCAGCACGCGAACAAATCCTCATCTTCCTCCAGTACAGACCAGGAAAATGGGGAACCTCAGGGTACAGAAGTTGCGGGAGTCTCTAAGCGGCCTGCACTACCACGTGGGCATCTGAGCCAGGGGGATGGGCAGACACCAAGCCTTAAGAGAGGTTTTTTTCTTCCCGCAAGGAAGAGACACAGCTGGAGGTGGAAACAGGCAATTAAGACTGATTGTCTGACTCAGCAATAAAATTAGGCTGTGACAGCTAATGATTGTCAAGGGGAGCCCAGGGCAGGCAATCAGTGGGGGAATGATGCTTGAGGGGACCAGAGAGAAGGTTCTGAGTCCAGAGGCTCTATAGGGGGTGCCCCTCCCAAAACGGCACCTTTTACTGAGCCCAACACTCCCCTGCCAGACTAGAAGGAAGCTCTTGATGTTTGCGCTGGTTATGTTTCTGGAGACAAATTAATGTAGAATGGAGCCAATGTAATAGTAACAATCCACAGCAATTTTCTAAATACAGTAAATGTATTATTTTATAAGCAAAGAATCCTTACTGTTGGGAGGGGGGATAAAATGAGCCCCTCAAACTAAATTCTAGGTTTTGTATGTCCAGAGCCCCAAATCAGGGCTCACTTGCTGTCACGCGGCGGACCCTGCTCGCTGCGCCATTTGTCGTGCAGGGTCTCAGCTCCCACTCCCCGCCCAAGAACACAGGACACGGTAAGGCCAAAAAGGAACACCCACGGAGCCATAAGTAGGGGAGTCATATCACTATATTCTCACCGGCGGCATCCGCCTCTCTGCAATCCGCTCTTGGTAGCCCCCATTCCTTTCCTGCTAGCGTAGCCACAGCTGTTATATTAGTGGCCAATGGCTTACAGGTTACAGCTGACGGCCAACTAGCCACAGCTGCTGGCATCTGATCACAGTTGATGGCCATTTACTACCCGAGCCAGCACCTTTCTATGTGAGGCCGAGAGCCTGGAAACTGTTTTTTTGGGGTTTTGTCCCCACACTTGCTTTATTCGTCCACAAAAAAACTGAAGTGCCCCAAGCACGCATTAAAAAAGCAGGTGTTAGATTTATAGTCAGCAAGAGCATGGAGTCTGAAGCAAACTGCCTGGATTCAACCCCCAGTTTGGGGGCTTATTCAAGCCATGAGCCCGGGCAAGTCACTGAATCTGTGCCTTGATTTCTCCAGCTGTAAAATGGAGGTGATAATAAGAGCACACAGTTGTTGTGAATATAATGAGTCACTGGATGTGAACATTTACTAGAGTAAGATCCAGTCAGTGTCCTTACCTTCTGCCGCTTCACCCTGTGTCACAGGTTCGGCAGCTTGGGGACAGAGCATCCCGGCCTCTCTCTGAGCCTAGCCTTCACCTTGACCTCAGCCTAGCATGGAGCACCTCTGAGCCAGGATTCCAGGATTGCTCTAACACCTAAGGCTGGAACCAGTGGAAATTTCCTTTCTCATGAGTGCTCTGACCAACCCAACCAGCCCTGACTCAAGGTTGATGAGAACAATTAAAGGAGTGTGAAAGAGGCACTAGCAGCTGAAGGAACTCAGCATCTGTGGAAAAAATATGGACTGCTTCAGGAATTTACATGTCATCCTTGCACAGGGGCCATGCTAATCTCTATCATTCCAATTTTAGTATATGTGCTGCCCAAGTGAGCGCGAAACTCAGCATTTTCATGAAAGGCATAACAAACCTACCGGAATAACTTTAGTTCCAGGAAAAGGAGGGGTTCAGCAAAGGCAGTTCGCTCTCCATGGCGTGGCATTTCATCAGTGGTTGAGTCTCCCTATCTCCCTGAAGCTTTCTATCCTTGGGCTTTCAGTTTTGGGGTCTCTCTCTTCGTCTCTCTCGCTTTCTCTCACTCCTTTCTATCCCATCTGCCTCCTCTCTCTCTGTCTCTGTCTCTGTCTCTGTCTCTGTCTCTGTCTCTCTCTCTCTCCCTCTCTCCCTCTCTCCCTCTCTCCGTCTCTTTCTCTCTCTCCAAAGCCTGCTTCCCTAAACCAATAGGCTGGGGCCTTCTAAGAAGAGTAAGAGACCCCAGGAGTGTGTGTGCACAGAGGATTGGCCAGGGGGAAGGCGGCCATCTGAAAGCCAGGAAGAAAGGTCTCACCAGCAACCAACTCTACTGGCAACTTGATCTTGGATTTCCAGCCTCCAGAACTATGAGAAAATAAATATCCGTTGTTTAAGCCAAAAAGAAAACAAAACCTGCTTTCCACTGGTTTTTACATGTGTTTTGATCCTTGGTTGTCTGTGGATCCATAGATCTCAGCACACACACAGTTATTTTTTCCTTTCAGTGATAACATCTGGGATCTATTTCAGCTCTGTCACTAATACACTGTATGACGTACAGCAATCAGATATGTTTAATGTGTGCCACTCACTCTTCTAAGTGCTTTGGGTTTAAAATTAACTCATTTAGTTGTCAGGGCAACCCATGAGGGAGGGACTTTTATTATCATTATCTTTGTGGTAAACTAGGTTACTATTCACCAAATATTTCGGTTTCCCTCCCTGCAGTGTTCCTGCCTGTAGCAGATTTGAACATCCCCACCTGGTTGGACTAAGGAGTGACTGTGATTTTTCTTTAGCCAATAAAATAAGGACAGAAATGTCACATGTCATTTCCAGAAAGAAGCTTTGAAAGCCAGTGTGCCTTGCCATGTTCTCTTTCCACTGTGACAGGATGACTGGCAGTGTGCCAGTGAGTGGCTGCTCTGTCAGTCTGGGTCTGAGGACAAAGATGACATGCAGCAGAGCCAAAGCGACTCATGAAGGACACGCCGTGTAAACAAGAAGGAAACGCTTGTCGTCTGTCATTCAGATGTTTAGAGTTGTTTGTTACTGTGGCATAACCTAGTCTCTCCTGACTCACAATACTCATTTTCGGATACGGAAACAGGCACATTTAGAGTGTGTCAGGAGTCTGGCTTGAGTCTAAGCGCCTAACCACTAGTTGGTATTACCTCAATGAACCTCAATTCTTGGTTTATGAGGTTTATTCTGCACCCTACCATGTTTCCCCGAAAATAAGACCTAACTGGAAAATAAGCCCTAGCATGATTTTTCAAGATGCTCGTAATATACAATAAGCCCTACCGTATTTTCCTGAAAATAAGACCGGGTTTTATATTAATTTTTGCTCCAAAACACGCATTAGGGCTTATTGTATATTACGAGCATCCTGAAAAAATCATGCTAGGGCTTATTTTCCGGTTAGGTCTTATTTTCGGGGAAACAAGGTAGATGAGGCAATGAATGCTGTTTCTTTCAGTCTCATCCGTCTAGTTCTCACTCATTCCATTGCCTGTTTTCTTTATAGATTTAAACATGTTTGGCATATTTATTTTACAGCTGATGCTGGTAAAGCTCAAGGAAACTGAGGAGTTCACAGCTGCTTATGGATGTTCTCATCATGTTTATAACTAGAGATCCCTATTATCCATGTTCCCAGTTCAGGACACCCTGAAGGAAAGAATTCCTAAACCTCCACTTCTCCCACTGAGCTTCCTATCTTTGGTGTCTGGGGAAGGATAATAATTGCTATGCTTTATTTAGTATCTGCCATGCTCCAACAACCACACAAATATGATTTCTAATTCTTAAAGGTACACTACAAAGCAGGAATTATTCCCATTCTTCTTGACAAGGATATTGTGGTCCCATAACACAAAGGTGTCTAAGGTCACACACCTCGCACGTTTTAGGCTCCTGATCCCACCTCAGAGCCACCTGACACTAAGGCCTGTGTCCTTTCCACCAGGCTGCTTTGTAGCAAGCAGTGCTTCAGCTGGTCTCGTTTATCATCTGTGACCTGGGAGGTATCTGAGTCTTTCAGTATGTTCTATGCTAAGTAATGTTTAAAATGCTTCTGAAGAAAGAAGTAAAGGTGCTGCAAACTGAATCTAGGCAAATTCCTTGGAAAGCCTTAATGCAACAACAACAACAACAAAAAAAGGCTTAAAAAAACAAGTAAAACAGCCAAAGCAGTTTGAGGTTTTCGTATTTAAATAATAAGGCCGAGCATAGAGCTGAGGAGTCTTTGATTCAACCTTTCTGAGCTCTCGACCAAACCTTAATGAAGCAAACCTCCACGGGAGGCATCCCAATTAGCCCTATTTTCCAGATGATCTGACCAGGACCCCAAAGTCTGATTTCCTATCTCTCGTGTTCATCTGGGAACAAAATTATCTCTATTGAGAGACTATGCACCAAATACCACCTGTACATATGACTGACTGCCTGATTTTTACAACAGGCTTATGTTGAACTATTGATCATTGCTGTCTTTCAATATTTTTTTTTTCTGATAATGAGCCAATTTATAATCTAAAGCCAAGCGTTGTCAGGCCTGGTCTTTAAAAAAAAAACAAAACGTGTCATCATAATTTTTATTTGGTATTGCCATCGGAGACACCTTTTTAAAAATTAAAGGCTTTCTTGTGCTTCTGGAAGCTACTTCTTCTGGAATATTGTGTCCTCAAAACATCGCCTCACAGCATGGCCTCACAAATACCGAGTCATTAGTGTAACCTTCTCAAAACCCTTTCTCCTTCATGATCCCATTTTCAACAAAACCCCTAAATCATAACACCTTATTCATACAGCTGCCACTCACAGAATGTCTACAACATGCCAGGCCTCCTGCTAGATGCTGTGAAAAATGCAAAGCTATAAAAGGCACAGCCCTGCCCTCACCACTCAGTTTCAAGGGCATTAAATATAAAAATCAGTACTATTACGTGATATTAACAATTGGAAGCCAGGTAGGGTATTTTGCTTCTAGAGAGAAATCAAGGTTCCATCCACTCCCCCAAGCCTCCATTTTATCCCCACAATCAAGGAAACGGTGTTGATAGGAATTGATCAGGTTTAATATTTCTTGGACCACAGTGCAAAGAAGTGATGTTTTTGGTTATAAAAGGAAAGAAACTGAATGCTGAGGCCCCTAGGCTCTCTCTGGACTCTTTGCAATCTTCCTTCTCCCTAGACTAGGAGTGAGAGAGACCTGGGGCTACCGCCTCCTTGGGAAGGAACTTTCTTTCCTGATGTGCAACCAGAGTGGAGCCCAGGAGTAGGCCACCAGGCCTCCCTAAGCTGGCAAAAGGCTTTCTTGCAGTTCCATAGCAGATGACATTAGGACATGAGCGTTAAGAGAAATTATCCAAAACGTGATCAATTCAAGGGAGTACAACCTGTCCTTTCAATGTCATACTGAACCGCTGTTTAACAGGCCTATCCAAGAATTACTTGATTTGTCATGAGAAGGTACCATTCTATGAACATGCTATTTACTGTTAATTAAAACTCAGACTCAGTAATATTGCCTGTTAACTTGTAGATTTATGACTTGTAGAGATGCAGATGATTTCTGATTAGTAGATAAGATAAACCCAAAGGTTGTGGTTTTGTTTCCCTGTGGGACATTAAAGCAATTTTGTATCTAACCCAGTGATCTTATTCTGACATTTCTTTTTAAATATAGATTAGAATTTATACTTGGACAGAGACCGGAGACCAATCAGTGATACGGTGAATTCCTTTGCCTAGCCTTGTCCTCTGGCATTTATGTCCCTTGGGAACCTCAAAGGGGAGTGGCTGTGGCAAGAATAGATTTCAGTGTATGGGATCTTAGGTTCTGGCCAAATACCCCCTCCATGTCTTAGAATCAAGACCAGAAGCGATATATTGTAAAAAGCAGAAGTTTAAAATCAAATTATGTGCAACAAAATGCATAAATTAGTATTGAATAATAACCCAAAATATAGAATAGATATCCATGAGTTCATACTGATATAAATAAATGATTGAAGAAATAAGTAAGTGGGGAAGAAGAGAAAAATCTCCTGTGCAGAAAAATCCCAAATAACTTATATAGACCCTCCGCCCTTAAGGAGGGGGGAGCATTATTCCCCCCTCCTTAAATCTCTTAATTGTGACAAATGTACCAGACTAATCGATAATACTAATAACAGGAGAAACTGTGGGGTATACAGAATCTCTGTATTATTTTCACGATGATTCATAACACCACATACAGAATTTTTTTTAAAAAATCAACTTGAATCCCAATTCCACAGCTTATTGACTGTAACCTCCGATAAGTCATTTAACCTTTCTAAGTCTCATCCATAAAATGATATTACCTGCCTCACAAGATTGTAATAAGGCTGACAAGTGAAAGTACCTGGTTCTCTCCATCTTCACTTTAGGGCTATTCAAAAGCACTTGAATGAACCTGGAGGGTGTGGGGTGGTAATGCACTCTCATTTGCCTGGAAACCTATCTCCAATGCATCTTCCTGAGACACTCTTTCACAGTGCCAGGTAATGAGCCCAGCAAGCATAAAGCTAAATAAATGTAACCTCAGCAATTTCAAAAATACATCTCCAATGTCTTCCCACTCTCTGGGGTTCTTGGTCTCCAAAGAAGGAAGGATGGTGTGGAAAATGTGGTTGAGTTTGTCTGGGCTTGCAAAGAACAAAGCTTGAGGGCGGTATGTGGAGAAGGGAGCCTGGCCTCAGAATAAGCCTAAGGGGCTGTGAGGGTGATTAGCTAAAGAGAAGAGCCAAGCTTCTCCCCTAGAAGCTTCTGTTTGGATAGGGTAGTCACACAGTACACATGGGGCCTGGAGTTCAGGGAGCAGGCTGCTAGGCAGAGCTGGGGTGCTCCCTGGCATGCCTCTCTGGACCATGAACTGGGCTTGGGACTTTGATAAGCTGTCCCTCACAATCTGTCCCTTTTTCTTATTCTGTTATTATTAATGTGGTGTTTGTGTGGGCAATCGATTTCTCATTGCAGATTTTAAGGAAGTTTTGATGTGGTAAACTGTTCAGTTGGATCTGTTTTCCTCTAAGGAGACTCCCGTGCTAGGTCGGCATCATCATTTCCACGGTTTTGTTCATCAGGATTCAAACAACCAGATGCTTTCTAAGAAAGGGAGTTATACTTGCACATGCCTGTTTTATCAGAGAGCTACACCAGAGGGCAGTATGGGTGCTCTGTTTTGGAGATGCCCTTTGTTCCTAGAGTGTACAGCTGAGTAATGGGTATGCTCCTGGTGTTTTCCTGAGTAATGAAAGAGGGAGGGAGGTGTATTCATTTTCTATTGCTAATGTAACAAAGTACCACAAGCTTACAACACCCATGTATTAGCTCACAGTTCTGTAGGTCAGAAGTCAATTGCTTTCACAATCACAGATAGGGGGCAACAACAGGTGTGGCTGGTGGGGAGGAATGATCCAGGAAACAAGTCTTTTACATTTGAGCCATAAACTTGGCTAGTGAACTTTCTCCGGCTACAGCCACTTTAGTCCAGGAAAAGAAAAGGACAGGATTCACCGGGTTTGTGAAGAGCACCCGAGAGCCACTGAAACAGGATTCTGCTAGGTTTACAAACTTCCCTGGGTGTTCCTGAAATTGGACTTCAGATCCAAGTTTCATTTTCTGTGACAGGACAGCTGGGACGGTATTCAATTCAACAACACTGAAATTTTTCTAACTCTCAAAAAAATTTAAAAGATGCTCTTGACTCTAGATTTTTTCTTTTGAGGTCTAGACCACCTTCAGGCTGCTCTTTAACTGTTCTCTTTTGTAAGTTTCCCTGGGAGAAAAGGAACTCTTCAGGGCTTCAAAATGAACAATCAACCAAAATCCTCCCTCCACTTTTTGTTGCTGCTGCAATAGACCCATAGATGTTACGCTAAACGGAGAACCCCAAAGCAGAACTGGGTTTAGTTGTACTGTCCCATCGTATAAGACAGAGAACCTGAAGGCTGTGTTTTCTTATTTTCTCAAATATGCGGCATTTTCCATTTTAGAGAATAGAAGCAGCTGAAGGCAGGTCTGTGATCTCTCTTGACTAGAGACATTTTTTTTTTCTTTACAAACTTTGTTAACCAATTAGGAATCTTCACTTACTTCTTACTTGGCATTTAAGATACATAGGGTTTTGCTGTTCAAATTTGGTGAAGAAATGTGCATTTAAGTAGTATCCTTGGTTCCAAGATGTCAGGAGATGCTGGAAACCTTTACGGACTCCTTGGGATCCAAGCTGCCAAGCAGTCACAAGAGAAAGAGTGTGCGAATGGGCTTTTCAAGAGAATAGCAAATGCTCCCCTTTCTGTTTCTCTCCCTGACAGTCTTGCAAATAAGATACGTTGTTAATCTTCAACAGGAAGGGGATGCTAAATCTGGTGGACAGTAGAGAAGATGCTACAATGAGGGAAAACTGTGTGGGGAACAGCTTGTTACTTGAGTTGACTTTGAGACACTTCATTGCCTGCTTCTGTTCTGCCAGCTGGCTTCACAGGGACCATAAAACCTCCAAAAATACTTTGTGTAAGATTGTGTGTGTCTTCATTAATTTACCCTGGTGACTTCAGGTGGGACATCACTCCGCAAGGAAAAGTCGGGTCCCAGCATAGACATCGAGTCACGCTCATTGAATTACCAATGCTCACATTGTCACAGACATCGTTCACCCACTGCTTCCTTTTTGGCAGCCTTCTCTCAGCTCAGGGTGCACCCTCCTCCCCTATCAAAGCTGACTTGTGTTTCTCACTTTTATTAGCACATTTCCATTCAGCAGCCAGGCTGTCCTGGGCTGATGGCACTGTCTAGTCAATATGCCTAGCACATAGCAGGCACTTAAAATTCATTAGCAGAATCCAACATGTCCTCCTTGACTTCCAAAGTAACATTTTCTCTCAGCTGGATGGGACGGCTTCCTTCCCCAATTTAGATGCAGTTTTCTCTGACTCTACCAGGACTGGCCATATGAGTAAAGAAAATAAACTATCCCCACTTTCAAAGACATTGTCCCAACTGGTGTTACATACTTGTAAAGATCCTAGGCATTCATTTTTCTAAACCTGCATTAAGAATAGTTACACATTAAGCTCGTGCTCCTCGGTTCCAAATAGACATTGGGCTTATTTAGGGCCTTTCTGACAAATAAATTGTCAAAGCATATGGCTATTTTCTTTACTGATACCACAGTTTCTCTTCTTCAGATTGACACCAGAGAAAACACTTTAAACCTCTGGACCCATGAGAGACCTGAGGAGGAGACAGAAGGGAGAAGAAAAGGCCAAAAGGGAGATAGAGTATACTAGAAAAAAAATGAGACTATGCTGAGAAATAATCCCAAAGCAGAAGACTGCCAGGTATAAGAAAATAGTCTTGCCTTTCAAAATTAGAATAACCTAAATGTCCAATATTAGAGGAATGATTAGATAAATTATAATCTATTCATACAACGTGCAGGCATCAAATGTTTATTTTGAAGAATGTGTCACAGCAAAGGAAAAAAGTTTATGGAATGATAGTGAAAAAAAGCAAAACAGAAAATTATATTGTGCTGTAATCTACTTATCAATTTATGTTTATGTACTATGTTTCCCCGAAAATAAGACCTAGCCAGACAATCAACTCTAATGCATCTTTTGAAGCAAAAATTAATATAAGACCCTGTCATGCGAGGCGGCCTGCGGGGTCTCTGCTCCCGCTCCCCACATAAGAACACAGGATACGGTGAGGCCAAAAAGGAACACCCACAAAGCCATAAGTAGGGGAGTCATATCACTATATTCTGGCCGGCGGCATCCGCCTCTCTTCAATCCGCTCTTGCTAGCCCCCATTTTCCTGCTAGTGTAGCCACGGCAGCTATATTAGTGGCCAATGGCTCACTGGTTATAGCTGACGGCCAACTAGCCACAGCTGATAGGCCAGTTGATGGCCATTTACTACCTGAGCCAGCACCTTTCTATGTGAGGCTGAGAGCCTGGAAACTGCTTTCTGGAGCTTTGTCCCCACAGACCCGCTCTTATTTTACTATAACATAAGACCCAGTATTACATTAATTTTTGCTCCAAAAGACGCATTAGAGCTGATGGTCTGGCTAGGTCTTATTTTCGGGGAAACAGGGTACCACTGTTAGACTGAGGGAAAAGTAAGGGTGGGGGGGAGGTCAAGTGAATATTAGTACCCTAAGGAGCACTGACATCCATGCAAGGAGTGCCTTCAAAGGAGACAGAAAAGACAAAGCAAAGACGCCATGAAAAGGAGTGAGCCAAGAGAGCTTGAGATCCTAGAAACTGGGAGAAGACGACACGTTCAAGGTGTCAGGCATTTTACATATATTACTACACTTAGTCCTCACCAAGAGTGGGTGACTCCATTCTAGCCATTTGTGTGATGAGCAAATTTTGAGCAAAGTTTCAAGAGGAGCTGAGCAAGCTGGACAAGATCTCAGGGTAAGGAAGAGATAGGATTTGAGCTGAGTTCTGCCTCTTAAGCAAGCCCATGCTCTCTGCTTCACCCCAGGCTTCCTCCCTGCCATGGTAAAACTTTCTTCTAAATGCACTTGTATACGACGTTATGATTTAGTGAGTACACTTCTGATACAAGGAAGGACAGAGGTAGGAGTGAAGGGTAAGAGAATGGACCCCACGGTGATCGATTAGTATGGGAATTGCAGACTCCATTGCTTACAGGACAGGTAAGGTAGAAGGGGAAGCATTGTGGTAAACTGGAGCGTGCAGACACTGTCTAAAAGGGACAGGAATCCAGGAATCTCACCTGCTGATATCAGATATTCCAATTTGTTGAGAGACACCAGATATCTGTATTTGATCTTTCTCCATGAAATTTTCCATTTTTAAATGTGGGAGCTAAATGAAAACATTGTTAAACACTATGCAAACAAAACAAGTCTGTGGAGGAGATTGAGCCCAGGTTTAAACCACTGTCGTAGTATCTCTCCGAAGGTAATTTGTCTTCAGGAGCTACACCTTCATGTAGAGCCAATCCTCAGGCAAGGAGGAAATCCCTGAGCAGGGCTTGGGTGGAGGTGCTCCTCTTTCCATCTTCCTTCCCCAGCTTCTCTCATTGGGCTCATCACTCAGTTTTCCATGATGAATTCTTTGTTGGGTTCTGTTCCATGGAATTAAAGGAGCACAGAATGTCTCTCAGCTCAGCCCTTCTTTTCTAGGAATATAAATGGCTAGTTCCCTGGAGTTGGGGATTTTTTATGCAATGAATTTCCTCTTTTGAGATTTATGGCAGTAGCTTTGTGAGAGATTTGTAGTAAGTAGTGTTCGGGCTGTAGGTCTTAAATCCTCAATGCCACAGTCATAACTCTCCAGGAAGGAAATGATAAAAGATCACAGTAGCTAATATTGCATTATGATGATACTGTCTCCGCAGAAATGATTGCCGTCTTGCTGCTGCTGTCTTACTTAGGAAACATGAGCTCTTCAAATGTGCTTGAGATATCTATCTTGGTGGTGCTTTGTGAGATCCAGAACCTACAGGTGAAGAGAGCAAACATTTTCTAAGTGTCTTCCGCTCCCCTTTTCACTAAGGATCAAAGAAATGAATGTTCCCAAGGTCTCCATCTGTAAAACCTCTCTGGTTCCAAAGCAGATCTTGTCTACCACAACACATGGAATATATTTTTACATATAAGAGAATGTCTAATGAATCAAGGTTGATAGGAGAAAATGGTGAAATATTCTTATCATTTTAGGTTTAACCTGAATCTGTTTCACTTTTAGATTTAGTGTGTAGTGTATGGCAAGCACAGGAGATAAACAGTCTAAATGACACCATGAGCAAACAATCAGACAAACCCAGACTATGGAATAAAGACAATCATCCCAGTCAGTTCGAAAAGCCAATGTCATGGTGAAAAATGTTAGGGTACTCGTCTAGATTAAAAGAGATTGAAAGGACAAATTAACAAATGCAATATATAAACTTTGGATCCTGATTCCAATTTTGGGAGCAATTGAGAAAATGTGAATATGGGCTAGATGTTAGATGACTTTAGAGATTATTATTAGTTATCTTAAGTAGGATAATGGTACTGTGGTTATGCAGGAAAACAAACTTATTCTTAGGAGATATGTGCTGAAACACTTAGGAGTAAAGCATCATGATGTCTGCCCTTTAATTTCAAATGACTGAGAAGAAAATTAAATAGGTGTAAAATATTAACAATTGCTGAATCTAGGTGGTTAGTATGTAGGTATTATTACACTATTCTTTTAACTTTTCTGTGCATTTAAATTTTTCATAGTATAGCCACGGGGATATGAAAGTCAATTTTGGGAATGTAATCAAAATGTTGTAAAGATTTTGTAGGGTATCCGATGGACACTTGTCTTATTAGAGAGACCACCTCAGGGATGATGTAGATGCCTGATCACTGCACTGTACACCTGAAGCTGAACAATAATGAATGTCAACTACAATTATATATATATATATACATATATATATATGTATATATATGTATATATATGTATGTATATACTTACAAGAAACGGAGTACAGCATTAGGAATAGAGACAGTGGAAATGTAATGGCTGTGTGCGATGTCAGAGGGGTAGTGGATGGGGGGAGGGGGGTTCACACAGTGTGGGATATAAATGATAAATTTCTAACTATTACATTGTTTTGTACACCTGAAACTAAATAAATAAATAAATAAATAAATTTTTCATGGTATAAAGTGAACATACACAAATGAAAAACTTTATTAAGCTGCTTCAGAATGATGGAGAGGGGGCTGCCGTGAATAAGGTCAAAGCATTTTGAAATTCCTTTAGAAGATCAAAACTATGGACAAACTTACATAGCTTAGACTATATGTTCATTATAGTAAATCTTAAAAATACTTTAAAAGGATAGATGTACATAACTATAGGCATGTAAAAATACATTTGCAGGTGGACACGAACTAGAAATGTATCTAGAAATGTTAGTGATTTTTTTTTCAAAATTACTCTTGCTGTATTATCTTTTCCATTAACATAGTCTCATAAAGTAAGCTCATAAACCAAGATGGAATAAAATCATAACTCTTTTGCTCTGGTGTTCAGTTACATATAAATATTTTTCTTTTAAGAGCCATTCTTGAAGCCCAATGAAAAGAAATACTCTATTTTTATCAACAGTAAATACATTGAGTTTATTGTATTGCTAATAACAAATCATTGTGGAAACCTCAGCTTCATAATTCTAGAGTGGTTAAAAAGATCTGGGAAATATAACAAGTGAAATTAAATAATTAAAAATTCAAAACAGCTTCAGAAAGTTAAAAGTTGGTTCATGAATGCCCAAACAAATAGTTTCATCTAAATTATAAGAAAAACTATCTAAAACAGTGATCAGCAAATATAGGGTGGCCCCCTGTTTTTGTAAATAAAGTTTTATTGGAACACAGCCATGCTCATTCATTGATATATTGTCTGTGGCTGCTTTCATGCCACAATAGCAGTTGGGTGGTTTCAACAGAGACAGTGTGGCATGCAAATCCTAAAATATCACTATCTAGTCCAAAAAATATTTTGCCCAGTCCTAATCTCAAAGAATATATGTATATAAAAAAGGATTAAATGAAAACTTAAAAAAATAAATTTGATTAATTATGGTGGAGGTATTATGATTTTTTAATTCACATTTTTAACATTTACATTATGGTTACAATGTGGTTTGTTCATTAAATAAGTGGTTTTAAGAAAAAATAATTGAATGAGACTTATTACTGCTTTTACAGTGTGTGGAATTGTGAGGAGGGAAGCAATTAGCAAATACATATTATATAGTTATTAAAGCCTGACATGGAAATTCTAATTCTTAGGTTTGTGCCAAAGAAAATCAGAAATACAGGGGGAGAAGGATTACCAAGGTAATTCTCACAGGATTGTTCATAATAACAAAATAGTGGAAATAGGTTAACTGTTAAATAAATGATGGTGTCTATATCATGAAATATTATACAACCATAAAAATGATACTTTTAAAAAAGGATTTATTACTTTTTTAATTAGAAAAAAAATATTTTTAAAGGATGAGGTAATTTTCACTGACAATGAAAAACGTTCATGATAGTGGTATTCAAGAAATAAATTACAGAACATTTCAAAATATCTATTTACAAGCATTATCTTCATAAACTTATAAATATATAGAAAAATATCTAGAAAATATAAACTATACCATCAACCGTAGTTTAGGAAGTGATATTTGGGAGGACTTTTCTTTCTCCTTAATACAATTCTAGAGTATTTAATTTTTTTACAATCATGTATAACAAGAGAAAAATATATAAATATAAATCCATATTTTAAAATAATACTTATTAAAATTTTTAAATGACCTAGTTAAATGTGTATGAAAACTAAATACAAAATTACAGAGAGAATACGATCTCAAGTTCAGGAATAAAATGTATACAAGAAAAAGTCAAAATATTAAGTCAAAATATTAAGCTGCTGGATGATAGTGTTGTTTCTAGGTGATAACATTATAGATGATTTTTACCTTATCTTTTTTATACTTTTCTCTATCTCCCTGATCTTTCTACAATGAACATATACTACTTGGATAATCCAGAAAAAATTTTAAAGTAAGAATTTGTTAAAATAACTTTTAAAGGAAAAGAAAATTATTACAGCTACTACCAATCCGTATTACCTGATTTTTGAATCTCTTTATCTCTCTCTCTCTTTCTCTCTCTCTCTCACACACACACGCACATGCACACACATGTGTGCAGTAATTCCTGACAATAATGACTTCTACTATTATAGCTCTAATTCCTTTAAGTGACCCACCCATCCACACAAATCCACACAAACTCAGGCAAACAAGTAGACCACTGTCCCTGAGATTTGTCCAAAGCATCGTTCTCCACTTCTTCTGGTCCACCCTTCCTTGCTTTTCCTCCTTCCCTATGTCTTTAAGGCTCATCTGTCTCTACATCTCAGTGAATGATACTTCCGGCCTATTATGCTCTTATAACAAGTTCAGGGAAGATTTTAGCTTCCACCCTCTTCCATGATTCTGTTAGTCTCCATCCAGAAGTTTACCGTAAAGTCTCTGGGAAGAAACAGTTTTCATTTTGGGCCCCATCCTCACCTCAGGATCCAGGCAATTTAGGTGGCCATACCTCCCCCTCCCTGCCTAGGCAGGGGGAATTGAACAGTTTACATAGGCAGCTTCTCTGAACCAGTCTCCCTCAACTTGCTGCGTGGGTCAGATTTTGCCACCTAAACTACATGCTGCAATGATAGAGGATAAAAAGAAAAGAGAATGACTAGAAAAAGACAACGGAAAGAAGCACAAATTGAATAGCAGAGCTTCATTTTTCAGTGGCCAGTTGAAGGGAGGAGATGAATCTTCTGCCTGACTTTGATTGTCCAGGTCTAGGCTGGGCTCAGGGGGTCACCCAGAAGAGGCAGAACAGAAGGCTCACTGCTTATGGGACTTGAGCTCTCAGCATTCAGATCATCCCTAGACCTGTGTGTGTTGCCATGGGCTTGACATGTTACACATGGCTATCTTGGGTTTAAATATTCTTACCCTGTCTTGATTCCACAAGTCAATTAAGACTTCTTTGGAGGAGTGGGTCTGCCCTGACTTCCTAGGCTGGAAACAAAGGGCTCAGCTCCGTGAAGGGAATGTGGTCAGCCCTCTCTCTCAGCTCACTAAGCAACCTGTTGATAAGCTTATAATTACCAGAACTGTGCTACACAATGAATGTTCTTGGGGATTTTAATGATCAAAGTGAATGACCAAGCTTCAACATTTGGAACCATGCTTGAGAAGAATAATTGCTTTAAAGTGTTTCATAAATTGTTGCTAGGAGACCACATCATGATGGGCCTTTTTACTTACAACTTGAAGTTCAACTGGCAGGAAATTCTCCCATTCAAAATATTATAGATAGGCAAACATAACAATTCAAAAGACAAAGAAAGACAGAAATCTACTGCCTGTTAGAGAAAATCTTTCGCCTGAACCAAAATGGAGAATAAGAGGCAAGACAATGTTGATGGCAGTTGTGGACTTGCATCTCAGTTCTTACTAGTTATATGATCTTGGGCAAGTCTTTTAATGTCTTTTATTCTTGTTTTATCATCTGAAAAATGGGACTATCAATAGCTCACTCATAGAAGTAGAGATAACGGACTCATGAACATACTCTGCACATAATACTCAACATTGTATATATTAATCATTTATACTCACTTGTTCCAAAAGGTTTTGAGGTAGCTTACATAATTATTTCCTGTCTTAGTTTCTGTTCCTAACAAAGCAGCTCCTGACACAAGGTATTGGGTACAGGTGGCTTATTTGGAAGGTAATACCAGGAAATTCAATTGAGACAGTGAAGAAAGTAAGATTGGAAAGGGAGAAAAGTCAATAAAAATTGCATCAATGAGCAGGAAAATCCACTATGGATCAATCCTGCTGGGAACCCTCTGAAGGATCATGTAGACCACATCTCAGCATTCTGCTGAGGGCTGGGGAAGCTCAGGTATTTACCCATTGACCCTCATCTCAAGGTGTTTAAGGCTTGGGAGCCTTAAATAACCAGCATCTCCACCATGCCCCTAACAGTCTGGTAATTTGTGGGCGGACAGAAGAAAACACTCAGGAAGAGAAGCAGGAAATTGCAGTTGTGTGTGCCCAAGAACTATCTTCCTCCAGCTGCATGTGAATTTGGAGGTGGGCAAAGGAACATGGAGTGGGGCATCAACAGAATCTGCTACACTTCAGATTCAACGAGGTAAAATTAGTTGATGAAGAAACTGAAGTCAAATAAGAGCAGATAATCTGTAAATGGTGCTGTATCTAACAAAAGATGTTTTGTAGAAAGGCTGGCTGTGATGACATAACATTTTTTTCTTTTTTTTCTCGATTTCCAATCAACAAAATAGCCTGGAACTTGGACGAGGGTTCTATATTAGTGTGGGCAATAAATGATTGAGCAAATCCTTTATACATGGCAGCCCCTTTTTGACCATGATTTAGGGGATCTGGAATATTCTTATGGGATTCAACTTATAGCTGGACTTCAGCATTAAATTTGAACTCTGGGCACCCAACCTCCAGGTCCCTGTCAGGAATCAGAAAGGTGAGCTACGGAAAGGAAAGAAGGAAGTCAAGAAGGGAACAACAAGCAGGAGTTCAGCTACTTCCCTGTCTAGTGGTCCCTCCCCTGCCT
Organism: Rhinolophus hipposideros; assembly: GCF_964194185.1. Classification (NCBI taxonomy): domain Eukaryota; kingdom Metazoa; phylum Chordata; class Mammalia; order Chiroptera; family Rhinolophidae; genus Rhinolophus; species Rhinolophus hipposideros. The sequence goes on from NC_138057.1 coordinate 59,212,714, forward strand.
GACAGCTGTTTGACATCTAAATCACTGAAAAAGTTAGGCAGGGCTCAAACTTAGCACTCCTTAGTATGGAAGAGCAAAAGCAGTTATCCTCCAAAGTTTTCTCAGCATGTCTGTTCCTCACACAGCCCTGAGAAGAGCTTTAGCGGCAACATGATGTTCCCAAAGGAATAAAAAGCCATTTTGATGGTATAGACAGGAAGCAAAGGGATAAGGCAGGGCAACGTCCCAGGAGGAAGCAGAAAGGCTGGCAATGCCTCCCCCCAAGACCCCCAACCTCCAGCTCCCTGCCAGGAATCAGAAAGGTGAGCTACGGAAAAGAAAGAAGGAAGGAAGTCAAGAAGGGAAAAATAAGCAGGAGAGAGACAACCATTATATAGCCTCCTGATGGGAGAACACAACACAACTTATGAAGTAGTCTGGCTGAAAAATTGAACCTGAGTTTGATCAAGGCTCTAGCTTTATCTACTGATGTTCAATATATGCAGAGGATAGAGAAACATGCTAAATGCCACTACGGGATGAATGAAAAATCCAGACTGGGAAACTCTATAGAATAAACAAGTCAGGTTTCTTCAATAAATAAAGAGAAACCCCATAGATTCAAAGAGACTTACAAAAAAAAAAACAAAAGAGAGAGAGAGACTTACAAGATATATTAACTAATTGCAATGTGTGAATCTTATTTAAATAATAAATATAATTTTGATCTTTATTCAAACAAACAAAAATTATGAGTTTATGAGAAAGGAAATTTGAATACTGACTGAATATCATATTATGAATAATATTATGATATTGTTAATTATGTGGGTCATATTTAAGATAAGAGTCTATCTTTTAAAGATACATAATTAAATATTAGTGGTGAAATTATATGTTTTCTGGAATATTCTTTAAAAAGAATATAGAAGGTAGAGGTAGATAAACAGGCTTGGTCATAAACTGATGTACACCTGGGGCTCTTAAGCTATTTTGTCTATTTTTGTGTATATTTGAGATTCTCAACAATAAAAAGGTAAAAATACAAAACAAAATAACAACAAAACCCATTAGGCAAGTGTACTACCTTTAGGACATGATCAAGAGGCATATGAAGTCTATTTCAGCAGAGGGTGTATTTTGGATCTAAGGACATGTTCGTGAGGAAGCTTTGATTTCCCAACCCTAAGAAGGATCAAGGTGAGGTCCAGAGTGGAGGGAGCAAAATGCAACAAGATTGACACCTGATATTAGGGATCCAGCCTCCTGCCATGTGACCCCTAACAATCCAGCCCATAACACTAGAACCAGTGTCTGATTCCAGAATCCACATTTTTCACTCTTTTTACCAATAGGCTAAATTGCCTACCACTGAAGGTACACTGGCTTGGGTAAAATCACAGGTACATTCAACATTACAAGTTGTTGATTTCCATGGTCTAATCATCCTCTGCATCAGGCCCATTTCTCCAAGCCCACTGGTACCCTCCGCCTGTAATGTTACAGTGTGATAGAATAATTCTCCTTTTCCCTGCCTCCACCCAATGCTCCTCTATGACAAGGATTGGGGGTGTAGAAAGGGGGTAGGACAGTGAATGTGTGTGTGTGTGTGTGTGTGTGTGTGAGAGAGAGAGAGAGAGAGAGAGAGAGAGAACAAACCAGACTAGCTTGAGCCAAAAACAGGGACGTAGTGTTCAGCTTCAGTCCAGGTACCAAACTCAACCTCTTCACCAATCTCCACAAGACCATCATGCATACTAAACATCCTATTCATTTAATATATTGTACCAAATATTTGTACATCACCACAAAGTGTTCCATCCATGTCTCTGGTGGTCATACTCTCTTCCCTCCACCTCCCTACCCTTTCCCTTCTCTGCCATCTCTTAGGAGCAATAACATTCCTCTCCTTGTCTCATGCAAAGCAGTTTAGCAGATACTTTTTCTTGATGGATAAGGCCCTTGGGACTTCATCTTCCATTCCAAATGTCATTTCAAAGTATTCCTTCTAATCAAATAAAAAGCTCTCTCTAAGAGAGTTCTGGTGACCAACATTTTCTCCACCTCATTGCTTGTCAGTCCTCACAGGTCTGCTATTTGGCTGTGGATAAAGCTGTACCTCAGGCCCAGACCAGATGAGTTGATAATTAATAGGACAGAGAGCCTCCTCACGGGAGAACATCCCTTGGCTAAGGAGCCTGTCAATTCATCCCATTGAGTCACCACACTGCCCAGAACAGTGTCTGGCACACACAATGGCTATTTGATACTGTTTGTGTAATACAGAGTAGTTTGAATGATTAACCAGCATCTCTTATGAGGCAGGGAAAAGACGATACACAACACCAACAGAGAAAGGCAGGGCTTAGGAGGGCCTATGAGATCCAGAGGCCAAGCAAGATAGGGTGAAAGGAGTCATTTACACTTCCTCCCTTGGGTGGAAGGTGGTTTTCTGTACCTAGAAAATGTATCCATGTCTCTGCATCTAGTGCCTTCTATAATACAGAAAGTGCCAAAACAATGTACAACATTTTTAAAAAGGAAAACTATTAAATTTGTGATAATATATACCAATAACAAAAGATGAATACAAGTCATGTTTCACTTCTGCAATTACAAGAGGTGCTCAGAGTGGTTACTATCAATGTCCAGACACTTCTGATTATGGCAAACTACTGCTTGAGCAAAGTGTCCACTTGTGTACTTTTCTTTTTGGCACCCCTGGTATATATTTCCTTTATATCCTTGTTTTTTATTTCATTTGTTTTGAAAATACAAGCCTGTAGGAACTATTTTAAGAGAAATCCAGACGTTCTGAAATGACCCAAGCTAATTTGGCCACTCAACAGCTGCCAGGCTCTTTGAGTAGACATCAATCACCTTTGGTACTTACAGGTGAGCAGTGACATACATCTTCTACAACCTCTACACCAAGTGAGGTTTAGACCAAATTGTGCGAAAGCTACAAATGTTTACTAGCCAGCAGGTACAAGAACTATCCTCCAATGGGTTCTTGAGGCTTTGGGGACTCATTCTCTGCTTTAGGCACTACAAGTAACATAAAAAAAAAAAAACAGTTCTCAGGTGGACACAAGATGATGAGAAGACCAGCCAGCCTTTTATAGGATCAAATCACAGCCTTCATGAAGGAGAGAAACACAGGACAAAGGGAACACTAGAGCCCAATCAGTATACAAGAAGTCTAACCACTGAGCTACTGCTGCCTTATACTCATCCATACAAGAGCAGTGGGGCTTCCATCTTCTTAAGCAACCATATGTCTTGGACCATCGTTTATTTTACCTATTCAAAAATATTTCTAACATACCTTATACGAATTAAAAACATTTAAGTGAGATTTTGATAAGGATATTTGAAGTGTTATATAACCATCTTTGGAGTAGTAATTTTTTTTTTTTTTTTCCTGATGAGAGAATTTTAAAAGCTAGCCACTCTGTCCCAGGGTATGTGTATATTATACATATATATTACTCCATGTTTAAAAAGTATTGGTAAGTAAATGACTATGCAGACAACGTGACATTAAAAAATAGTATCTATTCCTGATGGGACAGGAGTTGCAAGATTATAAGGAGAAAGGAAAAGGCCCCTTTTGGTAGGGGCAGTGGAAGGAATCCAAGTAAGAGAACCTTGGGAGAAAGAGCATGATGCACAGATCAGGCAGAGTCTGATTGAAGGTCAGCTGACAAACCGAACTTTCCTCTGCTTAAATATTACATGATTTGTGTTTGTTTTCATGTTGGAGGCTGTTCCATCCTCTCTGGACTTGAAAGAAGTGATTTCAGCCCTCCTTTGATAACTCCCCTTTTTAGAAGGGGCACTTTATTTTCCTGCTGGCGGCACAAATGTAAAAATGAGGAACACATCTGTTTGCACCTGTAGTTACCCACTTGCAGCCACAATTAGCCATAAGCACTCTCCAAAAAATGGCAAACGCAGTTAAGCATTCCTGCAATTAAGTAATTATGGGCATCATTAGTTTCATCATTAGTCACATGAGTAACTTTTATGGTCGCCATGGCTACCTTCTGATACCAAATTACCCACCCAACAAGGGAGCATTTGGGCTGAAAACTGACCCCCTTATTCTCCAATGTTGTGGAAACTTTGTGCTTTCCCCCCCTAATTATTTCACTCAAGTGAATGGGGAATGTTTGCAAATACAAACTTTTGATGTCAAACCAAAAAGAAATGGTCGCCCTGGGTCCTGTGTGTTACCCATTCAATTTTTTGTTCTTGTGTTTTTTTTTCAAATGACATACAACAAATCAAAGTTAACATTTTTCCCCCGGGGAGAATAACTCACTTGTGGTATCCAGGTGACAATATAATCTTTCATGTATATAGTCTGTCCAATAAAGTTTTAGTTTACACCATAGTTATCATTTCCCAATTTGAATATCTGCTATAAATTTTCAATTGGAGAGCTTTACTTCCTGTTTGAATTGAAATGATTAGATCTTTTTTTACCCCAGAGGGTTTTACTCTGAAAGGGAAATGGGCCTAGACCTAGGAAGATCCTTCCTGCTTAGAGAATGATGATCTATGAAAATGTCATTGAGAAATGTATTCTTAATGAATCACCAGCCTGAGAATGAAACATCATGTTCTTCAAAATCCTAAGAAATACATATTCACATACTAGAGCAGAGTAGGGTAGAGAGATGCAGGTTTTAATTTATATTTATTTATATAATAATTTCCAGATGCTTGACACAGCAACAAACTAATCGTCCCTCAGTAAATAGCATGTTTCAGTTTTATCCATCCCAGAGACGAGTAGCTAGGACTTATCACTCCCATTTAAGTGTTTACAAAGTGTGGAATAGATGACTGAATAGCTCAGAGTCCATGATCTGTCCTTTGGCTTCACTTGCCATTTGAGGAGAGGAAAGATTCTATCAGGTTTTTTGATCCTAGTGACTTTGGATAAAGAAAATGTGTCTCTAGAGCAGTGCTGCTCTTTGGAACTTCCTGTAATGACAGAAACGTCCCCTATCTGCACTGTCCAATATGGCAGCCACTACCCACAGGTGGCTAGGGCGCGCTTAACATTTTCGCTGGGACGTTCATCTGTAGGCGAATGGTATTTCCATGCCGCTGACTGCAGCATTCGACTTTACCCCACGAGCTCAGTGTTCCAGAAAGGAGGTTGAGGAAAGCAGATGTACATTTTTCTTTATTTTTGTGGTTTTCAGGAGTGAATAACAATAGGAACTTTTTATACTTTAAAGTAATAATTTACTTTAATAAAATGTAGCACCTTAACTGTATTTACTTACAAATCTAAATACAGTAATTATTTTTTGCGGATTTTTCACACATTTTGAAGAACAAACTTAACATCTATTAATGCAGTGAAAAGGTTAAAATGGGACTAGAATGACTGAGGACCTGATTTTAAATTGTATTTAATTTCAATTAATTTAAATTTAAGTAACTACGTGAGACTAGCAGCTACCATATTGTACAATGCAGCGCTAAAGTGTATGGCTAGAGCCAGAAAAGGAGGTCGACAGTGGCTCCAAATATGAGCAAATCTGTGATAAATGGACAGCAAAGTATTTGAATCCCAAATCCCAGGCCATAGTTTTGGCTTTATCACCTATCAGCTCAGGGCTCATCATACCAGCATGGGCCAGGGAGCTGTGTCCTACACAACTAGACTGAGAAACAACAGCTTGAACCAGAGTAGGGTGGGAGGAGGTGGAAGAAAGGGGGGGAAAAAAAGAAGCAAGATGGGAAATGTTCTTACACAAATTAGGACCCCCACGCTAAACCTGCCTTAAGCAAAAAGAAAGACCATGAGTTGGAGACCATGAGTTTATATCTTAACCCTTAGACCTATGCTGGCTTCAGCCAAGTAGATTCAGGCTTCAGTTGAAATCATCTGGATCTGGTTTCCCCCAATCTCTTGGATCTGCGTTCTATGCTGACAGCGGGCCAAGTCCCTATAAACATTCAAATCTACCTTCAGGATAAAAAGTGAGAATCTCCATCACATGTGTCTTATAAAGATCCTTCATTATGGCTCATTGTCTCTGGGGCAACTAACTAGCCATGTGTTAAATCCAGGTCTCCTCTGGGGCCTGGGGTTGCCTCAGCCTTGCCCAAGCCACAGGGGCTGAGAATGGGCTGAGGGTGGGGAGGGAGAGGAGTTTCCCAGAGGTAAAGCAGAGTACATCTAGGGGGAGGATGAATTGATGTACGTACTGTGGTAGAAAACAACAGATGTCCTCTGGAGTCCTGCTTCCAGGTCTTTGAAAGAGTGAAGTTCTGACACCTTAAGTAATCATAGCACAGTGAATCCAGTTCAGGTGAATTCAACACATTTCAACAAACACACCCTAATACTACCTGGGAGCCTTCTATTTCTAAGCATATACATGTGGTAGCTATTTTGGAAATGGCTTATTTTCGAAATGTATCTGGTCTTTCACCTTCATACATGATATTGCTTATACAACAGATTAGATTTAGTATTTTCTACCAGCTGGGTTTTAGGATTTTATAATTGGTAGGGATTGTGCTAAGAATGGACAATAGTTCTTCAGAGATTCCACTTCTACTTGACTTGAGTGGCATTCATTCATGCTGATAAAACTGCCTGAAAACCCAAAACACATTCTGCCAGTTTGCTTTCTTTACTCTCTATTATTCTGGGGGGGGAGGGGGGAGAAAGAATCGGTCAGTAGAGTAGCTGTTATTTGTTTATACATCCAACAATTACGACTTTGTGCCAGGAGTGTGGTTGGTGCTGAAAGAGCCATCAAGAGAACCAGATATGACAAGAGAGTGTTGTGGGTAGAAAAAGTACTGGACTTCTAGTCAAAAGACCTGAGTTCAAGTTCAGACTTTGACAGTAATCATCATGGTGCTTTGGAGACAGAGGCCTTATTTGGAAGATTTTGAAAAATCCCTTGAGCTAAAAAAAACTCTCTGATTTTACGAAAGGTTAGATCTCCATTAGCATGACTAAAGCTTGAGCCTGACCTTTGAGAACTAAGAGAAAAAACACTCCTTCACCCTCAGAATTCAGCACACACACATCCTCTGGGATTCAAGCTGAGAGGATCAAACTAAAGTAGGAGACACAAAAGGAGCTTTTCATTAACTCTTAGAAATTGTTTTCTCCTTGAGACCAGCTCATCACAAAAGAATCCCCAGGAGCTGGGGCACACATCTACTGCAGGAGAAGGGGGGCTCAGAGAAAAAAGGGTCTTCCACAATGAGCAGGAATTTACCAGCTAAGGAGTGGGGGTATGGGAGAAAAACATTCCAGGCCTTCCATAGGCTGGGGCAAAGCAGAACGGAAGCTGGGAGACTGACAGTAGCAGTGGGAATCATTTGCTCCTCTGGAACCTCAGGCCTGGGAGTGAAGAAGGGGGTTCCCCAGAGGTATTCATACAATCTCTATGAAACCATCCAGCAAATAAACTGGAACAAGAGTTATGTGGTCCCCAGGATTCTTGGCCTGCCATGCCTTGGGTAGAGCCTCCACTTATACACAGGACCTGGTGGAATAAGGGAGCCCCTGACCTCTCAGCCAGTCATCAGAGCTGGAGGATGAGAAATGCTGGTGACCTGTGTGTGTGTGTGGGGGGGAACGGATTCAGAATAAGCCACCCCAAGATGTGCTTCAGTGGTATGCAGATGATTCTGAGTTAAAGGCAATTTTAGCTTCAGGCTCAAGAGAAACTTCTGCCCTTTTCTTTAACTACCTAGAGCTTGAATTAGGGGCCTTGCCCATGTCAATGAAAAAACATCCAGCTTAAGAGAAAGCTTAATAAGAGTTTATTTGAGCTAAACTGATGACAATTGCAGGGAAGCAAAGTCTCAATGGATTGAGAAAATGCTCCAGCAAATGGCCATTTTGCCACTTATTTTATACATTAAAATCAAAGGAGGACGCTTACATGAAATCCATTGGTTGTAGATTAAGAGCGTGAGAGAAAGCAAAGTGGGAAAATCTCTGGGATTGGATAAAAAGTAAAATGGAGAGACACACACTTCTTTTACATTGGTGGGTACGGGATGGTTAACAGCATTTTACAGCACATAGAGATGGTATTTGGGGAACAAGATAACAATGAGGGATTTCTTAGTTTCCTGCTCTGGTGTAGTGGGTTGTGCCCCCTGGGGGGTCTGGAAAAGGGGATTACTCTGACATTCCAAGGGTATGTTATCTTAGATGCAAAAAGGACAGACAGGCTCACTTAAGGTAAAGACTGACTTTTGTCACAGTAGCTACAGGCCAAGGATGTGACTTCCCGCCATGGCCCACCTTAGTTAGGAATTTTTATGCTCACGCCATCCTATGTGGTTACTTCCAGTCTCCTGTGTTTGTCAGGTTTAACATGTGGCCTCTTTTCCGTCCACACCCATAATAAGACACTGTCAGAAATAATCCCGTTTTGACCCACCTACAGAGCAGGGCAAACTTCTATTTGCTAAACAGCATCTACACTAAACATTTACTTGTCTTATCATCCTGCAATGACCCTTTGAAGCCCTCAAGGTGCATTACTTCATCCCTAACTCTGAATGTCTTATACTTGTATACCTCAACCCCACTTTTTATCTCTGAACCTCTCATGTATAAGGGTTCTCTGACTCTGATGTATAATATGTGGGGTACTCATGCACAGGAGATTACATTTTATTTCCTCTTATCAATCCTTTCCTTGTTGATTTGATTATTTGGCCAGCTAAATGAACCAGAAGAGGGAAAGGGGAATTTTTCCCTCTTCTCCATACCTATTCCTCCATATCCCTTGACTGGGAGCTGAGAGAAGAAAAAGCTCCATTTTCTTGGAAATGCGTTTCCAGGTCAGAGCTTCTGTCATCAGGCTGAGATGGGAGGTGATGAGAAAGCAGGTAGTGTCACAGACTTGCTGTTCTTATTAAGATCTAATAGATTTTCTTTAATAAAGATTTCTTCATTTGCCATATGCTCTTAGGACAATATCTGCAGATTTTAATGGCTGGGATTGTTGACAAAAATTTCCAAAGAGATGTAGAGAAAGATGTTCACTTTACTCAAGTGAAGAGTTTGCAAATGTGGAAAATACAAAACCGAAAGTGCGCTCCACCAAGACAATGCGAAGGCTGCCTTTTATAGGGAAAGTTCCCAATTGGTTCAATTTTATGCAAATGAGGTTTCAAATTCATACAGTTGATTGGTCAATATCATGTGTTCTCATTGGTCATTACGGAGCAGTTCTGATTGGCCAGTATTGATGGAAATTAGGACATATTGTGCAGTTCTGATTGGTGGGGCAGGTTTCAATCCATTGGTTGAAAGACAAAACTAGGGCTTCCCTGCAATGGTTGACTGAGATGGCATCAATAAGCATTCATAGTGCAGGAAGCCAAGAGTTCAATCTGAGCCAAGAGTATACAGAGTACGTGAGATTGTCAGCTAATGGCTGCTAGACTCTTATTATTTATAAAATTTGGGTCCTCTGTTGACCGTGAAGAGACCATCTTAGCAGATAAATTCCTTCTTAGGGTTCATATGTGTGTGTGTGTGTGTGTGTGTGTGTGTGTGTGTATGTGTGTATAATACACACACATATATATGTGTGTATATATATATATATATGCATATATATAGTTATGGCTGTTTCTCTGAGGAGTGGGTCCATAGAACTCTTCATATCACTGTTATAGAAGTAGAAGTCCTGAGGATTTTAAAGAGGGATTTTTAAACATGATCAAAAGAATCTTCTGGCTATTGTGTGGAAAATGGAACAAAGGGAGAATAGAGTGTAATCAGGAGGTAAATGGAGTTGCCCAAATGAGACATAATGGTGACTAAAGTGGCCGTGTGGAGATGGTGTAATGGATGGGGACCATATCTATCTTTTGTTATTATTGCAATCTCAGCACCTAACACATTAGTAGATACTCAATAAATATTTGCTGAATTAAATAATGAATGACAACTGTCAAGTTTCAGCTTTGGAATTAAATTCACATATTTTCAAGCTTCCCATCATTGATGTCTCTTTTCCTCTGATTCTAAAATATAGCAAAACTTGTTTTGTGAAAAGGAATGAAAAGTTACAGTAGGAATTCTAGTATATCAAGAAGCCTTTATGTATACTAAGATGGGTCATTTCATCTGAGGCAAGAAAGCTTTACAGAAGAGAAAACATTTGATCAGACCCTTGAAGGATAATGCTAACAATGCTATAAAGGAAAGGGGGGGAGGTGGGGCATATCAGACTCTGCTGACTACTATTTTTTTTCTTTAGAGGAAGGAAACATTTTAGTTAGCAGAAAGCCTGTGGAATATTGGCTGCATTGATAATCCTAATAAATTTATCTTCGTCCTTTCCTCGGTGTCCTTAAATGTAAATTAATGAGGTGAGTGATATGATCTGTACAGATCTGGCCAGCTCTAACATTCTAAGAGAGAGTCTGTGCACCCATGAATGGAAATCTGCAAGGAACAAATTTTGAAAGGAACAAAATGCTCTTCCTACCAGATGCTAAATCTGAACTAGGACCAATGCATTTATTTGGAATACATGTTGTTTCTCCCTTACCCTTGAACTTCTCACAGATGGAAATATATTTTAGAAAAAGGAAAATAGGTTTTGTTGAACAAATAATCATTATTTTGGTCACTGGCAGAGATTTTCAAAACTCAGCAACATTTAAATGAATAAAACACTAGCAAAATCTGCTGCCCTTTTCCTGTACTTGCTTGATTTCTAATAATAATTTCAGTTTTCAATTGTATACTAAACAAATTTTGGAAGTCAACAGATCCTTCAAAAATCTTATGAAATGTATAGAACACAACACAGCAAAATACACATATCCTCAAATTAACACATGCAATTTGAGGAGGTTCCCTAAAGCTTAAGGGCCCAGAGTTCCAGAGTAAGTTTATATTGTGACTTATAATTTACAAAAGGCATTTTAAAATCTTGTTTAACACTTATAACTCTGGGTGAAGCAATATTAGCACCCCCTTACATATGAAGAAATTGGACCTCAGATTACTACTCATATTTTTCCAGGAAAGTAAGAGAAAGCATTAAGACTGCTTACCTCCAACACTCACTCACCCCCACCATGTTGTTGGTCTCCCAAGGCAAGGAGGAGGAAAAAAAAAGCCCAAGATTGATTCTCTGAGAAGAGACCCCTTCATCACCCCATTATCAAAGAAATTGGGACATCAAAGGGTTATATCTCTCCCCAGCTTCAGGGGCTGCAAGAAAATCACCTTGTTGCAGAGTCCCAAGTCTGGGTGAGAAAAGCTGTAAAGTAGCAAGTTGCACTCAAATTTGTAGTCTATATTCACACCATTGAATTTGATTGGTCCAAAAAGTTGCAACTTCTGAATTTATTTAAAATGGCCACAGTTGGCAGTGCCTTTGAGCACCTGGCAGAATGAAATGTATGTCCTCTCTGGGGCAAAACACCTTTATCCTAGACCACAAGGATCCTATGTATAATTTTTAAAATATACTCATATGAGCAGCACAGTCAAAAACAATCAAGCACACATGCAAGGTATCATGAGTAAGAACCTTTTAAAATAAAAGAACAAATAGATAACATCAACAGATTTTCACATATCTGATGTCAGAATTATGAGACCCAAGCTATAAAACAATTATGCCTACTCTGTTGTTGTTGTTTTAATAGGTGGGGAAGGGGTATTAAAAAAAAATTTCTGGAGAAAGTAACCTAACATATTTGAAAAAGAAACAGAAAGAATGTCTATAAATAAAAATTATAATAACCAAAATTAAGTACTCAGTAACAAATTTAATATAATTAAATACAGAATAAATAAACTAAAATTAGGTCAGAAGAAATTACCCAGAATGTCACATGAGAGGTAAGTATATGGAAAATATGAGCATTAAAAATAGAGGCTAGAATGAGAATGTACATTCCATTGAAGCTCCAGAAGAATAGTTATGTCTCTTATAGCTCTTTAAATAATTTTATAATAAAAAATAAACACACATGAAAGAGAGAATACAGTACTATAAACTCCGTCACCCAGATTCCATGAATATCAAGATTTTGCCACATTTTTCATTTTCTCTCTTTCTGTCTTTTTTGGTGTATTTTAAAGCAATTCCCAGAGCTAATATCATTTTTTGCCTGAGAGGCAATATTTGAATACCAAATGGCTGAAAATTTTCCCAAACCAATGAAAGCTACCATCCATACAGATTCAAAAATTTCAACCATTCCTAAGGAAGACAAAAAGAAATCTACATCTAGATACTTCCTACAGAAACCACAACATACCAAGACAAAGAGAAAATCAGAAAAGCAACGGCGGGGGGGTGGGGGGAATTACCTTACTTGCTCAAGGCCAGGCAGCTTATGAATGACAGTCAAGCCTCCTTTTGGGGTCATTTAGTTCAGAATTCAGCATCTTTCCCTAATACTACATTAGCACCTGTACTCTAAGCCCCTTACCCAGGTATTATTCAGAGAGCTGATCTTTTTATGTACTCCTTCAGTACTGGGGTCGAACAACTAATACCCAGGCTTTCGCTCTTCTGTTTTTACTGAAGGATTAGTTCTAGGCAGGGGCTTCAGACATCACTGACTCTTTGTCTTCATTTACAGATGAGAAAACTGAGTCCCGTGTAAAGAGATATGCTGAGGACCCTACAGCTAACACATCATTGTTTCGATGTCTAGGAAGTTCATGCTTGTGATGAAAACTGCTAACCATGTTCCAAATTTCTGAAGAGAGCTGGTTACAGGAAGAAAAATTTAAAAGATGTTCCATCTGATTGGAGACAGTTGATCTGTGTAAATTATTTCTTTCTTTAATTTCCTAATGAGATAAAGCAATTGGATATTCTTTTTAAAAAAGCAGTCAGAGAAGTAAACGAACACCTTCTCCCTGGGAAGGTTCGGAGCAATAAAAGAACTGGTTGAATTAAAGCCACTAACAGTTGAAGGTTAAAGGAGACAGGAGAGAAGACAATAAAGTGACATTTAATTCCAGCCTAGTCCAGACATTGTTGGAAAGTGTTAGCTGTACAAAACATTTCAATCAAACTGTGTTTGGAAAATCAGGACTCAATGACTGATGAGCTAAAGAAAACAAAAAATTTACCAACATTTTTTTAAATAAAAATTTTTCAAATTTTTAGAAGACTTCACATATCAGAAATTTCACTTTCTTCTTATAGAAATTTCAGAAAATATTGAAAAATATATACAATAAAATAAAAGTCATCAATAATTCAGTAACTAAGAGTTACCCATTAGTAATGTACAATTGTTTCCTCATCTTTCTTCCATATACCTAAATATGTTTTTACAACTATCACTGTGATAAATATTCTCATTCATAAATTTTTGAAAGCAATTCTGTTTATTTCCTTTGACTATATTCCTAGATGTGAGGTTATAAAGGTATAAAATAACAGATTTGATAAGAGATTGGGCTTTTAGTCAAGTAGCTGTATTTGAACAACCAACTTTGCCACTAACAAAGAGCTCATGCTTATAACCCTGGCCTACTTATGAAACTTCTCTAGGTCTCAGTCATCTCCTCTGTAAGAAAAAAAAAAAAAAATGAACCTACTTCAGCTTAGCATAATACTTCATAGGTTCATACTAAAAGTTAAAATAATGGAATGAATGTACAGTTCCTGGGATACATACAGGAAGTGATCAATTATTATTGTTGACTTTGGATAACATGATTACTAAGACTTTTATTGCCTTTTGTATACTTTTGTAAAAGTAAAAAAGTATACTTTTTTATACTTTTGTATATTTTCATAAATTAGAAACCATTTACGTATTGCTATTGTTGCAGAAAAACATTACTCTTTTTAAAAGGTAGTGATACTTCTTTATTGGGAAGTACAGTCATAGTTCCATGATTTGTTTTCTTTTTCTGCACCACAAAAGTAAGACCCTAGGAATCTCTCTGGTTTTAAAGGACTTGTAGCAAAGTAATAACAGTTGATTCCTGTTGAGTGCTTACTATATGCCAGTGGTATGCCAAGGGCAGGGTGATAGGAGTGGCTGGCTCTGGCACAACAATAGAAGGTGCATTGTCTGCAGAGAATTTTAAAAAACAATCAAGCCTAGTCTGTCTGCTTTTTATTATTACCATCTGTCTGCAATTTTAAATAATGTCTGATAAAATGCCCGTTCTGAAAATATCTTTGGTTGGTCTACCTTTGAAACTGTTGAGTTTTAATATTAATAATGTGTATTTGTTTTATATAATAAGTGTACATAAACTTATAGATATGTTTATTACATAATATGAATATGTAATACTTGTTACATAATACTTCAAATTAGCAAATATTTATTACTTATTGCTTAATAAATATGGTATATTCTTAATGGAAGTTAATTCAGACAACCCCTAGTTACACAGTCCACCCCGACACATGTGGACACAGCTTCATGAGTTTGCTTCAAGAATAAGTTGATAACAGTTAGGAATTGTTCAAGCTCATTTAGGGCATTGTTCGTTTATCCAACCTCTGTGGTAAGATATATCCCAAAATTTAAACAGCAAATACAAGTAAACAATTACAGCACAGTAGTTCTAAAGAAGAAACTGGATTAAGTTAATCCAATCATTCCGTGTAACATTTTTTTAATTAAAATTTAAAACCTAAAACAATGAAACTGTGAACTGCAGGGTATAATTGTTTAGTAAGTGTATATCTTACTTCAAACTGTGGGGGAAGAAGAATAATTTTCCCTTTACCCTTCTAGGTTGTTGGCTGAGACACCCTTGTAATAAAAAGACAGATTAACAGAAGAAAAACAAACAAGTTTGATACCATGCATACCTCCTGTACACATGGGAGGTACTCAGGAAAAGTGAGTAACTCTGAAATGGCCCAAGACACCACCTTAAATACCATCTGCAGCTAAAGGCAAAAGAAAGATGGGGGCCAGGGAGCAAGTTTTGGGGGGTTACCAGGAAAGCACAGCAAGTAAGGGTATGGTTGTTATGCAGACTTATCCGTACCTTCTTTATTGATAAGAGTTTCTAGAAAATTTAGTCATCCCCTCCTCCTGGTACAGCAAGGAAGACACCCTTACAAATGGAGATTTCCTTTCTACATATGTCTCTGACACAAGGGTAACTTCGACCTAGTTTTCAGAGCTTTCTCCTATGTCCATTATATCTTTAAAAATAATTTGGCTTAAAATAATCTATATGCCAAAGAGGCATATTTTGGGGTAACAAATTCTGCTTCTCTTCAATACAAAACATACATTTAGTTCTTAAAAATTTGAAACTAAAAGATAAATTAAGAAAATGATTATTAATGAAAATAATTTTATCATTTAGATGAGTTAAAAATTATCTGTTTCAGGTGTCAAACATGCCAGACACACCATTTGTAACCTTGCAAACTGTGATCCTTCATTTAATCATCACAGATGAGGACACAGGTGCTTATGTAACTTGCACAAGGTCCACAGCTACTAGTAGTTTGCTGAACTGGTTATCAGACACACACTTGTCTGATGCCAGAGCCCAAGACTGTACCCAGTGTGTAAGGATGTTTGAGATGCTAATGAGAAAGGCAACGGAAGAACTAGAAGTTGTGATGCTTCGGGCTCCTTTTGCCTTGCTTTAGAGAAGGTCATTACCTTTGCCATGAACCTTGACTCCTGTGATTGTAAATTATCTCTATCAATACTCTCCTAAACAATTACCCAGGGGCCTTCTGAAAGAGTTTATGCACCTTCCCATAGGAAGCAGTTTATTTTCCCAGGAGAAAAAAAGCCCATTAAGCTTCTAAATAAGACCTTTTATTTCTAAATAACATTAAAATAAAATAATATAGAGGGCCCATTTCTTCAGAGTTTAGAAGAGGCTACAATGATAAGCAAAATGGGCCTTTTCAAATAGGTTGGTACCTGAAGGTACTGAGCTCACTCCATATTAGCATGCCTTGACATTTACTTCCTAGAGTGGTTCCAACATTTACAGTGTTTTAAAATGTAAGACTGCTCTCAGGCCACAACTTTAATTCCACTGTGACATTCTCCTTTCCTTTTACCTGAAGTCATGAATGAGTTGTGCTTAGCAGCATATGAAGAAAATTGCTGATATCAGGTAAAGGACTGGTAATAGAATCAGAACTTTAATGCTGGAAGTTTTGGGATCAGGTTACTGAAGTCTTTCCTCTGGCAAAATTAAAACTAGAACTTTCAGTGGAAGGTCTCCCTTTGGAAGGATTTACATCCTAGGAAGGTACTTCTGTGACAGAAAGGGGCAGGAAGAAGAAATTATAAGAATTCACACATAAACCTTCATTAAGGGAGTGTTATATGTTATGTAGGTTCTCATACTTTCCTCTTCACAATGATCTAAATGAGTTTTATTCATACCTATTTTATAGACGGGAAAGGTTTTGTCCTTAGCAGAGGCTTAGGACTTGCCCAAGGCCTCACCATTAGTAAGTGGCAAAACAGGTTTGCAAACACATCTGTCTCAAGTTCAGGGATCTTCCTACTATGCTGCCACTGCCTCCCACACACGGCCACTTCTATCCATCAAATAGCATGATGAAGTTATGAAAAGGCAGTCGTTAAGAGCACAGGCTCTGGGTTCAGCAGATTCGGTCTAGATGCTAATCGCGCCACTTAATAGCTATATGATGGTGGGCAAATTATACCTTGTAAAGCAGTGACCGTAAATGCTTACCATATATTACATTTCATGTACAGTTCCTTCTTAGTTATGTGAGGATATAATGAGTACTAGCTAATGAAATGCAACCAAAAGAGAGGAGATTCAAGATGGCAGAGTAAATACTGTGCCTGCTTCCTTGCATGAGCACATTAAAATTACAACTAAATTATAGAACAATCAACTTGGAGAACTATCTGAAGTCGGGCTCAACAAAAGTTTTACAACTAAAAATATAAAGAAGCCATGCTGAGACTAGTAGGAGAGGCGGAGATGTGAAAACGCCTGTCCCCAAACCTCCGTGTGGTGATTGTGAACTGGGAGAAATATCTTGGTCATGGAGGTTCCTTCCTGAGTAGCGAGAGACCCCAGTCCCACACTGATCTCCCCAGATCAGAATACTGGTGCCAGGAAAACGAACCCTCATGATGTCTGGCTGTGAAAAACTGTTGGGATTTCAGCTATCCAGGTGGAAGAGAAGGCTGCAGGAAATGCAGACCTCTTTTTAAATATCCCGTGCACAGACTCACTCATTCTCAGGTACTTACCTCGGGCTCCAGAGGAGAGATGGTGACTCAGGAGGCATCGGAGGCATGCAGGGGGCAGACTTAGGTGTGTGGTTTTGAAGTGAGGGCTGGAGGACAGTCGGCATTTTCCCTGTATGGGGTCTTCTTCCCTGGCAGTTGGCAGGTGGACGCCATCTTTCCTGTGTTGAGCCTTCCCCCACAAGCCAAATCTGCATCTGATTGGCCTGGTGAGCTCTGCTGGGACCCTGCCCCACCAAACTCCCCCAACAGAGGCACTTTCTCTTCGAGCAGCTAGTCACACCTGCATTGCACTCTTTCTTGAAAAACTATCAGAGTCCACAGGACCCAGGCAGACAACAGCTGGCCTCGTATGCTGTGAGACTTTTGCTGAGTAGCTCCAGGCTCAGTACGGGCATCAAACCAGAGTGTACATTAACCTAGTGACTCCATGCCTCACCCAACTCATGTGCACCATGAGGCTTCATCAGGATTTGAACCTTAAGGGAGCTGACAGGTGGCAGCAGGCCTCGAGGTGTCCTGGATATTGTGGAGCTACCCCAGGCCGGTATTGGTGGCAGCCATCCTCAGGTTGCAGTGTGGCCTCTCTTACATACATCCAGGTTTAGCACAGGCAGCAAACAACTACGGGTCACTCTGTAGCTCCTACCAGGTAGTCTCCGACCTGTCACAGGCAGTGGGTGACCTGGGCCTGCACCAGAGCCCCTCACAAGAGGCTCCAGAACCAGCATACTTGGAGGTGGGCTTCAGACCACAGAAATCACCACCCAATTAGCCCCACAAGTGGCACACCCAAAGAGCGGTCTCAATAGGCACCAGAGTCTGCTGGGACAAATCCGACTCAGTGGTATAAGTCCCCTGCAGAGCGACCTGCAACCTATGGATGTGGCCAATCTCCACAGCTAATCAGCCTGAGGGTCAATACCACCCACTGACATGTAAATAGCAATTAAAGTTCAACTATACAGAAGGGCACACACAACAAACACAAGGGACACTCCTGGAGCACCCAAAGTAGGTGACCAGGGAGACTGTGCCAGGGCCCCACGGGGCACCTACTACATAAGGCCACCCAGCCAAGACTGAGAGACACAGCAGGTCTGCCTAATGCATAGAAACAAACAGAGAGGTAGCCAAAATGAGGAAACAAACAAATACATCCCAAATGAAAGAACAGGAGAAAACTCCAGAAAAAGAACTAAACAAAATAGAGGCAAGAAATACCAGAGACACAGAATTCAAAAGAATGGTTATAAGGATGCTCAAGGAACTTAGTGAGAACTTAGAGAGACAGCAAGCATAAAAAAGGACCCAGAAACCATAAAAAAGAACTAGTCAGAAGTGAAGAACGCAAGAACTGAAATGAAGAATGTACTGGAAGGAATCACCGTCAAACTAGATGAAGCAGAGGTTCGAATCAATGATTTGGAAGACAAGGTAGCAGAAAACACCCAATGGGAACAGGGAAAAGAAAAAATAAAAATAAAAATGAGGATAGTTTAAGAGACATCTGGGACAACATCAAGCATAACAACATTCACATCATAGGGCATACCAGAAGGACAAGAGAAAGCAAAGATTGAGAATCTATTTGAAGAAATAATGACTGAAAACTTTCCTAATCTGGTGAAGGAAATAAACATACAAGTCCAGAAAGTGTATAAATAGAGTCCCAAACAAGATGAACCCAAACAAGCCCACCCAAGACACATTATAATTAGAATGGCAAAGGTTAAAGACAAAGAGAGAATCCTAAAAGGAGCAAAAGAAAGGCAACTAGTAACTTATAAGGAAGCTCACATAAGACTGTCAGCTGATTTCTCAAACAGAAACTTTGCAGGCCAGAAGAGTTTGGCACAAAATATTCAATGTGATGAAAAACAAGGACCTACAATCAAGATTACTCTATCCAATAAAGCTATAATTTAGAATTGAAGGACAGATAAAGAGCTTGCCAGGCAAGAAAAAGCTAAAGGAGTTCATCACCATCAAACCAGCATTATAAGGAATGTTACAGGGACTTAAGATGGGAAAAAAGAAAAAAAAGAAAAAAATCTAAATTATGAATAAAACGGCAATAGCTACATATCTATCAAGAATAACTTTCAACGTAAGTGGATTAATTGCTCCACTCAAAAGACATAGGAGCACTGAATGGATAAGAAAACAAAACCCTTACATATGCTGCCTATAAGAGAATCACTTCAGCTTGAAAGACACACACAGATTAAAAGGGATGGAAAAAGGTACTTCATGAAAATTGAAACAAAAAGCTGGGGTAGTAATACTTATACCAGACAAAATAGACTTTAAAACAAAGGCCATAACAAGAGACAACGGAGGACCCTTCAAGGTCCTCTTCAAGATATCCCACTTCAAGATATTTATCTGAAGAAACCTAAATGCTACTTCAAGGGGACATGTTCATCCACATGTTCATTGCAGCACTGTTTACAACGGCCAAGATATGGAGGCAGCCTGGGTGGTTGTCGATGGAAGAATGGATAAAGAGGAGGTGGTACATATATACAGTGGAATATTTCTCAGCCATGGAAGGGAATGGGTTCTTGCCATCCACAGTGGCATGGATGGACCTGGAGGGAATTATGCTGAGTTAAGTGTAAGAGAGAGAAAGACAGACACAATGTGATTTTGCTTATATGTGGAATCTAAAGAACAAAATAAACAAACAAAACAGAAACAAACTCATAGATCCAGAGAACATATTGGTGATTGCCAAATGGGAGGAGGGTTGAGGGTGAGTGAAAAAGAAGAAGGGATTAAGAAGTACAAATTGGTTCTTACACAGTAATCATGGGGATGTAGGGTACAGCATAAGGAATATAGTCAATAATATTGTAATAACTTTGTATGGTGTCAGATGGGGACTAGATTTTTGAGGGCAGAGTGAAAAATGTGAGGGGATTAAGAAGTACAAACTGTTAGTTACAAAATAGTTATGGGGATGTAAAGTAAGGCACGGGGAATAGGGTCAATAATATGGTAATAACTACATATAGTGCCAGGTGAGTATTAGAATAGTCAGGGGGATCATTTCCTAAGTTGTATAAATGTCTAACCACTATACTGTACACCTGAAATTAATATAAAATAATATTGAATGTCAACTGTATCTGAAAAATTTAAAAAGAGGGGAAAAGTGAAAGGGAATAAGAGGTCCAAATTTCTAGTTGTAAAACAAATAAGTCATGGGGAAGTAATGTATGGCATATGTAATATAGTTAATAATATTATGATAGCATGGTACAGTGTCAGATGATTGCTGGACTTATCATGGTGATTACTTCCTTAGGTATATAAATGTTGAATAACTATAGTGTATACCTGAAAGTAATAATATAGTATTGTACGTTAGCTATATTTTAATTAAAAATCTTTAAAAAAATAAATTAAAAAAAAATACAACCAAAAAAATATGTGTCATTTCTGTGCTGAAGCAGTGAAAAATCCATGGGTAATTACCAATTTCTTCTAAATTGAGAGACTTCACATTGCACAGCATACAGCTAAAATATCTGTGATCCTCCGTAAGCCTGGGTACCTGAATGATTATATGGAGCAGACACTACCATCCCACCTCTCCCCAACCAGGCCAACTGCTGTGTCATACATACTGTAAAGGAGAAGTAAACCTTTGTTGTATTAAACCACTTAGATTTATGATAAATTTGTTGTACCAACATAATCCAAGACTATTTTGTTACATCTCATTTTCTTAATCTCTAAAATAGTGATAAAAATTTTTACTTCATAAAATTATTGTGAGGATAAAGTGATTTCTATAGGCTACACCTGAATATTTTGTCAAACTAGCAAAAGGCAGGAGGAACAAGTTGAATATTATGACAATCTTTGTGAATCATTGTCTGTTTTTCCCAAATGCAAAGGAAAATGGAGTACATGATGTTCAAGATTCCTCACCACTAATGGCAATGTTTTGTTACTTCTCACCTCTAAATTTTTTTGTCCTCTAAATTCGGTTATTCAATTGTCTGACTCAAACTCATTGGTGATTATTTCTGTGTCAAATGCTATATTAGGAGCGGACTTTGAAGGCAATTCATAAGAAGGAGCAATCTGGACTTTCTCTAAATCCAAACTGAAAACAGGGTACCAATTTTCTGGGAATGGAGAGAGGATAGTCTGGAGAACCTTGGCTTAGTTTCTCTTTCCTACTTTTGAAGAAGCCATAAATGAAACTCTCCAGGAGGGAGTCTAGGAAGGCCGGTTATAGCCATGAGATGGCCCTTCAGGAGGGGAACAACATGTCATTTTTGCTTTAATACTCTTCTTAAATATCTTTGTACATCCCTGCAACAGGCTGAGGGGGAGTAAGAGAGCAAAGGTCTCCGACTAGCAGCATCTTAATTATGGAGATTAGAAATATTTTATGCAATTGACACAGACTCTTCTAAATGACATAGCATTATGGAAAATGACTTTGTCTAGTGCCAATGAGAAACGAGCTCTGAGAAAAAGAACAGGTGGATTTTGACAGTTTGTCCAATAAAATAACAGTTGGGTGGGGGGCACTTTAAAAACCAGGCCAATGCTACAATTTTCATAGAGTAACACAGATCTCTTAACAGGACTTAAGGGAATGACAGTTTCAAACTGCTAGTCCAGCCAGACGTCACAGCCTCCCCAGCTCTGCCTTCATTTTGTTCTGCAGCACCACACTAGGAGACAGACTACTTACAGTAGCACTTGGAAAGTGAGTAAGTTGGCGGTCAAGTCTGGGCTCGATTCCCAGGAAATTTATGTCCTTTGCTCACTTGGAGAAATTGTTAGTAACCCCGAAGTGGTACCTTAGTATTCTGAACAAGTTCAATTACCTCCCATGGCATAGTGATTTCCTGCCAGACATAGGAGCACATGGTCCTACACAAATTGAGGCCCATTGAGAGCATCCTGAAGACTGAATGCTTTGACAGAATACTTCTGTCAATCGTACTTAGGCATCATTTTGCTGAATTGAGCAGTGGAGTTCACAAGCAGGGGCAATAGCTTTAGCAACTACTGTTTTTATTATTTAATCTCTCCTACCTTTAGACTTCCTTATAAGATATCATCATGATGATATTTTTAAAGCAAAATCTCCCTCTGTTACCTATTTGCTCCAAGTGCTGTGCTCTTCTTGTGCATATGAGGTGCAAACTCCAAGGAAGCCAGGGATAATGTAGATGGGAGAAGCTGGCTTCCATTAGAGAAGACTTCAGAGAGCGTTGGGAACTGTGGCAAAATGGAGAGCTCCTGGCAAGATCTCCATCCCACATGCTCTTCTTACAATGTGACATTGATATTTCTTCCATTGGGGGTGGGTGATGGTGGCATCTATGGTCCCTTGAATCTGAATGGGACTGTGACTATTAGCAAAAGTCATGCTACCATGTTTCCCCGAAAATAAGACCTAGCTGGACCATCAGCAACCGGTTCTTATTAATTTTTGCTCCAAAAGATGCATTAGAGCTGATGGTCAGGCTAGGTCTTGTTTTCGGGGGAAACATGGTATCTACTTTCTGAGGCGGGGTTATAAAAGGTAAGGCAGTGTCAGCCTGGTCCTCTTGGAACCCAGACACCATGCTGCCAAGAAGCCCAGGTTACACAGCCAGGTTCCCTGTAAGATTCTGGCTGACAGCCAACAGCCAGCATCAACCACCAGGCATACGAGCGAGGAAACTTTGTATCCTCATCCACTGTCTGATGAAAGCACATGAGAGCCCCAAGCGAGAACTGCCAGCCTACCTGCGCCTACTCAGTCCCTAGAACTGAGAGATGATAATACATAATCATTGTTGTTTCAAGTCACCAAGTTTTAGTTTGATTTGTGATACGATAACTGGAACATCCAACAGATTTTATTCATTTCTAAGCCTACACCTTTGCTTAAGTCATTTTATACCTGAAACTCTTTTCCCCCCTGTATTCACTTATTGAAAAACCAACCTGTCCAACGACCAGCTCAGTGCTGCTTCCTCTATGAAGCCTTTCCTGACTATCACATTTAACAGTGATCTGTTCTTTCTCTGTACTCTGGACACTGCATACTTTCTCGACTATTAATAGGTCATTTGGGAGGACTCCTTCCCCTCTACAGACATTTAATAAAAATATTTTAATACAGCTTAAAGACAATACATGCCATAAACAATACCAAAGTCTATAATTCAGAAAGTGTCTCCCATCTGTCTTGCTCCATTTCACTCCCATTTACCCCCATCTCCTTTCCAAAGGTTGCTCTAACAGAGTGGTATTTATTCTTCACAACCCCTTCTACACACACACACTCTCACACATACATACACTTCACATAAATAGGATTCCATTGTAATACTGTTTTGTAAAGTGCTTTTTTAGTCAAGGGTACATTGTAGTTATTTATGCAGTTAATACCAATCAACCTATACTTTATAATAACTGTCTAGTATTTCCTATTATTTAACCAATATTCTATTTATAGAAATTTAGGTTTTCCCCATTTTTTTTCTTCTTGGAAACCAAACTGTATTGCTGTTGCATACATTACTAGGAGAATTGCTGAGGTAAAAAAGTGCATTTTTAAAATGTTGCTATAAATTCTTACATTCCTCTTCAGAAAGAGTTAATGATATCACCATCAATAGTATACGAGTATATGAGAGTACTGTGACTTTTTCTGACTCTGGATACTATCAGGCTATTAAATCTTTGCCAACTTGATAGGTGAGTAATGAAAGCGCCTGATTTTTTAACTTACAGTGTTAATGTTAGTGAGGTTGAGCAGCACTTCACATTTTATGAGTCCTTGTATTTCTTTCACTGTGGATTTCGTCTGTTATGTCCTTTGCCCATTTTTCTATGGAGGGCTTTTTAGTTTTTGTTTTTAATAGATTTTTGAGTACTGTAGATAATAAATGTCTTAGTCTATTTAGGTTGCTTTAACAAAATGCCATAGACTGGGTGGCTTATAAACACCAGAAATGTATTTCTCACAGTTCTGGAGGCCACAAGTCCAAGGTCAGGGTGCCAGCATGCTCAGGTTCTGGTGAGGGGCCTCTTCTGGGTTGCAGACTGCCTGCTGACTTCTTGCTGTGTCCTCACATGGTGGAAGGGGCTTGAGATCTCTTTCTGAAATCTCTTTTATAAGGCACTAATCCCATTCATGGAGGCTCCATCCTCATGACCCAAGCACCTCCCCAAAACCCAAGTCCTAAAACATCATCTTTGGGGGTCAGGATTTCAGTATATGAATTTTGGGTGACACATACATTCAGACCATTGCAGTAAATCTTTTATATATCACTTTGCAAGTGTTACTTACCTGTTTGTTGGTTGTGTTTATTTATGGTACCTTTTGCATCTAGTTTAAAAAGGTTTATGTAGTTAATCCAATTTGGTTTTTGCTAAGGTATTAGGCTATAATGTCTTCCAAAGAAAAGTTCTGTATTTCCAATGTTATATAATTAAATGTTATTCCAAACGTTTTACAGAAAAAAAGCCAAACATTTTTAAGAAGGTAATCATTAAATATTTCAGATAACCTTTTCTTTGAGACATTCTTAGGCATTTATACATCTAAATTCCTAAGAACTCATTGATAGAATTCATTTATTCTTTGAAAAAATATTTATGACACATTCTTGGATATCAAGCTTTTTTCTAGGTTTTTGGTACACAGTGGAACTTGCCTAGTGGAAGTAAGAATATAATGGTTAACAAACAAAAAATGTAATGTAGCTAAGATTTTATATAAACAAAATGAATCAATCTCTGTGGACCCCCTCCGAGTTTATATACTATGTGGACTCATTCCTCTCATTACATTTAAGCTATACTCTAATTCATGGTTTAAATGTCTTTCCACCTCACTAAAATATAAACAACTTAAGGGCAAGTAATGTACCTCATTCATCTTTGAATCCCTAGCATCTAGACGTCTAGCTCATTATAATGACTCAAGAACTATACTGTTAAACAAACAGATTTCTGTACTTTATAAATCTCCTCTTTCCTTCTCAAATGAATATTCATAATCCTGCCTCCCTTCCCCCCTTTGCTCACCACTCCAAAATAAAACCAACACTAGTTTTATGTTGGAAACAGCTTAAATCCCCAAAGACTGATGTTTGCATATGTGATACTTAATCAAACAGGCTTAGTTCATAAGAAGGACTCAATTTAAAAAATTATTAAACTACAGATTTAAAATGTCATTCAGAAAAGTATAGGGAAATGCGATCCTCTACTAAACACAAATTCACAGTAAGCATTTTTAAGAGAACTTGTAAGTTTTCTGATCTTGCAACAAAAATCCAAGTGAAACCATAAATAAAAGCCAGAGTTATTAATTAACACTGGAGAAACATCAACTTACAAGTGTGGACAGAAACAAAGTTGCAGAGCTAAGGATTTATGAGTCTCACCAGAGTCTTGCTGGAAACAATGTTGTCTTATTCTGTCACATGCCTGAGTCCAGGGAAGCTCTTTTCTGGGGTGCTAACTTCGGGGTTTTAACTGGGAGGCTGAGATACATTTCCATCTTCTGAAATAGAGACTTGCTCTTGCTTCTCTAGAAATGAATGAACAGTTACAGCCCTTGGTTACAATTAGTTTCCGCTTTTGGAGCATTTCCCAGGAGGGACATGTGAACGCTTGCAGGAGGTAGTTGTGAGGCAGATCTGGAAGCTTGGGCTCTGCTGAGGCGAACGTGCTCTTGTGGGATGCGGCTATGCACAGTATGTGCTAAACTGTAAATAACACAGCCTGAGCACCAAATGCCTCTTTTTTTTTTTTTAAATTAGAGGACTATTTTGAGCAGTTATAGATATATACAGATGCATTTATATTTCTGTTACTCAAAACCCTGAAATCATGTGAACAATGAGTCAGGCTTTATTATATCATCAGAAAGACCATTAGTGCAATGTTTTCCCTCGGTGAGTGACCAGCACCAAGCCCTCCATCTGAAGCTGGAAACCCTGGAATTCACATGGCCAATTATACAATACTAAGACCACTGAGAAGCATTTCTGCCTGGCTCAGCTGGTGATCTGTTTTTACCCTGCAGCACCAAGATTGATAGACCTTATAATTTTACCCTGGTTAGGGCAGATGCTGTTCTTACATAAGTTTTTATTTTAAAATCCTCTTTTTCTCAAAACAAAAAACAAAAACAAAAACCCCTAAGCCCTTCCCAGTGGCTTGCCTTGATGACACCTCTTGGTGGTGACATCAGTACCGTGATCAGGGGCTAAGAAAAAAAAACATTCTCTTTCGAGATCTCTGAATTTGCAGTCGTTTAATTTCATTGAATGCTGTGTGTGCTTGTTTATGAGAAAGAATGAAAAGGAACAGTAATTTGGCCCCCTCTAAATCACTCCTTTTATGAGGCTTCTTTGGTTGTGAGGGGGATGGGAAAGAGACTCCTTAGAAGTCACAGAATATAAATTCAGGAGCTGTTAGTTTCTCTCATGCTAATGATAAGGTATAATTTTAAAACATCACATTCATATGCATATGTGGTGCGTATGTACATAATTAGTTTATTTACAAGCACCTCACAGAACCTTAGAACTTAATAGTTCCGTTAACCCTTAAAGCGAAAATGAGTTCAGATCAGTCAAGCAAAAAGGAATGTGCTCCCTTTCAATTATATTCACTCATCATCCATGTCTTGGAAAGAGACCTCCAAAAAAGTGAAATACATTTTTTTCTTAAGCACTGCCCGTCTGTTACAAACGAGTATTTATCTGCTTCTGCAGTTCTAATTACAAAATAAGCACTAGCTGCTACATGGAATAACTACACTGGGCCAAAAGATTTTTATAATCTGAGAGAAATGCTCCTATATTGACTCTGCTAAGAGCTACAACTCCCCTTTCCTTGATTATAAAGAAGGAAGACAGATGGTTTCTTGTTTAAGACTGTAATTTTACTTTCAGCCTCTTCCCTCAGTTAAAAACAAGATGTGCTTTGAGGCTTTGAGGGAAAATCTCCAGGGAAGGTTTTTTATTCCTGGTTGCATTGAATAATTCAACACACACTTGAGATTGCTGAGGGAGGGACAAATAAGAAAATGCTCTCCCTTGTTCTCAGGGAGTTTACAATCTAATTGTGGAGTTTACGACCAGAATTGGGACGACAGCCATTAAACTTTAGTTTTTCACTTCTATTTCATGACCTAACGTTACTGGTAACACACTTAGGATTCACCAGCCCGGAGGTATGGTGGATCATCTGATCAAATTGAAGAACACAGGGAGGCGAATGCAGAGGAAGAATTAATGACCTCACGCAGTACTTGGTGAGTGTTTCCCGACCTACTAGCTGGTTTCATGTTATTTAATCTTGACAACAACCTTTTGTGGACACCCCAGTTATTTCAGAGAGGAGGAGAATGAGGTTTAGAGAAGGGATTCAGCCAGTAACAGACCTAGGAAATGATACTATAAAACATCAACTAGGAATTGTCTGGCCTTTTCTTTAGCTGTCCCCAGGTTCCCATCTTGACTTTGCTGAGAGTCCCTTTCCAAAGCACGTTAAAGTCTACTGACGTCTGTGCTATCCCCTCCCCCACCCCCCTTGGACTTCGGGTAATCGTTAAAACTTGCTGTCTTTTATTTGGTCAGGCCTTCTAGAGTCTCATTCCCTTGCATCTTTGCAAATTAAAAAAAAAAAAATTTTAACTGATTCTGTCTTTGAGACATTCTTTGACAGGACGAAATGAAACATGAAAGGCTTATCACAGTGCCCAGTACGGTGGTTCTCTTAATATTAACCACGGTCTTTAGTTTTATTCTTGCCACCTTGTAACTGTTCTCGTCTCACACTGTTTCCCAACGACGGTTTTGGGGCCGCAAACTTCTTGAAGGTCGTGGCAACATCTAGTCTAACTTGTTGCTACCCTACAAGTAGCAATAGGGACTTGCGAGGAAACAAAACCTTGTGTCTTTTGTTCACCTCTTTATTCCCAGCGGCTTTAAGTTACTGGAACTTAGAATGTCTTCGGTCTGGAAAAGAAAGTTTAGTTCAGATGCAATATGGCTCTGAGTTGGGAGACCTGCAGAACTTTTTGCCTTTCCCCCTATTTTGGCTCTTTCTAACAATTTTGACCTTGGGTGCGTTTCATTACTTGCTTAGACCCCTTTCAAGGCTGTTTCCACATCAGCAAAATGAGGCCGGTAGCAACAGATGCTCGTTTCTCTTCGTCTTCTATCACTTACCCCTTCTCCAGGGAAGGTTTATTGTGTACGTTTCCTCTGGATAAAAAGCTGCCGTCGGAGCAGTAAGAAGCCATTAGGGTCTCTGGGCTGCGCTCCCAGCGGGGACTGCGAGCAACTCCGCGCGCCTCGGCCGCGTCTCCCGGCCCGGAAGCAACCCGGCCCACTAACGGTGCGAGCCCGCCCAGCCCTCGGGAGCCTCAGCCCCCGGCGCCCTCGCCCCGAGGCAGCGCGGCCTCGGTGCCACCGCTAAATGGGCTCGGCACCGCGCAGGCTCCGACGCGCGCCAAAGGGCCCGGCCTCGTTTTGGCCGCCGCCGCCCCGCCGCCCGCGCGGCGCTGCACTGGGGGCGGGGAGTCTGATGGGAGACGCGCGCGGCGCTGAGGAGGCGGCGGCCCGGGAGAGGGAGCGGGAGAGGGACTGGGCGCGGGAGGCGGGAGGCGGGGGACAGGGGGAGGCGCCGCCGCCGCCCGCCCCTTTCCGCTGGGGAGCAGCTGCAGCTGCAGGAGCCGAGCAGGAGCCGCGCAGCCGCCGCCGCCGCCGCCGCCGTGGGATGTGGCCGGCGCTTGCCCCGAACCGCGCCGCCTTCTGAGGACCCGCCGCCGTCCCAGCCGCCGCCGTCACCGCCGAGCCGTGCGGGGCCAGGCCGCGCCCTCCCCGGGCGCCCGCCGGCTCGCATGCCGAGGGGCTGCGGGGCGTAGCTGCGCGCCCGGCGCCGCCTCCGGGCTCCCCCGGCCCCGCCATGGGCTGCTGCAGCTCCGCCTCCTCCGCCGCGCAGGTGAGGGTCCCCCGCCTCCCGGCCGCCCGCCTGGATGCCGCTCCCGCGCCCCGCGCCCCGCGCCCCCCCCAGCCCGCCGTGCACTCCGGCGCCCCCACCCCCCCTGCCTGCTCGCCGCTCCCGCAGATGCCCGGGCGCTGGCTCCCCGGCCGCCCACCCGCGGGCGCCTCTGCGCGGCCCCCGGGGCGCTCAGCTCTTTTCCGCCCCTTCGCGACGTGGCCTCCTCCGCCCAGTCACACCTGAGCAGCCCGCCCCGCTCGCCCGCAGGTGGAGGCCACACAGGGGCCGCCTTGCTGCCCCAGGCGGCACCCCTTCCCCGGTCGTCTGGCCTGGCCCCTCCCGTCCCTCCCCATCACCGACTGTTTTCCGTGCTCCCAGGAGGAGTACCTCCAGCTTGGGCTCTTCACCCCCCGCCTTCCACCTGATTCCAGTTGCTGCTCCATTAGCAATCTGCCCCTTTTCTCGTGCCTGCCGCCCCGCGTCCGGGTTCAGGTGTGTACGCGAGTCCTGGAGCCCTCCCGCGGCCCACTTCCCAGATCCCACCCGCTCGCCTCCCCCCACCCCCCTTCTGTGCCTTGCCCCCGGGCACCGCGGCCTCTGCTCGCACCGAGGACCCTGCGGGAGCGCGGGGACGAGGCAGGAAAGGAGATGGGGCACCTGGTGGGTGACGGGGGCGGCACGGAAACTCCCTCTTTGTTGCCAGTGTAACAGGAGGAAAGGTGCCGAATTTAGTTTTTCTGTGGGCACTGGCTGAATGTTGTCGCTGAGGGCTGAGATGCGGAGATTTCTCCTAGCTGGTACCCTGCCCCCATTCCAATTTCGCCAACCTTCTCTCCTTGCGGATCCGAGCCCTTCACCTGGATGGAGATGTTTAGACAACTGTCTGAGGATCAGATGTAATAGGACTTGGCTGCTGGCCGCTAATAAGTGAGAGGACCTGTTTGTAAATTACCCAATTTAGTGGATTAGTGAGTGTATTTACAAATACGATAAGAAGCAATCAGGAATACTGCATCAAACTGTCTGGTGGTGGTGTATGAAAAATAGGCTCTGACAACGCCTGGGATGTAATCTCACAGTTTCATTAGGGTAGAATTTAACTGTGGTCTTTGATTTGTTTGTTTGGGGAGAGGGGAAGACAAGGGCTCTTGTTTTTAGAACTAAAGGCTGGTGGGCTCTTGGTGAAGAAAGATGCTAGTTTGGAAAAAAGAAAAAAATCCTCCAGAGATGTAGCATCTGTGATAATACCAGAAGTGTTTTGCTGCTGTTAAATAACTATATATAACTCCGTTTTAAATAACCTACATACTTGTTCTGAAAATCTGAGATCTGTTAGAAAAATGACTAGAATTGCAGATGAATGGAGGACATTTATGTTTTATCAAGTATCCATCCTTTTTGTCCAGTTCTTTTTTTGTGTGTCTTTGCTTATCTGTGTGCTTTTTCCCCCTACTAGTATCATAGACTGATTGGTTTAGTTAAATCTTTCTATTTAGTTAGAATAGCAAAGAAAAACTATATGTGGTGCTGTTGTGAAGGACCGGTTGATAGACCAGGGGTTTCATATGAGCAAATAAAGATGTAGAATTACACAATACCTTTCAACTAGTTGGGGATTTTGGAGTGGAGGGGGGATCAAGTTGAGTGCTATTCATCTAATATTTACTTAAATATTATTTTCACCCAAAAAGTATCTTTTATATTGCCTTTCTTTTAAAGAACTGGGTAACTTTACATCCTCTTTTAGTGGTGAAATGCTTTTAAGTCAGGAAAGTATTGGTAGTTGATGGATGGTTTGTTCAGTGCATGAACAATTAAATTTGGGAGGGATGATGCTACACCAGAACTCTGCTTTAATAACAGGTACTAGTAAGTCTTGGCATTTCTCTAGCTCCCTATCATACTTTTCAGAATGCTGTCACATACATTTATTTTCTTTGCTTTTTCCTCCTCTTGGAGCCACCGTTTTCTTCATGCCATGTTCTACAGACAAGATGTATGTCATGCACCCCAAGGGGTGCGTTTTTTTTTCTGTGAATTCCTATAACCAATCAGCAGCTGTCACATGCCTTTTAGTTCAGCTTTAGGGACTTGTAGTGCTCACTGGAGCATTGAGGAGCAGATTTTGTGCCGAAGAGCTCATCATTTTTTTTCCTTGTTTGAGATTTTGGCATCATTCTTCATTTGTGAAATGTTACCAATCTGCTGACATTTTAATATTCCTTTTAGGAGCATCACCAGCAGTAAAATATTACTGTACCTGTATGTGTTGTGTTGAAACAAAATAGGGATACAAGACGAAATCTTCTCCAGTCAAGAACCTCCATATCACTTTGAGCCTCTCCTAACGGCCTCAACTATATTTTCAGGCAGAATGTTTCTTTCATCCGTTCTACCAGAGTGTAAGCTTCTTGAGTATAGGAACTACTTTTGTTTCCTCATCTTTCTGTCCACTGCAGTGCCTCACTATACCTTGTACATAATAGCTGTTCAGCAATAGTCAATGAACAGATTATATACACAGATTTGAACATCTGGCTCCCAAGTGACATTGAATATGAATCCACCCCTGACCCACGTGTTGTTTCACTTCCATGGGCTGGTTGACTAACTACCAAGGCATCTTCTTCTAAACTCAGATTTGAACTGTTGAAGTTAAATTTCACCCGCCTTTCCCACATTCCTTCCTATTGTGTCAGTGGTACTGTCAGTTTACAAAATGAAGCAGGTTTTTCCTTTTCTTCTGGGCGCTTTGCTTAATGCTTATATTTCAGTGAGAGCAGTGGTTATAACATCTTAAAAAAGCTTGTCTGCAAACTCTAATGATAACCTTTGCGCCACATAAAAACAATGTGCTTTGAGGTAGTCTGCATTTCAGCTTAACTTTTCTCGGGTTTGTCAGCAACTTTAAAGCCCTGGCAGGTTTTAGCAATGGAGATATAGTGTGTTTCTTTCTCTAGTAGGGATTCACTTTTGAAATCTAATTTATTTTACCTTATAGTCTCTTGCTATGTTGTAGACTCTCCTAAGAGTGTTCATGGTCTTCTAAACTGTTTTATCTCTTGTAGTCTGTCCAGGTATTATTTTCATTTTCTTGGCAGTATCTGGGTATCAGAGTTTGCCACCAAAACAATTATCTTGTTTTAGGATTTAGATCAAAGAGAAGTGTCACATTCTATACTAACTTGTATTGCATTGCTGAAGGAGCAAATTATTGGCAAAATAATTTGTCCTGTATCGGGCACGTACATCTAAGAATGTGAAGCATGTCTCATGAGCCAGGTCTCTTACAGAACTCTTAATTATGTTTCGTTTTTTGTTAGTGACCATTATGAGTTGTATCTTAATATTAGTAATTGCTCCAAACAAGCCAACACATGATGATAGCCTTTGCCTAAAAATCTCTTTGAAGGGAACATAAAAGCGAGATAGTCTTCTTGAGTTTTTTTTTACAGCACTAATCCTCCCTAAGACTCTTAAAATTTATTCCCAGCTCTCCCTAATTCGTTTGTTCTGTTACAACCTGACATAATTTCTACTCTTATAATGTTAAACTTCAAAGTCCACTTGTAAATCTTCAGATTTATTAAATGTTCTTTCCCATTGACAAACCAGTTTGAATGAAGGAGGCTTTTGAAAGATTACTTAGCAAATTGCCCTAAGTCTTTGTCATTAATGGTTAGATCATTATTTCTCACAGTAGTGCTTTGGAGGCCAGGAGATTGCCAAGTGCTCTGAAGTTCTCTCTCCTTCAGTTCTAACCTTAGAAATTGTGAGAGGGATGGCAGACAGTATTTCTTATTGAACAAACTGCTCCTTTGTCTGGCTTTGGGATAAATTGTACTCGTCTGCTGTCTTGTCCCATGGTCCAAGTGGAGAGTTATATATATTTGGCTGTATTTTTTCTAGCTCTCATATCTTGTCTTGGGATGATGAAAAACAATCAAGTGGTGCACAAATACTGGTTAACTTTTGAGTATGTTAACTGTTCCTTAACAGAATTTTAATAATACTGTAGTCTCCATTTGCTTTGTGGCATTTGAAGCCACAGGATAAACATGAAATTTGAAGAGCATAGTGCGAATTACCAACAAAAACTAGGTTGTTCCATTAAAATATTTATAGCAAAATAGATTTGCTCTAACTGTAACAAAAAAGTGTCTAACTGGCATTAAGACCGTTTTTGGGGTTTTTTTGTTTTGTTTTGTTTTCTTCTTCTGAATACTATGCTGATAAACAAAGAAGAGCAACTCCTCAAAAAATGTAAATTAAAGTTAGTGTTAAAATTGGCTGGAAATAATGTGCAAATTTATTGCTGTTTCACAGCCATTTTCATGTCTTTATTTCTACATTTTTATGTCTGAAGTTGATTTTACTTCCATTTTATAGCTGAGGAAATGGAGACTTGGAGATTGGGAAAGTTGGCCAAAGTCACAGAGCTACTAAAGGAAGCAAACCACACCCCAGGTCTTCCAAATCTGAGTCCTACGTTGCTCTTTCTGTGCTCACATGTGTGCTTCCCAATCTTAAATTGCAAATCACTTTAGAAAAGTTCCACTTAATAACATTTTTTTTTTCAAATTGGAAGATATGGGGAACAGTGTGTTTCTCCAGGGCCCATCAGCTCCAAGTCATTGTCCTTCAGTCTAGTTGTGGAGGGCACAGCTCAGCTCCAAGTCCAGTGGCCGTTTTCAATCTTTAGTTTCAGGGGGCACAGCCCACCATCCCATGTGGGAATCGAACTGGCAATCCTGTTCTTCAGAGTTCACGCTCTAACCAACTGAGCCATCTGGCAGATCCTCTGTAACATTTTGAATGAAGGAATTTCCAAGTTAATTCATGCCACCATTTTGAACTTCCTATAGTTACTAGCTGGGGAGCAACATAGTTTATAGAATGTAGCAAAACTAATCCAGTTAGAATGTTCCCAGTCTTAACAAATACTGTCAAATACTCTTTGATGTGTTAATTCTATCATTAAAAATGTTATTGGCTGGGGAAGATAATTATAAAAATATAGTCTATATTCTGGTATTAGTTGATTAATAGTTTTTATGGCTCCCTCTACCCCCCCGCTCCCAAGAAGAAAGAAATATTTCAATTTTGCAACTTTTGTTAAGATTTTTGGGACCCTGGGGGATATTAGAGAAAAACTAGCCCTACTGTCTCACTTTTCTATTGAGCTAAACTAGAATTTAGACATATGAAGTGCTCTGAGGCAGATAGATATCTTATGAGGTAGCTAGGACTAGAAACCTAATTAGTCTCTTAATCTCTTGATCTTTCTGTACTACGGTTAATTCTTAATGTCTTAAATCTCCTTACCTTTGCAACGGTGGCTGCACATTGGAAACACTTAAGAACTCTAGAAAACACTGATGCTGGAGTCCCACTCCCAGAGATTCTGATTTCTTTTATTCAGGGGTGCTGCCTGGGTGTCAAAATTTTTTTAAGTTCCCCTGTTGATTCTCATGGATTGCGGAGGTTGAAAACCACTGTTCCATACCCTTTCTGTAGGTAATATCGTCTTCTGTGGTTTCAATTGCAGTCCATATGCCAACGATTCCCAAACTGAATTACTGAGTTGAAACAAACTGCCCTAGTCCTCTGATCCTTATACCCAGCTGATTGTTTAGCACTTTCACGAGAATATCTTGTGGGCAAGTCAGACTTGGCATGTCGAAAACTGAACTCAAAATTTGTATAACACACACCTTTTTCAGTATCTCTGGTTCACTGAATGATACCAGTATCGTGGTGTGGAAACTGGAAACCTGAATCATGTAGGGAACTTGCCTTTCCCTAGTTCGCATCTAGTCATGACATCTTACCTCTTTAACCTCAACACCACTGCCAGCGTTCTAGTCCAAGCCTCTGTCATCTCTGGCCAGAACCCTCCTTACAGATCTCCCTACATTCGTTCATGCTTTCTTCTAATGTTTCTCCTTACTGCAGCCTTGTGATCTTTTAAAACTAGGAAGCTGTCCCTCTCCTACTTGAAACCCTTAAGTGGTTTCCAGTTGCTCATAGGACAAAGGTTAGAATCCCTGACAAGACCCCGTGTGTCCTGGTCTTCATCTCATTCCAGCATCATCGTAAGCCTTGCTTCTCCTTATTCTTTGTGCTTTATCCTCACAGATGTTTCTGTTGATTATATGCCTTGTTTTAGGGCTTTTGCACGTGCTGCTCACTTGTCTTAGAGGGCTCTTTGCTTTTCTCCCTGCCTTTGGCTGGCTACCACTCATCCCTTAAGTTTCAGCCTAAAACTCAATTCTTTGGAAAGCCTTCCTTGATCCTTCAAACCAGGCCACGTCTCCTCATTAAGCCCTCACAGCCTTATATATTTTCTTTCCCCTTGACCACTTAGAACAGTAAAGTAATTGCACAATTAGTATTAACTTCTAGACCAGGAATTGGGAAAACTACAACCCCTGGGCCAAATCTGATCAGCTGCCTGTTTTTGCATGGCTTGCAAGCTAAGAATGCCAAAAATGTTACCTATATTTTTTAATGGTTGAAAAAAAAATCAAAGGAACATTGAAGAGAAATTTATTTCGTAAAAATTATATGAAATTTGTATTTCATTGTCCACAAATAAGTCCCCCTCACCGAAAAAGTTTTATTGGGACACAACTATACTCTTACATATTGTCTATAGGTGCTTTCATGCTACAAAGGCGGAGTCGAGTAGTTAGTTATGACAGAGACCTTATGGCCTCCAAGTGTAACTATTTACTCTGTGACCCTGTGGGGACAAAACCCCAAAAAACAGTTTCCAGGCTCTCGGCCTCACATAGAAAGGTGCTGGCTCGGGTAGTAAATGGCCATCAACTGTGATCAGATGCCAGCAGCTGTGGCTAGTTGGCCGTCAGCTGTAACCCGTAGGCCATTGGCCACTAATATAACGGCTGTGGCTACGCTAGCAGAGAGGGAATGGGGGCTAGCGAGAAGATGGTGGCTGGCAAGCGCGGACTGCTGTTAGGCAGATTATGTAGATCCTGCTTCCTGTGTCTCCAGCCCAGCCAACAGCGAGAATATATTGGTTTGATTCCCCTACTTATGGCTCCATGGGTGTTCCTTTTTGGCCTTACCGTGTCCTGCGTTCTTGGGTGGAGAGCGGGAGCTGAGACCCTGCACGACAAATGGCGCAGCGAGCAGGGTCCCCTGCGTGACAGACCCTTTACACAAAATGTTTGCTGACCCCTCGTCTAGACTGAGCTGATGAAGACAGGTTCCACATCTGCTTTGTTTATTGCTGTATTCTCTGTGCTTGGCTGATACCTGGTACATATGAACAAATTAATAAATCCATGGATGGATGTGGATGAACTCCTACCTTAACAATTCTGATGCTTTTAAATTCAATACAAACACTTTTTTAAAGGCTAAATATTTTAGAAGATTCTTAACCGAATTTTCAGCAGCAATCGTAAGTGGCTTGTCCGTTACAGCTGTACATCTCATTTGTGAAGCAGGTGTGCTTGTGGAGGTTTCAGTTAACAGGTTAAGGTGGGTGGGAAAAACAAGATCGGTCCACTCCAATAATAGGCCAGCAGGATTTATAGTGCTGGTGTTTTTTTGTAGCAGGTGCTTTACGTGTAAAGTTATAAAGCAAAAGTGTTTGAGCTGGTGAAAAACTTCCGTCATTAAAGAGGCATTGTTCTCTGTACTGTGGGAATTCACTCTGAAAATGGTTCAAGTTTCTGGCACAGTAATAATTCTTCCCTTTTAGTAGTTTTGTTTTCTCATTTGTTTGGAATATAGCATAGAATAACGTTCCAATTTTGAATTTATGCATTGTATCAAATTTAGTGCTCTTTTTAAGAGGTGATTTTTGAAAGAGATTTGCATTTTTCAGTATGTTTTAATGTACTCAACAAGGGGGTGTTAGTTTTTTCCCCTAAGTGGACTTCTTTGTGATTTTGTATCAGTTGTATGATAGGATTTACTTAAAAAACATGTGATTGATAAACTGTTGCAATTTATTTTTTGTGAAAATAATATTACTATTTTTTGATGCTCTCTATAATATCCCTCAACCAAATATTTAGACATTTATTTATGTCTTGAAAGTTATTTTTTTTCTAATTTTTAAGGTTGCCAGACAAATATTGTGAAAATTGTGAAACATAAGTGTTTGATGTCTGGATACATTTGTATAATGGAAAATAGGAAAAAGATGGAAAAATTGAATACAGATGGTTATCTTAAGATGTTCCAATAGCAATGCTGGTGTTCAAGTTTAGTCTTTATTTTTGCTAATGTAATGATGAGAATGATGTTAGATTTTTTTTTTCCATTATGAATTGCCTAGGATGAATTCCGCTCTTAAGAAATTAAAAAAACAAACAAACAAAACAACTCTTAAACTAAACAGGTAAAACCTTAAGGAAAATTTGTTATCTCATGTAAGTTGAGAGGTAGGGTGGCTTCCAGGTTGGTTAGTTCAGTGGGTTGATGATGGCAATAAGACCTGAGTTCTCTTCTTGTTTTCTCTTTGTCATTTTCAGGAAGGGTAGCTTTTCCTCCCGTAGCTCCCCTCGCCGTCCCAAGATGGATGTGGTACTTCCTGACTGTCTCTTACTGAGCTGATGAACTCCAGTGGCTTTCCTTTAAAAGGAATTAAGGAGGGCTGCATACTCATTCTTAAACAGTCTCTAGCAAGGGGGAGACAAAGGATCCAGAAATTGGCGTAGACTAACCAGGATTTCCCTTTGAGCCATGTATAGGACAGAGCAACACAGGAACAAAATTAGTACCCTGCCAGCAAGGCAGAGGGAGAATGGTGACTGGGTAGGCAGCCAGCGGTATCTGCTACCTATTCACACTTCTGTAATGTTTCCTAACATTTTGCTTATAGCTCCATTATAAAACTTATCATAGTTCTTAGTTGAAAGTCAGTTATCTTCCTGTTCCCATAGTGATACAGCTCCAGCCACTGCTGAGCCCTTTTCTCTTTTCCCCATGCCTACTGCCTCTTTTCCATTCTGAGGCAAGGCTAGCTTCAGGATAAAGAGGAGCATTTAAGGTTGGAATAATGATTTATAGTAATTAGTATTCCCACAGGCACTGGGCCCCAAGAGAACCTTGGGGGTTATTACATGTAACCTTTTCCCTCTAGCTCCCTCAATTTCCTTTTTTACCTCTTCTAACTTCTCACCTCTGTGTGTATTTATCTTTTTCTGATTGGTACTTGTTTTTTCTCTTATTTTTTTCTTCTTTTCCCCTAAAATGTTGTTTTTCCTTTTCTTCCTACCCCTACCTGATACACTTACGGAGCCATAATACAGTATAAAAATTGCATCTCTGCAACACATAGCTAATTTACAGAGGGCAACTAGTAAACTAATATATAAATGTATTCAGTCTTGCTGATAATTGAATTAACTCAATTCAAAGCACAGAGACACCCTGTTACATCTGTCACTTTGGTAAAAGTTAACAGAATGATAATTAATTGCTCATGTGGTTTTGACTCTATTTTATTGATTTGCTGAAAATTGAAATGACCCTGTTGGGACATTGTTCGACAACATATACTGAAAGCCATAAAAAAAGTTGATGCTCTTTGTTTAGTAATCCGAAAGTATAGTGCAAGTATTTATAATAGCAAAAGATTTTAATTTTAAACAATTGTTTCTGCAGTAAAATTTCTTTTCTTAAAATAATATTCAATTGAATTTAGTCTATTAGATGTGTCTCATGTTGCCATCATCCCCAGGTTGGTGGTCCTCCCTTGATGGGTGAGTGACCTGCTGTCTGTAATCAGAAGTCCTTTCCCTACTGCTGCTCTAATGGGCTCCTAGAATCCAAAGAATTGAACACCGTCATGTACAAGCAGAAGTACGGGCTGTATAGCCAGATGATAAGGGTTTGAATCTTAGCTCTGTCATCAGCTGGGTTATTTGGGCCAAATCCTTTAACCTTTGGTGCCTCAATTTCCCTAGTTGTAAAATGGGAACAATAATAAAACCTACCTCATGGCTTGTAGCAAAGTGCACAACCCATGAAAATATCTCAGACATTACCATATTAATGTAAACTAACTCTCTTGGGTGTCTTCATATCCCTTAATCCTTCCCTAAAAAAAAAAAAATTAAAAAAAAATAAAATATCCTGTGTTTGGCATTTGGGAAAGGGACCCTGACTTCCAAAAATTTTAAGTTGTGTCAGAAAGATGAGTGCTAAGGGTGAAATAAGAAGCAAAAATGGGACTAAATTGGGTGTTAGGTGTTCAGAGAATGGAGAGACTAAGAAGGAAGGGCTAATTGGAGAGTGGGCTTCTTGAAAATGACCATTGATCTGGCCTTGAATGGGGTTTAGAAAGAGTAGGAAGATACACGGATTTTAGTAGAAAGCCCAGGAGACAAGAGGACATTCCAGAAGAAGGAAGAGTTGAGCAAAAGCAAGGAAACCTTTAAATACTGCGTGTCAGTTTCAAAAGGAGACCTGGCCAGAGTAGAGAGAAGAGATGTTGCATGTAAGGAAGGCATTAAAATATGAAGGGGAGGGAAGTGGACAGACATGGAGGATTTTTCAGAATGATTTAAGGAAGATGCATCTGACAGCATTGTCTGTGCCTGACGTGGCAGAAGGGGAAACAGAAGCCAC
Organism: Rhinolophus hipposideros; assembly: GCF_964194185.1. Taxonomy (NCBI): domain Eukaryota; kingdom Metazoa; phylum Chordata; class Mammalia; order Chiroptera; family Rhinolophidae; genus Rhinolophus; species Rhinolophus hipposideros. Next base: position 59,252,545 of record NC_138057.1, read on the forward strand.
CCAGGAAGTTGTTCACTAACTCGAACCAAAGAGTGTAAATGGGAAACAGGAAATACATAGAGTTGAAGTAAGACGGACTTTCTTGACTTAATCTGGATATGTGGGATGAAGGAGAGGGATAAAACCAGTTTAGAGTGGTATATAATTGGAGAAAGGCATTGTAATTGATAGACATGGGAGTTGCGATGGAGACCAGTATGTGGGGAGAAGACGAAGTTTTATACAGACTGACTTTGAGTTGATGTTGATATTAATACCTCCATGTAGTAATCTTCCATGGGCAATTGAAGACCCACTACAGGATTTCTGACAATGCTGTAAGTCACATGCGTAGAGGAGATGCTCTTTTGGGGGGAGGAGGGGGGCGACTCTGAGGGGAAAGGAAGGGTATGAAATATGAGAGCAGACAGCTAGGGAATAAGTGCAGGGAATGGTGGTGACCAATCATTAACGGGGTTTCCCAGTGCTCATTTCCCTGGTTGTCTTGTCTGTTCTCATATAGTAAATTTAATTTTATTCTTGCAACTCAGATGGGTACCAGTGTAAGCCCCATTTTATAGATTAGGCAACAAGCTCAGAAAGTTTAGGTGGCTTGCACAAGGGCACCGAGTAGCGTAAAGCCAGAAGAAGTAAGAGCCTGTGCGTTTCCTGCTGCACTACAATTTCCTTCCCTCTGCTGTACTGAGAACCACTGTTATACATTTAGGTAGCATATTAAAGGTACCTTAGATATCACTTTTCTGTTACTGAAATTCAGAGATTGTGTGTACTATTTACTCTCAATTTAAAGTGTGTGTGTGTAAGGAGTGGGGTTAAATCAGTGCAACTCAAACTAGAGGTCAACGTGTGACAGTTTGGAGCAGAGTCTGTGTACGTGGTGGTTATAAACTTCTGACTCTGGATCCTTGACTACTATTGTTCATTTCCTCTTGGGCTTTTCTGCATTTGCTTGTAAGAACTTAAATCTGAACAAGTCCATCATGTAATTACAGTTGTGTCATTTCCTTATAACTCAGATTCTTGAGAATATAGTTTTAAATAACGAATATATATATATGTTATATATATATTATATATACACATTATATATAATATATTGTATATATTATATATATTACATATATTATGTTATATATTATATATATTATATATTATGTATATATACATTACATATATATGTATATATGTACATATATACATATATATATTTAGTCAGTCTTTGGAGATCCATGGCCTCTGAAAGGGTTAATATAATTGATGCTAATGTTATTTAATATTGAGTACCAACAAGGCTCTGGAGAGCTGTTATGAAAGGAAAGGGTGAAGAAATGGCCACAGTGAAGTTGACTAGCACAAAAGATTAACGTGCACATTAGGATCAAATTACAAAGGCAGAGATTTTGCACCACCAGGGCAAAAGCTGAAATTTTTTTCAAATCTCTTTTGCATGTGATTTTGTATTTTCATGATTCTAAAAACATCAGGTGTTGTAAAATGATTCTGAAGACATCAAGTTTTAAAGTATAGTATATTAAACATATTTTGAAACAAGCCATACTTTTACATCAAGAAAAAACATTTTGGAATAGACACTGGTGGTTGAAACAGACTTCGGTAATGAAGGTTTGGAAATAATGTTTTAATAAGGTACTTCATTTTAAAATTGAGTGCACATCTAGCTTTGATGATAAGGTTTAAAAGTTTATAAAGTAAGCCAAGACCAAGTGGACACCCGCTTCTGTTGAGGCAGTGACCAGCAAACAGAGCAGGGAGCCTCCTGGGGAGGAAGGAGCACTTCCCCATAACCTGCTACTTACCAGGCTCTGTATTTAGTGGGTGGTGCCCTGTATGCCATCCCACTTAAGGATACAAATGTTCTTATGTAAGAATACCTTAATCAGGGTTTCCCCAAGTATGTGCTCCCCACACACAAGGATGTCCTCCAAGATGGTCCTCCAAGAAAGGGTTGAGGTCTAGAAAAGTTTGAGAAGTTCTTGCTTCTGCCATACCACCCTCCTAACACCTCCTACTCATCTCCCCTGCTCTCCCCATCTGTAGAGTCACAGTGTGTATTAGCATGTTCAAGACTCTTTGCTCCTTATCCTTACCTCCAGGAAACCAATTTAACTTGCTTAACAGCCTTTCATTGAACTGATTTGACCTTAACAATTTTTTTTCATTATTTCTTGAACTATTCTGCACGACACTTATTGAGAAACGGTGCTTGAAGTATTCCTTCTCAGTTCCATTCTCTTAAGTGAGAAAAAAAGTGAGAGTAGAAACAACAAGAATGTTGTTGGATCAGGTAACCTGTAGGTAGATAGGAAGCACTCTCCGCATATCTGCAGCTGAGAACTTCAACATGTTCTTTAAAATATTGGCAAAATAATGTAAATGAATTTCAAGTCACTTGTGTATATTATGATAATTTAAAAGCCTTTCATGTGAATTGTTTCTCAGATTAGTTGTTTGAGAACTCCAAGAAGTTAAGGAAGAGGAAGAGGTTTACAAAAGGATCCTTCAAGTTTCAAACTTCAGAATCTGGACTGTTGTGAGGCCAGCGGGGCCAACAGCAAGAAAGGGAACCAGCCACCTGTGGTTAGGAGTTTTCTTCTCTTCTCCTCCAGATGTGTGGGAGAGACACCTAGGGGCAGTTATATTATCTCAGCACTCCAAGTGGCCACCAGGAGACGGGACCTGCGGGTGGAATACTGACAGTGTTTTGTTGGAGGAAGAATTGAGAACAGAGATGATGTTCCACGGGCTAAGCAAATAATAAATCCTCAATAAATGTTTATTGAATAAATGTGGTGGCGGACGGTTTATTCAGGAACTAAAATTTTGTCTTATGGTGTTAACACTTTTCAAAATTACGATTAACACAAATAGAATCTGTCAATGGAGAGAAATAGGCGTGAACCTGAAAATTAAAATTAGCCACTATTTGAAATGTTTTAAGTTAACTCCGGTGGTTTTGAATCTGACCTTACTAGCAGGTGTTGCTACAGGATAATGACATATTGGTGACGATGTTAATATACCCAGCCAGGGAAAAGAAAAAGAGCACATCCTAAGCTAGAGACCTCTGGGCCTTGTCAACACCTAAGTTTGCTAGGTAATCAGCACTGGTAGACTTATAAGAATGAGGGCTTCCCTTCTGCTACACCGCCCACCCGCTCCCCCCCCCTTTTTTACTGGCCCACCATGAAAGCTCTTCTAGGCCATCTCGCTGCCATCCTGGAAGCAGAGTGGGTAGATCTACTGATACTACATATTTTCAAAGTATGACTGAAGGGTAGAGAGCCCGGCTGCTAAAATGACCCCTCCTTGTGACAGGGGTGTAGGAGTGATGAAAGTCTGAGAGCAGTGTGATGGCAGTGTAAAGAAAAAGGTAAAAATAAAGAATGTTGGTAAAATAAAGAAAATTCCTGGCCAGCCGCATGTTTTGGTTCAGTTCAACATTCATTGACTAGTGTGCCGCTTTGGCTGCTAAGGACGGGATTCAACCACGAATGAGACTTTGCTCTAGAAGTCTACATAGTCTCTTAGATGAGACAGTACACGGGATGTGGGGCCCTCCACAGACTGTTTTCATACCTGGATCTCTTTTATAAATAGACAAAAGTTATACTGGTTTACAATGTATAAAGCATGGGTAATTTCTTGGTAGATGCTAAATTCATTTTTTTTAATTTATTTTTTTATTAGTTTTAGGTGTGCAAAGCAACATACTAGACATTTAAACCCTTCATAAAGTGATAACCCACCCCCCAAGCTACTACCCCTCTGACATCTTATATAGCTGTTACCATACCATTGACTATCTTCCCCATGTTGTACTCCACATCCTGTAACTATATATACCTATGTATTTAGTTACAGTTGACATTCAGTATTATTCTACTTCAGCTCTTCAGCTGTATAGCACATTGGTCAGGCATCTACATAGTCTACGATGTGATTCCCCTGATAAATCCAGTGCTCATCTCGCATCTTACTTGATCTTTACAACATTGTTGATTATATTCCCCATACTGTATTAACTACCAATTTGTATTTCTTAATGCCTTCACCTTTCTCACCCTGCCCCTAACCCAATTCCCATCTAGCACCCTGATAGATCTAGTACCTATCTGGCACCATACCTAGTTATTACAGTATTATTGACTACATTCCTTATGCTATACCCTACATCCCCATGACTACTGTATAACAAACCAATTTGTACTTCTTAATCGCTTCCCCTTTCACCCATATTTAACCCCCCTCCCATCTTAAAGAAGTCCCTCTAAGATTCCTTGTAATACTGGTTTGGTGGTGATGAACTCCTTCAGCTTTTTCTTGTTTGGGAAGCTCCTTATCTGTCCTTCAATTCTAAATGATAGAATGCTGGGTAGAACAATCTTGGTTGTATATCATTGCTTTTCATCACTTGGAGTATTTCCTGCCACTCCCTTGTTGCCTGCAAAGTTTCTGTTGAGAAATCAGCTGACAGTCTACGGGGGCTCTGTTGTAGGTAACTAAGTGCGTTTCTCTTGCTGTTTTCAAGATTTTCTCTTTGTATTTAACCTTTGGCATTTTAATTATGACATGTCTTGGTGTTGGCCTCTTCGGATTTATCTTGTTTGGGACTCTGTGTGCTCCCTGGGCTCACGTATGTCCATTTCTTTCACCCGGTTAGGGAAGTGTTCTGTCATTGTTTCTTCAAATAGATTTTCAATTTCTTGCTCTCCCTCTTCTCTTTCTGGTACCCCTATAATGCAAATGTTAGTACGCTTGATATTGTCCCTGAGACCCCTTAAACTCTCCTTAAATTTTTGGATTGTTTTTTCTTTTTGCTGTTCTAATTGGGTGTTTTTTCCTACCTTACCTTCTTCATTGCTGTCTGGATCCTCTGTTTCATCTAATCTACTGTTGATTCCCTGTAATATAGTCTTTGTTTTCATTATTGTATCCTTTATTTCTGACTGGCTCTTTTTTATGGTTTCTATCTCCATTTTTATGCTCCCTGTCTCTCTATAGAGATTCTCCCTGAGATCACTGAGCATTCTTAAAACCAGTGTTTGGAACTCTGCTTCTGATAGATGGCTTAGCTCCATTGCGCTTAGTTCTTTTTCTGGAGCTTTGTTCTCTTCTTTCATTTGGGAAATGTTTCTTTGTCTCCCCATTTTGTCTTCCTCCCTGTGTTTGTTTCTATTTATTAGGGAGGGCTGCCATGTCTTCTGATCTTAGTAGAGTGGCGTTATGTAGTAGGTGTGCTTTGGGGGTTCAGTGGCGCTTTCTGGTCGCCTGTGTCACATGCTCCAGGTGTGTCCCTTGTGTGGGTCGTGTGTGCTCTCCTCTTGTAGTTGACCCTTGGTTGATAATTGCACATCAATGTGAGGGACTGACCCCTGGGCTCACTGCTTGTGAGGACTGGCCTTGACTACAGTGGAAGAGCTGTTGTGAGGGGGCTGATCCTATGGAGCAGGGTCTGCCTAGCAGGACTCTGGTGCCTGCCCAATTCGCCCCTTGGGTGTGTTGTACTTGGAGGCGGCTCGTTGATGCTCCAGCTTGCTTTGAAGCTGGCCACTGGGGGCGCCAGCCCTAGGACCCTCTCTGAGGGGATCTGCTGTAGATCTACTTCAGCCACAACCCATGCCCCACCCGGGCTACCCACAAGAGCCACAAAGAAATACTCAGATGGCTGCCAACATGCTGTGCTTGGAAGCACCTTGAGAAGCCAAGTTGCAAACCAAGGCCACCTGGTTTAGAGCTGCTCAGCCAGAGGTACAGGACACGCTCAAGGCAGATGCTGCTTGTCTGGATTCTGCAAATCTTTGAGAGACCCTAGAAAAGTCTGCAGCTTGAGCCAAGGCAGGTGGTGTGCACGAAAAAGCCACAGGATGCGGCCTGGGGGTGCCGGAAAATTGGGCAGGGCCAGGTCTCAAATCGCCAGGGCATGGCAAACTAATGGTGGAGACTCAGAAATGGTGACCACCTGTGTTCGCTCGCTCGGGAGAGGGAGGGCTCAACAAAGAAACAATGGCTTCCGTCAGCTTCCCCGTGTAGGAGGAAGCAGCCTCTCCAGTCCCCGTCCCAAGCCAGACAACTCAGTTCTCCTCCCATATGACTCTGCCACCTTTCCAGCTGCTGTCTCAGCGCTGGTGCTCAGAGCCAGTGATTCCACTGGTGGTTAAATCCATACACAATCCCTTTAAGAGAAGGGCCTGTGAGTGCAGCTGCACTGAGTATTACTCAGTGACAGTCTCCGCTGATTTTCACAACCAAAAATTATGAGGACTTCTCTCCTTGGCACTAGAGCCCTGGGTTAAGATGGGACTGGGATCCCTCACTCCTTTAGGTGGTAAGGGGGGCCCCCACAGCCGAAAGAGTCCTCCCGATCTTCAATGGTCACACGCGGAAGTGGAACCAACCCATTCCGCGTCTCTGCCCTTCCTACCAGTCTGGAGGTGGCTGCTTCTGCACGTCTTTAGTTGAAAGGCTTCAGTTCAGCTTGATTTTAGGCAATTCTCAATAATGGTTGTTTTGTAGATTAGTTGTAATTTTGATGGGGTTATGAGAGAAGGTAAACACAGTGTTTATCTACTGTGCCATCTTGGTTGTCCCTAAATTCATTTTTAAAACCAAGAGCTAGAAATATGAAAGTGCCCTAAAGAAACATAGACATTATTTTTGAGGTATGATCTGTGTCTGTACTTAACTGGTGAGGATGGAGTTCAGTACACTTTAAGATAAATTTATTGTATCTGGAGGCATGACAGTATTTTATGACACAGAGTGAACACAAAAATACTGTCCTTGAGTAAAAAATAACAAAACTTCAGGAGTCTTTAGACGAGTCACATTGATTCTGAATCAGTCCCACAGAAAAGATATGTTTAATATTTTTATTTCCATGTTGAAATGATCAATATTTAAGCTAAGGTGTTTTTTTTCGTTGTTGTTCTTTGTTCTTTGGTTCTGCAAAATTCTAGAAATTTTAAAGTGGAACAAATCGAAAGTGCTTTTGTTTGTTCACTAATCTCTGTTGGCTCTCTTGTTGGTCATCTGCTTCTGTTCACTGAGTCACTGATCTCTGTCCTTTCACCCTGCCTGCAAGCCCAAGCACTCTGGTGATGGTCTCAGCGTGTCCTACCTAACTGGGTACTGTGGCCTGAGTAATGTCCTACGGCCACCGACCCACAGGGTCCAGAGTCTTTCTTTACTTAATCTCTTACCACTATATCAGACCGTCTTCTTGTTTCTCCTCCAGCCTTCTCCCACTCAGACAGACATTCATTTTCTTTTCTGCTCTGTAAGTGTTTATACCTCATCTGCTTCCAAAAATATTTTAGGTGATTTATAATCAAATGTAAATATATTTAAGAGTTTTGAAATGATAAATCAAAAGCTAACAGGAAATAGAGATGGAGTAGAAGTAAGAAGCACACGTGTCCTAAGTGCCTGAGCTTCCTTACCTATGTGTTCAAGGCCTACTTTAGAATGGTACTAATTCAAAGGAGACTATTACATGGAATCCTTTTACAGAACCCCAAACTGGCAGGGATTTAAGAGGTCTGTCATCCAGCCCACCAAGACATCACTTAGTGGACAGTCCACTAAGAGGATTTTGTCCAGGCTCTGCTCAAATACCTCCATCAGCAGAGAACTCACCACTTGCTGAGACAGTTCATTCTATTTCCATGTAGTTAATAGAAATCTCTTTTCCTTTGCACAGCTGAGCTTTTTCTATGCAACTTTATTGTTGGTTCTTATCCTGTACCCATTAGCCAGATAGAATAACCAAACACCTGGAGATAGAACAACTGAAATCAGCCTTTAATGTGTGCCAAGTATTGTGTGTCTGTGTGTGTGTGTTTTAAACTTAAAAGCACTTAGTGGATATTAATACAGCCATTTCTAAATGTCATAATTCCAGATCCTCTACTATTCTGAACCCCCTTTTTTCCTCTTATGCTTTGATTTATAAACTTAATCATTTTTTGTTTTTATCAGAGCTATACCTGCATGTATTTTAAAGAATTAAACATTTCTAGCAGGATTGTTATCTTTTTTATTTCTAAACCTCTCCCCCATTTTCTGCTGCCCCAAGACCATCATTTTTAAATGTTTGACTAAATCTCTTGCCTTTTCTCCTTGGTATCTCTAACATACATATATTGTTGTCTCCTAAATCTTCAGTGTTCAGAATTAATTTTGGCCTGCATTATGGAAGATGAAGATTGAACTCACTTCCAACACTATTTTTTGCCTCAATCCCAAGTACATACTTTCAGTCCCTCTTATCCTTCTTCTGTAGATATATCGTAATTTTGTTTGGATCACTTCAGTCTTTACCTTATGACTACGTAAATGCTCTTTACAGCTGAGTCATGTGATATTTCATCATTCCTACATAATCTTTTGTTGCTCTTAGAGGTAATAGTTGTTTTGCCTTTTACCTAGTTTTGTATGTACTTACAACTAATTGATCTCTAAATTCTTGCTTAGTTGTGTTGAATTTCTTTGAGTCAGCTTAGATACCTTAGATATTCTTTCAATTTCAATTTCTTGGTGAGAGCTCACACAGAGCTTCAATATGGGCTGTCCACTTCTCAGACCTTCTGCAAAGCTGTCAATTTAAGATTTCCCTTCATATCATACCGGAGATTCCCTTAGTCTTCCTTGTGTTGGTTTCTCAATTATCTGGATCTTATGTACTTTATAAAAATGTATTTAAAAACATTTTAATGGCCATGTGGCTTCCTTTATTTGACAAATCTGTGTAAGGAAAATAAAGGAGGGAAAGAAAGGAAGAAAAGAAGTAGAGGAAGAAAACTTCCAACTAGAAGGTCTAGGAAGAGTTCAGAACATCTGTATTTTTGGAATGAAACCGGTGAATCTGGTCAACATGATGCTTTGAACACAGGCACTTTTATCTCTGCTCCTCTCCCTGCCCCAGACTCCTTGGCATAGCAGAAACACAGATCGAGATCACCAGAGACCTAAGGCCCAGGGATATCTGAGGGCGTGGGTGAGAAAAGAGGCTGGAAACATCGGAACTGGTTAATGGTCTGTATCAGTAGGTAGACCCTCAGATCACTACCCCAACCAAGTAGCTTAGATAACACACCGCCCTACAATTTGCTATTTTTATATTTTATACTTAGGTCTGTGGTCCATTTTGGATTCACTTTTATATAAGTTTTGAAGTATAGGTTGGATTTTCTTTGTTTTTGTTTGCATATGGATGTCTAATTTTTTCAGCACAATTTGTTGAAATGCTATACTTTTTCCATTGGGTTGCCTTTTTCAAATTCAACCATATATATGTGTATCTATTTCTGAACTTTCAATTCTGTTTCGTTGATCTGTTTGTCTTAAAACTAATATCACATAGTCTTGATTATGGTAGCTTTATAGTATATATTGAAATCAGGTAATGTGACTTCTCTAACTTTTTTCTTCTTTTTGAAAAACTATTTTGGCTCTTCTAGTTCCTTTGCCTTTCCTTACACGTTAGAGAATCAGCTTGTCATATCTATAAAAAAAGTCCAACTGTGATTTGGATTTGGCTTGTGTTGAAACTATAGATCATTTAGGGAAAAATTATGAAGTAATATTGAGTCTACCAATCTGTGGATGTGGTATAGTTCTCCATTTATTTAAGCTTTTGATTTCTTTAATTTTTAAAAAATTAGTTTCAGGTGTGCAAAGCAACATACTAGACATTTAAACCCTTCATAAAGTGATAACCCACCCCCCAAGCTACTACCCCTCTGACATCTTATATAGCTGTTACCATACCATTGACTATCTTCCCCATGTTGTACTCCACATCCTGTAACTATATATACCTATGTATTTAGTTACAGTTGACATTCAGTATTATTCTACTTCAGCTCTTCAGCTGTATAGCACATTGGTCAGGCATCTACACAGTCTATGATGTGATTCCCCTGATAAATCCAGTGCTCATCTCACATCTTACATGATCTTTACAACATTGTTGATTATATTTCCCATACTGTATTAACTACCAATTTGTATTTCTTAATGCCTTCACCTTTTTCACCCTGTCCCAACCCCATTCTCATCTATCACCCTGATAGATCTAGTACCTATCTGGCACCATACCTAGTTATTACAGAATTATTGACTACATTCCTTATGCTATACCCTACGTCCCCATGACTACTGTATAACAAACCAATTTGTACTTCTTAATCGCTTCCCCTTTCACCCATACTTAACCCCCTCCCATCTTAAAGAAGTCCCTCTAAGATTCCTTGTAATACTGGTTTGGTGGTGATGAACTCCTTCAGCTTTTTCTTGTTTGGGAAGCTCCTTATCTGTCCTTCAATTCTAAATGATAGAATGCTGGGTAGAACAATCTTGGTTGTATATCATTGCTTTTCATCACTTGGAGTATTTCCTGCCACTCCCTTGTTGCCTGCAAAGTTTCTGTTGAGAAATCAGCTGACAGTCTACGGGGGCTCTGTTGTAGGTAACTAAGTGCGTTTCTCTTGCTGTTTTCAAGATTTTTCTCTTTGTATTTAACCTTTGGCATTTTAATTATGACGTGTCTTGGTGTTGGCCTCTTCGGATTTATCTTGTTTGGGACTCCGTGTGCTCCCTGGGCTCGTATGTCCATTTCTTTCACCCGGTTAGGGAAGTGTTCTGTCATTGTTTCTTCAAATAGATTTTCAATTTCTCGCTCTCCCTCTTCTCTTTCTGGTACCCCTATAATGCAAATGTTAGTACGCTTGATATTGTCCCTGAGACCCCTTAAACTCTCCTTAAATTTTTGGATTTTTTTTTTCTTTTTGCTGTTCCAATTGGGTGTTTTCTCCTACCTTACCTTCTAAATTGCTGTCTGGATCCTCTGTTTCATCTAATCTACTGTTGATTCCCTGTAATGTAGTCTTTGTTTTCATTATTGTATCGTTTATTTCTGACTAGCTCTTTTTTATGGTTTCCATCTCCATTTTTATGTTTCTTGTCTCATTATTGAAGTTCTCCCTGAGAACTTTTGAGCATTCTTATAACCAGCGTTTGGAACTCTGTTTCTGATAGATTCCTTATCTCCATTTCGCTTAGTTCTTTTCCTGGAGATTTGATCTGTTCTTACATTTGGGACATGTTTCTTTGTCTCCACACTTTGGCTGCTTCCATGTGTTTCTATGTATTAGGCAGGGCTGCTATGTCTTCTCGTCTTAGTAGAGCGGCGTTATGTAGTAGGTGTGCTCTGGGGTTCAGTGGCACAGTCTTTCTGGTCACCGGAATCACGCTCTCCAGGTGTGTCCCTGTGGGTTGTGTGTACTCTCCACTTGTAGTTGAGCCTTGGTTGATAATTGCGTATCAATGTGAGCGACTGACCCCTGGGCTCACTGGTTGTGAGGACTGGCCTTGACTACAGTGGAAGAGTTGTTGTGAGGGGGCTGATCCTATGGAGCAGGGTCTTCCTAGCAGGACTCTGGTGCCTGCCCAATCTGCCCCTTGGGTGATTTGTTCTTGGAGGTGGCTGGGTTATGCTCCAACTTGTTTTGAAGCTGGCCACTAGGGTGCTAGCCCCAGGACTACCTTTGAGGGTATCCACTGTATGTCAAGTTCAGCTACAGCCCATGCCCTACCCGGGGCCACACATAGGAGCCAGAAAGAAATCTGCAGATGGCTGCTGCCTGTGCTGTGCTTGGAAGCACCTTGAGAGGCCAAACCACGAACCAAAGCTGGCTGCCACTAGTGCTGGCTTAGGGCTGCTCAGTCAGAGGCACAGGACACGCTCAAGCCAGATGTTGCTTGTCTGGGTCCCGCAAATCTTTGAGAGACCCTTGGAAAGTCTGCAGCTTGAGCCAAGGCAGGTGGTCTGCATGAAAAAGCCACTGGAAGCAGCCTTGGTCAAATGTTGGGTGGGGCCAGGTCTTAAATCGCCAGGGTGTGGTGAAGGAACGGTGGAGGCTCAGTAATGGTGACCACCTGTGTTCCACACCTGGAAGGGGGAGGGCTCAACCTAGAAACAATGCCCTTCACCAGCTCCTCCGTCCAGGAGAAGGCTGCCTCTCCAGCCCCCGTCCCAAACCAGACAACTCAGTTCTCCCCCCCATATGACTCTGCCACCTTTCCAACTGCTGCCCCAGCACTGGAGCTCAGAGCCAGTGATTCCACTGGTGGGTAAGGCCACACACAATCCCCTTAAGAGGAGTGCCTGTGAGTGCAGCCGCACTCTGCCTCACTCAGTCACAATCTCCACTGGTTCTCACAACTAAAAATTATGGAGATCTCTCTCCCCGGCACTGGAACGCTGGGTTAGAGTGGGGCTGGGATCTCTTGCCCTTCTAGGGGATGGGAAGTGATCCCTCCAGCCAAAGTGGCCCTCCTGATCTTTAGTGATCACACACGGGTGTGGAATCAGCCCATTGTGCTTCTCTGACCTTCCTACCAGTCTGGAGGTGGTTTCTTCTGCAGGTCCTTAGTTGAAAGGGTTCAGTTCAGCTTGATTTTAGCTGAGTCTCAATAATGGTTGTTTTGTAAATTAGTTGTAATTTGATGTGGTTGTGAGAGAAGGTAAACACAGCGTTTACCTGCTGCGCCATCTTGGTTGTCCTCTAAGCTTTTGATTTCTTTCTTCAGTGTTCCTATCCTGGTGGTTTTTTTTCTTGATTTGGTAAAATACTGTCTTTAATAGCTTCTTGAGAAAGGATACATAAGGTAATTTCTTTATGTTTTTATTCTTATCTCCTACACATTTAATATTTGTCTGGATGTAGAATTTTAGATTGGAAATTATGTTCTCTCAGAATTTCAAATGTGTTGTTCTTTTGTCTTCTTGCTTTTAGGGTGGCTGTTGAAGTCTGATGCCATTCTGGTTCTTGATTTTTTTGTATTAAACGTGTTTTATTTTCTCTGGAACCTTTTAGAATCTTCCTTGTAACCCCTGTTTTGACATTTTTCAGTAATGTGACTTTTGTGAATCTGTTTTCATCTATTGCACTGGACACTGTGGGGATCTTTCAGTCTGGAAATTTGTGTTTTGCATTTGGGAAAATTTTTTCTGGATTCTTTGATTCCTTCTCATCTGTTCCCCCTGTTCCTTAATTTTCTTATCTTTCGTTTCTGAACTTCTTGTCTTCTCCACATTCTCATAGATTTGTTCAATTTACCTTTCAACATTTCTATTGCATTTTATTTCTGCTATGAGTTTTTAATTTTCTAGGGCATTTCAATTCTCTTTTTGTTTTTGCATCATCTGTTCTGATCTCTGTGTGTATGTTTTAAGTTCACTTCTCTGTATCTACATCATCTGTTTCTTCCAATTTTCTTCTGTCTTTGCATTCATGTTAAACGTTTCCTTAAATTTTGGCAGGCCTTAGCTGTCTGCTTATTATTTAAGTACAGCTCTAAAAGGTTGTTTGAAAGTATTGTATTTATTTGGGAAGGGAATTGTTGACTGGAGTTTACTGTAGGGTGGTCTGGCTGGCCTTGTTTCCTTGGGAAATGCCGACTGTCAGTATCTTTTGGTCTTTTCTCTTGGACTGGTCAGATTTTCCTAAAGAAATCTGTTCTAGTCTCTTGGAGGGTGTTAATCTGGCTGCAAGCGTTCTGGAACCCAAGCAGGGAAAGAAGGTTGGAGTGGGAGTTGGTCTAAGTATTGTAAACTTCCACTTTTATTTTCCATGTAGTACCCCTGTCCACACTATTCTGGGTAGATGAGCAGTTAGCTGCCCAACTGCACAGAGGGTCTAACTGCTCTTAAGAAGACTTTCACTGAATTCTCCCATTTTTAGCCCCACTGTCATCTCCAGTTCCAGAGATAGCTTTTACCATTAATTCCTGGGGCTTGGGGGAGTTTTGTGATGTAAATTGGTTTGCTTCCTGGCCTTTTCCACTGTTGACTCAGAATTTACCTCTTTGGAGTCTGCTAGGTCAGCTTTCTATCTTCCACCTGCTTCTTAGTTTCAAGTATTTTAAATCCCTTTACTGTCATTTTGTAATAGTAGAGTTAAATGCATTCATTGAGTTAGTATTTTGTGAAGTACTTTCTAAGTCTCATCTGTATGAGTTCTAGTTTAACATTTTTTTTTAAAGTGGGGTGCACAAAAAGGAACTCACTAAACTAGATGTAGTTAGGCCTTTTTTCTGGATTCTGAATGTTGCCTAAGGTGGAATTAGCCTTTTCAACTTCACTTAAATTAGCTTGCAGTCCACCAAATTCCCTAAGTCCTCTTTTTTTCCTGTTCTGATGTTCTTATAATATTGCATTAAAACAGAAGTATGAAACTTGAATTTCTCTCAGAAATTTAAAGCCATTGATTTTTTTCCCCCCTCAGTTTTGTAGACTGCCGTGAGCTTTTGGAATTCTGGTTTTATTATCCAGTATATTTGCTATTTCTTTGTCAAGTTTTTATTATCTGATAATTTGGTCAATAAGCCAAGTATGTCTTCATATTAATTTGGGGAAGGGCTTGTTGATTCGGGGGTTCACTGTAGTGTGGTCTGGCTGGCCCATTTTCCTTTGGAAACCCCCCAGTGTTATTAATTTTCATCTTTAATATTATTTATCATTTTACTTTATTGTTAAAAATATTTTCTTTTAAATTTCTTTTCAGGACGTCTGTTTAGTTGGTCTGCTCTTTTCTCAAAACTATTCGAGCAGTCCCAAAGACACTTGACCCTTGTTTTAGTCTGTTTTCCCCTATCTTATCTCCAAAGATGGTTTTAGAGGTGGGATCAACAAATTTTAATAAAATTTGGCTATATCATATATTTCCAATTTCCATGCTCCTAACTATCAAACATGATGAACATGACATTTGCCAGGTATGGCCCACTTACTAAGGTACAAGTGCTGGCTCTTATGTTTCACCTTTTCCTTTTCTAAGTGCCCGCAAACTCTCCTTTGATAATCTGTTCTAGAATTATACTCCGGGTTGAAACTATGTTTAATTATAAAGTGATGGCTTTCACTTTGTTCCCCTTTCTAAAAATGGGGGTCCTAATATGGTCCTTTCTCTGTTGCATTCCTCGTGTTCTTTGCTACCGTGTTTGCCAGAAAATTGGACCTACCCCGAAAATAAGCCCCAGTTAAGATCATCAGCCAGATGGACGCATTTAGTACGTTATGACGATGTTCCAGAAGATGACATGATTGTATTTGAATAAATGTAGATTGTTGCTCATGAAAAAATAAGGCATCCCCTGAAAATATGACCTAATGCGTCATTTAGAGCAAAAATTAATATAAGACCCGGTCTTATTTTCGGGGAAACATGGTATTACTCGAAGGTACTGACAACTGCTCAGCAGGTCGTGGAAGTCCTTTTGGTGCTCAGGCATGTAACTTGTGAGGACCACCAGGCTGCCTCTCCTCCCTGGGAGACGGGAGAGGCAGTCAGTGACTTTCCTCTGGGGTCTCAGCATTGTGCACTGCTCTGACATGTAGAAGTGTCAAGACTTATGAAAAAGTCTTTTAAAAATACCTGTTGCTGTTCCAAGCATTATGCTGGGTTTTGGAGATAATAGCAACGAATAAGACAGTGCCTGCTCTCTTGGAGTTCACCAACCAGTGGGAGGAGAGGGCTAGAGAAGTGCTAACAGTGTAGTTTTGTGTGTGACCCATCCTGTGCACACGCTGTATTGACATTGAAGCTCGTCTATGTGATATTTCCCCTTTTTCCAAAAATTTTCTCCTAGGACCGCCTTTAGTCTTTTTTTGCATATTGTACTCGACACATGCCAATTTTAATGCCACCACCCTAGTCAAAGTGACTGTTGTCTTGTGCTTAGGTGTCTTTTCTCCATACAGCAGCCTGAGTGACCAAAAATCTAAATTAGATCCCATCTCCTTTGAGGTTAGAGCCCTAACCTTCCGGTAACTTTCATCACACTTAAATATGACATCTAGACTTTCTCTCCACCTTAATCTGGCTGTATTTACCTCTTCTCCTCCCTTCCTACCATTGTTTTCATTCACTATGTTCTGGCTGAGTTCACTGTTTTCAAACATGTCAAGATTCTTCCTTGTCAGAACCTTGCTCTCTCTGCCTAGCTCTACGCTCGGATCCGTCAGACTTGCTCCCTTAGTTCTGAAACAGCCCTGCTGCTCCAACCCTGTCATTTTCTATTTTTTCACTTGGCTGTATTTTTCTTTAAGCTGGTCACTGCCTGTAATCGTTTATGTATGTTTATTGGCTTTCTCCCTTCAAGCTCCATGGGCAGAGTTTACCTCATTTCTTCCACCTCCCCCTTTTTAATTCAAAGCCCGTCTGTTGAGATAGACCAGTTTCTGGGCAAAGGCCTTTTTCCAGACTTAATAAAGTGTCCTGTGGTAGAGTTAAGTGCTTCATCATTGCAGAGTCTTAAAATTGTAAAAAACTACATTCTACTCTTTGCTGCTGTCTGTGACTAGTGATTAACTTTCCATATGCTTCTTAGTCCTGTTGGAATAATAGATGAAAAGACCAACTGTGGCTCTAAGTTCTATAGTTTCATAATTCCTGGTCACATGTCTCAGAGTTCTGCTGGTGTTTTGTTGTTGTTGTTGTTTGTTGTTGTTGTTCCATAATTTTGACAGGCTTTCTCTCACCTCTTGGGTTCCTCCTGTTGGACCTTGTTGGACTTGTTAATTTTCTATGTAGCATGAGCTGATGGTTTTCTAAAAGGTTCTAAAAAATCCTTTGTTTCATATTTATCTTATAGTTCCTCTGGTACAGATTTTTCATCCTTCTTTCTCTATATTCCCTGGTATCAATTTATTTTTTTTTAAATCGCCTTCCTTTGTTCCAGCTGGTCATGGGAAATGCTTTGTGAAGGAAAAGGAATGGAATTAAGTCTTGATGGATGAATACTAATTTCAGTGGGATATATGTAAAGGAACTTGAGCCTACAAGAATGGCATGAGCAAAAGCACGGAAGTGTAAAATGCACCGTGTGTTTGGCAGCGTGGTTTGGGATAACTAAAGTATGTGTTTATCTATAGTGCGAGATCTGGCTGAAAAGGTAGATTGTAGCCTTAAATGTTAGCCTCAGAATGATGGAGGTTCTGCACTCTGGTCTCATAATATTTTTGTATTTCTAGTATAAGAATGGTTTTGTTCTTTTCATATATTTGTTAGCTGAAAGTGAGGGACTTTCAATTTTTTTCACTATCATTAACAGTACCCAATATAGTAGCTTGTGCATAACAGGTGTTCAGTGTTAAGCTGAATTCTGATAAGAGGATTTAATTTTCCCAAGAATCTAGAAAGCCAGACTTTTTCTATTTAAAATCCTATTGAATTAGTCTTAGAAAGGAGATATATATATATAAGTTATTTTTTTTTGTTGTTGGTTTGGTTTTTTATTAGTGGGGAATATTGGGGAACACTGTGTTTTTCTAGGATGCCAAGTTTTTTCAACCTAGTTGCCGGGGGCACAGCTTAGCTCCAAGTCAAATCGTTGTCTTCATTCTAGTTGTAGAGGGCGCAGCTCACTGGCATGTGTGGGACTCGAACCGGCGACCTTGGTTTTATGAGCACTGCGCTCTAACCACTGAGCAAACCGGCCGCCACTGGAGGCTCAAGCTCCAAGCTCTTAAGCCAACTGGCTGCTCACCAGAGGCTCAAGCTCCAAGCTCAGGCCCTTGCCTCCCACTGGACCATGTGGGAATTGAACCAGCGACCTTGGTGTTTTGAGCACTGTGCTCCAACCACTGAGCAAACTGGTTGCCCTGACAAGTTTTTAAATTGCATACTTTATATGAGTTTGCACTATGGCTGTTCATTTTCTGTCTTCTTTGAAACTCCCACATCACTTTTCCCATTTATAATATGTGATCACCACAACGGCAGTGCTGGCATCAGGGAGAGGGGCCTGGAGGATACTTAGCTTCCTCAGTATCTCCATCAAGTCCCCATTCTTTGATAGGACAGTTAATATTTTCATAATCGCCAGTGCAGTGCTGTGCAGAGGCGTCTTCACACACTTCCTTCCAATCAGAGAACCACCTCTGTGGCCCTCAAAGAAGGAAATCCAGAGGCCCCATTGAGAACAACCTTATGTATTAGATATAACTATCCTGTTTACAGATGGGACAACCAATTCGTAGAGGTTAAGGGTCTAAGATTATTTAGCTGGTCAGCAAGGGAGCCGGAATTGGAACACAGGTCTTACATTATTTTATTCCTTGTATTTTTTAGCTATCCAAAATTCCACTTAAGGCTGATGAATGGCCTACTGGCCCATTGGAAACAATGCAGTTTGTGCAGCCTTGGCTAGTACACATGCTGAAAGTGAGCTTTCCCCATCTGCTAAGTGGTATAGGCAAATTCAAATTTATGCATGGGACACATGCATGAAAGAGATAACAAAAAAGAAAAATAAACATCACTGTATACCACATTAAATAGTAGGCTAAGATAAAATAATTTTATTCAATATGTTTAATTTTTAATTTTCTTTATATTTTCAACAATGATGTCATTCTCAAAAGGCCCTTTCTCCATTTGGCATAAACTGTTGCTATTGATTGATAATTTTAATTAGAGTAAGAATTCACCAAAATTGACTTCTAGGACATACAGTGTTGACAAATTAGAGGTGGGAGTGTTATTCCTTATTGTCCACAAAGTTAATATGGACTGTGGACATGGATGACTACATTTTGCTTTCATTAATACTTGTCAGCCAGGTTTTCCCTTTTTTGTTTTCCTAGTTCTGGTTGACCAGGTGCCCATTGATTTGAAAACTCCGCATGTAAACTCAGGATGCTGGGCTCTTATACCATTTCATGGTGGATGATTTGTGTACAATTGCAACTGAACGAATTTCATTCAAGTCACAGGAAGGAGTCTTGAAAATTTAAGTCCATTGCTAAAAATTGTTCTAGTCTGTGTATGTTGCCTGATTCTTTACCTGCAGTCACAGAACAGTGATCGTTTGTACCATTGTACTTATCAATATCATAGTTCATCAACTAGTTTGGTCTTGCCCTAAAATTGCTGTTTTTGTTTTGTCCTCAACAGAATGTGCCTCATTTTTCTGTCCTTAGTAATATTAATAATGAATGACTTTTCCTGGCTCCCATGGTCTTGAGAGATCAAACAGCATTTTTAAGCTGTAAGAAACCCTCAGCCCTGCCTTCTTCTGTGTTTCAGCCACATCCATTGTCACATGTGAATGAATGTGATCATTCTCTAAGTTATTATTTCTCTGTGCATACAACTATGTTTCCCAGTGCTAAAGGACAGGGTAGGGTAGGAATACTGACATCGATGTAGAGATAAAAATGGTGAATAAAGCTAATAAAAGACAAAATCAGAAGGAGTTTGCTTATGCTCATTATTGTAAACTCTTATTCATGTCTTTCTTAGATAAACCACTAATTCTCATTTTACCGGATGTTTTCCTATAAGCAGTATGAAACTTCTCCTTTTCCATTTTTATTCTATTTAGCAGTATATCTTTTATGTCAGCATTAGATTCAAACTTCCCTCTGGACTCTGCCCTCAGTTTATTCGTCTGGCCTTTGCCCACTGAGCAAGAATTGTAGTAGAGGCATAGTCTGTGAATAAGCATCTTTACTCTTGCCTCACTGCTTTTACTTAAGATGCTCTTTCTCCTTGTTTGGAATTGTTTTTCCTTTCTGTCCAACTCCTGTCCTGATGAGCCAGCGCATACTCCTTCCTTTGAAGAAGCCTTTCTCTTTAGTCCACACTGATCAGCCCCTTCTCTGAACACTTACCTTTTAATAATATGCCAGCCCTGGTATTGTTATCTAAGCATTTCATGTTATTTACCTATAGAAATATTGACCTTTTGAAAGCATACAGATGAGGCTCTTGTATTCTGGGTATGAAACAAGTTCTCACGGCCAGAATTTAATAATAGTAACACCTAACGATCAAGTGTTCAGTTTGCTATATGTAGTGCTATGTATTTTACACATATCATCATTAATCTCACAGTGTTACAGATGAGGAATTAGGGGCACATTGGTTAAGTGAGTTGCCCCAAGATCAGATAACTTCTTTGTAGTAGAGCCAGGATTTGTAAACAGGCTTACCAGGCTTCAAAACCTGTGTTCTTCGTACTATGCAAAATACTTTGTACCTCTGATATAAACATTTGTATGTGTGAACAACTGAAAGAATTAAAAAGAAGTCTTAGTCTCTCTGAATGTGATTTTCTTCGACAGACACTCATTTAGTACTGCTGTCCCCATGGCATTATCCTGGGTCCAGGCTATGAAGGATCACAATTTAGCTGTGTCCATCCTCAAAGGTCTTGAATCTAATATGTAGACATATATATGTTGTTACCTACATACAAGGCAGGATGAAATCAGATCTGTAAAAGGACATTAAGTAGTCATTTGGGTCCATGGAGATTAACATTTCCAACTGGAGGAATTAGGGATGGTACCAGAAGTTAGCATTTGTTCTCGGTCTTGAGGGGAGGATGGAAGTTGGAAAGAAGATTGTATATTCAGTTTAGACTTTGGAACTTGGGGTTTTCATGTTCTTACTCCATCACTTACTAGTGCCAGATAACCTTGGGAACATTAGCTAGTAGCTCTTGACTTTTTCTCATTTAGTAGCACTTATCCCTGGAGATTGGTGAGAAGACTACAGGAAAAAAATTACATGTAAATCTCAGCTTTGGACCTACTAGCACATAATAAGCACTCAGCAAATATTAGCCAAAGTAAGTAATTTTGTTATTGAGAAGGGTGTGATCAAAGGTTTGGAGGAACCTCATGCTGGGTGTTGTAGAACGGTTTAGCTTCTTTGGGACTAAATCTGATGGGACATCGTGGGGGCCTTGTAAGATAGGTTGGAAATTATGGCCTCAGTGAATCATGTCACCCTTAGAATATTATTTCCTCTTCTTTAGACAATAAGTAGAACCATAGCCATTAGAAGTTTTGTTGTTTTTATTTTAATATCTAAGTGATGTGTTATTAACCTGAATTTTAGGAAAATAAGTTATAAGAATGGGAAAAGTAAAGTGAAGATGAGTGAAGGGGTATGGGGGGGGACTGGCTGATGATACAACAGACTAGGGGAGAATAGATCAGAGTCTAAACCAGTGCAGGTTGGTGGGTGTGTGTAAGAGCTCGCAAGAGCAGAAGTAACCTCTTATTTTAGCACAAGATCACATGCATTAATACCAATATGTATTTTGCTTATTGTTCAGATTATAAAATCTTTGTTTTTATTGTAGAGAAAAGTTTAAAGAATAAAGTCATCATTTGTAATTCTAGCACATAGAAACAACCGCTGTATGCTTTAAGTCCCTTCGAAATTTAGAATGTCCTTCATACCCAGTATTAGTTGAAATAATTTATTCTAATCTTCACATAACTTCAAGTCTATGTAAATGTGATCATTGTTATTATCTTGAGGTGGTTTTCCTTTTTTTGTTTTTGGGTACTTATATTTTGTTGTGATAGATTAACAGCAGATTTTATTTTTGGTTCGGGGTATCTATTTTTGACAATTTTCATGTTGAGAAAAACTGAATTTCTAGGTTTTTGTAGCCCTTCATTATTCTATATCAATAAACTAAATAAAACCAACTTTGTGGGATTGGCTTTTTTATCGATCATCCTAAAATGGCTCAAGTATTTTTTGTGTTTCTAGCATTAGCACCCTCTTTTAAATTTTTACTTTGAAATAATTGTAAACTTACTGAAGAGTTGCAGAGTACAGAGTGTTCCTATATTCCCTTGATCCACCTTCTACTAATATTAGCATCTTACACGTCCATGGTCCATTTATCAAAACTAAGAAATTAACACTGGTATAATACCATCAACTAAACTACAGCCTTTATTCAGGTTTTCCCAATTTTTACACTATTATCCTTTTTCTAACCCAGGATCCAGTGCAAGATTCCACATTGCATTTAGCATCATATCTCCTTAGCTAGCTCCTCCAGTCTGTGATGGTTTCTCAGGCATTCCTTATATTTCATCACCTTGCTCCTACTGAAAAGTAAGCACCTGTGCTTTTAAAGAAATGAATTGTCTAATTTGAAATCTATACACGTGTGGGCCAATGTGAAATTTAAATTCTTAACAATAGTGGTATAAACAGATCTATAATAGTACAATTTTAAGATTCAAAAATCAGTTTGGAAATAATAAACATTTTAACCCCAAAAGTGCAAAGTTATAGGCCTGGAGCTAGTCATAAACATTCTTGATGTAATGACAGGAAAGTGGCATTTAAGAAATACCCATACTCTATCTACAACTATAGTGTATATTAGGCATATCTCAGTTCTCATGACTTTTGTTTTACGTCATAGATGGTAGCTCCAGCGTTATTTCAGCCCTTTCCTAGAAAAGAATGTTTTCACAGCATCAGGGATAGTAAACATGTTCCAGAGGTGAGCATATGTTTTAGGATTGCTTTAACCTTTTTAAATTCATCTTCAGAATATCATGAATATTGACTTTTTGTTGCTCAATTTTGCTTTCAGCTCCTGTGCATTTTGTTCATGAAAATGTGAACCATGCCAATTGAGACCCATCCCAGAGGGATGCACTTCAAAGGCAACCACACTGAAAGTGTGATTCTTTCTTTCAAACATCTGTGCATTTCTTTTGAAATTGATTTATAAAATTCTCTGATTTTGTAATTCAGTGATTCCACTGAGTGTGGAGGCTGGTCAGTTGTGGAAAATGAATGCAGTCTCCAGTTGCTTGATTCACATGTCCAGTTGGAGTCAGAACGCTTGTATTTCCTTGGTCGCATCAGCAGTGCTCTTCCGACCCCCACCGCAGTTTCAGTTTTAGTGTGTTTAGATGTCTTGTCACATCATGGAAGAACAATCTCGTGAGTCGCCAGGGGGCTGACAAGTCGAGCCACTCAAAGCCCTTTAATTCCAAGTGTCCTTGATCTGTGGAAGCAGCTCAGTAAATCTCTTGAGTAAGTTTTCACAACCTAGTCTTATGACTGCATGAAAATAAACTTCTGGGCACTGCTTCACCTTCTTCTAAGTATTCCTGGAATTTGAAATGATGAAGGCTGTAACCTCAAGAGTCATCATTTGTTACTTCCTTCATCACATACTGCAGTGAACCTGATTCATTCATTCTGTAAGTAGCTGTTGAGCATTTCTCTTATTTCTATGTTCCAGGAACTATTGTAGGTATTGGGGATACCACAGAGAGCACCCATCTTCTTCTCTATTAGACAAGGCAGTTACATAAATAAAATAACATGCTGTTATGGAGAAAAGTGAGTTAGGGGAGGGGAAGAGAGAGATTGATTGCAATTTACAATATGGTGGTCAAGAAAAGCCTCATTGAGATGATGACATTTGAGCAAAAACCTAAAGAGGTGAGGCGGCATGCCAATTTGATTAGCTAGGAAAGGAGTATATTCTAGGCAGAGGGAACAGCAAGTGCAAAAGTCAGGAGATGAAGGCAAAGCTGACAGGCTGAAGGACAGCAGGCCAGAGTGGTTGAAGGAGTGTGTGGAGGGAAGAGAGCAAACAGGGCTGGAGCCAGAGCACCTATGGTGCTGTAAGCCATCATTAAAGCTTTGGCTCTTGCTCTGAGTTTGGAAGGCATTGTGGGTTTTGTGAGAAATAACGTGATCTGGCTTTCCGATGCAAAGGGTCTCGTTTTATTAAAACTAATGTTGAGGAGGAAAGGATTAAAGCAGATAGAAGGCTACTGCAGTATTCAGGTGAGAGATAATGGTGGCTTGAACCAGGAAGGTTGCAGTGGAGATGTGATGAGAAGTGGTCAGGTTCTGGACATGTTTGGAAGATAGAGATATCAGCATTTCTTTTTTTTTTCCCCCTTTCTTCCACCCCCCCCCCACCCCTCACTCCGGTTCAAGCCGTTGTTTCTCCGTCTAGTGTAGGACACAGCAGCTTGGCCCATGCTAGTATTATGAGCCTTGCGCTCCAGTTGGTCGCTAATCGTTCGTCAGCTGCTGGCTGATCACGATGGCTGCCGGCTACAGCAACCCAGCTCCAGGGAGAACTGCTGTTCACAGTCTTACCTGTGGAGGGCACAGCTCACTGGCCCATGTGGGAATCGAACCGGTGACCTCCACGTTAGGAACATGGTGCTCCAACCACCTGAGCCACTGGCCGGCCCAGCATTTCTTGATAATTGAAATATATGGTGTGAGAAAGAGAGGCCATAATGTTTTCAGTCTGAACACTGAGAAAGTGGAATTACTGTTTACAGAGATGGGGAAGGCTGTTGGTGGAGCAGATTGTGCAAGAGAATATCAGGAGTTTGGTGACAGACTTGCATTGTGAACAAGACAGTGGAGCCTGGGTATGGCCAGCCTCATTGTGTGAATATACTTCAGAAATTGGCACAGCCCCTGTCTTCACTGAAGGTACTCCATCTATGATAAATGATTTAAACTTTTCAATGTTTAAATCAGTTATCTTAAACTTCTAGATTGGCAGGTCCTTCATGCCTATTAGCTGACTGGGTTAAAAAAAAAACCTCAAATCTCAAGTTGGCTACATTGTGATAAGTTTCATTAGACCCAGTGGTTCTATGAGGAATAGATGTTTCTGCTACCACCCCATATAAGTGAACTTGGAAAATACAAGTAAACAGAAACAGCAAGACTAAAACCTGGACAACCATCTAAAAATAAACAACCTCATGTTGTGCAAAATTAGGCATGGAAAATAACAGGCTGATGGGAAATATAGAGTTAGAACAGAACACTGAAAACTAAGGTACTTTGTAACCAAGTATAATGCTAATAGAAGTACTAAGAAAAAAACTAGCACAGTTTACTTGTGTTTGTACCTGCTGTCATAGTCAGAAAATTCTTTGTAGCCTTAAACCCTAGAACTCATGCTTTCTTCTTTGAGAAGTCAGTCTTCGAATAGAGACCTTTCATCAGCATTAAAATTCTGATCCAGGACATAGCCTTCTTAGCCCATTGTTTCAATATGTCTTTGCAGCTTTTCCAGATAGTTTAAAAGAAGGAAAGTGTAGTGGTTTTGAAGTCACTGAATCAGTCACCCCTTTTAAGTCCGTCAGAGTTTTCAGCCTCCCCACCCCCTTCAATTCTTATATTGCTAAGGTTTTCTCTTTAATAATCATGAGAAAACTTGAGTCTGATTACTTGGAAACATTAACAGGCTGGGAAAAATCGCATGTGAGACAGTGTGACTTCTCCATTATACCGACATCATTCATCTAGTCACCAGTTGTGTATGAGGTAATGCATTTCAAAGGAACACATTGTGGCACACCAGACTGTAAGGCTGACCTAGGACTCTTTAAAGCTGACATAGCCCAGGACCAAACTCAGATCTGCCTCCATATTGGACAGTCCAGAATTTTCTGTTTAAAATGGATATTTAATAAGGAAAATCCTAAAATGATCTCAGTAGGATTTTCAAAAAAATGTTTGAAAAAAATTCAACACCTATTCCTTTAAAAAGCTATTTTAAGAACTAGGAACTAAAAACTATATCTTGAACAAGATCCACTGTCTTGACCAGCAGCCAATATCATACTTAACAATGTCACACTAGAGGATTTCTTTTTATTTCGGGAACATATAAGCAAGGCTTCTATCACCATTAACATTGTTCTAGAAGTTCTGACTAGTGCAGTAAACCATAAAACAAAACTAAGTAGAATGATTGAAAAGGAGATGAAACACAAAACCCAACAACATCAACCAAAAATTATTAAAGACGGCTGTATATGGTAAGTGTACAAAAATCGGTAACTTTCCCAAGTATCAGCAATTACAAGTTAGAAACATGCATGGGAAAAACATCCCATTCACCATAGTAACACCAAACACAAAATACCTAAAGGTAATCCTTATAAGAAATATGTGCGATTGAAATGAAAAATACTATAAAACTTTTATTGAGATTTATAAAATAAAACGAATGAACCAGAGGGACATACCTTGTTCCTGGGTGTAAAAACTGGACTATTGAGATACCATGTTTTTCAATTTATAAATTTAACATGATCTTAGTAAAAATGACATATATTTTTAGATAGAGTTGACAAAATGGTTCTAAGCAATAAACATAAAGGAGAGACTAATACCAGCTAATAAAACTTAAAAGCTGTAGCGGTGTGTAGCAGTTTAGCGCAGGGGTCATGAGTTTAGGTACTGAAGGTAAGAGTTCTTCGATTCCAGGTCTGCCACTTAGCAGTTGTGTGAGCATGACCCTGTTACTTAATCCATCTAAGTCGAAGTTTATTCACCTGTAAAGCATGACGTTTTATGAAATAATGTAAATAAAGAGCTGAGCAAATTACTGGTACATGGGAAGTACTCAAAAAATGTTGGTTACTATTGTTTTGTTGTTGACACAAAAGTAAATAAGTCAGTGAAAGAATAGTGTAAACATAAGACCATACTATAAGTAAGAATGTATTGTTTATTAACGGAGCCATTTTAAATCAACAGAATTCATTAGATATTTAGTTTTAAAAATTTTAACTCATACTATACATCAACATAAATTCCATGAAACCATAAACAAGTAGAAAAAAAATATATTTACCAAGTAGTTGAATAGCTTTTAAAAGCAGTGAGAAAAGGTCCAAAATCAAATTGGTTTGGCTATACAAAAATTTGTTTCTGTATGAAAGAAAAACTGATTGAATGACAAACTGAGGCACAAGTAATGGTGTATTTGTAAATATTCAACAACCAGCTCTGCAAGGGAAGAAAGAAGATGCCCAGGTTTGTCACATTTGCAGATTTTCACGATAATAATACTTCAGGCTTCCAAGGTGAAGCGAACAAGAGTTGGAAAGAGATGTGCGTCGCCGACTGCAACTCACCACCTGCACAGACATGGCAGAGCACGCCGAGAAGAGCACACCGAGAAACCGCCTAAAGATCACCCGAGGCTAGAGCACATACCTGCTTGAAGCTGCCTTCCCCAAGTTCGCAAACTTGTCGCAATGATTTGGCTAACCCTTTTTAATATCAGAGGGATTATTCATTGAGTATTTGTACCAACTGGACAAACATTTAACCGAGTTTACTGTTTGAAACTGCTGAAAAGGATGCATGAAAAAGTTAGATGACCTGAACTTTTCATGGCTCTTGCATCACGACAACGCACCAGCTCACACGACACTGTCTGTGAGGGAGTTTTTAGCCAGTAAACAAATAGCTATATTGGAACACCCTACTCACTTGATCTGGCCCCCAGTGACTTTTTTCTTTACCCAAAGATAAAGGAAATATTGAAAGGTGGACATTTTGATGACATTCAGGACATCAAGCGTAATTCGATGACAGTTCTGACATAACAGCTGGAATATGGTGATGAAACGAGTAAGATAAAATTTATAAGTAACATGAGAGACAGGTTAGTGTGGTGGTGAGAACATGAGCTCTGGAGCCAGACTGCTAGGATTCAAATGCCTACACTTCCTGGGAGACCTTTGGTAAGCCAGTCTTACCACCTTAGAATGGGTTGTTTCTTTGCTGTAGTTCTAATACAAGATGGGTTTATGATAAGGTCAACTTTGTGCAGAGAAGCAGGATTTAATTGGCTTTCAGAGAAATGGAGACTTTCTGAATATGGGAGCGATGTTGTTGGAAGTTGTATCGTTGTTGGAAGCCTATGATTGAGAATCAGTACTTTCGGTGGTACAGAAAGAACCAATTGAATGGGGGTGTGGAGAGAGGGAAAAAACAGTACTTTTAAGGGGTTAATGAAGACTAATCTTATGATATGAGAAAAGTAGCTTTAACAGACACAAAGAGGAACGGCTGGTGGGAAAAATAGGTTGCCAGAACTGGATAGAGACCAGTTAAGATGTAAACAATGTCTGTTTGAACTTGAGACTTGGCTTTGGAGAGGGACAGAAATTATTTCTCATGAGTGGGCTGTTTGAATGATTCATTGGGTGTGGAGGTTTACAGGTGCTCATGTTTTTAGAGCATTTATTCAAGGTTGGTCCATTAACATTCATTTCTCTCGGTTGACTTTTTTTTTTTAAGAACAAAATTTAGTATCTGTCATATACAGGGCTATTAATTTGATGATTCATTGTTCCTTCTCACTTATTTGGGTGTTTCTTGTCTTTTTGTGTGAGTTTTTGCTAATCACTTTAGGTCTTTAGCTGGTTTCATTAATTTAGCTTCTCTTGAAAACCTTTGCTGATTGTGGAACCATTGCATCTCAGGGTTGGAAGGGGCTATAATAGTTTTCTAATCCAACTGTCAATTTTATGCTCGAATCCCCTGTATTATTCTTTTCTATTTCATACTTAAATAATTGATGTCTTGATTTTTAGTAGCTGGATTTACCAAGCAGTAGAATTCGGGGGCTTCGTGATAATATAGCATTCTTAGATACAGCAGTCATTTGGAGATAACCAATTGGTCACACTTTGGGGTGGGTGAGGGCCAGCTGTGATCTGATGCTGAATGTGTACACCATTCAGTGGCCCCTTCTACAGGGTACTCTGACACCTAACTTTAAACCCTGGCCTGGGGGGTGGGAGTATAACTGAACTTAAGACCTAGGTTCTAGAGCCAAGCTAAACACAGGACTTTCGTATTCCTGGGGCTTCCTCCCTGGTTCTGATCTATTCACAGGCAGGGAGACGGGGTTGGTTGGTAATGGTGTAGAACCAACCTCTTTGCTTCCAAAGCTAGTTGGCTAAGGCCAGTCTGTATGTCCAGGAGCTGCCTGTTTGTAAATTATGCTGAAATGCTGGGAAGTGTTCTCTGGAAGGGTTCTAAATTATAGCTCTTTAATATTTTCTGCTTATAGAATTTGAATGCAGAATACTTGGTGTGGTTCAGGTTTAACTAAGGAAGCCCAGCTGCTGACTGCGAGGGGGCTTTACCAAGTGTCACGGATCTTAGACATCACAAGCCCTCTTGCTTGGGAGGCTCAGAAACTTAATTTTGCTAGTACATTTAGAGTGCGTCCTTCCATTAATAGTATTCATGTAAATCCAGGTCATAAGACACACGTGTCAACTCAGGAGGCTAATGTATTAAACTGACATGCCAGATCATTTTTGTCAGATTAGCTAATATTGAGGTAAAGCCAAATTATTATTTAAGAATTATTTACTTCTAATACAACAATGCTATGATTAAATTTTTTAAAAATCCAGTCCAAAAATGGAAATGCAGAAATAGAAAGTCCTTTCTGGTCCCACCTCATGAGGTAACAATTGTCAAGAGCTTAGTCTGTATGTATTCATCCAGACTCTTTCACATGCAATAACCTCTTTTGCTCTATTGCTTTACCTTTCTGTCGCTCTCTAGTGATGTCATGCACATTGCTTGTTAACTTGTGGGAAGCCAGAGGACAGTTAGAAGGTTGCCTAATGACATGAAATCAGATGAAGGGTAGTAGGCAGGTGACTCACAGTAGCAGCAGCATCGTGAATTGTCCATTCAGCAATCTGGAGTCTGCTACCCTGGCACCCCTTCCCCAGACAGTTTGAAAGGTCAGTATTAACGTTTCTCTCACAGACTGTTGTTTTTCAATATAACTGGCCAAGTACAGATCTTGGCACCTAATAGGTGCTAAATAAATAGTAACAACTATGCGTGCACTGCCCTTTCCAGTCCCTTTTTTCTGACAAGTACATTTTTTCGGTAGCTGTGTTTATACCACAGTCTAGTTTTGCCTCGGTATGTGTGTCCTATGGTCTCTTGAATTTTCTAGCTCTACTTTGATCTATTTGATCTTTTATTTTGGTTCTCTGCAACCTTATTTCTCTTATCCCCTGTACTGCCTGTACAGTTCAATAGAGGGATTGAACTGTTCCATGAAAATCGGCACTTTATCCAGTAATTCTTATAGCTTCTGATTTCTCAGAGAAATGCTTTCTTTCATTACATTTCATTATTACCCAGTTCTTTAGTTAAAACTGTTCTACTTTTATTTTGTTGTATACCTAATGTGGCTATATTAAAAGAGTTCATATGGAGTCAGAACTATATACTATCATGAAGTGAGAACTCCATATGTGCAGTGGACAATGTGGTCCCCTTTTAAGTATTTTGTGTGATTTCTTTTATAGATCAAATTTATTGAGAATACAATTCACATACCATACTGTTTACGCATCTAAAGTGTGTACTATTCAATGGTTTTTAGTATTTTCCCACAGTTGTGTAACCATCACCTCAGTCAATTTTAAAACATTTTCATAATCCCCAAAAGAAACCCCATTCCTATTAACAGTTATTCCCCATTCCCCCTTAACTCACATCTACCCCTTGGCAAGTGCCAATCTACTTTCTATCTCTGTAGATTTGTCTCCCAATGGGTGTATGGCCAAATAAGTTTGGAGAGTCTCTCAATAGGTCTCAGAGAAGTCCTGCTCTAAAGATTAGACTTTGGTAATCAGCATTTCTAAAACTTATTTAAATCTGGAATTTATTTTCCTTGTAGAACCTATTAACAAATATCTTTGGGAAATGCCATACTATATAATACTTGTAGGGAAAGCAGCTAGCTTATGATACAATAGGATGCTTTTTAGGGAAATGATCTCATACAGGAGAGGCAGTAAAGATGTTTGCTCTCACATTATGCCCCTCCACTGGTAAGAGACCTAGCCATGCTCATTCACTCATTAAATGAATTTACTGAGAGCCTACTATGTGTCAGACACTGTTCATATACTGGGGTATGGCAGTGAATAAAATGAACGAGTCCCTGCCCCCAAGTAGTCAGTAAGGTGGAAGGAATGGACATATAAAATGTTCAACCATGTAGGAGGAAGGTTCTGTACACATTGTTTTGTGTAGAATAGGCTTTCTCTTGAAGACTTTTAAATGCCTACTCTAAACAGTGCTGATCCCTGATTTAAGCAAAACAGAGACGCATTATCCTTACTCTCAAGAAGTTCATAATCTACTGCGGAAGCGAATAATTATAATGTGAAATGGTAATTACTGAGATGGTGGTATATACATACTGTTCTCTAGGAACACAAAAGAAGGGACTCTACTCCATACTTGGGGTGTTCCTAAATTATTTTTTCAACTACTGTGTTTCCCCAAAAATAAGACCTAGCCGGACCATCAGCTGTAATGCATCTTTTGGAGCAAAAATTAATTTGAGACCCAGTATTATATTATATTATATTATATTATATTATATTATATTATATTATATTATATTATATTATATTATATTATTATACCCAGCCTTACAGTAAAATAAGACCTGGTCTTATATTAATTTTTGCTCCAAATGACGTGTTAGAGCTGATGGTCCGGCTAGGTCTTATTTTCGGGAAAACACAGTATAATAGGGATTTGGTTACTTAAGATTTCTTAGGTACCACCACAGAACTGAACATACATTTGCTTGTGGGTAGGATTGCTGTGGACTAAAACATCTTCATTGGCAAAGACTATCTAATTCTGATTTAAAACATAAATTTATTGAATTCCATTGACACAGTAGCTATGCTATGATCAGTGTAATATTCATGTTCTTCCTCCATAAGTCACTATAGTCTTCATAAGTCAGTTTTTACCTGTTCAAAAGAAGAAAGATTGGAATAAGAATCCTGTATTGAGTACCTATCAATTCCTGCTTTTAAAAAATGGTTATGGTATAGCAAGAAGAGTCAGTAAATCTATTAGCTTTCTGAAAATGGCTGGACTGTAGCAGTAGGAGGTACAAAGTAGAGCTTTTATCCCATCAGTCTGTCCTTGGTATCATCAAGTACTGAAGAGTTGCTGACATTTGTAGGCTGTAATGGGGGAACGGAAAATGAAGCCCACAAAAACGAAAATTTTGAAAAATTAAATAATAAATTTAAATAAAAAATTGCTCCCCATTGATTCAGAAGAAAGACATTTAGAAGTACTGTTTGAGAATTACAGACAAGTCTGTATAATTTTAATCATGTTTCATTGATGATGGAGGTAAAAGGTGCTATTAGTTCTGTTGCAGAACACGACAAACTTGCCCTCTGCCCAGTAATTATCATGTGCTCATGTGCAAGGAAGACAGTCCCTGAGAAGTCTGATGTAAGGACTTCTTTGCAACTGGCCCACATTATTATTATTTGGGGGGCAGTTGGAGGAAGAGCAAAGACACTGGCTACATATTTCCCTGTGATGTTTCTATTACTATATGAATACATAACTTATAAAACAGCTCTACGCAGTTGCCATTTCCCCATTTATCCTTAAACGGATGAATGTTTGTGATTTAGCATAAAGTTCATGAACTAAGAAAAGCAGTTGGACACAGATGCCTGTATCTTTCCACTCAATGTATCTTATTACCTTTAATTTCCTGTTAAAATCATGCTTTTATTTTTACCTTTCAAATATGAATTGCCATCACCAGGCTTAGCAAATGAAACGGATTACTTGTAGTAACTGTAAGTAGTTTTGCACTTCAGATCCTTACAGAGCTTTCCCAAAGGACAGGCAATGTCTTTCAAAATCCTATTACAAGATTTTATTTGCAGGTGCTTATGAACAGAAGGCTGAAAGCCTCCATGTTTTATTGCTACCCAACTTCATCAGGTCTGCTCACTCTACTGAAAATTGTGGCAAAAATGATACACATCAGCTCTTTTATTCTTTTGTTACTACTCTGCACAAATAAAAGCATATTGGGGAATTTAATGAAGCAGTATGTCCTTGGAGGGAGCTTTGGAGATTTGGAGTGTATGACTGTTTGTCTTTGATACCTGAAGTTTTTGTGTAAAACAAATGGGCACAACCAAAATAAAGTCCTCACAGATAGGTCAGTGTTTGTCACATACGTACTTAAATCACACAAATGTCTATATAAGCAGTGACCTTGGAGAGTTTTTGGATGTGCCAGGGAATAGTTGGGACAATGAAAACTACTGCAGTACCCCTGGAACTCTGATACTATTTTGGAGGTTGTCTGTTTACCCAGGAAGTAGACTTTGATGGTCAAGAAAAAAATTAGGGCGGGAGTGATTTGCTTATTCAGCAAATTAACGAGCATTTCCCAAGGATGCATTCTGGGAACCTGTGCTGGGTGAGAGGCCACGTCTTAGCTTGCTTTGGCCTTCACACAGAGTTGGTATTACATTGGAATCTGGGAAAGGCAGCATGGATGGAAAGGATGAATCTGCTGCAGATATCTAGGCACACAAGTAGGATGGCACCTGTACGCTTGTTGTGAGGTGTAAGTTTCAGGTGATTGCAATTCCTAGCCTACCAGTTTAACTCTCCTTTATTTCTGTCCTATGGGAGTGTAAGCATGTGTGGAGGATAACTTAATTCTGCTTAAATTTCTAAGCTTCAATACTTAATTGCTAGTAATGAATACTAGTAAACTGATAAAAACACGGAAGTATGGGCAGTGTTGTAATTGTGAATTGCTGGCCCAAATGATATTGGAATCAATTCTGGTTTGTCCTTTTTTTTCCAGGGTTAACACTATCTTTACACCAGTTCTCTTCCTTTGGACCAGCCTCCCAGGTTGCCACTTACTGTTGCTCTGAATGTAGGAGAATGCAGTTCTCTGGCTTACTCTGGGGGAATGACAAAGGAGCATGTAGTCATTTATCCCATCAAAAATTCCGTATCGCAGCAACTCTAGATGTACAAGGTGTGATCAACAAATATGGTAAATGTTTAAGTTCAAAAAATGTATTACAGGGCTGTCCCAGTGGTTGGAGTGCTGTGCTCCTCCAACGCCAAGGTCGCTGGTTCGATTCCCAGATGGGCCAGCTAAGATAGTGAACAACAGCTACAGCTGGGGTGCCGTGAGCAGCCGGAGGTTGGCGTGAGCTGCCTTGGGCTGCTGCAGGCTATCGTTTGCCGCCATGAGCGGCAGTGGCCAGTGTGAGTGGCCGGCAACCATCATGTGCTGTTGTGTGCTGCCATGAGCAGCCTGTGGCCAGCGTGAGTGGCTGGCAGCTGACGAGAACTGCCGTGAGCTGCTGTGAGCAGCCGACCAACGACTGGAGACCAACTGACTGCCTCAGCCAGGAGGGAGCGCAAGGCTCATAATACCAGCATGGGCCAGGGAGCTGTGTCCTACACAACTAGACTGAGAAACAACGGCTTGAACTGGAGTCGGGGGTGGGGGTGGTGGGGGTGTGGGGAGGCGGAAGAAAGGGGAAAAAATGTATTACAGTAAAAGACACCTTGTCATTAATCCCCCCTCAAAAATACTCCCTCTCACTTAGAATACACTTATCCCGTCGTTCTCTCCACTTTCTGAAGCAGTTCCAGAAGTCCTCTTTAATGAGTGTCTTTAGTTGTACTATCGTGGTTGCCTTGATGTCCTGAATCGATTCAAAAATGTTTACCTTTCGTGGTTATTTTGACTTTGGGGAAGAACCAGAAGTCGCACAGTGCCAGATTCGGTGAATAAGGTAGATGAGGACTCACTGTAATGTTTTTATGGGACAGAAATTGCCATACCAGAAGCAATGTGTGACGTGGAGTCTTTCCATTGTGATCACAAAATACGGTGAATGCTGCTGTCAAGTGCCATCCAGTGGAAAAGCAGGGGTCTTCGATATGGGAAGCAGTGTGTCGAACCTTAGCAACAGTGTGTGACAAATTTCAACTTGTTCAGTACAGTCAGTCGTGTGTGAGCTACGGTTGAAGGTGTTTTAAAATGTACTGTAAATCATCGTTCATCATGACAACACTGTGTCACACATTGCTTCTAGTATACGACAGTTTCTGTCAAATAAAAACATTACAGTGTGTCCTCATCCACCTTATTCACCAGATCTGTCACTGTGCGACTTCTGGCTCTTCCCCAAAGTCAAAATGATTCAGGACATCTGAGGCAGCCACGACAGCGCAACTAAAGAAAGACATGAAAGAGGACTTCCAGAACTGCTTCAGAAAGTGGCAAGAACAATGGGATAAGTGTGTTGAAGCGAGGGGGAGTATTTTCAGGCGGATTAATGGCAATGTGTCTTTTAATGAAATATATATTTTTTTAATTTAAACATTCACCATATTGTTTGGTCATGCCTCATATGTGACCAGATAGTATTTAACTCAGTGTTAGTAGGAATCTCACCAGTGACATCAACATGAAAATATTATCCTAGCAACTTAGTAAATACAGCCCTGTGCTAATTGTGTCAGAAAACGAAAGATGCTTTTCCTGTTCTCCAAGACTGGAAGGCCCCTTCCTCACTGGAACAGCCATACCATCTTTAGGATAAAGAAATCTTAATGGATACAAAGTGAGAAATGGATGATACTTGTTTTTTTAAGCCAATTTCATGTTCTGTTTGTTTACTACTAAGCATTTCTGAGTGGGATAATTCTTACTTGGCAGTCAATATTTCCCCATCATAGCTAGTAAGAATTTTCAGTATGTTTTGGGCATAAAACACATTTTATTTTAGACATCAAAGGGTCGTTTTTCAGTGTTTGTTTCAGTAGTTTAGGAAGTAATTTCAACTGATTTCACAAATATTTGCTTAATGGTTCCCCATCTGTATTCCAGCAGTACTTTTTACACATCTCTATTTTGGCATTACTCATGATATCATAGTACTTAGCTTGCCTCTTTTGCTGAACTAGAGCTCAGTAAGCGCAGGGGCTCATCTTACCTGGCTTTGAATCTTTGTGTGGTTCTCAGTATGTATTTGAAAAACCATTGGTTCTTTATGAAGAATATTGTCTGAAAATATGGTAACTACTTAGTTTAATTGACTGTAACCATGTTGTAGCACATTTGCCATTTTCAAACCATGTCTACAAAAAAATCTGATGTATTAAGGAAAGATTCATAGCATTAGGTAATACTGTTATTAGATTACTGTAAGAATCTTTTGGGAAGCTTTGTACCTCTATCTTAATTGGGAGAAAGTCATACTATGGACAGTAAGTATAAAAAGAGGGCAGTAAAAAAGCTCCAAGTAAAGTTTTTGCCTTTAGATATCACCTAAGTGCCTTCTGACTTCCTGGATTTTGGACCCTACTTACCTCCAATCTTCCTAATCCTTCCTGGCCTGCCTACTTCTGTAAACTACATTCACATCTGCCAGACTTTTTCCTACTCGATTAGTCCCCTGCCTTTGCACCCTTCCTGTCCTGTTACTTCTGATGCCATCCAGTGATGTCTGATTTGACCTAATGGTTATTACATATCACTTTCAGAACCTTTGTGTGTTATTATTATCTACAAATACATTTACTCAACAACTATATCTTCATTAGAAATAACATGAAAATTTAGGATAAAACTTTTTACAGGTTTATTTCCTAAAAAATACACAACCCTCGTAGAGCGTATCAAATTCACTAGAAGGCCTTGGGTTTAGCTATCAAGGCTCATGTGGAGTCCGGAACATAATTGCCTGTACTATGACTCCTGTAAGAGATATTATGGAAGCTTTTTTATTTTTCATCTGTAATATACAAAATGTAGGAAGGAATGTGAAGATATTAAACATTGTTCTTCCTTAACTTTAAGGATATGAATGTAAGACAAACATGATATCAGCTGTGTTCTGACTTAGAATTATTTTTTAATGGTCTATTACTAGTTTAAAAATTAATTCTGCCTTCTACATTATAACCTTGTAAAAATGTGCAAGAAGACAAATAATGTGAATGTTGTTCTATACATATATTCACACCTTTATTTTTAAAATTTTCTTAAAAAAGCTTTTAATTATGGAAAATTTCAAACCTTCATTTTACCCACTTTTGGAAATTTTTATTTGTGTACATCCAAGTTTGTCTGGTATTATATTCTTCCTGTCTGTAAAACTTTCTTTAACATTTTTTTGTAATTCCAGTTTGCTGCTAATACATTCTCTTAGTTTGTTTTTGCCTGAAAAAGTCTTCATTTCTGAGAGACATTTTCTCTGGGTATAGAATTCTGGGTTAATACTGGTGTTTAAAAATTCTTTCAATAATTTAAAGATGTCGTTCATGGTTTTTTGCTTTGCATAGTTTCTGACAAGTTTGCTTAATCTTTGTTTTTCTGTATGTAATGTGTCTTTTCCTGCCTTTTGCTGCCATGAAGATGATCTCTTTATCTTGACAGTTTGAATATAATATGTGTAGAGGGTATATGTGTATGCATGCATACACGCATGGGTGTTTTGTATTAATCCTATTTAGGATTCTCTGAGCTTCTTGGATCTGTGCTTTGAATTGTTTTGTTGTTTTTGGAAAATTCTCAGTCATTATTCTTCTAATAGTCTCTCTGCCCCATTCTATCTTCTCCTTCTGGGATTCCAATTACACATATGTGAGACCATTTGACATTTTCCTATAGTCCTTGAATGCTATGTTCTGGGTTTTTAATTTTCTTTTTTTTTTCCTTGGTGTTTCACTTTGGGTAATTTCTACTGACCTATCCTTGAGTGAATTGATTCTTTCCTTGGGTGTGTTTAGTCTGCTGATAATCCTGATCAGTCATTCTTCATCTCTGTTATGTTTTTACTTTCAGCATTTCCTTCACTCATACAGAGTCCTCAGAATTTGAGTACTCACGTTTCAGAAACATATTTTCCACTATTTTCTCTGGACCTATGTTTTCTCTTTTACAAAGTAGAAAAATTGGGAATACCCTGTTTTCCTGAAAATAAGACCTAGCCAGACTATCAACTCTAATGTGTCTTTTGGAGCAAAAATTAATATAAGACCAGGTATTATACTATATTATATTATATTATATTATATTATATTATATTATATTATATTATATTATACCTGGTCTTATAGTGAAATAAGACTGGGTCTTATATTAATTTTTGCTTTAAAAGATGCATTAAAGCTGATTATCCGGCTAGGTCTTATTTTCAGGGAAACACAGTATGTAATAATAACCAACAGAATTGTTTTGAGGATCAAATGAGTTCGGCTGGGCAAGTTCCTTCTTTCCCTTCCCTGGGTCTCAATCATTCTCATTGAAAGGTTTGGACTGTGTGATTACTTTGGTCCTATTTAATTCCTAAATTGTAAGATTCGATGAAGGGGAAGGGACCTAACATTTATTGACAGCCTGTATTAATCTCATGTAGAATTTGAGAAAGAGACAAAAGTCACATTTAAAAAGTGCTTTTGCAAAACACTTTACTTTTTGCCGGGTCTATGTGGATTTTAATTGGAAGAAATGGGCAGCATTAAATCCAGTTACCACTTGGTTAAATCTGTTAGAGAATCATTAAAATTTTTCAACCATTGGGTTTCCTGACTCACTTGAGAAATTTCATGGCTCATAAAACATCTCACTCTTTTTTTCTGCGCCTGTAGGATTTTAAATTATTGGGTTGGCTCCCAAATTTTGCATGTAAGGAAGAAACTAATGGAGGTTTTTGCTCTTCACTGATTAGTACAAATGAATGATATTCTCATCAGATTTGGCTTTGCAGTCATAGTCTTGTGTTCAAATCTTGATTGCACGGCTATGAAACCTTGGGCTGGTTGTTTAACTTTTGATCCTGAGTTTCCTTATCTGTGAAATAAGGATCATGCCTACATCAGAGAGCTGTTTTGAACATAGAAGACATAATGTATGTAAAGCTTTGGGTATACTGTCTGGTTGATAGTGACCAATAACTGGTAGCATTAAAATAGTAGCCAAAATGAATTTTGCCACCATTAAGTCAAATTTGTAGCAAATAGAAGGGGAAAGGCAAGTTTAATATTCTTTTTACTCCTTTTAATGGAAAGGTCCACCTGGTAAAGGGATATATATATATATATATATATATATATATATATATATATATATATATATATATATTTATTTTATTTTTTTGGGGGGGGGGAGAATAGGACTTTATTGGGGAACAGTGTGTACTTCCAAACTTTTTTCCAAGTCAAGTTGTTCTTTCAACCTTAGTTGTGGAGGGTGTCGTTCAGCTTCAAGTTGTTGTTTTTCAGTCTTAGTTGTGGAGGGCGCAGCTCAGCTCCAGGTCCAGTTGCTGTTGCTAGTTGCAGGGGGCGCTGCCCACCATCCGTTGCGGGACTCGAGGAATCGAACTGGCAACCTTGGTTGAGAACTTGTTGAGAGCCCACTGGCCCATGTGGGAATCGAACCAGCAGCCTTTGGAGTTAGGATCATGGAGCTCTAATGGCCTGAGCCACCGGGCCGGCCCCTAAAGGGATGTTTTAACAATAGGGACAGGGTTAATTGAAAACTGAGTGTTGATGAAGTAGTGCCTACTGTGTGGCAGATGCTCACTTTTAATCCTCAGAACACCTATGAAGGAAGCTGCCTCTCCTCTGAGAAGCCTTTCTGTATCTGGGTGATGGTGACCACCCCTTCTTTGTGTTCTTGCATTCTACTTCGTACTCTGTCCCTATTTTTTATATGTAATACCTATCCGCTTTCCACTTCTCATCCCCACTGAAAGGTTTTCTATGTATTTGGCCCAGAACTGGCCCACAGTAAGTTGAATTGAATAGCTGAGATGCTGAATCTTTGGGTTTTTTTCTGGTCAAGACTGAAATCCCACTTTCTTTGTAGATGAGATTAAAACTTGAAAACTGAATGTTGGTCTGAGACAAAAATACTAAGAAAATAGTTGTACATAAAACGCTTAATCAATCTGAGTCCTTCCCCACCCTTCAGTACACACTGTTTGTTAAGATAAACAAATATAGTATATTAAAGTAGCTGTTGATCTGGATGTTACCTTTGAGTAAATAAACATAATGCATTTCAAAGAGTTGTTCAAATTCTGTGTTTCTAAGTAATTTTACTGTAATGGGTATTATTCAAGATTGAAGTTATTTGATACAAAGAGACATTCTTTATTCATACTGTGAACACTGTCTTCCTAAATACAGACCACCATACAGGCATTCTTATTTGAATAACACATGGAATATGTCAAATTATTTTTGCAGTTTTTTTCTTATCATAACAAAAATTTTTACAAAACTGCATTCCTGATCATAAATTTTTTAAGAGTTGGAAGGAACCTAGGAGATCTAGTCTAATTTCTTCCTACCACCCAGAGAGACGAAGCAATTTACCTTCAGTCATACAGCTGACTAATGACAGAGCCAGGGAGAGAGCAGAGTCCTTTATCCATTTGCCACAGTATCACATTCCTCTGGAAAAAACTGCCTACTCACTCTTCATTTTTAATGCTAGAATCTTGGGGTAAGGTTTTTTTCCATGACTAACTAGTGCTCTTATTTTCTTGTGTGGGTGTCTGGGAGCCAGCTATCAAGGGTGGTGGTGTTTTTTTGTTGGTGGTGAACAACTGAACCGGGTAAGGCACTAAACACAGAAAATGCATTTATCTAGTTAGCATTTAAGGCGTCAGGAAGAAGTGGTTGAAGCTCAAATTTTCTGCCTTCAGTGTCGATAGGCAGGTTTTCTAAGGTTCAGTTTCTTAACCTGGGGTCTGAATTCCTTAGGCTTTCATGAAAATTATGCAATTATATGCTGACCTCCTAAAGAAAGAATCTGTAGCTTTCATCAAGTTATCAAAGGGTACATAATTAAAAACTACTGTTTTTAAAGGGAGGGAAAGCTAAGCAAACTTGATTAAGAACGAGTTCCCCACTCTTGACACTCTAAATACTAATTATACTAGAGGGTTTCCTTATCCCCAGCCCCTTCTGCTTGTGCCCTTCCTACTAACAAGTCTTCTCAAGATGGCTTCCTGGGTCTTGTCATGGAAGCTGCTGGACGCCCCAACCTTCTTTTTTGAACAAACATTTCCCATAGATTTTCCAAGGCTCCCTTCTCTCTCCCCCCTGTCTTACTTTCCAGGTGAGGGTGTGAGACTCAGGGATTTCTGTTCATCAGAAAGCTCAGAAGTGTTGTTTCAATTACATTCTGGTTAAAAGGAATTTGTAAGCTGACTTGAGAACCTAAGACTGTTCCTCTAAGAAAAAAATGTAATTACATTCTAACCTAATACTTTGCAAATTAACTTTTAGAACGCCTCTAGTTCTTTAGTCAGGAAACTCTGTGTTTGATATAGAAACGCTTTACACCTTCCAGAAACAGAATGAAAATTTATGGATGGTGGTGTAGGAGTTGCCCAGATCTGTCTGCAAAAGTGTCTTAATTTAGTTTTTCCTTCCTGAAGTTTATAAGACTTAGAAAAATCTACCCCTGAATAGAAATTTATTTTAATGGGCTTCCTTCCTAGAAGAAAACATATAGAAAGCAGATTCTAAATTTTTAAGTCTGGCATCTGAATACAATAAAAAGCTAGCACCAAAATTGCAATTGGAAGAATTTGCTCATTTGTTTATTCATTTTTAAAATTCATACTGAGTACCTATCATGAGCCCTCAGGCATCATGTTAGATGCTGGGAAAAGAGAAGTGGTCTCTTCGTTTGCAAAGCCCATGATCTGCTGGGGACACAGCTCAACAAATAACAGTTCAGCATGCTAAGTACTCTACTAGTGGAACCAGAAAAGCACTGGAATCAGTACTCTGCCTGGCCAGGAAGTAGGGTGGGAGTTGGGATAAACTTCACAGGAAGGTGGTGATTACTGAAGTTGCATCTTAAAGTTCAATAAAAACTTGTCAAGCAAAGAAGGGATCTAGGTATAAATGGTATGTGTGTGCTTTCCGGAGTTTAACTAAATGTAACATTTACTACCCTCTGATTCTATATTTCCTGTTAGAGCTCCAAACGAGAATGGAAGCCACTGGAGGAACGTAGCTGCACAGACATACCGTGGCTGCTGCTTTTTATCCTCTTCTGCGTTGGGATGGTAAGGAAACTCTCACAGATGGTCAAAACCTGAACTCATGATCCACGGGAATGATGGGGAATTGGCTTAAAGAGGGAGCTTGTTATTTTTAAATTTATTTTTAAGTCCTCCTGAATTGCTTATAAATGGAGGTCATAGGATACCACTGAAGCACGTTGTTTTTCTGCCATATAATTCACATATTTGGTACCCTTTGATTTTTTTTTATTTATGATTTTTTTTTTTGGTACATGAAAATAGATCAAAATTTAAGGAGCAGTTGGAACCCTATCTCTTTGACTAGATCATTTCAGAAAGCCAGATAATTTGACATTTCTGTGAGCTCTGATCTTTATGGGGTGGTGAGCAGAGAGGGCTTGGGCCATGGAGTCAAGAGTCCTGGATATTTATCCAACCCGGTTACATAGACCTGATGGTTATTTTTGTATCAGTCAGT
Source organism: Rhinolophus hipposideros (assembly GCF_964194185.1). Classification (NCBI taxonomy): domain Eukaryota; kingdom Metazoa; phylum Chordata; class Mammalia; order Chiroptera; family Rhinolophidae; genus Rhinolophus; species Rhinolophus hipposideros. The sequence goes on from NC_138057.1 coordinate 59,294,592, forward strand.
GTCCTCTCAGGGGCTGGTGTTCCTTTGTATAAAATTAGAGGTTGTGCTACATGATACCTACAATGCTCCCAGTATTGGCATTTTTTGGTTCTTTTTAGAAAAGAGGCTGGTTGCTCACTGCTTCTTCCTCCCTCTACCCACACTGCGCCCCTGCTGCCTGTTGTGTTTACTGTATAAGTGGCATCTCTCAGTTGAGATCAAGGGACCTGGTGATTTCCCAGCGGGTACAGAGGCTGGAGGAGCAAAGTCCCTGGCACAAGGTGCTGGGGCTCTCCTCATCCAAACTGTGTACCCACTGTGCCCTGCAGGAGTTTCTGACACCGGTTTCAGGGACTTCAGAATGACTGCCTGTGTGCAGGGCTGGGAAAAACGAAAACAGCGGTTTTCAAGCTAGCTGATGTTTAGAGCTAGAAAAGACTCGGAACACCTCATCTGGTCCATCACCCTCATTTTACAGATGAAAAACCTCAGACCCAGCGATCAATTCCCAAGGCCACACTCCTAATTAATGGCAGAGCTGGAAACAGAGCCCCTGTCTCGTAACTTCTAGACCAGTGCTCTTTCTGCCACTTTGTTTCCTCTTCCTCAAGGGGCCTGTGCAGAGAGCATTGCTCTCTCTTTCATAGTCTTTACAACTCAAAACACAATTATGCTACTTCAGCAGTCATTTTTTTCACTTATGTGTCAGTATTTTTAATCCCCCTTTTCCCATGCCTTTTAGAGGTTCTTTAGGAAAATCTTATTCTGTGTCTCTAGGCAACTGCCCACCTGCAAATGCCATTTGAGAATCACAGAGCAACCTTAATCGTGGCTAATAGGTATAATTGTAGGTATCACTTCTGCCCTTGAAACAAGGAAAAGAAAGCAGTACATTTTAATGAGATATAACATCCAGTAAAATAAGAAGTATTAATTTTAAAGATAATAGACAGCTCAGTTTCAGCAAACCTATGATGTTAGAAAAGTCAAATGGGTTCATTTCCTGACTTAGGACTTCTAAGATCATGTTTAAAAATCCACTTAGTTTATTGGAGTGGCAACTGAAATGCAGCATACACTAATATACACAGAGTGTGGAAAAGAGTCTTTGCTAACAGAATTCATCCGCAACCTCTCCCAACCCCCTGAATTTAATCCTGGGAGGAATACCAGCTGACCTTTCAAAATTATATTTATAAAAACATGTCCCTGCCACCCGAGGCACTTATGATATTCTGTGCTAAAATAGCTCAGGAAAGTGCAATCATTAATGTTAATAGGCTGACTTGGGAGTGACTTGAGAGTAAGGAGCTATTTGTTTTCTGAAATGTTTTAATGCAATGGTAATTAATATAATGTTGATTTTAGTGCACAGATAATTAAGACCCACTGTGTGTACTTTTAAATGCAGGCATAACTTTATTTGTTTTGGAAAGCCTTCATGGAGTTGAGCTAACATGAACTTTCGCGATGTGGAAACTGGAGAGCTCTCACAGTTCTGTTGCCCACCCTACTGGCACAACAGTAGTTCAAAGTTTGTCTTCTGGGTATTTATTTTATATGGTTTTCTAAAGTTCCCCCCACCCCTTTGGATTTCATTCTGTTAGTACTTTAAAGAGAAACATTCAACATATATTTGTTGAACATTAACTTATGCTTGAGGCTTTCATGTATGTATTTATCTCATTGAATTCTCCCCATTACCCTGAAAGATAGGTTTTATCCCCACTTTATAGACAAGGTATAGCGAGGTTAAATATTGGCTTATCTAAGAAGATACTGTAAGTGGCAAAGATAGACTAGGAACTGGAACTTGCTGCCTCTTGTGGCCCAGTGGCTGCTTCTTTTATAGTCTTCTTTCTCAGTCATCTTGCGTCCTAAACCATATCTTTATTCACTATCTTTACTTGTAGTGCTTTGCTCATTCCTTGATAAGTAGGCTCCAGCTCTGAAATATTTTAAGACTTTGTCATCTTTCACTCATCTTCACCATTAAATATTTTTATTTATACATATTCATCTCTTCATAAATGTTTAAGCTTCTCTTTTATTTCTTCCCTTACTTTCAAAGTTTTTCCATGCTTGAATTGTCTAGAACTTAGGGTATTTTTCAAAGTAAATTGCTATCAGCCTTCTTGAGAGCTGTCATCTTCCACATGAACTCACATGAATACTTTGAAATTATCGGACATATGCTTACCCTGCTGTAAAAAAGTACATGTAACATTGTACTTCTAAATTTCTATTTTCCATTAAAGTAATAAAAATGTGGTTTGCAACCCTAGCTGCATATTAGAATCAACTGGGATCTTTAAATAAAAGATTCATTTCTAGGCCCCCGCTCAGTGATTCTGATTCAATCTCTGTGATTCTAACGCTCATGCAGAGTTGAGACCCACTTTTGTGGATACTGATAAACCACTAGAGTTTTGAGAAAAAATGATGAGACTGGGTTTAGTAGGATAGCCCTGGAGGTCTGTGTTCAAGATGGCTGTTAAAGCTGCTGTAAATGAGGAGGAGATTCAGGCAGACCACTTTGGAGGCTGATGCAATCGTCCAGATAAGTCCAGGTAAGAGATGAAAAACCTGAAATAAGGGGAGGAGAAGAAAGACTTTAAAAGTAGGATTTGGTATCATCAATATTGCTGGCAAGTGGGAGACAGATTAAGGATGACTAAGAGATTCTTGTGTTAGTGGTTCAGGGAAGGGTTTTTCAGCTCACATCCTACATTATCTCCTCATAGGATCCAAACCAAGCCTCTGAACAAATAAGGGAATAAAAATGGGATGGGTAAATAATATCATTTTATTAGTAGCTGAACAGTTACCTGAGTATGCCCAATAGAGTACTCCATTGTAAAAATGACTTGTGGAATAAAGCTTGGGCCATGTGGGCTCAAGTTTCTTCCCGTGTGGTAAGGTCTGACTTCATTCTCTCTCAGGGAGAAGAATATATGAGGAGGGGAGGGGAAGAGAGGCGGAAAGAGAAAGGTGGTCCACCTGGACCAAATCAGCTCAAATCAGCTTGCCACAAAAAGGCAAGAAAGAGAGGAGGCTGGATGGCCTAACAGGAGTGTTTACCATGGAAAATAGAAGCTAGAGACTCCCTGCAACTTACCCCTTATAATTATTGCTGCTTACTACTCATATGTACTAGGTACTATTCTCTGCATTTGACACAGAGACTCATTTAATTTTCACAACTGCTCAAGGAAGTAAACATTATCAGCATTCCCATTTTACAGATAAAGAAACTGAGGCATAGAAATATGTTTAATAACTTGTCTAGATTATACAGTGGCAACATTGAACCCAGGAGAGAAGAGGAAGAAGGTGAGGCTTCAAGAAACAGTCCTCCCTTTTTTTTCTTTTTAATTAGTGTCAGGTGTACAAAACAATGTACTAGTTAGACATTTATACCCCTCACAAAGTGATAACCCCCTTTCCTCAATCTACTACCCTTCAGACATTGTATGTAGTTGTTACAATTCCGCTGACTCTATTCCTTATGCTGTCCTCCACATCCTGTGACTCTCTCTTTCTCTATCTATATAAAATTATAGTTGACATTCATTATTATTCAGCTTCAGCTTCAGGTATACACTGCAGTGGTCAGGTACCTATACCATCCCTGAAGTGGTCTCCCTAATAAGACAAATGTCCATCTGATACCTTATAAAATCTTTACAACATTATTGATTATATTCCCCAAACTGTCTTTCGTATCCCCGTAGCAATCTGTGGTTACTGATTGTGCTTTCTAATCCCCTCACCTTCTCCCTCATCCCTACCCCCCTCCCATCTAGCTACCCTCAGTTTTTTCTCTATATCTCTGAGACTGAAGAAACAGTCCCTTTTTTGTTGTTTGGAACTGAGAATAAAAGAAGAAGTTCAGAACATGGACCTGAAGGACATGGTAACCTCACCGGCCAGTAAAATGTGGTCTAGTCAATATTTTAGACTCTAAGCAAATCCCAGAGCATCAGCACTTTCTCTAGTGCAGTGTTAGGAAGCTGGGGTGATGGCCCAACGCATGGAGAGAGGAGACTGAAGCTTCCTCTGACTCTGTATCTCATATGTGCAGTCTAGTAGATAATGATGCTACAAATGGACATAGGGTCTACTCGGGAAAGGGAAATGACTTGGCAAAGTGTGAAATGAGGAGATGACTTTTTGACATGTGGAATGTATGGGTAAGGATAAGCAATCGGAAATGTAGAGTTGGAAATTTGGAGACTGCTAGGGACTAGAGCTAGATTTAGGAGACATCATTGTACAGTTTGTCCCTTCAGACTGCTTTCAAGGACCTTTTTTATTTTATAACATTAGCCTAGTTCCCAGAGCATAGTGTTTCTACCTCATTAACTATTGTTGATAGCAGACAAAGTGAGAGACTCAGCGACTCACTGCAGTATTTTGTCACCTCTGTGAGGGTCTGTGCTTTGCCAGGATCATAAAGTAGGAAGAACAGCGTGCCAAAGATTACCTTAAGGTTACCTGACCCAACTGACTCCCTCCTTTTCATTAAAGCCTGTTTTTATTTTTAATTGTCGTCAAGTATACGTAACACAAAATGTACCATTTTAACTGTTTTTCAAAATACGGTTGAGTTAAATCCATTTTGCTTTTGGTCTACTCTTGTTTTTTGTTTTTTTCCCCCTCGGTCACTGTACTGGACCAAATGGGTTTATAGTCCCTCTGCAAGTATACCCTGAAAAATTTACGTTGTGTATCTACTTTCCCTTAGAATCATAACATTTGGGAAGCCAAAAGAGCTTTTGAGATTAATTTAGTTTCATCCTTGTTAAAGGTAAGGAAACTCAGGAGCAGAGAATTTCAAGTGACTTGCCCAGGGTCATAAGGAGTATTTGGGTTCAGTTCCCTGTATTCCATGTCTGTTATTTTTGTTTTTGTTTTTCCATTTCTTGAGCTGCTCGTGATACTGAGCCTCACTGATTTTACTCCCTCACGCCACATTATTTTCTTCTCTTTTGAGATATTTCAGTTCTTCTAGGGTAAACTTTATGTATTATAGCCCTTTTGTACCTTGCATGGCATTTTGTATTTGTATATTATCAATAAATGCTTATTGAGTGGATATTTCCTAGACTCCCAATCATTGCTGTCTTCTCTTTCTTGAGTAATGCATCCTGTTAAATGTTAAACTTTAAAGAAATCCAAAAGTCTAGCAGATTGGCAGAATTTTTTAATTTTTTCAGTTCATTTGCATAAATAATAGTTCTGCATCTGGCATTTCTAATCCTACCCTGTCAGCTGGGACTAATAGTCTTGCTTATCTCAGGGTTCTCCAAAGAGGAGGAACAAGCCAAATGTTTGACAAATTGGTTATTAGGAGATTGACGCACTAAGCACTGATTGAGATGAGAGATGTATAGAACTAAAGGAAGTAGGATTTGAGGAAAAAGTAGAATCTGGATATAATTTCATTAATTCCTGGGCGAGGGGCTGTAAGCTTAAGACTTTTTCCCCCATCTTTTTATTTCAAAACATTTTGCCATATTCATACTCCTCCTCCCACTCGTGTTTTTGTTGACTTTTTTTTCCCCCCTCAAAACTAAAGTAAGGCTTTCTACCTTGCTCCGTAAGGCTCCAGGTGTGAAATTCAAACATGCTTGTGAAATAAAATCTGTCCTCCTATTTGACCAATAGTGAATGAAACTGAGAAAAGCTCTTAATAAAGTCAAACTAAACTTTGTGATATAAAGGCAAAATGAGCACAGTTCATTAATTAGCAAATTGTCTTTCTCTCACTTAGGCAATAGGCACTGACTAATCGCCAGATCTTGCCTGTGATCCACCATCCCTGGGTGCCTTCATCTGATTTGAGTCACCTCCTACTTGTGATTCAATTTGTCTACTCCTCCTCTCTTAAAATAGCAGTTTTGAAGGTACTTCAGTCACTCAGTCGTTTTAAGATTTTAGCCATGGTTCTCTTCATTACTAATAGGCTTACTTTCTCTCTAGTGATTACTCCCTACTCTAGGCTTGTAAAAGCTCTCCTCATCCCCCTTATCATTGGCTTCATTAATGTGATTTCCTTCTGTTGAATGCCTCCCCCACCCCATTCCTACCCTCTATGGAGCCATTAAATTACTGAGTGTATTCGGTACAGTTTCTTTCATCCTATTTTAATTTCGTGGACCACATGTTTTCTCATCTGAAACTAGGTATATTGCTTCTTGCATTTGGATTTCAGAATTTTTTTTTTTTTTTAAGGAAATTGTATTTTTAATTATATTTGGCCTAGTTCTTCATTGTCAGTGCTTTTACCATATGGGAAGTCCCTGGGATAACAGTCATGGTTTCTTCCTATCTTATTATCTTATTATTCTCCTTCTTTTCTCCCCTGCAGCTTCTCACCCTCTCTACTCTAATGCCTTTGGAAACTACTAAGAAGTTTACATGGGCTATATGAAAATATGTCCCATCTTACCTGTGATGTTTATCATTCATCCTTTGCCTACATCCCGGAGGGATGGGCAGTAGCTTATGCTAAAAAAGAAACACCAAAAATCCCACATGTCCAACAGTACTGTTAAAAATAGGGAAATCAGAAACCATTTAAAGGAATCGGTAACACAAAGTACTAATCAAGCACAAGAAGCAAATTCCTATAAAAAGTGAAAGAAGAACATAACCTTTTTAATTATATAAGGGCTTTGCTATTTTAGACTAGTAGTGAAAGAAGATTATAATTATGGTCTCAATGTTTCTGTGTAGTAACAGCATTACTGACGATATCGCTCACTTTTCTCCCCCAATACATTTTTGTTCTAAAATAGAGACTTGCAGGGGTTTTTGGTTAGTCCCCAATTATGGTTGTCAACCTCTTTAGTCTTTGTCATTCAAATTTACCATGAATAACTACTAGACAGAGGATGCCAAAAAAATGTATACACATTTTAAGAAAGGAAAACACTGTATTAAAATTGTAATACTCAATATATGCCATTAACAAAAGAGGACTACAAGTTATGTGTATACATATTTTTGGCGCCCCTGGTATATTGATTACTTGCCATGTAGTGGACCAGCTGGGGGCTGGATACGCATTATCTCATTTAGTCCTTATCATTAGGTTGTGAAGTACATGATATTTCACTAGTCCCCCTTATTCACAGGGGATACCTTCCAAGACCCCCAGTGGATACCTGAAATTGTGGAGAGTACCAAACCCAAATGTACTATGCTTTTTCCTATATACACATAAACTTTGCACTTAAAGGAAGTGCTTTATGGCTTCTCTTTGGTATACTCAAATTGCCAGCATCACTACTGTTGTGCTTTGGGGCCATTATTAAGCAAAATAAGGATGACTAGAGCAAAAGCTCTGTCCGTCTGATAACCAAGTAGGCTGCTAAGTGAATAGCGGCAGGGAGCATATATGGAATGGATACGCTGGACAAAGGAATGATTCATGTCCCAGGAAGGATGGGGTGTGGAGCGCAATTTCATCATGCCATTCAGAACGGCATGCCATTTAAAACTTACGAATTGTTTCTGGGATTCTCCATTTAATATTTTCAGACCACAGGTGACTACAGGTAACTGAAACCATGGAAAACAAAACCTCAGTACTCTGTCAGGGATGAGAAGGAAACAATAATGGATCAGTCACACAGGTAGTAAGTGGTAAAGTGAGGGTTTGAATCCTGGTCCTTCTGGATTCCCTTTCTGTTACTCTATGCTTTTTGTTAAAGAACCGTATTGGAACTGTTAGCCATTAAACCTCCTAAAGTTGACCTCCACGTCCAGTTTTTGCTCAGTTGGAGGAATTCCTCTTTTGAGATTCAAAGATATGCTTGCAAAACAGCATGCTGATTTGCACATGTGTATGTATATAGGGGATTAAATACTTTTTTCTCACGTGTTAGTATTGGCTTGAAGGCCTGAGATGGGACTAACTGCCCTGCAGTATTCCTGGAGAAGTCAGGAGAAAAGGGGAGGGGTGAGAGGGTGAGAGGGAATGAGTGAGTCCTGACCACCCTATGCTTAATCCTAGATCTAGCCGTTAGCTGCTGCTTTGAGGCAGAAGGGTACTAAAAATTACTGAGACAGACACTTTACATTTATTATCTCATGTGACTTCTCGCAGCAGCCTTTGTGGTAAGTGGTTTCAACCCCATTTTTTATGGGTAAACTGAGGCACAGGGAAGTAAGCAAGTTTGTCCAAGATCACACAAGTAGAAAATGGAGTCATCAGTGCTCCACTGAGCAATGCAAGTTTTTCTGGCTCCAAAGCCCATGGTCTTTCCCGTAGAGCCTGTTCTCATTTTTACCAAGGATTATTACCAAGGATTATTTCATTTAATCCTTACGGCAACCTTATGAGCTACCATTATTTCCATTTCACAGGTGAGTAAATTGAGGCACAGAGAGCTAAAGTAACTTGGCAAGGATCAGAGAGCAAGAGAGTAGCAAATCAGGGATAGTCTCTACTCAAAATCTACTTTCTTATGAAGTGTAATTTCCAGAAGTTTCTTCTAGCTAGAGCTGCACTCTCTACTCTTCTACCCTCACTTTCCTTACCTGCATGATAAAAATAGAGCCGTTATTTTGAAAAAAGAAAAGAGTTTGTTTGCCTTTTTAGGAAAGTATATTTAAGGGGGAAGTACTTTTCTCTGAGGAATTGCGTATGAGTACAGTATTCAGCACTGTAGGCCTGAGATGTAACAGGGCTGCTTAGGTAAGTACTACTCATAATACTTGGATATGATGAGTGAAACAGTGATAACTTCTGCCTGCATTAGCCATTTTAATAAAGATAACACAAACTCAACCTATTAGTGACCAAGTGGCAAGAATATTTCTTAACCCCAGTCTTTTCTGCCATTTTAGTCAGCTGATCAGTAGTGATTCATGTGGCTTCCCATTCTCCTGCCTCATAGCCTGCAGTTGAGTATAGGCTTTTGTTGCTGTGTTTTGGTTGTACTTGACTCAACAACAATGATACGTGTTTGAAGCATCTACCACTTGCCTTTGGCACTGTGAGGAAACATATTCCCATGAAATGACATGACCTTCGCAGCACATACAACCCCTGCCTCACTCTCCTTGAGTCTTCAGAATTACGAGCATGGTGGTGCTTCATGGTGTAATTCTTAGGCTTGGATACAGCTTTACTGCAGGAAGCAAACAGAAGTGTTGTGTGCACTGAAGTGATAATAATTTAAAATCCACATACCTATTGTTCTTTGATTTTTTTTTTCTTTTGTCCATCGTTGTGATTCATTTAATAGGACTCCTTTACAATCAAATAAAACTATAAAATGAAGAAAGCTGGGCTGGATTCTGTGCGCTGATCTTTATTAGTTTCTATGGCCTTGGAAAACGTATTTTAACCTCCCTAGGCCTCAGTTTCTTCTTCATGAGGATTAGCGATAATGTATGGTAAGCACCCAATACAGAGCCTGGCTTAGAGCAGATGTTCAATACAGAGAAGCTGCTTTTATTACTATCAAATGCAAAGAGGATCTTACGATGCAAAAGCTTAGAGACGTGTTTTGTTATGGCAGTAAATAGTGTTTCCTGTGGACGTATGTGTGCTGCTTATGTGAAACCCAAGGAAAACAGTGGAATAGTGTTTGCAGCAAGGAAAGATAGCTCTTTGTTCCCTTTGACAGACAAAAGAAGGTCATTATCGTATCAAGCAGTGACTGTTGCTATTGAAATGGTTTATTTGTATGTTTTTTCTGTGTTTTTTTTTTCCCTAGGGATTTATTTGTGGCTTTTCAGTAGCAACAGGTGCAGCAGCGAGACTAGTGTCAGGATACGACAGCTATGGAAATATCTGTGGGCAGAAAAATGCCAAGTTGGAAGCAATACCAAACAGTGGCATGGACCACACCCATCGGAAGTGAGTAGACCGTGGCTGAATGAGGGGCACTATGGAAAGTTTGAAGTGGGGGGAGAAAATCCTGCTTTGCTTACTGTTACAAAGATAATATCTTACTGAATGTTATTTTTACATGACTTTTGTTGGTGTTCTGTTTTTTTCTGTTTTTTTTTTAACTATCCACTTGAATCATTCCTGGTCTATATATACTTTTTCCAGGGAACAAAATTAGCAACCCTGTTAAAAATGGGCTACTTTGAGATGGTAATGGGTAAAGGCTTGATTTGAGAGGGTTACTGTTGTTGTTTCATTAGCTTTTAGGTTGTACACTAAGTTTTAACCCAAAATATAACATGATATTTTTCTTCCAAGATTATACTTGATGGGAGACAGAGGGATGAAAATGGATTTTGAAACATTAAAGTTATAATGAAACACTTTGTAATGCATCGTTTATAAATAGACATCAATCCAAATATATAGAAGGTGTATTTCCTTTGTCAGACTTTAAACTTTGTTTTGAATTCTTAAGGTGCATCTTTTGGATTTCATGAAATTCCTGACTTAATTGCCTTTTTTTCCTTCAGAAGAGCTATTATTTCATTTTTAACATCTCTGGGGAAAATGTATTTCATCAGACATATTTTATGTTTGTATATTTGTTTACACTGTATATTTATGCCCTCATCAAACTTTATTAGACAGGTTTAATAAATAAAGGTAGGTCTTCAGAATTAACCAAAGTAATTTTAAGGTAACAGGTTAACCAGTTCAATTAATGAACTTTATAGGAAAACACATAGCAGATTAAAAAAAAGTTTAGGTTATATTTCTTTATTAAGCATTTCTCAGGATGTAGTAACTCTATTGTTAGATAAATCTCTTGGTTAAATGTGGGTTCCTACTGGAAAGTATAACATTAATTTGATAATTTCACAAACGTGAAGAAATCCAAATAGTTAATCATATTGCAGAGATATTCCTCCATTTAATGACAGGGTAATGAAGTTCAAATAAATAAAAATTTAAGTAAAAACAATGTGTATCTGTATATCACACCATTGTCAACAAGCATATGAGGCCACACTGTGAGGTGAGTGTAGCAGATGAGAGAGACTGAAATGACTTTCCCAAAAGTCTGGCGGGCAGTGGAATATCCAGTGCAGACCACGAGCTTTTCTCTTGTATGCACCTGCATCTCGTGTCAGGAGAAGTGAACATTGAACTCTTAGAGAATAATTTGGACGATAGTTTCATTTCTCCTTTTTGATTGCCTCATGAAATTAACACAAATTTTTAGCCTTGTGTTATTTCTTGTAGCAAGACTACCCATATATTGTTATTCCTTTTTTTTACTCATTATTTTGAAATAATTTTACACTCAAAGAGAAGTTGCAAAAATAGTGCAGACTTCCACATATTTTTTTTTCCTTTGTAGGTAGTGTTCATGCTGTCAAATATTGTTTAACTCTTTAATGCTGTTGACATGTGTGAAACATAAAATATTACCATTTAGATACTTGAGGACATAGAAGGAAAAGGGCTCCACTCACTCAGGTCTACTTCTCAAATGAGGCTGTAATCATTTTTATGCCCCCCTTCATAGCTCGCTGATGACTGCAAACATATTCTCATCATCAGGTTTCTGTAAATGTCACTCTTCACATTTAACCTCACAGAGGTTCATTTGGTCAATTTTTAATTTTAAATCCGTGGATTGTGTAGTGTACATTTTGATCTCTTGCAAAGAGAGCCTTCTTATTATTCCAAAAAAGTAGTTAACTTTTTCCTGATTGCTTAGCATAATTGGAACCATAGGTGGATCGCTGTAGGGGCAAGTTTCCTAAGTACAGTGATGCCCTAACTCATGTTTAAAATTTATTTTTTATCTCTACTTGCTGCTTCTTTGCCTCTGAGCATTTTAGTGCTCACCTATCTAAGCATTTCTATCTGTAAATGGTAATTTAAAAAAATGAATGGTACATTTTTGAACATTCTTTTCTCAGGTAAGTCTATTTGGATTTGAAAAGAGGCAGACAATCTTTGTGTTTGTTACTTGTACTATGTCCTCTTCTTTCTCTCTGCCAAGTACATTGGTTTCCTCCTTTTCCACTCATTGCCTCATATATCTTGGACTTTATTATCAATACTAGGGCCTTCCGTAGCTATGGAATTTTTTTATACCTGTTTTGTCTGCTGTTTCCTCAGCTTGACTTTGATCACCTTCTGCCGTCCCTCATCCTCAGCCTCTATTTCCTGGTACTTACTAAGCCCTTCATACATATTTGTTGGATAAATTAATGAATGAATCCTGTAAAATCCTGAATACAATTAACGCTTTCTTGCCTTCATGAGTATTATTTCCTCTGTTGGGAAAAATTTTTTTTCTCATTCTTCACATGGCTAAATGCTATTCATCCTTCAGTTTTCAGTATAAATGTTACTTCCAAGGAAGGTCTTTTTTGATCTCACAATTTAAATCAGGTATTTAAAAATACTCTCTCATTATGTCCTATAATTTGTGTAATTATACATTTGTTTTGTGATTATTTGTTAAATATTTGGCTCTTCTAAGTTCTACAAGAGCAGAGGTGACGTCTGTTTTGTTCACTGCTATCTCCTCAGTACCTAGAACATAGTAGGCACTCAATTAAACGTGTGTTGAATGGTAAATAAATTTATTTCCTTATGATATGTTCTAAGAAGTGAATTACTGAGCCTGAGGATCTAATGTATTTTAAGATTACTAATGCATATTGCTTTATTTCCATAAAGGTGATTCCATTTACATTCCCACCAAGTGTCTGAGATTGCTTTATCTTTGCTAGTATTACTGGTTTTTATTTTTTTTACTAATTTATCAACCAAAAAATGGTGTTTTATAGTTTTAATTTGCATTTCTTTGATTATTCATGAACGTGAACCTTTTCTCCCCCATGTTCAGTTAGCCTCTTATGAAGACTGTTGTGCTAGCATATCTGTTCTTGATCTTCTTATCTCTAAATCTTCTCCATCTGTTTTACTGTGATAGGATTATGGTCTTTAAAACACTTTATTGTCATGTCCCTGCCTTTCTTCTAGTGTTGTTTCCTTTAGTGTTGAGGGTGAGCCCACTTAGCCCCTGCCATTCCAAGGCTTTTTGTGATTTAGACCCACTGTACCTATTCAGTACTCTCTCACTGTTGTATTCGTATTATCCATGGTACTCAGTTGATTCTACCTCCATGCCGTTCCGTCTACCTCTCTGCCAATCTGAATTCTTAAAAGACTTACGGTGGATCTCATAACTAAACTCTTAATTCCATAGTGATCTTTCCTTTATTACTTGAACTTTCCTATCTCACACTGGTTTTTCTGTTGCCTCTAAGTTGTTCTCTATTAATTCCGTTTCTCATCTGCCTGTATTCATTATCAGTTGCTAGATAACAATGTTACCATAAACTGAGTGGCTTAAAACAACACACAGACACATTTACTATCTCTCAGTTTCTGTGGGCCAGCAAGGAATCTGGATATGCTTAGTTGGGTCACCTGCTTCAGAGTCTCTCACAGGCTGCAGTCAAGGTGTCAGTCAGGGCTGGGCTCTCTTCTGGAAGTTCCCCTTCCAAGTTCATGTGGTTTTTGGCAGCATACAGTCCTTGAGGATTGCTGGACTGAGAGCCTTAGTTCTTTACTGGCTGTCAGCTGGAGGACCTCTCCATATGGCAGCTTACTTCAAAGCCAGCAGCAGAGAGCATCAGTAGAGAGTCTGCTAGCAAGAAGGAAGTTCCAGTCTTCTATAGTGTATTTATGAAAGTGATATCCTGTCACCTTTGCCATAGTCTACTGCTCAGAAGCAAGTCTCAGATCTTACCAAAACTCAAGGGTGGCAAACAAAGGGTGTTAAACAAGGGTGTGAATTTGAGGAGGTAGGGATGATTGAGCCATTTTAGAGTCTGTCTGCCGTACTGTCCATCTCTGTGTCCCTGGAGCACCATGTTTTGTTCTCCCAGGTTTGAGTTACTTCGTAAGAGCTTATTAATTATGATAAAGTAGGAAGGAGGAAAGTCAGGGAAGAAATAGGAAGGGAAATGCTTTTAACATCTTATAACCTGAAAATAAAATGCCAAGATGACGATAATGATTCTATTAGTGGTAAAGAAAAGGCAATATTTTATTTTCTTCTAATTCTAATTATAATGTGTTCTTTTTCTCCAAGTAATATTTTTGACCTGATCACATATTTACTATAGCAATAAGGTTGTATAGGAAAATGGCAGACAGTATTATATGAGAAATAAAAAGGCCCCAACTTCAAATCGATTATATTCCCAAAGTTGATCTTTAAGTTGGTTGTTTGAGATGTATGAATCTTTTCTGCTTGGGAACAATGCTGTGACTAAGGCTCTGAGGCTGGGTCAGTTTAGAAAAGCTCATTTATCTTACTTAGAACCTTAAAGTGCCAGAGATGAAAGGGCTTTCTAAGATTACCTAGCCTGTAGCTTCCTTAATGCATCCCATCAAATTTTTGTGAGTTTCAGTTAAGGCCCGGAGAAGAAAATGACTTTTCATAACTCAGTTTTGTAGCTGAGCTATGGTGGCTGGCGATAATGGTACATAAGACATGGGTATGGCTTACAGCCAATTTTTTTGGTGCTAGGAAGTGGGGTGGTAATAATATATTTTGAACTCTGATTGACAGTTCCAAAAACATACCTTTTCTGCCACATTCTAGATTGCCTACAATTTTCCAAACCATAAAGCCAGCCTTAGAGTGTTTGTGTCAATTTTTAGACGGATGATGATGATGAGGATGAGGATGATGACGATGATGGTAACTCATTGTTCTGAGAACTCATTGTTCTCAGAGAGGAAGTCCTCAAACTTCCTATCAATTTGGATAAAGCAGGGGTGCTTTTAGTTCTAAGATGCCTGTATTAGTAGATATGGGACGATGCTGGGGCGAAGTTTCTCGCTCTGCTGGCCCTTGGGGAGATGATTGGAGGAGAGAAGGTATTGTGTTTGTACTACGGACATACCCTTGTCCTGGGTGCCTGGGATAGGAGTGGCTATTGGGATACACAGGTTGTTGTAAAGCCTGGTGAGGGTAAGTAGAGAACTGCTGTGTGTTTTTTTTGATAAAGGCATTATATAATTATTATACATAATACATTCTACAATCCTAACACAGAGCTTAGTGTCCACTTTCTTTGATACTCTAAAAAAATTTCCCCTTTGTATCTCACCTATGAATATTGATTTTTCCATAAAGGTTCTCAAGATATATTTTTTGTGCAAATATAACTTTCTTCTTTATCTTTTTGTATTCTCTCTAAGGAACCCAGTTAAAGTCCCAATTACTGATAAAATCTCTGTGGTCCTAAAATGCCTCTCAGATTTCAGATAATCAGTGTTCACAAGATGTACAGGAAGTAGAGATTTGAGGAAGTTGATGGCATGCATGACTATTATCTAGAAAGGACATTTTGTTTGAGACTTTTTTCAGTTTCCTTCATACCTTTTAGCAGAGGATCTGGTAAAAATTAGAGTGTAAGTTTTATTTTTTTAACTTTCTCATTCCCCAGAAATCCACAGCTTAGAATGTTTGTGCTTCAAAGGCCTTTGAGATCATTGAGTCCTTTCATTTAACAGGTGAAGAAACTGGGGTCTAGGACACATGGGTGACATGATGAAGACAGTATACGCCTATATCAGGACTAGCTCTCTACTTTCCACTCTCAGTCTAGTGATCTTTGTATTACCGTTTCTCCAAAAATAAGAGCTAGCCAGACAGTCAGTTCTAATGCGTCTTTTGGAGCAAAAATTAATAAGACCCCGTCTTAATTTACAATAATATAAGGCCGGGTATGTAATATAACATAATATATGATATAATGTAATAGTATAATACCAGGTCTTATATTAATTTTTGCTCCAAAAGACACAGTAGAGCTGATTGTCTGGCTAGGTCTTATTTTGGGGGAAACGCTATGTACTGCACTGTCTTTGGTAAGCTACTCCGTGATCTAGTATCCTGCCTTTTTCACTGTTGGAGCCTCTCCTTCCCAACATTTCAACATGAAAGAAGCTTTTGGTAGCAAATGCAGAGAAGAAGGTTATATAAATTAATGAAGTTATAACTAAAGAAGTTTTGAACCAAAGCACTTACATAATCTATGAAAGCTTTAAAATAATTTGAAGGCAGTCTTTGCTTCTTTCTCTGTCAGGTAAAGAATATGAATTTTAATGATGAAAGGTATAATTCTCATTTCACATTTGGATATTTTTACCATTTGTATTTTAAGTATTTACTGGAAAACATGTGGCTTAAACTGATAACGTTAATTTTTAGTAAGATAATGGATTGTTTAATAGACAATAGTCTTGTTTTAAGGAAACCCTATTTTTCCTTAAAATAAGGAAAAATCCCTATAATCTCTACATGGATACTAAGTAGGACTTCAGTGGCACTGATTACCTTCCCTGAAGCTCAGAGCTCTGTAGGTTTAGTCTGTAGGTCTGGTTCAGTCTACCCAGTGATTGCTAATTACTTATTAACTTTTAAAAAGTCTTATTGAGAGGGTTAGTTCTGATATTACACCAATGTGGAGAATGTGTTCACTTTTTAAATTACTTATGAGAAGGTTGCCAAGCCTTTCTGGGCTCATACCACACCCTATCACCATCTGTTTTAGGAAGAACATTTCTCTTTAGTTAACATGTAAAATACACTTCTTTTGAAGACCTTTTAAAGTTATCACATCTTGTTGACTGCATATTTGTCCCTGTTTGAAAAGAAAAAGAACTAGAAAAGTACAGATATAATTTGCTAAAAAGCTTGCTTTGAGGATCCTTTTCATTATTAAGTACGTAGTACAGTTCTTCATGTTTATGTGACTAGGACTTATTTCTCTTCCTCCCCATAACTTAAATCAAATTACTCTTTACTGAATGACTATCCTTCACCATTCTTGAAAATTCTGCTTATTGGTTTTTGTCCTCAGCAAACACTTATTTAAAATCTCCTGTGTGCTAGAGACCTCGATTAGAAATAATAAAATAGGAAACAACCTAAATGACTGAAAAAAGAGGTTTGGGTAAATTCATTCATTCATTCATTCATTCATTCATTATATTTCTTGGACACCCTCTTTGGATTCAACTCTGGAGATGATACACTTGAGCAAAATAGGTGCATTGTTTTATCTCATGGAATTTATAATCTGTGGAGAAAACTGAATTTAATAAAAATCATCGTCCAGTCACAGCTCTCGGGAGAGGTATAAAAGCATGAGGGACGTTCTAACAAGGACCTAAGCCCAGCCTGCTGTTCTATGGAGCAGTAAAAATGAATGATGTCCATTGACATGGAATAGCAACATAACATTATTAGGGAAAAAATGTTATAAAGCAGTATATAGTATAATATATATACTATGATTTATATATTTATATATATTATGAATTAAATATATTAATGTATACTTATATATTATAATGATTTATTTATATACATGCACATAGAAAAGTATAAAATGATACAAAAATATTAACAGTGTGGTTAAGTGTTGAATTGTGGATGGTTTTTAATTTTCTTTTATATGCATCTCTTTTTTTCTAAATTTTCTACAATCAATGTATATTACTTAGGTTATGAAAAAAATTAGAAAGAGTAAAAGGCACTCACAGTCTCTGTCCTAGAAGAGCTTGCATTGGTGAGGAAGACAAAATACACAGATAAAGTTATGACAAAGGAATGTGGGACATCCTATAAAAATGTTGTATATTGAATGCTGGTTAACTCCAGCAGGCAGGTGGGGAAAGGAAAATAAGGCAATTTGATGGTAGCATGGAGAACACCATTGTATTAGTTTCTGCTACTGCAGTAACAAATTGCCACAAACTAAGTGGCTTAAAACAACAAAGTTCTCTAAATCAGAAGTCTGGGCATAGCATGGCTCAGCTGGTTTCCTCCTTCAGATTTCACAGGGCTGAAATCAAGTGTTGGCAAAGCTGCTGCGTTCCTCACTAGAGGCTCTGGGAAATGAATCTTTTCCCAAGCTCATTAAGGTTGTCGGCAGAATTGGTTCCCCTGTGGCTATAGGACTCAGGTCCCATTTCCTTGATGGCCATTAGCCAGGAGTCATTCTCAGCTTCTAGAGGTAGCCTATGTATTCTATAGCCTATTTGTGGCTCATGGTCCCTTTCCTTCAACAACAGCGTGTCGGATCCTTCTCGTGTTTCCATCCCTCTGACCTACCCTTTCAGGGTAGCATCTTGGTTTCAGACTGTGCATGTGGGTTAAAGAATCTCTTCAATGACTGGGGACTCAGGGACAGAGTCGTTTTAAGTAGAGTTTTAGAGCCCCAGTTAGGTGGGTTGAAGATTCAGAGCAGGGCTTGCATTCTATAGCAGGGGAAAAATCAAATAAAGCAGGTCTCTGGAAGGACGGTATACATAGATGTGATGTGGGGGAAGGTGGTGAATGGATGGTCATGTGGGTTCTTAGGCTGAGCGACGGCTCCAAGACCCATCTCTAGTGAGGATAGGATTTGGATTACAATGCCAAGATTGGTTCTCATTGGCTGAGTGTACAAATTGGAGCTCTGAAGGCCAGGCTAAAGCCAGGTGAAAACTGGCATACGCAGGAGGGAGCTCCCAACTCTTTGTTGTGGAACTGTAGAGGCTTAGAAAAGAAAAGGTAGTATTTATCCACTGTGCTAATGTTTGAGTTTTACAGAGTGTCAGGGGTATTCTTCAGAACAACCCAGTAGATCACTTGCTCATTCCCATACTCAGGGATAAGTTTGAACAAATGTAGATACTCGAAGTCTCGGATAATTTTAGTTTTGCTTTGAGGGAAAGAACTCTCCTCTCTGCCTCCTGCCAAATACTCTTTGATTTCTAACATTATCCTACAACCTTTACTAGTTTGGCTCAACATGAAAAAGAGCAGCCTAGATAGATACTTCTCTTGAACTTGAATTTGTGGACTCATTTTTCCACAAATTTCCAAGCATTTGGAAACAATAACATTTATTATATTCTAATGGAAATTTCCTGTATTATGTCTGCAAGTTTTCCTGAACTTTCATTTTTCTCTCATGGCAACTGTTTGAAGTTATAAAAATGATAGCTAAATTTTTGAAGGTGAATTTATGGGGGCATACTTGGAAAATAGTTTTTGTCATTTTGTGACCATACCACTCTTTAGCCTGAATTTTTTTCAACTCTGTATGAAGGTAATATCTGTATTGCTAGTGTAATTCTGTCTCTAAGGTAATATTTGTCATGGATGATACTGCTGGCAATTTGGAAGAAGAAATCCAACTGCATACTTTGAAAAATGCAGGAGTTGAAAGTCAAAATGTTTTGCAGATTCTAAATAGGGAAGTAAAAAGCTACGTAATAGAATTAGATAATATGCATGCACCAAGGTAAGGATAGGAGGATTGTTTTTTCTGTTACCTGCCTAGGTGTGTATACTTGACATATTTAAGTTAAGCAGCTGGCTACACATGCCCAATCCAGAGTCTCACTACCTGGGTTGGTTCTAGGTTAACCAGGCAGCTGTAAAGATTCCAAAAAGCTTTAGTCATTGTACATAAGCTCATGGATATGATCTTTGAAATATACTTTTGACAATTATTAAGTACTTCAACTATGAATTTTATTATTATTAGTTTGCCACCTGTTTATGTTTATTTGGATATGAGAGTTGAGGGCAACTGAGAAGTTAGAGGGTACAGTCCACACAATGACCATTCTCACTCTGATACCAATTACAAGTTCAGGGGTCCACAAGACCACCTTTACTTCTGACACCAGTTTCAAGTTCAGGGGTCCACAAGAGCACCCTGAGGTTTGATAATTTGCCTGAAAGTCTCACAGAACTGACTGAAATCGATTATATTCACAGTATGGTTTATTACAGGGAAAGGCTACAGATTAAAATCAGTCAACGAGAGAAATGCATAGGGCATAGCTTCCTCTGTTCTCTCCCCAGAAAGTCAGGGCATGTTACCTTCCTGGCATTATTGTGTGACAATACACATGGAGAACTGCCAACCTGTAAACTCACCCACACTTCAGTGTTCAGAATTTTACTGGGGCTCCATTACGCCGCCATGATTCCTTGCCCACGTTGCTGATTTCAGTGCCAGCCCCTCTGTCCAGCTGATAACACATGATCCCAAAATCCAAGTCTACATGACATTGCTGGTCTTTCTATTAAGGGTGGCCAATCTGCACTCTAAATGCTATCTGGTGTGGCCTGCTCCCACCCTAAATCACAGTTACACTAGCAGCCATGACCCAAGGCCCCAGGCAAATAAGATGCTCCTTAAAGCCTTAGCGATTAACTCCCAGAAGCTCAGGGCAGAGCCCAGACCGCTTTCTGGGTCCCTTAAATTCTTTACTATCCACTGGAATCCTTTAGATTAAGTTGGATTTTGTAAAGTATATTTTCAAGAAGAAACTTAAAATATTTTATTTTTATAGTTTTATTAAAGTATAATTTACATATAACAATTTATCCATTTTAAATGTACAGTTAGAGTTTGGGGAACTGTATACAGTCATGTACCATCTACCACAACCCACACTTCTGTTGCCCCCAGAAAATTACTTCATTCCCCATTGTCATTAATCCTTACTCCCATCCTTGTCCCCAAGCAACCCCTGATCCGCTTTCTGTCAGTACAGTTTTGCCTTTCCTAGAATTTCATATACATGGAATCATATAGTGTATAGTGTTTTGTGTCTGGCTTTTTAAACATAGCGTAATAATGTTTTTGAGATTTATCCATGTTGTTAAATACATCAGTAGTTTGTTTCTTTTTAATAACTGAGTATTATTCCACTGTGTGGGTATACAACATTTTGTTTATCTATTCCAATTTTTTGATATTTGGGTTATTTCCATATTTAAAATTATTTTTTTCTATTGTGAATAACACTGCTTTGAAAATTTGTGTACATGATAGTGTATGGACGTATATTTCATTACTTTTGGGTGGATACCTACCATGTTTTCCCGAAAATAAGACCTAGCCAGATAATCAGCTCTAATGCGTCTTTTGGAGCAAAAATTAATATAAGACCCAGTCTTATTTTACGATAATATAAGGCCGGGTCTTAAAATATAATATAATGTAATATAATGTAATGTAATATAATATAATATAATGTAATACCAGGTCTTATATTAATGTATGCTCCAAAAGATACATTAGAGCTGATTATTAGGCTCGGTCTTATTTCAGGGCAACAGGGTAGGAGTGGGATTGCTGAGTCATATGGTGAGGGTATGTTTAACTTTATAAGAACTTGCCAAGCTGTTTTTCAAAGTGGTTGCACTGTTTTGCATTCCCAGTAGGAAAGTAGGAGGGTTATAGTTGCTCTACCTCCTCACTAACATTTCATATTGTCAGTCTTTTTAATTTTAACTATTCTAGTGTGTGTGTAGTGATATCTCATTGTGGTTTTAATTTGCATGTTTCTAGTGACCAATGATATTGAGCGTCTTTTTAAGTGCTGGTTGACCATCCATATATCTTCTTTTGAACATTAAAAAAAAGACAAATTAGTGTTTTAAAAAGTCATAGGGGTTCTTTATATATTCTGAATACAAGACCTTTGTCAGGTATATGTTTTGCAAATATTCCTCTTATCTGTGGTTTCTCTTTTCATTTTCTTAATGGTGTCTTTCAACAAGCAAAAGGTTTTTATTTTGATGAAGTCTAATTTATCCATTAGATACATTTAAAAACATGTACACAAAAATGTGTCTTTTTAATGGCTTTTGCTTTTCGTGTTCTAAGAAATCATCAATATACCCCAAAGTCACAAAGACTTTTTTCTGTTTCCTTCTAGAATTTTTTTATTTAGCTTTTATGTTCATGTCTATGATCTATTTTGATTTAATGTTTACATACGATGTGAAGAGGTCAAGGTTTATCCCTTTTTTTGCCCCATATAAAAATCCAGTTATTTCAGCATCATTTATTGAAAATGATGCTTTTGTCAAAAATAGATTTTAAGTCTGAGGACATGAAAGAAAATTGATGGAATTTCTAGTTGTGGCATAAACATTATCTAAAATTAAACAGGATAATGATATCTTTTTTATAGCATTGTTTTAAACAACTAGTTGCAACAAATCAGGTAAAAGAAATAAGTGGAATGTGTGAAGGTCAGTAGAGAGAAAACTAATACTATTTGACAATGACAAGGGACTATAACCTGAATGTTTAAGAGATTAAAGAAAAACATGTCTTGAAATGAGATGCTTAAATCCTGGGTTATAAAACATACACCTAACTGAATTCAGTGATTTATCAGTAGAGAAAATATAATGAAAAAGCTAATACTTGTTTTATTAAAAAATAAAATCTAACAAGATAATAGGGTCAAATACAGAGAATTATAATATTTTCATAGAAAGAAAGGAAAACAAATAATAAGAGATATATAATCTACTCCTGGCTGAGTAGTCTTAATATAATAAATATGACAATGCTAACAAAGCTAATTTACAGATTTAATACAATACCAGTCAAGATCCCAATAGGATGTTGAATTGAACTTGATTGATAGTATAAATCACACAGTAAAGGCGCAAGCAAGAACTTCAGGGGGGAAAACCTTTTTAAAAATTATTCTTGTTCGAAAAATAATTTGAGAGGATTAGAATTAGGTGCATATATTAAGATAATTAAATGGGGATAAAAGATCAGGAGCCATGCCAGGAAGTAGAGAAGAGATTAGACCAGAAATCTAGGCTAAGTGTAGTTACTGAAGTTGAGCACCAAATTAACTGAACTTTTCTGTCTTTGAAGGTAGAAAGGGAAACTGCGGGTTTCCCCAGAGGTTGCACATCCAGAGACCTCTAAGCAATTACCATAAATCACTTAAGTGGGCTGGAAATGAGACAACAAGGAATGTTGGACACATTGAACTTGTGTGTGTCCCATAAAAGGAGACAGTTACTACTCGGTTCTAGCTGATTTTTGGCATGTGGTTTGATGAGCCCAGTGATACTAATTTATCAGGAGATGCCAGAAAGCAATCTATTGGTGGAAAGAGAGGAGAGTAGAAGCTCACAGGACCTATTGTCTTTGTTTATTCGGGCCGCTATAACAAAATATCACAGACTGGCTGGCTTATAAAACAACAGAAATTTATGTCCCGTAGGTCTGGAGACTGGAAGTCCAAGATCAAGGTACTGGCATGATCCCATTCTTAGGAGGGCCTTCTTTCTGGGTCATAGCTGGCATCGTCTTGCCCTCACATGGTAGAAGGGGATAGGGATCTGTCTGGAACCCCTTTTATAAGGCTCTAGTCCCATTCATGTGGGCTCCACTGGACTGGCCTAATCACCCCCCAAAGGCACCTAATAACATCACCTTTGGAAGTTAGGATTCAACATAGGAATTTGTGGGGGACACATTCAGACCATAACACTTATCCATCGTCTGGTTTTTAAATATTGGCAATTAGTGTACTGGCCAAACAAAACATATCAAGGGGAGGTGTTACTTATTGTCTGAGTCAGGTTATGTATCAATAGTTGTCATTATCTAATTAATGATTATGTAGCTTAGAGGGAAACAAAAGGAGTTTTGCCATTCAAGACCAAAAGCTATTCCAATATATGTTATTAACAAGACTACCTGAAGGTAGATGAATTACAGTGATGGAAACAAAATAGAAATATCAGAAATAAATTGATGGTGGTTTAATGTATGAGTAATCAAGTAAAATAAAAACTAAAAGCAGTCAGTGTGTAACAAAAGACATCTTTGAATGATGCCATGAAGAAAAAAACTATTATACATTTAGATCTATTTTAATTGTATGTTATGCAAAATAAATTCCACATGAGTGAAATATTTGAAAACAAATATTATACAGTACTTACCTTTGTCGTGGAGAGATCATTTATACATTGTTGAAGCAATAACGAAATAAAGTAGTAACCAAAGTAGGTATGTTTGATCAAACAGTTTGATTCTCTGATATAAAGATAAAAGCAGGATAATGGGAATGGTATTTGTAGTTTTTCTATGATGGATAAAATTTTTCATGTCATTGGGGATGTAGGCAGATAACCAATGGCGGATTGCACTGGAGGAAATAACACCAATAATATGTTTGGCCTAAAAATCTTCATTTGTAAAATTAAGATAATAGTAGCACATAGTAGCAAGGGTGTTTTGGAGAAATAATATAAATGATGTATACTCTTTCGCACATAGCCTGGAAACATACATGTTAACTGCTATTATTATGATCGTCTTCATTATCATCTTCTTCTGAAACAAGTTTCAAAGTTACTTGTCAGAGCTCCTTCCCTTTTTAACCAGATGGGGAAAACACGCTAGTTTAACCAGCTTTGTATTTGTGTAGTTTTTAAAGTGCTTTCACATGTTCTTTCTCATTGATTTTCACTCTGACCCTGGGAGCCATTTGAATTTCTTCTCTGTGGGGGCTTTCAGGATTCGTTCTTCCATAGTCATAGCTTGTAGTTTGTCATCACCCTTAATTGCTCCACCTATAAAATCACTTCAAACTAATTATTCAGGAATTCCCCATTCTGACTACAGCCTTCTCTCCTTCCAGCTTGCATGTTCTTTGCCCACTTGACCCATTCTTTGACTTCTACTCCTTTGACTCCTATGCTTCCAAAGTGCTCTTCTTTCTCTACTTTTATGCTTATTTTCTCTTGGACTATAATTTTTTTCATAATATTTTGACATTATTGAGTGCCTGTTTCTGCCTTACTCTGTCTTTCTCAAAGATGGACAAAGGATTCAAACAGACATTTCTCCAAAGAAGAGAGATGACTGGCCCATAAGCACATGAAAAGATTTGGACATCAAGGAAATGCAAATCAAAGTCGCAAGGAGATACCACCTCATATCCACTAGCATAGTTATAATAAAAAAGACATATAGTTACAGGTATTGGCAAGGATGTGGAGAAATTAGATTCCTCATACATTGCTGCTGGGAACATAAAATTGGAAAACAGTCTGGCAGTTCCTTAAAATATTAAACAAGGAGTTACCCATGTGACCCAGCAGTTACTCCTCGGTATCTATCCAAGAGAAGTAAATGTCCACACAAGGACTGCATACAAATGTTCATAGTAGCATTATTCATAATAGCCAAAAAAGGAAAACAACACAAATGTGTACTAACTGATGAATGGATAAACAAAATGTGGTATGCCAGTGGAATATTATTCAGCCATAAAAAGGAATCACGTACCGATTGATGCTATAATATAGATGAGCTTTGAAAACATGCTATGTAAAGGAAGCTGGTATCAAAAGACCACATATTAAATGAGTCCACTTATGTGAACTGTCCAGAGTAAGCAAATCCAGAAAGTAGATTAGTGGTTGCCGAGGGCTAGGGGTTAGGGAATGGAAGGTGGTGACTGCTAGTGGGTTTGAGGTTTCTTTATGGGGTAACTACTTGTTCTAAAATTAGATTATGGTATGAATAAACAACTCGGTAAAATATACTTAAAAACAGTGAATTATAGAAAACATTGAATTGTACTATTTATAGGTGAATTTTATGGTATGTAGATTATATGTTTATATATCAGTAAAGCCTTTAAAGTAAAAAAAAAAATCTCTGGCCTTTGGCTCTTAGCGCATATTATGTCTCAGTGCTAGAACGAGTTGACTTTGAGAATGCTCCCTCTGAATATGTAGAATTTGAGATTAAATAGAAAACATTTTCTTCCTTGTAGCTCTTGTGAAATATTTTTAAAAGATGTTTTAGTTTGCTTTCTTGTCTTAGTATGAGGACTACAATTTGATGTCTGACACTTGGTTATCATTCTGGGAATTATTTCTCCCTTGATAGTACATGTATAAGGAGATAGACACTGTCTTTTTATAAGAGTCATTTTTGCCCCCGTGCAATTCCATCTCCATGCCTTTGTTTTACAATGTTAGTATCTGTTTTGGTTCTTTGCTTGTCTCACTTTACTCTTGGTTTTATTCTCCTTGGGGCCCTTTGACAATCTGTTCAAAACTATGAAATATGAAGTCTCTCTTTAGAAAACTGCATGTGAACTCGGCATCTGGGGACGCTCACAGTTCTCGGCGCCCAGCCCAGTTTCTTTCAAACTGTCTACTGTTCACGGAATTCTGTGCACACTCAGCTTGGAGGGTGATCACTCTACACCCCCAAGTGCATGTGGGTCAGGCAAAGCGTACACCAACTTCGATGCCGTCTGGGATGCTTTCAACTTTGAAACAGCCATCAAGACCAAAGGTGTGGATGAGGTCACCATTGTCAACATTTTGACCAAGTGCAGCAAGAACAGAGACAGGATATTACCTTCACCTACCAGAGAAGGACCACAAAGGAACTTGCATTAGCACTGAAGTCAGTCTTGTCCAGCCACCAGAAGACGGTGATTTGGAGCCTGTTGAAAACACCTGCTCAGTATGATGCTTCGGAGCTGAAAGCCTCCATGAAGGGGCTGTGGGGACTGAGGAGGACTCTCTCATTGAAATCATCTGCTCACAGGCCAACCAGGAGCTGCAGGAAATTAACAAGAGTCTACAAGGAAATGTACAAGACTGATCTGGAGAAGGACATTATTTCCGACACATCTGGTGACTTCCGCAAGCTGATGGTTGCCCTCTCAAAGGGCTCTGTTATTGATTGTGAACTGATTGACCAAGATGCCTGGGATCTCAACGATGCTAAAGTGAAGAGGAAAGGAACTGATGTTCCAAAATGGATCAGCATCATGACTGACTGGAGTGTGTATCACCTCCAGAAAATATTTGAAAGGTACAAGAGCTACAGCCCTTATGACATGTTGGAGAGCATCGAGAAGGAAATCAAGGGAGACCTGGAAATGCTTTCCTGAACCTGGTCCAGTGTATTCAGAACAAGGCCCTGTATTTTGCTAACCAACTGTACGATTCCATGGAGGGCAAGGGGACTTGTGATAAGGTCCCGATCAGAATCATGGTTTCCCACAATGAAGTGGACATGTTGAAAATTAGGTCTGAATTCAAGGGAAAGTCCCTCTACTACTACACCCAGCAAGACACCAAGGGTGACTACCGGAAAGCGCTGCTGTACCTGTGTGGTGGCGTTGACGGAAGCCCACGATGGCACGAGCATCCAGGAACAGTGCCCCTGTGCTTCCATCGAACAATTCTAGAAAATCAGCTTGTGGCTAACACCCCCGTGCCCATACCCATGAGGATGACGTTAGCGTTGGCTGCTGCCCCATCCTTGTTTCAGTTGCCTAATCATTGCCTGGCTTTCCCGTAAACAAAGAAATGAACATTCCAAGGAGTTGGAAGTGAAATCTATGATGTGAAACACTTTGCCTCTTTGTGTACTGTGTCATAAATAGACAAATAAACTGAATTTTTACTTTAGAAACAAACAAAAAAGGAAAACTACATGTGAATTTGCACATGAAATTTTGCTTATAATTTCAGAAGGGTCACAAATTTTCACATAGGATAAGAATCGCAATTTACACACTCACCTTGGTGACCTCATGTCCTCCCAGGGGTGAGGTTATCATTTATATGCTGATAATTCCAAAGTCTCTGTCTCTTGTCCAGATTTTTCTGCTGGGACACTGCAGTCAACTGTCTAGGTGCACTCGGACACTCCACAGATACCCGAAACTCAAATTGTCTGAAGTCGAAACACGATATTTATCCACTTATACTCTACTCTTCTTCCTGAGTCCCCGGTCTTAGTGAACGGAACGGAAACCCAAACCAGAATGCCCTAGCCACCCTGGTCTAACTCAGATGCTAAGCATCTTCTTTATTTCTTTCCCTCCACATGTAATTAGTCATCAGGTTTTCATAATTGTGCCTAGCTGCTTTAGAAATCTCCTTTTGATTCCCATTCCAGCCTAGTCCAAGGCATCATTTTCTGGGAGCGATTCAGTAGCCTATTGACCAATCAATCTCCTTACTTTCTTGCTTACCTTTAATTCAGTCTCCACATTGCAACTGGTGAACTCTCAGGGGCTTCCCAGTATCTTTAGGATGAATTCCAAACTTCTAGCATCTTAAAGACCACTTATGCAGCCCTACGTGATCCGGCTCCAGCTTGCCTGTCTAGCCCCTTGTCTCTTTCATCACAGTCCATCGCAACCATCCTGATATTTTTCACTTTCTCAGTGATGCTATACTCTCACTTTATAAGCCTTTTCATGCTCTGTTCCCTCCCTGCTTCCACCTCCTTTCCTGCACACCTTGCTAACTCTTACTCCTTGTTTAGGTCCTGGCTTTAGATTTTCCTTTCTTCTGGACTCCTGACTCTCCCTTCATGGGCACTCTTTTGACGCATCCTCTGCTGTCCTCTTTTCTCTGCTATAATGTTTACACACCTTAGTAATTGCTTCCCTACTCTATGGACTGTAAATGTTGGGAAGGGAGATAATTGTTTATGTCGGTCTTATTTATCACAGTATCGCTAGTGCTTATTTAGCTCTGCACCTAGCAGAGATGTTAATAAATTTCTGTTGAATGAATGAGAACATTTCCTTCTACCTAATATGTCTTCCCTCTACCCCTGCCTCACTTGGCAAAACTTCACATAATTACCATCCATTTCTTAATTCAACAAATAGGAAAGGAGTTCCTGCCTTATTCCAGGCACTATTTTAGGCACTGGGAATATAGTGATGAATTAATTAGACAGTCAAATATCTCCCTTCTGGGAGCTGGTATTCTACCAGTGGGGACAGCTACCAAAGAGGTAGTAAGTAAATTATGCCGTGTGTTAGTGAGTGTAAGCTCTGAGGAAAAGCAAATAAGGCAAGGAAGATGGCTAAGGCGCATCAGAGTGGAGAGCTGGCTTTCTAGATAGGGAGGCCGAGGAAGGCTTCACTGAGAAGGTGGCTTTTGAGTGAAAACGTGAAGCAAGTGAGGGTGCTAAGCAACAGCCGTGCTGCTCCCGTGGAGAAAGAACATTCCAGGCATATAGAAGTGCAAGGGCCCCAAGGTAAGAGAGTGTCAGAGTGTTTGAGGAATGGGAAAGAGACCAGTGGGAGGAGAGGTCAAAGGGTAAGTCAAAGTCTCTGTGTACAGCTGTCTTCATCTGACCCCTGGGCTTCCCCCCAAGTTTTAAATTGTTTTCAGCTCAATGACATTAGTTTGCCAGAAAGGACTATGGAAGTTTCTCTTCTTAGTGGTTACCTGTGCATGGAGGGCTATGGAATTGCTAATGTAGACACTCCCCTGCTGTTTAGAGAGTTCAGCGGTTTCTTTGGAGGTTGGGGAGATACATGCTTGGGCATTTCTTTAACAAGTTCCATTTCTTTCTCAGGATATTTTTGCCTTTTCCTCGTTAGGACTGGGAGGCATTGGGAAGCTCGTCAACCTCCTGGATCTGGTTTCCTACAGTTCAGCTCCGTCCTTTTCTTTTTCTTCTCTAGTCTGTGTCCCTACAATCTTGGGGGCATTATGAACATTGTACAACTCTCTCAGCCTCTCTCAACAATTTTAAAGACAAATTGTTGCTGTCAACTTGTTTCTTTGTCTCCCCATAGCTTTGTTCCAGCAGGTTGAGGGCCAATGAAATTTTGGTTAATTCTGGGTTGCCATCAGTTGTTGGGTTACTTGGGTTTTACCCACACGTTAGTGTGCTGGCCTTATAGCTCTGTCCTTGTACATAGCCTTCATGGGACAGCTGGGTCCCACCCCGATGGGATGATTGGAACTGCCCACCTAGGAAATAAGAGGCCTCCGGGGCAGAATTCTGCTGTGGGTGGTGCATAGATCCAGGCTCTCAGCCGTCTATGGTTAGCAATAGCAGGAGCGTCTGCGAGCCTGGCGTGCTTTTCCTTTTGGTATGATTCACTTGCAGCACTATACTCTGTAGAAAGGGGCTATAAATTGTAAGCTGATATGAGGTTAATAATTGGAAAAATGATCAGACTCCATTTTTATTCCCCTCTGGGGAAAACACACGTCAGGAATCACTAACGCAGAAGGCGACAGAGGAATTGTTGAGCCAGCTTTCCGGTGCTCGGCTTTAGTGCAGCAGCACTTCCATCCTGATCAGAGAGGAGAGAAGCCAAATTCGGCGCAGGCAGCCAGCAGCCGGCGTTATCTGCTTGCCACGTTTTGCTCCAGAAGGCCTTGCTGCAGAGTTGCCATGGCAGCAGGAGGCAATTTAATGGCAAAGGCTCATTTCTGAAGCAATGCCGCTGGTACCCCAGCCTCCCGCTCTCCGGCCATCAACCCGAGCGGCTGTTTAGAGCAGGCCACCACTGCCATGGCCATGTGGGAGCACGTTACCTAATGGAGTGGAGCTGTAAGATCCTCCAATTCCAAGGATGGCTGCTTCTCCCCCTTGCTTCTTAGCACACCACACTTCCATGTCCCATCCTGTTGTCCACCTCATCAAATTGTTTGCAGTTCCTTAAATAATGCCCTTTACACATGCAGTTCCCTCTGCCTGGACTGTTCCTTTCCCCATCTGTCTAGAAGATTCCTACTCACTTTAAAAATTTGGCTTAGATACTGCCTCCTGCTCCATAATGCTTCCTCGGAAACCCTTATCCTCTGTGGATGCTTACACTATTTCATTTCCTCTACCTTCTCAACTTTGCCATATACCATGTGACTTTTGAAATGACTCTGTATACTTGTCTTTTCTTCTCCAGACTGTAACTGACTTGCCTTTAGGAAGTGTTCTGTTGTTGTTTGTTTGTTTGTTTTTATGAATTTCATATCCCCAAGGCCTAGGCCAGGCGTGGACACATAAGAAACACTTAGTAATGTTTGTTGAATGAATCAAGTGTTTTCATATCGTCCTATTTAATTCTGATCCCAGAAGTGTTGCATGCCATAACAGAACTGTCGTATCCAGGTACGACTTCGGCTGCTCTGGTGTCCCACCGGATTGACCCAGTTTAATCAGCTGACTTGATTGGTCTGTACCTGAATCCCCATTACATTTATTCTCACTTTCCGGTTTGAATTGGAATGGCCAAGGTGGACAAAGCAACACTTGGGAATCAGTCTCTGCAGGGTTCACATCAGTGTGGCCTTCAGTTTGTTGCCCAGCTTGTCAGTCTCAGTTCCCTCTTGTTGAATTAGGATGTGTGAGGACAGCATCTAACATGCCCTGTGGCCCCAAGTGAATTCTCAGTAAACCTTACTTTCTTTACCTCGCCCTGTCTTCCGTGAAGAAAGTGAAAGCAAAATAGAAGTTGAAACTAGTTTTGAACCATCTCTGGCATCTTTATCTGCGTGAGATCATTCAGTGTTCATCTTCTTGCTCTGAGCACAGCTTTAAAGGTCACCTTTTTGTGTGTCTCTTGTCCCTTTTCCTGGGATTCATACGTGACTGCCCTTCTGTTGTGTCATTCCCCCGTTTTCATCTTTGGTGCATTTCTCCCCTTCAGTTCGCTTTGTAGTCGCACATTTGATTTATATATCTTTCCTTTTCTGCGTTGTTGGGAATCACTTATTTGTATTTCAAAAATTTCAATTTTAAATGAACTTATCTTTTGCTCTCCTTCAATAAATCCCAGAAACCACCTCAACTGTAGTATATATTCACATGTCTTACCTGCCATCCTCTGTAATGTTTGCTTTACAGTTTAGTCTGAGCATTTTTCTTCAGTCCCCTAACATTTGAGGTCAAAGCTCACTTAGGCTATTTCGCAATGCTCTTTGCAAATATGGTCTTCTCAATATCATATGATCATGTCGTGTACTTCTTGTACCTGCCAATGCCAGCAGGTATCGAGTCTGTTTAGTTTGTATTTTTCTCTTGTTGCTTCTCTTCTTTCTTTAACTCCCACTTTGGGTATTTTATTCATTCCAACTCCTCTAAAAGATGTGAAACATAAACAGAGTTTTTTTAAGTTATTAATAGGTCTAGTCAGAGACTCACTAAGGATAGCAATGAAAATTTACTTTTAACTTAGGTTTCTGTGTTATGTGACAGTAGTTCTGCACCCTGAAAGGATAGGGCATAGGGACATAGTCAGAGTTGGGAATGATCAGAGTTGCCTAAGATGCTTTTTTAAAATTCATATGCCCCATCCCTTTCCCAACCATTTGTCTGGTTGCAGAGTGAATGTAGGCTGAGTGTTTTAAGAAACCTTTCTAGAATCGTTGTAGCTTCTTACCTGGTGTCTCTCCCTTCTCAGTTGAAAAACATTCATCTGTAGATTTGTTAGTTATAATAATCTGGCCTCCCAATGTCATGTTTATTTGAGAGCTGTTAATTGTTTCATTTCAAAAAAATAAAATTGCCACATATACTTCATTTTGTTTTAAGTAAATGTAAAGCCAAGGATATACTTGCCTGGCTAAGGACCTTTTCAAATCAAAAGACAAGAAAGTGTAGTTTTAATGAATCATAAATTTGTTTTATACAGACACTTTTTCTACTAAGCAAATATTTAGTTAAATACTAATTAATTAAAATATTATTACATATAAACACGTTGCCATGAATTGAATGAACTCTGGAATGCTAGAAACAATATGCAAAGTTAATATAGAACAGTTAAACTTACTGTATTTGTAGGAAATATTTTGATACTACATTTGATCTTAGCCAAAAGGCCGAGAAGCCATAGGAAATATTTTGAGAATAGAACAGATCAAAAATAGTAAAACTCAGAAAGACTAGGTTTGATTTCATTTATTGGCATCTAGTAGCTCTCTGGGGCTATGTACTAGCTCTAGTTCCTTACTAGCTCGCTTGGTGTCTCAGTTTTGTCTTCTGTGGAATGGTGATGGCCTTTCATAAAATTGTGAGAATCAAATAAAGCCATGAATGTGACAGTTCCCAGCACCTCCGAGGTCTGACAATTAAGTTCACAAAGTCATTCTAGAAAAAGTGCTACATACCTCATTGCTGAATATCACCACGCTCACCTGAGAAGTCCTCCCCTTAGGAAGCTTTGCACTGATGCCAGCACCTAGTCCACGCCTCAAAGCAATTTTGGAACTCTTTTTCTGGAATGGCCATCAGAGCTGCCATCGTATTACCCTTGATGTCCTGAATGTCATCAAAATGTCTTCCTTTCAATATCTCCTTTATCTCTGGATAAAGAAAGAAGTCCTTGGGGGCCAGATCAGGTGAGTAGGGATGGTATTCTAATACAGTTATTTATTTACTGGCTAAAAACTCCCTCACAGACAGTGCAGAATGAGCTGGTGCATTGTCGTGATTCAACAGCCATGAATTGTTGGTGAAAAGTTCAGGTTGTCTAACTTTTTCCCCTAGCCTTTTCAGCACTTCCAAATAGTAAACTTGGTTAACTGTTTGTCCAGTTGGTACAAATTCATAATGAATAAACCCTCTGATATCAAAAGAGGTTAGCAACATTTTGACTCTTGGTTTGGATTGACAGAACTTTTTGGTCGTGGAGAATTGGCTGACTTCCATTGTGCATTTTGACGCTTTGTTTCAGGGTCATATTGGTACACCCATGTTTCATCACCAGTGATAACACAGCTCAAAATATCCTCTTGCCTCTCCAAAAGGTCTTGGCAAACTTCGACTCTCCTTTGCTTTTGTTCATCGGTGAGCTCTTTTGGGACCATTTTTGCACACACCTTTCTCATGACAAGATTTTCAATTGTGATTTTCCTACCATGTTTCACCGAAAGCTGGACAATCAGCTCTAATGCATCTTTTGGAGCAAAATTAATAAAATAAGACTGGGTCTTATATAATATAACATAATGTAATGTAATGAAATATAACATATAATATAATATAATATGATATAATATAATATATAACTATTTACTATAAATAGTAAAATAAGACTGGGTCTTATATTAATTTTTGCTCCAAAAGGCGCATTAGAGCTGATGGCTAGGTCTTATTTTCAGGAAAACACGGTAACTGTTTCTCTGTCGATGTTTACTTGGTCGGCTCTGCTTCCCACAGTCAGCCGATGATTTTGACGTAAAATTCAACAAATTTTTGTAATGTTTTCGTCAGTTCTGCTCGTTACTAGCTGCCCTGACCTCTCTTCATCAGTGACACATTCTCTCCGCTCAGAAAAACACTTAATCCATTTGTACATTGCCGTTTTCTTCATGGCATTATCCCCATAAACTTGGACTAACATGTCCCTGATTTCACTTCCACTCTTGCCAAGTTTAATAAGAAATTTAATGTTTGTTCGTTGCTCTAATTCAAGCTCAGACATTCTCACAGTGGCACACAAAAACACGCAACAACAATAATGAACTCCACTCAGCAAGACATCGCCATACATCAACATGAACACAGCTGTTCATGTTGTGAGACATTGATATACCAAGGTTATGAAACCTTACTGAGCTGTTTGTACAGTGCTGCCAATGTAAGCACACAGTGGCAAGTTCAGAAACTTAATTGGCAGAACTTGTATGTGTGAAGGGTTTCATACATGGTCTGGCACATAGTAAGTACTCAATAGATGTTGGCTACCATTATTTTTATTTTTTATTTTTATTTTTATTTTTATTTTTATTTTTATTGTTAATAGTATTATTGGTGATGGTGGTAAATAATTCAAAGGTTTTATGACACCTTCCTCAAGGATCTGAACGTTCCCTGGCGATTCATTGCACAGGGTCCCTGGCATGGGCTTCCTCAGCAAGATGTACAGTACAGGTGGAGGGAGAGTTAGTAAGGGAATAATTGTTTCTACACAAAGGTTGCCAGAAAGTTTTCTCTGTGCCTACCTTAGTTCCTTGTCATCAGCCAGAGAAGCAGTCCGTGAATCTCACTTCCAAGCCCCGTCTTTCTGCCTGGCTTCTTTTCTTTCCTTTTATCTATGTAGAACATTAAAGGTATCAGAGTCACTAACAGGGTTACAAATTTTTTGGGGGTGGTTAGGAGTTGTAGCTTATATTTGACCTTCATGCTGGGTTCTAGGTCCCCTGCTCTGCTTAAATGTGCAGTGTTACTCAACCTGCAAAAGCCTCTTTGGTCACCCCCACCCCCCCAATACACATACCTACTTTTTCTTTTTTCTGTTTAGTTATTTTCTGGTATCCCTTTATATTGTCCATCCCAGCACATGTATTGACTTTACATTTTTGTTTCTCAGTATTCTCACCTAATTCTTTTATTTTGTTCTCTTTCCTGATTTGATTTAACTCTGTGTAGCAAAAGAGTTGAACAATGTGGGAAATGTTAGATACATAGTTTTATAAAACTTTCCATGGACCCGGTAGCATTGAACCCAGGGCTAGATGTTTTTTAACTCTTATTTTGGGTGAGAGTATTTCTACTTGAACTCCCTCCCTTGATCCATAATATTAGATTTTGCTCATCTCAGTTAAGAATGTTTGGCTCTTATTTTCTCTTTGGGCAAATGGTAACATTTGCAATCTTTGTCACCTCTTCTGTTTTATACATTTAAAAAATCTGTTTTAATGTAATTTCTAATTAATCTTCTTCCCTTTTCTAAAATATAGTTGTACAGTATACAAAAGGGAAAATTTAGGATTGGGGATTCTTTTATTTATAGGAAATGGACCTTTTAAATAGACAATATTTATTATAGTTATTCAATTCAAAAGTAATTTGCATTCTTTCTAGAAAATGATAATTCTAAAAAGTAAAAGAAAGTAAATTAAAATTACTTTATTCTGACACCCAGAGATGACTATAGTTAAAATGTTGGTATATTTCCTTCTCATCTTAATTCAACTTTATATATTTAATTTTATAATGCAGTTTTAGAATTATATATTCATTAACTAAAGTGTCTATGTTAATTTTTGTAATTAGACATTTGATATATAATTATATATTCATTAACTAAAGTTTACATATAAACTACAATTCATATTATATAGCAGTATTGGGATATTCCAGTAATTTTTTAAAACTTTTTATTTATTTTAAGTGTGTTTTTCCAGGCTACATCAGCTCCAAGTCAAGTAATTATTTCAATCTAGTTGTGGAGGGCGCAGCTCACAGTGGCCCCTGTGGGGATCAAACCGGCAACCTTGGTGTTATAAACACCACGCTCTAACCAACTGAGCTAACCCGCCGCCCCCCACAGTAATTTTTTTGATGCAACTTTGACAAAACAAACAAACAAACATAAAAAACAAACCCTAAAATTAATTATGTAAAAAACTAAAATAGATAATTTCTAATTATAAAATACACATGACAAAAATTTAAATATTAGAAAAATAAATCATGAGAAACACGAGTCCTACAATACCTCCATTCCCACTGTTAACAGTAGACATATAAATACTTATTCTTAAACTATGTATCTGTGATTAGATTTGTGAAGTGTTTGTTCATCTATGATTAAATTTGTGAAGGAGTACGGAATAGATAGGTGTTCTTTGCTTTTAGGCTGAGTCAGATATGCAGTGAACAAGAATGTATTTTGAAAAATCATATCTCAAATGTTTTTCTCCGCGCTTTAGGTATGTGTTCTTTTTGGATCCATGCCATCTGGACTTGATAAATCGGAAGATCAAGTCTGTAGCACTGTGTGTAGCAGCATGTCCAAGACAAGAACTGAAAACCCTGAGTGACGTTCAGAAGTTTGCGGAGACGAATGGTGAGACAATAGGCCATCCAAGGCTCCACCCAGTCACATATTCTCTTGGTGAAATATTATCAGTTTGCTTTCGAATACAAATGTGCCCTCGTGTTTAAAATGTCATCAAAGAACCTTAAGAAAAAGAGATCTGAAAGTATTTTTGGACTTCCTTGATAAAAAACATGTTATGGTCACCTAGGGAGTTTGTTCAAACTCCAGATTCCTGGGCCCCACCCAGGAAAATTCTGACTGAGGAGGTCTTTGAGCTCTGGAAATTTGTATTTTTAACAAATGTCTCAGGTGATTTTGATGTAGCCCCTGTGAGTGGGAATTATTCGATTACTCTAGGTAATATTTGTTTTTTTCTTTTCCTTCCTAAGTATTGATTAAAAGTATTTCAATTACTATATTTTATTTTTACTCCTGGATAACAATGTAATATATGTCTATTTTAGAAAATTTGAAAAGTTCAGAGAAAATAAAAGAAGTAAAAACCAAAATTCCACCATTTTCCAATGTGTTAATACATATAATTTTGTTTTTGCTTTTTCAGTAGAACATTATGTCTTAACCAGTTTTCTAAGAAACTTTGAGGTTAAACATATGGGTATTAGCTGAGAAAAAAAAGCATAGTCAATTCCCTGAATTCTAGTTCAGTTCTCTTGGGTTCTAATATCCAGGTGCCATCCTCAGCTCCTTATGACTCGCCTCAGTCTCTTCAGAGAATTTTTGTTTTTACCTCTCTTTGTGGAGGGCCACGTATTGATAGCCCTTAAAGCCTGTGTTTTTGAACTTCTGTGAGGTTTCATGTTTGTATTTTGTGTGTAGGAATCCTCAGAGCTGCCTCAGTCTTTCCCAGATTCACAGGCTGGTTCTAGTTCCTTTGAACAAGTGGACTCAGGCATCCACCTGGTATAACTTTTAGCTAGATGGAGAAAGAGCTTGGGAACACAGCTGTACACACACCAGCGTGGCTTCACAGTCTCTAAGATGGGGGTGCTGGTCTTCTGAGGGCAAGTACTACAGACTGGCAGTATTCCTGTGCCACTGCTAAATGCCCTCAGCTTCAGATAGTGGGAAGTGAATGGAATTGGTTTGGATCTGGATTCTAATTCTGCTTCTGTCACTGCCTGGCTCTGTAATGAGGGATAGAAGGTATAGCCTGTCTGAGCCTAGATTTCCTCACCTGAATAGTCTGTGCATTTAAAATAATGCCGCTCTCATAGCTTGTTGTAAATATTAAATGAGGTGATGCGTGAAGAATACTGGGATTTCGTGGGCACTGAATAAAGAGGTACCAACTACTCTGTAAGATACCATTTTCTGTTCCTACATGATATCCTCAGATGTGTTGATTTGCTGAGTCAAATACCAGAACTATCAGCCTTGTCATTATCAGAGTTCTTAGGGAGGGGTGAGTTATTCTTTAAGGGTTTTTCTAAAACCTTAGACAATGTGAGCATACACAGCATGGTCTGGGAGATGGTTAGGAGTATTGGCTTTGGAGCTAGATTATCTGGATTCGCTTGTTGGTCCTTGCACTTGATAGCTATGAGACCCTGGGTAAGTTACTTGATCTCTCCATGCTTTAGTTTCCTGACTATGAAATAGGGATAAGATTTGTACCTAAACTACTTCCGAGGGCTATTATGAGGAGTTAATACATGAAAAATGATTAGAACAGTGTCTGGCAAATAGTAAGTTACTGAAAAGAAGTGTTGGCTGCTGCTGTTCCATTATTATTATTATTATTATTATTATTATTATTATTATTATTCCACACAGGGAATGTAATAGTCTCCTGCCTCTAGTCTCTCTCTACTTCTAGCTCCCTTACATACTGCTGCCATGTTACTATTCATAGAGCTTCAATCATGTTAATCCCTTACTCAGAAATCAGTGGTAAAAATAATAAAAGTCTGTTTGTCTTACCCTGGCATTTAAAGCTATGACCTAGTGCCGAACTACCTTCTAATACGTTCTCTTGAACCTAATGGATGTGAGTGAGTCTTGGTCCCTGGAACCTGACATGTCAGCCAGAGGGCCAAAAGAGAGCTCGTTCCTTGTTGGCGGTATTGCCTGCTGTGACAATCAACTAGAGAGAAATGCCCCATGCCGCCTTGCTGGCATTCTTTGTTTCCTGGTCAGTATCCTTCTAAGTCTACATGGTACTGAGTATGGCCTATTACGGTCCTGTTCAGAACACCCATCCGGTGAATTTTGCAGTGTTGTATTTCCCACATTGTCCCACAGAGTAGGTGTTCAAGAATATTAATGAGTAAATATTATTTCAGAAAACAGACTTCTTAAATTGATGCCTAGCTACAAAGGCACCCTTACTATTTGCAAAATGAGTCAACCAATGTGACATTTTAAAAAAAGTAATAATAATGGCAGCATCAA